>NC_141334.1:15965000-16635000 GCF_037954235.1 Aulostomus chinensis | reverse complement strand
TGCTAAAGTGAACAGGGCTTAAAAATCCCACACAGTCTCTTGTCTCCCCAGTCTAAATCTGCTCTATAGTACCTTCATGAAGTTCCTGTTAAGGTTTGGTGCTACGAAAAATACACTGAATATGAACAGAGCCAGCAGAAATCCTGTAATGTGAAGACGTGGGGCTAATCGCTAACCACTAACAAAGCATTCATTTCCATCCATTTTCTTACGCTTATCCTGTTATGGGTCACACAACACATTGCATTACATAAAAAAAAAAAAATACACTAAGAAATGTACTGCATAGTTATGATGCTGCTTCCACCTTAAAGTATTGTACACACACAGAAATGCTTTGTTCTAATATTACTGCAAACACACACACACACACACACACACAACCACACACACCAACAACACACACACACTGACACTCTCTGTCTTTCTCTCAAGAGCACACAGAATTGCTGCTGCCTGCACATGCTGTTATTTTTCCACAGGCAGTCCTGTTGTTGCACCTGCACAAGTGGTTCTCCTGACATCTGGAACGAAGACCTAACTGTTTATCCATGACCAGAATATGTCTTTCTGAACTTGTTGGCGGCACCACTTGGAGCACAGCCTCTTTTTCGCTTGAGTCTGACTTCCTCCCAGCAGCAGCAATGATGTATCTGAGAGAGCGGGCCTCACCCTTTGATGGATTGCACTTGACACTGACTTTTATGCCTGCATTTGGAAGTTTTTGAAGTACAGCATGCAGGTGTGCATCACTGGCTACCTTTGGTCTGCCCCATACCTGCATATCATCTACGGTACATGGCGAGCTACTCTGCTGATCCCTTCTGATATCATCTGATAACATCCTGCTCTGGAAGTCTTTCGGCTCAAAAGATACACCAAATGGAAGAAAGGCTTTTAGGCTTCGGCCAGCTGATCTTCCGAGTGTGGGTTTTGATCACATAAACATCCAGGACCCTGCTTGTCTACCATCCACAGGTCATATAGCAGCAGGCTGAGGAACATTTTATTCTTTTCTGAAATAACTGTAGATGTGGATAGATTTTAGCTGATGCACACACGCGGAACATTTCTTCTGAAGTTCATATATTCAATTGGCATTTCCCCGCTGGCTTTATGGGCCAGCACATCTGTGTTTTATAGGCCTCCTGTAAATTTTCATCAACCCAGCAGCAAAAACAACAATCAATAACAAAATCAACAAAAAGCTAATTCATAATTAACAGTTTATCATAAGATTTCAGCAACATTTTTGAAACCCTAATGCAGCCTAATTATAATTAGCTCTCACTCAAGCCTCTCTGTCTGTCTGTCTGTCTGTCTGTCTGTCTCTCTCTCTCTCACACACACACACACAGTGCAAAGTAGTATCACATAAAGGGCTTCAACTGCTCTATGAGATGACGCCATCAATAACTGACACATTTGGTGTCTCAACACTATAAACTAAGAGCAGATTTACAGTAGCTCTGAATTTTAACCTTCCACATGCCAAATCATCCGTGATATATTGGGATACATCTTCAGGTTGAAGGTTGTCTGCTCTCCGCTTGACTCGTCAACCATAGCGCCTCTAATTGTCAGTCCTTCCAAAGACAAACCTCCATGATTGGCTTTTGCAGGGAAAATCCGGCAAACTCTTTGTTTCCAGCCGGGAGTCAGTTTGCTTCAAGTCCACATCCTTGCAGTGCCTAGTCTTCCTTTACATTCATGAAACTGCATCAAAACAATTTTACTTGTGACACACTATCCCACAAAAGAACAGGACCGTACAAGACATTCACACTGACGAAACAAGAGCACTCGCAGCCATAGGTGGAAACAGATACATGTTAATAATGAATAATGTAGATCAACGCAATGAAGTAGCAATGTGACCCACTGATGCGGGTGAAGATGATGGTCAATGATTGCAGCATCATTTTTGCATAAACACGCACATGCATTTGAGGTCTTAACAGAATAGAACCTAAATAAAACCAGCGCATGAAAACATTGTGTTTGCCTCCAAACCTTTATCTGTTCTAAGGGTAGGCTAAGTTTTTGTCACAAGATATTCCCTTAATAAAATTTGAAATCCTCCTCTGTTTTCTTGTGGTAAATGGACTCAGTTTTATTGAGCGCTTTTCTACCTTGGCGGTACTCAAAGCGCTTTACAGTGTCATCTCATTCACACACACACACACTGATGGTGGAGGCTACCATGCAAGGCGCCAACCTACTCATCAGGAGCAATTATGGGTTCAGTATCTTGCTCAAGGACACTTTGACATGGTCACCGGGGTCGGGGATCGAACCAGCGACCCTTTGGTTGCTAGACGGCCACTCTACCCCTGAGCCATGCCGCCCATATGTGTAATATGACAATGGTGTGAATTCTATTCAGGCATAGTTCTGTATGAGTTTGTTCTTCCTTTTGGCAATATAATGCTTCCTCACACAGCATGTCCCGAGGGGTATTCATGTGGATCCGAACTGAAAAATACTATTATTTAACAACAATGAATAGAATTTTCATAAAAGAAATATTTCTTGTAATGAAAAATCTGTTCTTTATAATTATGGATTGCGACAACATATTTTTCTATCTGCAAAGGAGACGTGCTGCTCTGTTTTGTAACTTCTTCATTTTATCCTTTGTAACACCAAAGTGCTGAGCAATAATCAAGGTGAGAGAGTTACCTGGCTAGTTGAGTCTGTTGTCAAAAACTTTGAGGACATTTTAAGAGACGCACCTTTTCCCGTCTTTGCAGCTATTTTCTTATTTATGTGACTTGCATCTTGTATGCACATGTTCTGAACTGGTTCTGAAATGTTCAGAACCTGTTCTGAACTAAAGGAAGGGATCTGATCCGAAAGTATTTCAATATGTCGTGGATTTATACGTCACATGGTACAGAAAGCCGTGTGTACTGTGCTTTTTTTTTTTTTTTTGACCGATGCTAAATAGATTCTTCACATATTTTTGGGGGATAAAAGTAAGTAAGAAGACAGACTGTTTAAAGGTTTCCACCATTATTACCATTTACTGTACCTTCCTGTCCTGTAGAAGTCCATTGGTTTTGGGATGCTGCTTGAATTGTCTTTTTTTTTTTTTTTCCCGAGGCTTCTCTATAAGTAGCTCAAGTGTTGAATGACTTCAGTCCACATCGGCATAGACATTAGACGTCAGGGCGGGAGTCCATAAATATTCATCTGATGAGAATGAATGCTGAGCGTATGCTTGTGCTTGAAATAAGAAAAAAAAAATGTTAGAGGGTGTTCCAAAGGGCTGCTCTTTAATATCAAGGTGTTCCGCAGGGATTGGACCCTTGTCTTCTACATGTTTGTGCATTAATGTCACAGAGGCTGGGAGAAGCCCTTCGACAGATATACCAATACGTCTGTCACCGGATAGGTCCAACTCTTCTTTTTTTTAAACAGTTTTAATTATAGATCTTATACTGTCAACTGCTGGGGGAATTTGAATTCTTCCTGTCTGGAACATTTCATATCTGTAAAATTCCTTTGTATTCTCTATTATGTGGTAGATAATATGTAATGGCTGTTTTACCTACTCGGGATCTTCCTGCTACAGAGCATGCAGTTAGATTTGGTTATTGTGAATGGTTCCTTCTTTTACTTTTATAGCCCATTGCCCTAATTGCATCCATAAAATAGAGATAGTGTGCAGCATCGGTGACAGGGGGTTGGTAAAGGGTAACGCTGCAGTTACTGTAGGTTCATGCACTTAATCTCTCGTGCTGAGACGGACACCGTGCTTGCCTTTGCAGGGTTTCACCCTCTGCTATCATTAAAGTAACCTAAGAAGTAGATCCTCATAAAGATTAAGACTGACTGCACACAAACGCAACATCTGCAAATCATGATCAATATGTTAGACACTGATATTACCAGCTGTATAAATCTGCCGTCTGGGTGTTTATTGTATTCATAATGTTGCACTTCTGAAAATGCGTGTGTGAAACAGAGGAAAATCACCTTTGAGGTTACAAATTCTTGGTTGCTAATTGAAACGTAAGCCACGAGGAAGATGCAAGCTGTTGCTCATCCTGTGCAGACAGCTTTATTGATCAGACTGGAATCGTGTCTTTTCCGCCTGACGTGTGTTGGGCCACTTTATATGGGTTACTGCCACTACCAAATGTTGCCTTTTGTTGCTTCCACTCTGTATAATGAAGAATGCAAGAAATTAGGACATTTAGTCTTTCATGGGGGCGAAATGATAAAAAAAAGTTATAGTCGGATAACCTATTTTACATAAGCTACATTTTCAGCAACTTAATAATCACCCGTCAGAAGAAATTTAAATATTTTCTCTGCACTTTTCCCCAAAGCTGTGTGCTGGCTGTGGTCTAAATGAGACGAGCAGGGGTCAAACTTCTAACATTAAAGCTTGGAGCACAGGCTCACTTCAGGGTCTTGACATTTGCCCACCAAAATCTTTTCATTTCATTCTCAAGTTTCTGCAAAATTTGAAGACAGTCCCTCAAGGCATTCCTGGAGTACTGTGATAATGTGAAGTGCAGTGACCTTGACCTGGAAGAACCAAACTCTTTTAACGTCTTCGTCAAGTTCCAGTAGACGTTTGTTCCAAATTTGAAGAAATTCCCTCCATGTGTTTGAATTCCTCCGGGCCACCGGTGTTGTTTACATGTAGGAAAAACGGCTAAATATGATGTAGCTAAAATCGTAAAGAGTTTTTCTATGGCATTAATAATGTTATTCTGACATTCTGATTCGAGATTTTGGGCCAATTGCTGCACCTTGGGTCCTTTGATAACAAAACAAAACAGACGATTAAACATTTTGACAGATTCCTGCACCAAACTGAGCAGCGGGGCTTCACACAGCCGAGCCAGCCAACAGGTATGAAGGGTAAGACATAAAATAAACATACAGAGCAAACATCCACAAACGTTAAGAATCAAGGAGCGCTTCAGAGAGGCCGCATGGACGGTTGCCCACTGCTGATTTAACCGTTTAATGCCTGCAATGCTTTCTGTCCGATGCCTGCTGGATAAAGAGTGGTTAAGGTTTTGGGACAGGGGTCGCAAATTTGGTGAAATAGTGAAAAAATAAACCAATTAATCAATTTGGGTTTTTAGCTGTGACAGTTATTCATGAATGGAGACTTGGTTTCAAACACTGTTTCCTTTAAATTCTACACAATTTAAAACCCAGCATGATTTATTTTAGTATTGGATAGAATTAATGAGGTCAGGCAATGTTAAAATACAACATATTTTAAAAAGGTACAAAAAAACTTCATGTATTGATGTTCTTTGTTTGCACTTGATAGATAATTTAATGAAAAATAAGAGACTTCGGATTTAATTTGTATTTGCAGAGCAGTATGTTTTTCTTGTTCACGTTTACTTTGTATTCGTGTCTTTATTTCTAATAGCATATGCAGTATGAGCATAATTCATAGTATTTTTTCCCTCTTCTGGTTCTTCGTTTCATTCAAAGGTTATTCACCTCATGTTATCTGCCGGAGCTAACAGAGCTAATACCCCAGGCTAATGACTAAGAGAGAAGTGAAAACTGATGGAACAAATGGGAGTGCTGATAGGAACTGTCAAATGAAACCATGTTTCTGCAAAATGAAGGGAGGAAAAATGAAAAGGCACTGTTTATTTGGTCAATACGGTTGAAAACACTCGAACAAACCAATTCTGTATGGATCAACCTGTTTTAAGTTGACAAGCTGCACAGAACCTTATGAAATAACTGGACAATTAAAGCTGTTCGTTTGGTTATGATTGCTCAGACATTAGAAGCAAGTCCCTGAGGAGTAACACAGTGAAGCATCTCATGTCATTATCTCAGTATCAGAAATCTGCAAAATATTTTTGGATATCTGAAAAGCCTGAAAGGATTTCTGATGGACGCTGCAGGATACAATGTGTGTATTTGTGTGTGTGTGTGTGTGTGTGTGTGTGTGTGTATGAGACAGAGACAGAATATAATTTTAATTGTTTAGTATGAATAATGTACCTACAGCCTATTAAGAGCTGACGACAAAATCTACAAGATGAATGTCAAGACAACACCCAGCAAACACAACGGGGCTGAATTGGATTCGATCAACTTCAATGGTTAAAAAAAGGATTTTCAGTCGTGATTTTTTTTCTGTGTCTTTGTTGTAAAAGTAATCTTTTGTGGAGGACCCCAAGGTGCAGGCAGACACTCAGAAACAGTCAGCGAGGTGAAAACAGAGATCCCGTTTATTGCATAAGAAAAGGTAAACGAATCAACATTGTTCAGTGAGGCGAGGAGTTGGGCAGGGGTAGAGGGGAGTCCAGTGGGGCAGGTGAGTGTTGAGGGGTAGCAGGCTGAGGACATGGTAGGTCTGAGGCAGGAGTCCAGGGGATCGGCGGGTGAGAGGGAGTCCCCGGATTTGAGTCAGGCGGGAGCAGGGGTTCCAGAGTCCTGAGTGGAGTGGCTCCAGGAATGGAGTGACAATCCGTTGTGGAGACTCACGACTGGCTTGGTAACCATGAATGCTGAAGTTCGCAGACAACCTGGTGAAGACTGGAAAGCTGGAGTATTTAAGCAGGTGAGTCTGTGGACGGCTGATCAATGGATTGATTGCGGTTGTGCAGGATGAAGCAGCTCCGCCCAGCCCAGCACAGGACAGGACAGCCTCCAACAAAAAGCACAGGGAAAACAGACAGTCACTCGGGGAAGTCCCCTCCTTCCCACAAAAGGGAAGGAGGGGAAGGGGAAGTCAAGGGAAAAACACTGGGATCCTGACAGTTTTGTTTTTCAATGAGTATTTTGTGTTTCTAAAGATTTCCCAATATTGTGAAATCCCCCCCCCCCCCCCCCCCCGCGTGAGCCCCCAGGAAAAATGTAACAGTGCTTAGAGAGAGAAAAATAATGTTTCAACATTCAAGAGGCCTGAATCATAGAAAGAGGAAAATAAACACATTTTTCTGCATTTAGCTAATGATGAGATCTGCATAATTAAAACTGGGCTAAGTCAAGCTGACCTGGTGGATGAGGCAATAAAAAAAAGTGTTTTCAAAAGAGAAGCTCTTCAAAATATGACAAAATGAGAGAAAAGGAGAAAAAAAAGAATAACCTCTCATCCTGAATAATGCAGGAATTAAAGGCGCTAATTAGCAATGTGACTTTTTAAGTATGAAAAGACTGATGGCACAACAGAAAAGCCTGTGCTGACATGATGACCGCGGACCACTCAGTAGCAGCGTTTCTTCTGTCTATGAATAAATGAGAAATGTTTCAGTCTTTATGAAATCCTGAAGCCAACTGCTATTTTTTTTTAAAAGAATATCACATAACCTCAAGTATAGTAAAAACCAAAAGGTTACACCATAAACCCATGAATTTAACAGTTCAACAAGTCTGATTCAGTAGCAGCAGGGAACGGTGGAGTAAGAAAGTGGAAGTGCAGGGAAACTAATCTTGTTTTAATAGGTTAGGAAGGGAGTCTGCCAACTCTACAGATGATCTAAGCGACATCAAATGGAAGACGTGAGCGGAAACGAGTCAGTGCCGCGCTAACAGGATGGCGTTGGCGTGGGCTTGCAGGTAAAAAAAAGTGTCCACGACATATCTGTTTAAAATGTTGACACAAGATCAAATAGAAAATATTTGATCAGGATTTTGGGGGCGATCGCCAATCACTTGGTTTATTTGAAGACTTCTATTCATTCATTCGTCATTTATTTTAATATTCTTTACAACACAACATTAAGATTAATAGTTGCGTAAATATCAATAGCTGTTTATTAATGGCGGACGGTGAAGCACCACCTTTCTGTCTTTACAGCCGATGCTTGGTTAACATTGAAGAGCAGTTATGCACTGACCAAGCTATTTTACCTGAAAGTGAAATATATAAAATCTGAAAAAGTAAAGAATAAAAGCTGAATGTGCAAAGCTTACCAAGTTAAAACAAATTATATGTGTATACTGAGGCCAGTCTATTTCTAACAGAAGCCCCCGTAGACAAGGATTCCCCTCACGAATGGAGAGTCAATTTTCAAAATTTGACACCGTACGCAGATTTCAGATCGCAAAAACAGACACGGCAGAAACACAAAAACTAAAAGAAATGAGGCAGATTAATAGAATCGGAGCACGTTAACTATGCAACAGGTCTGAAAAGCTGCCGCTGGGCGAGGCAGCTGAGTGGAGGGCAAAGTCTTTAACAGGACTGCAGGGGCAGAGTTGTTTGAGCTCCGAAAACAAATGTCCTAATTGACACGTCAGATGTTTGTGGTGTTAAGTGTCTTTCCTCTCGTCCCTCTAACAGAATTTTCCCTTGAAACACACCTTTCTCATAAAATTCTTTCTTTCTGATGCCTCCTCTCTCAATTTTCAGAGAACATAAAGGAATTGTTTCATGTGTTTTGCGTGGTGTGGTGGCATGGCTCAGAGGGAGAGTGGCCCTCTAGCAACCGAGGGGTCACTGGTTTGATCCTCACTTCCCCCGGTGACCATGTCCAAGTATCCTTGAGCAAGATACTGAGCCCCTAATTGCTCCTGATGGCCCATCCAGGGTGAACCCTGCCTCTCACCCAATGTCAGCTGGGATAGGCTCCAGCCCCCCCACCCGTCAACCCTTAACAGATAAGCAGTATAGAAGATGGATGGATGGATGGATGTGTTTTGCATGATCTGATCAGCCCTGATAGATACGTCTGATCTAATTGTTTAAAGTGCGTATCGGCCAATTACATTCAATCGGCGCGTCCTTTATAGAACCAAAGACATCTCAAGGCCCCGCAAATTACTCTTAAAACAGACTTAATCAATCCAAAACGAGCAGGGAACGCTCTGTGTGGTCCTTGAGAGCAAGTCTTCAAACTGAGCCTTACATTCAAGTCAGATGCTAGCACAGCAGTAAATGATCTGGTGAGTAAACACAGCTAATGAATTAAATGGCCCAGCCTTAAAACATATGAGACCTTTTGTGCCCATCAAGCAGAAGCACCCTTTAAAACCAAATATTGTACAGAGACTGGGCACAGTTGAAGTTAAAAGCTCTCCCTCTGGCCTTAACTCACATGAGAGCGAGAGTAAAAAGCTAAAAACAGCCTCGGCTTACTTTAGGGAGACTTGTAGACACAGAGGACTTCAACGGACAGTTACCAGGAACAGATGGGAATTCTGATGAATATTTAACTCCTTGAGCTAAATTTCCTCTGTTCGTAGCTCCATTAGTCCACAGGTGAAGGAAGCATGAGAGAAACTAGGTGACCGGATACTGGTGAAGGACCTCCAGAGGAGGGCATCGCGGTGGCTGAGGCTGTAAAACTCACTGCAGCATCAGGAGTGAAAACTGCAGACAAGGCAACATGGACTGCTGCGAGCCACCGTAAAAGGCGCCAGCAACGGAGATACTGAACACTGACCAAAGACCAAAATAGCCTGCAGGATGACGAACCGGTCCGGACAATTAAAAGTTAGTGCAAGTTTAGCTGTGTGAGAAATTTAAAAAAAAAGCTAGGAAAAGGGATGCAAGGTCTAAATTCAGAATGTCAGAGCGTCCAGTTAGTTCCGGTTGACCAGTGGGTCTGAGACGGTGAGGTAGCCGGCAAATCTGCCCACATTTCTGCACAGGTTACAGAAACACGGACCTCAAGAGGTTCTTGATCTGTGTCTGTAGATCTAACAGAACCCTGGAGCTGCGTTCAACATCAGGCTGAGCTCCACCTTTCCATCCCACCTGAGCAGCGATAGTGGGAGGATAATGAGTTCTTTCCTGAGGCTTTGAGGGTTAGAAAGAGTTGTTCACGTTTGACTTTTAAGGGTTAAGTGTCACATTAACACACTCTTTCATTAGTTTTCCTTTGTTATCTTGCTCATAAAATGCCATAACAATATTTCCGAATATGACTCTTAATGACAAAAGAAGAACCTTACGCTGCTGATTGATAACTCCAGCAGGCAATCATTACTGCCGAATGCTGCACGTGTTGGATTTAATTTAAAGGTGTTTATACAGGATTTTATACCAGTTCATACAGGTGCTTATACACTGAAGGTTTGTCAACGCTAGCGAAAGGGGAACAGTCATGGTAAAAAGGGGAGCAAGTCAAAATGTGGTGATTTATATAAAACCAGGCAGTGATTCATGAAAGTGCAATCTTTGATTGGATTTAATGTTTTTGATCCTGATAATTTACTACATTTATAAATCGATTAGTTTGAGGCAATTTCATTGGGTATACACTCGTAAGAACATCCCAAAGGTTAAAATAACAAATTAACTTGAGGTAACCTAACCTAACCTAAGTTGAGACATTAATTTATTATTTTTTTTTCGTATCAAAGCAATAAAAAAGTGCTCTGATGGAAATTTCCGTGTTTGCTGTGCGTAACATTTACCACTGCAGTATTTGTCACATTAATCATCTTCATTCATTCATTGATTTCTCATTTTTCTGTTATATTGTAACGTCATTTATATTCTGCTTGAAGATGTGTCACAGGTTATTTGAGGATGGCTCCTTTGAGTCTGTGGTTGGAGTCCTGACCTAATTCAAACCTTCTGAGTGGGAGGGACGGGGTACTGGGAGGGATCTTTCGTTCTAGCATCCTATGACAAGAAACGTGGTGCAAAAAAGTAGAAATGTGTCTGCCAAACCTGTCGACTGCAGAGGACCTTTTCCTTACAATTTGAGGTAAAGAATCTCTCCTTATGAAATAACAGATCATAGCAATGAAAAGAAAAACATCACGCAAAACAAAACAAAGCTATAAAATGTAAATAATTAAAAGGAAATAAAAAATACATCACATCTTTAAAGCCAAGGGGCCCTGAGGGCAAAGGCATGGTCACCTTTAGATTCAAATGTCAACTTTTGAAAGCGCCAGGAGCAGTTCTAGGACCGATGGCTGCAGACTTGCTCATATGGGGTCAAAATTTCAACTGAAGCCAGATTGAGAGTTACTCTAAAAGTGATCGGTGACCAAACCTTGCTGAAGAGGAAATGGAACGCGATGTGACCCGCAAAAAAATATCCAAATTGAAGGAAACACCATGGGTTAAATACTGCTGCACAACTGCACCCTACAGTTTGAAAAACGACTGCTTATAGTTGTAACAAATAAGTTGTTTAATCCATCACTTATCAAAGAAACTGCGGGGTGCTATTTTAAATGCATCTTCATTACAATACCCTGTTAAGTGGACTGCTACTTTTATACATGAGCTGTCTCATTGTATCGATGGTCAAGTGAAATTGTGCTTAGTCACGGCCGCCGACACAGAAGATTTAGTTTGAGCTGCCAGTCTACATTGCCCCGGTTCCATCTCAGCAGATGTAGTGGAGAAGACAATGAATTCTCCTGGAGAACAAGCAAGAGAACAAGCACGAGCGCCGGGGAGGGTGACACGCATCCCTCCGTGTACGACGGGATAAAGAGCGGAAATTTATTGAGTATGTGCAGAAGCCTGACAGGCAAGGCTCTCATTAGACAGAGTTTTAATTAGTTGGAGCGCAGCGGTAACTCAGGTGTTTACATTTTGTCAGTGAAACTATGCCAAGAGCACAGGGGCTCACGCGGCTCTTAGAAATAGAGCAGCAGGAGTGAGGAGCTCTCACGACCTCAGATGGCTTCAAGTAAGCCACCCGAGCAGGGGCGTCACAATTTTGATTCTCGATTTACCCCCCCACCCCCAAAAAAGGGGGAAAAAAAGACTCAAAAGACCGCATATGACTGCTGAAATCCAAAGCAGGATGGCAGTTCTTGTAGCATTTCTCTCTCTCTCTCCACGTGTGTGCACAAAAGAACACTTTCAAAAAAAAAAGCTACTGCTGTTGGTTAATGCACTTACCGGCAGCCTGCGAGACAAGTACAGAGACAAGACCTTTGTCTGATGCAGTAGGTGGTCTTCTTTAGCTTTCATCGCTACTGTCTCACTTGTATGAGTCACTGACAGAAAATCCCAGAATATGTAGAAAATCACACAGGCTCTTTGGCAACTGCTTTCTCAGGGAGAAAAAGGAAGGGTAAAGATATAGACCTATAGCTGACGAGAACACCCAGATCAAGAGCAGGCTTTTTAAACTGAGGTTTAATTACTTTGAAGGACTGCTGCACATAGCCTGTTAATAACGACAGATTGATCATATCTAATAAAGCGGCGCTAACTAATGGTAGGCGTACAGCCTGGTAGGGATGGGGTCGAGGAGACAGGTTGATGGTTTAGATGAAGAAATCAATGAGGTTAGATCCGAAAGGTCAATAGGAGAAAAAAACAAGTGGAAATATATATTAGCTTTTATGGCTAGTTGAGGATAAAATGCTGCTGGTTGTGGGGAGATGGTGATTCATTTTGTCTCTAATAGTATATTTCATCATTAAAGTAGCTCATGAAGTCGTTACTGAAAGCTATAAGAATACATGGATCAACAGAGCTATGACTCAGTGTCGGCCTGGCTATCATGCTGTATGTTTTCCTCCATTAATGAGGTGGAACAGGCTGTTCTGGCCTCACAGAGGGCCATACTGTGCTTTAAGACTAGCATCCAGACTAAACTCAACTCTGGATGGCTGGGCTGCCATTACCTGTTAGGTTTTTGTGAGGTTTGGCGGAACTTGTAGGGAGTTGTACCATGCAGCTACTGCGCCCTCCTCTACTTTACTGTCTCCTCCTTTAGAGGGGAAATAGAACCTTGAAATGAACTAGAATACCCCACTCGTGGCTTTTTCAAACCTGCTGTAAAAAATCCCACTGATCTTACGGTGCGTTACCGTCTATGTTGCAGTCACCGCAACGGAGAGAAGTGAAAGGTTTAAGTGTGACATCTTAATGCACAGTGACAGAGATTCTGTTGTTTCAATTACATCAGTCTGTTTATCAAATTCATCTCCGATCGAACGACGCCACAGCGCGTCGCTGCTTGAACACGTAAGGACTGAATTTGTTGTTGAGATGACCAAAAAAAAATAAAGACAAAATACCGGTGAAGGGGACGGATGCACAGGATAGCATGATAGCCCGTACATACCTGTGGTTACCGCAGAATGAGTGAGCCTGGGAGTGAACCCAGATTAAAGCTGCTCCTATTACATATAAAAAGCCAGGCACTTAAGAGACCTAAAATGTAACAATTTATAGTGCAGTTGGTGAAAAGGAAGCATCAATACTCAAGTCCAAGGAATGAAAAGAGACAAACAACCACATTTCAATATGTTTTTGAAGAAATAGTGCATGCATGCAGCATGACATTGGGAAGAGGACAAAAATATGTCCTGTGTGAATTTGTTTGGTGTGTGTGTGTGTGTGTGTGTGTGTGTAAAACAGAATGTTTTACAGAAATGTTTTTTAGCAAAGCCTCTGTAATGTAAATGAATCTTGCATAAGAAGGTGGGAGGAATATGTCTGCTTGCCTTCTCTCTCTCGATCATTATGTCTGTATTCATCGGGCCATGTCTCATTGGATAATGTCACTCTGAGACTGTATCACGACTGCCATGTTTGATGTTAAGATTAATGACTGACTGGGTTCTGGGAACTGAATTATATTGATCTCTGGGCAAATGTGATAGCTGGTATCCATGGCAGCAGAGCTGAATACTAAAGTCACATATCAATCTAAGAGGTCAGAAACTAAATTTCTCTAAAAATTACCAAAGCCTCCGTGGTTAAAGAGGACACTGACTAATTCCCAAAACAGTGAGATGATGCATGGAATATATTACGGTTTATCTGGGGACAATCAAGCTTTTGAATATGATATTTAATCTCCAATAATCTGTGACATAAATGAGAAAGAATTGTAGCCATTTTAAGAGAAGGGAAGAAAACAATGACAGGACAGTGTCTGTTCACTGCTGGCGAGCCTTTGTGGTCAGCATTAGCTGCATTACAACATGTTAGAATGAAGAACAGCTTCTAATGGCCATTAGGGTTTAATAATGGCTGCTTTATTACTTGGATATTGTATTATTCATGACTTCCTCATTACACAAGCAATTCTTAAGAGCGAGCATCACATTTCAGTCCACGTGTCTGCTTAATTGTAAGTATGCTGACAAGTGAGGAAGTATCTGAGACAGCTGGTGGAACAACTGCTTACCCTATATTGTATATTTCCTATGTGTGGTAACTACAACCCATGAGGATATGAAATATGGGATGTTACATTAGAGTTTTAGGGAAGCAGGCACCATCACTGCAGTGTGGAGAGTGCATTTGCAGCCTGCGTTTGGTGTTTTATTCTATTTTATTACATTCTCGGAAAAGATAAAGTACCACATATCATTTTAGCACGTCGCTCCTGACATAAGGCTTGTTGTGAAGAGACACTAAGTGGATGAAATTTGTCTAACAAGCGTATGAAAAGGCTTTATTTATGCTTCTTTGCGTATAAAAACAACAAGGAATATATAATTATTGCAATGAAATCTTTCCTTAACATCCATTTATACATCCATTTTCTTCCACTTATCCTGTTAAGGGTCACGGGGGGGGGGGGGGGGGTGGAGCCTATCCCAGCAGCCTTCGGGTGAGAGGCGGGGTTCACCCTGGACAGGTCCCCAGTCCATCACAGGACCAACACATAGAGACAGACAACCATTCACACTCACAGTCACACCTACGGTCAATTTAGAGTATCAATCAGCCTCGTCCCCTCTTGATGTCCTGGAACCGGGAACCTTCTTGCTGTGAGGCGACAGTGCTGACCACTGCACCACCGTGCTGGCTGCCATCTTTCCTTAACATATATTTTCCATTGATTATCGTCCTTTAGGAGGGACAATATTGCAGATGTAAGATTGCCATCAGGTGATTATTTCAGTCAGCATCCTCTGTCTTCTCCAAGTGCTGCCATTTTGATTCGCCCATATTGAAAACTGATTGTGCAAGACGTCAGGCCTGCTAGCTTCAAATATGGTTTTTATAAACAAGTCACATAAAATGTTTACAGGCACTGTCTGTGGATGGCCTTGTGCTCTTTGTAGGCTTTGAAAATACATGTTCAAATATTTTATCTGCTTAAGATAACTACATCCATCTGTTTGTAAAAAGAATAGAAAATGCCATTTATTTCAGTTAAGGAGAGCTTGATTGCTAGAGTGATTGCCTCTACTCTGCGTAATCTTTGTACTCCTTTGCAGCAACTACCATTTTTGAAGTTGATTGCAATTGTGCTTGTACACCACTGTTTTTTGTTTTTTTTCTAAGGCAACTACATAATTGCTGGAACACAAACAAGGCTCTATAAATAATGTTAAAATACACCGGCCTTGATTATGACTGTAATCTTTCGTCTTAAACTTAGTAGATACAGAACTGTTGGTGAGCCTGCCGTGTTTTATTACACATTTTTGAAATTTTACAAGGTAGCTGCAGAAGGACTTTTAACTCTCAGCCTGTGATTTGTTGTGCTGAATTTGTACAGCATAACAGATGTTCCTTGATGAACCAATTATAGTTTTACAAAGACATTTTCTTTAGGGTTAGAGTTAGGTGGTTTATTATGTCTCTATAAAGAATTTCTAACAATGGAAGAATGGATTTTCTATGAGTAGAAAATAGAGAGGGTCTGTCTCCTAGTTTTTCATACAAAACATTTCTAAAATACAGTATTGGATTTCTTTGTAAGGAGACCAATACAACTATATTTTTCAGGAGTAGAGGGAAACCAAAAGCATACAAACATCAACATGTACCCCTTGGAGACAAATATGTGGAGCTACAACATAAAAAAATTCCCTAAACACCTACCAAGCATCCAGAGGGCAAAAACATACAGCTAACACCTTACGATGATGTGCTCATTTGCAAATCCCAGATGTGGTACATGAGGAAAAAAACAAAACAAAACAAAACAAGTATTACCCTGAAATAAATCAACCCTAGTTTCATTTTGAAAGAAAGAAATGAGCAGGTCCTGTTTTACTGAAGGAAAAGGCTTCTGCACCTTTTGCTTTGGCACACTACTTATTCATTCATCTGCGCACTGTAAATTCACCTTTTTATAAAACAGGTACATTGTAAAAGGTGCATCTGGTGCAGCTATACCTGATTTATACTAATGCCATCCCACAGCCACATCAGTGGTTCATCATGGATGATGGTGTGTCTCAAAGAAATGTTTGATGATAATTTATTTTTTTTAAAAAGGGAGGGAGATGGGTCATTGTCAACAGCTATCGGTGTCTTTGAGGTGAAGTTTGATCTGAAACATGTCTTCTTTTAATAAGGAAGATATAATCATGCTTGAAATTCATCAGATTGAGACTTGATATGACACAGAGTTTATTTACTGCACGATAATTAGTGTTGAGTGTCGTGTTCCCTTCAGCACATAAAACAGTAAACCAATATTTTTGATGTTCTAACCTGTACGCAAAGAAATGTAAGTAAATAGAACATCTTTGCAATGCAATCTTGGCAATAATGAAGGGTATCAGTCTATATATAGTATAGTATTAACAATTAACATTTGTCATTCATAGAAAGCAGTGACTATGTAGAGAACAACACTTGCAACTATGAACACATACGTCATGTAGTCTCGATTTCTTGTTTTTCCTCGTATGTTCCCCGCCCACATGGGCCTCCCATGAGGTTCATTTAAGGCCTCACACCATCACCTGAGCAAGATCACTGACGCCCAATCAGGGGTAGCACCATGTGGCACCCCCCCCCCCCCAAATAAAGTTCACTCTGTTTGGCTCTACTTTGTACTCTGCAGACTTAGAACACCTGTGAAGCTTTGTCACCATCCTCCGTTCATCGTGCTACATCATAACTAATTGCATGTCTTGCACCCCCTGTTCATTTCTAGACAGCCGTGATTCGTGTGAATCCTCTGATATTCTTGCACTCCTCAAGTTTCTCTAAAGGTTCTTTCTACTTCTGCTCTGAGCAGACAGGGCGTGCAATACTCTCCTGTCTAGTTCTGGAATGCCCCCTCATGAGGGTGCAGGCGAAGTAGTCCGGGTCCTCCAGACATGATGGTATCGATACTTCGCATGCCCCCTCAACCTCCAGGGCTTTTTGTGATGAATTGACACCTACACTTACAGGGGGGCAGCAGTACTGCGCCCCAATCCACCCTCCCAATCTAGGGTCAGATAGATGGAGGGATATTGTTTTTCATCTGAGGGTGGTCTTCCAAACTCTTTGTCCACTGCTTTGGCTTGCTTATGCACTTTGGTCTTCTAGGGGTCCGATCAGCTGTCATGGCTGTCACATTCAGGGGCCTCTCTGTGAGTAGAGGCTTGCTTATTGGCAAATGTTTTGATGCTGTTGGCCATCCTGCCCCAATGGGCCTTAAGGCACACGCCACCTGGGGCATGGTATTCTCTAGAGCACTGCTCTGAGGAGGTGAGCTTAGAGCTCACAACATGTTAGGGACAAATGGCGTGACTCAGTGCTTGGTGTAGCATCAGGGGTGTGGCCTCATATGTGGCAGACAGCAGCTTTGACTTCTGAAGTCCAATGCAGGATTGACTAAGACCCTGAGCCAGGTTGTGTTTGAGTGTTGGCTTGCTTGTCTGATTTGGCCCTGCCAGGAAGAAACTATCCCGGCCTTAAACCCATCATAGGGCAGTGTGTTTAAGACATAAAAATAGTATTTACTCTGGATATGACTGCAGCTCTATAAGTATATGCTGAGCTCTCCTTTAATATACCCAGCTGGCCTAGGTCTTTGTTGCTGAAGTGCATTCAGAAGTGAGGTTGCAGTTGCGGCTGCAGCTAGAGCGAGAAGCATGACATAAAGTAAGATCAGTGTCGATTCAAATTCATTGAAACTATAATGTTACACAAAAAGGTACTTAGGTATGAGACAGTTAGATGGCACTCAAGGGAATAAGAGACTGTGGAGGTGTACTCGTGAGTTTTAGGAAGTGTGACATCTCACGGAAACAAACTGTTGAGGTGATGTATGACCTCAGTCCCTGAGGAGAGTCTGTGGTACAGATAATGTCTAGGATGGACAGGAATGGTGACAGCTCTTTCAAACCCCTTTCTCACTCTGGCATCATTCCGTCCTATTTGCTGACTGACGGTAACAGAAAGAAAATGATCTCATCAGCAGTCTCTGCAACACATTTGGGTTACAGTAGAAGACAAAGATGAACCAGGGCTTCTCTTCTCTCTCGGTCACATTAGTCGACATTAATGGGCCTCCGTGAAAAGGTGAAATATTCAAATGTGATCCCGCTACACTTTTTAGGTAAGAGTTATTACATGAAAACGGATTCATTGTCAATCCTCCCGAATTTGCAGAAGGTTTGTCCTCCCTTCATGATGCTGAACTTTTATGAACTATTAATCGAGCTTGTCAACATCTTACTCTCACAAAGCCATGATGGCTCTCAACCCCTCCCCCCTCCTTCTTCTTAATCACACCGAATCTCGTACTTTTTTCTTTTTTTTTGTATTTGTCCTTTTTTTAGCAAGCTGCACCATTTACCTGAGCACAGGCAATCTATCTTCCCAATTAATTGCTCTCTCCCTTTTCCCCCGGAGCCAAATGACTTCTGCTGCTCCCAAATCTCACACACTTTCAACTCAGTGCCAACCATCTTTCCCAATTGGCAGTTTGACAAATTTTGGGTCATTAAATCCCATTTGAGCATTTTAACCATGTCCTGCACCTCAGCCCTTTCCAGTGAACTCATGTCTCTGAACCGAGTCCACTTAGTTGTCCCATGCAAGCGTATCAACTCATTGGTAGCTCCTATGATCAGTGCTTGGGCTTTAATCATTTAATATACTACAAATTGTCTTATTGGCAGTTTTTAAAAAACATTTTGTAATCAATTATTAACTTTGTTAAGGCTTTGCAGTCGTGTTTTGTTTTGTCACGCGAATTTTCAGAAAGGCTCCGGAAATGCCGCAACAAATTAACATGAGCATAAGTTCATCTGTGCCATCTACTGGCGAAAAGTGGAGAGAAATCTTTAGTAATTAACTTCCGACGTAAATGCTCTTTAGGGCCACTAAGTGTCGAGCATGTTGTGTGCTATCCCAGAATGAAGACAAAGTTCAGGAACATCTTGGAAAATTCCGGCAGAGGAAACGGCCGCTCAGGCCCATGGGTTAAAAAAAAAGCCTCCACAGAGCTTCTTCACATTAAGGGTTTCCATCCCATTTTGCACATTTACTTTTTTTTCCCAAAAAGGCCAAAAAAAAAACACCACAAGCAAGTGTAAAAACTATTTTTTTTAAACATTTTGTCATTTCCATCAATCATTTTCTAAAGTAATACTTCCAAATTTTTTGATGGAAATCCAACTATTTGATTTTTTCTCATGTACTCAGTTGAAAATTAAATCGATACTGTAGATATAAATATTTTTAAAAAAATTAAAATATGTATTCAAGCCCACGGTGTATCTATTAGTAGATGAAGAAACAGAGACAAGAAGAAACCTGAATGTGTTTTATCACCTTTAATAGAATAAATGGTCAATTTCAAAGAATTTATTTTCCCATAAGTGGAGCTCTCTTACCTTGCCTGACTCCGTCCACCTCTCTATCCTTGTGCTGAGCCTTGCTATGGAGAGACTAAATTAGTATCAGCTCCAAACTGACAACCAGTAGCTGCTCCATGACACTGCAGCTAGTTTCCATTGCTGCATTGTACTCTGTGCTTCCATCTGTTTGTATTCTAACATTACCAGCTTATGGATATTCATCCGTCAATTTAGATTGTTTATGGGGTTCATTCTTAGCTGAATACATAATAAATATTGAAATATGGAGCTTTTAAACCTTAAGTTTTACAAACACGCATCATGACGTTTCATCGCCTCAGGGAGCCGCATGTCGACTGCGGAGGCACTGTAAATCAAATGCTGTCTTGTTAACTTAATGTACTGCACAACATCTACATTATTAATTCAGTTCAAGGGGTAGGTTAGACAGACTTCAAATATTTTGAATGTTTAACAAAAACACAAACCATTCTTTTCATTAAAAAGAATATTCACAGCATTTCCTGTGGATTGAAAATTTGTCCAAATTAGTTTGCGTCATTTAAAGGTGCCATAGAGAGGTTGAACGGGGTGTTAATTCTTGTTCTGTGGTGTGATATGTAACCCCACAAAAAGTGGTTGGGTCTGTAATGGCTCAGAAGCTTCCTAAAAGGCTCTCTGAAACCGCTATGTTACCATTTTGGGTTTAGAATGCGTCGTTTGTCCCTATTGGGGTCGTTTCTGACTTTATCTGGCAACCTCATTATTTATGCAAGTGCATGAGTTGACGGCGATCGGTTGCCGTGGTTTATCTGGCAACCTCATTTAACTACTACTCAGTGATTGGCTGCCCTCACTGTCACTGAAAAGAAAGTACTCCCACTTTCTCGGCTAACTGTCGCCGGTGCTAAGTGTGACTGCTACTGTCAATTGACAACATTCCATATCATACAACAACATTCGTAAGATAAGATACCAAGTAGCCATGGCCCATTCGCGGATCCAGCCGTATATGCAGCCAGCTAGCGACAGACAGCGCAGATAAAGCAAAGGTCTCAACTCTATCGAGGCCATTCGTTCAGTCAATCTGCTCAGTCAGTGCTGCAGCTGCAGGCTCCAGTTTGTGGAGAGCTGCACTCACTCGGCTCGTTCGCGTAATCGCCCCCTCCCGAAATATGTCGAAGGGGCGTGTGTGAAAGGGGTGGGTTCAGTGTGTGCGAGTGGGGGGGGGGGGGGCACTGACTGAACTGTGACGTAACACTTCAGCCAAAATCGCATCGGTCCATTTTCCCGCAGCGATTCAAAAAAGGACAGATACCTCAAACAGAGGTTATGACACTGCCTCACACTTCCTGTGTATTCCCCACAACTGGGGGATGTTGAATAAACACCAAAAACACGAAAACAATGATTTTCATTCTGGGGGACCTTTAAACCATTTGTGTGCCTCATCCTTTCGCTACCATCACATTCAAAAGTAAGTGGGTGGAGCTATGTGCTTTTCAAATGGAACCCCATCATGAATTTCCTTTTTATTTCTATGCAGGATGTTTTATTTCAATTGCAATTGCAACTTGCTGACTTACTCACCTATATTATCTCATGTAGTTGATGCAGAGGAATAAATTAATATTTCTACATGAACGTACCTCTGACGATAATCAATGTTGTGGCATTTCACTGATGAATGCCTAAACTCTTGTCCTCTGAGTAAGAAAAACATGAAAACAATTCATCATGTCTCAATAAAAACCCTGTCACAATAGCTGTATTCCATAATTATTGTAGGAGATGTTTTCATGCAGTATTTATCTCTGGGAAAAGCTTGAATGACGGTGCTGTGGTTTCCAGTGTTTTCTGTTTTTAATGAGCCGGAGACCAGAATATAAAAGCACATCTAAGCACGTCTTGAAGGCAGTGTGACTCATATTTGGTTCTTCTAGTGACTTCACAGCGCGCTCAGTGGTGTGATGCTACTTTTAGAGGTTAAGGGTGTTGAAAGCAGATGTTAGTCAGAGGAACAGTTGCACAGTGAAGCTAATGAAGGCCACGGCACAGAACCTGTTGTGTTCCCAACAAGTTGTATATTGAACTCTGAGACCGGATCTCTTAACGTTACACGCAAAGTCAGACTTAGACTGTGGCTGGATTCATATTTATATCGAAAGAATGGCAGACAGATCACTTTAGGCTTGTGCAAACTGTGTGTAGTTCAATGCAAACCCGAGTGCAACTGAGGTTGTTTGACTAGATCTCACTTCTGCTTTAAGACAGTTCAAAACAGATCAGTGGGTTAATCCAAAGTGTTGACAATTCACACAGAGAACTCATGGATGGAAATATGCAGGGGGCTGACTCATCGCTGGACAGCTAAACCTCACTGGGCATTGCTGGAAAGCTACATAATTCCTACACAAACATAAAGAAAAGCAATAGCTGTGATGCGTCAAATTCATTGCATAGCCAGTATGTGTCCTCATGTTGAACATAATTGTGAATTTGATAATTGTGCTTTGCGATAATTGATCATTCCAGCGCCTCAGTAAAGTCTTAGCGTCAGTTATCACAACAACCTGCCGTGGTGCGTTTTGCGTTCTGGCCAATCAATCTGATCAACCAACTAGACATTTAGAGTGAGCTCGAATCACTATGACAGCCTGCCTTACTTATCTCTATAAATATTCCATCTCCATGGTAACCTTGGAGCGGAACTGCCAGAGCCAGAGCAGGAAACAGCTGAACAGAAAAAAGAAAAAAAAATTAGTTTGTTGGTAATGCTGATTTATTTCTTGGTCTCAGTTTGAAAGAACTGTTGGAAAAGGATGAGAGGAGCTAAAAGGTGCCATTGCACTGCTGCGCTGTTACTACGCTGTCACCGTCATGTTGCCTGAAACACGGAAAAGCTTTGGTAATTATTTTAAACATTTTTTTTTGGCAATATAGAATCACAATAGGAAAATGTGTATCATTTGTATATACGCGGATCAATTTATTATAATAATTAATATTGCTCAATTGAAATCCATCTTTTTCCCTCCCACCTAAAAAAGGTAAGTGATGAGTCAAAAACCCTCTCAAACACATTCTCTTTGCTGGGATGGACCTGGTTGAACTCCAGTTTTGAAAAATAACATCTGTCGACAATTTTTTTTTTTTGCTCTTCACTTAAAAGTTTCACGTGTTTTTCTGTCACGTTTCGTGTGACAGAATGTGTACGTGATAGAAATGATTATGCATGAGCATCAGCATCCTAGCCAGTCGTAGAAGGTTAACGCAGTTTTAAAAACTCTGAAAGTAAAGGACAGAGTGTATGTTCACGTTTGTATTGTTTTTACTAATTTAAATAAACATTTAACTTTTTTTTTATCCTGCTGATTGATATTGCTTGTTCAGTGACATTTAATTAAAATGACAGATACTGCTGTAATGTTTAAATGTATGTTTTGAAAAGCGAAGCAAACCTAACAATACACACACACACACACACACACACACACACACATTATTGACTGAAGTTGTTTCTAACCCAAACATAAAACTTTTTGAGTCCAACCAGCATTAATGTATACAGAAACAACCTAATCATCTGTATAATGGATTAACACAGGGTGGCACGGTGGTGCAGTGGTCTGCACTGTCGCCTCACAGCAAGAAGGTTCAGGGTTCGAGCCCCGGCTCCATCACAGGATCTTTCTGTGTGGAGTCTCCATGTTCTCCCTGTTCCTGTGTGGGTTCTCTCTGGTACTCCAGCTTCCTCCCACAGTCCAAAGACATCAAGAGGGGACGAGGCTGATTGATACTCTAAATTGACCGTAGGTGTGACTGTGAGTGTGAATGGTTGTCTGTCTCTATGTGTTGGTCCTGAGATGGACTGGTGACCTGTCCAGGGTGAACCTCGCTGGGATAGGCTCCAGCCCCCCCACGACCCTTAACAGGATAAGCAGAAGAAAATGGATGAATGGGATGGATGGATGGATTAACACCTGGATGATCTGTTCAAAATCATCAGTTTAAGAAATAAAATCCTTGAGGCAAATCCGAAGTGCTTCGGAGCAATAAATGAGTGAACAATTTAAAATGTCAATTTATAACAATACTTTCTAAACCTAAGCCTTTTCCTCTTCCTTTCTGTTAAAAATGTCATGATTTCTCTTTGGACTCTCTGAGTACTAACTCCACACAGACGTTCCTAAAAATTGTAGTTTTGGCTTCAGGTGAAGAAAACCCTGTCAAGTTTGTGATTTGCAACCTTTTTATTTGAAACAACATGGGCGAATGCCACAGAGCACATAAATATAGAAGCGAGCCAAGGAACACCTGTCAGCGCTGGTGGAACCATGAAAAGGTCACATTTCAATCTCTGCCTCCATACCAGTCGCTCTTTTTCCTTGAATGATTAGGAACAAGCATGCACCTGGAAATAAAATGAAAACGCCGATGCTTTAAATGATGGTACACACACATAGATCAGTAACTGAGGTGGCAGGAAGGAGTTGGCGAGGAGCTTGTTGACATTTCTGCCATTAGGATATTTGAAGGCTTCCACTCTGAGCCCACAGCAGTTGGTCCTTCTTCCTAAAGACTGAAAGCTCCCCTGAGTGGGTTTGTGGTTGATGGTTGCGCTTGTTGTATTTGTAGAGGGATGAACAAATGAAACAAGTGAATGAAACCTGTCTGTCTTTCTACAACCGGACTTGTATACCAAACAAGGTTGAAGTAACTGATATTTTCATGGAAAAATAACATCTTCACATTTTATAATTGAAAAAAAGTTCAGTTTTCTTACAGGTGACATACATATTCAGTAAAACTTTTAATTTGCAGTATATATATATATATATATATATATATATATATATATATATATATATATATATATATATATATATATATATATATACACATATATATATATGTATATATATATATACACGTAATGATCAGCACTTCATAGAACCCACAAATAAGTCAAATGTAGTAATAAACACACACTTAACTTATCCAACCCGAACAAAACTAAACACTTTGCTTCTGAAATATATCATAGGCATATAAATGAGAAATAATGTCTTAAGTAAGCAAAATTATATATATATATATATATATATATATATATACATATATATATATATATATATATATATATATATATATATATATATATATATATATATATATAAATTCATTGAAATACACCAAGCACAACTAAGACAATGTGAGATGAACATGACTGGAACCTGGGGGCACTAAACATGCTCCCTGACCTCAAAACCGGTGATTCCAGCCTTCGATCACAGGACAGATCCAAAGTAGTTTGATTCATCTGAATGGACTTGACTCACCTGACAGACAGACACTTGCACTGAGCGCCACGTCTAGGACCTCGAGAATGAACAGGATCTTTGGGAGTGAAATGACCAAAGTCTTTAAGAACTACTGTTACTGTAGTCTGAAAGATACAGCGGAATGCTATTTTGGCGTTAATGGCTGGAAGCAGCCTGCCATGTTTGAGGGGAATGAGGATAGCGGAGATGCTGATATGCTATGATGTGCTGTAATATGAACCCATAAACAGGCTGTATTGCATGCACTCATTGCGCGCGTCGTCTATTTTACGGTTCCTTTTATACTCAGGGTGGAAGAAGCCAACATCGCTGCTTCTCTGATTGTGCTGTGGAGAACCGCATTAATGAATTTTCATAAGACACAGATCATTTAATCCGGACAATATTTTTTTCTTTAAACATAGATGTTAATGTGAGGATGACCACACACACACACACACACACACACACACACACACACACACACACACACACACACACACACACACACACACACAAATAAAACAAAAAGACCTTTCCTAAAATTATGGCACCATAAAGCTTGAAAGGGCTGACAAGATTCTGCCATCCTTTCATGCAGCCTTGAGGGCAGCTGAGCCCGACTGTGTGACATGAACCCAGCAGTATTGTTTCGCTACAGCAGGGCACCGGGCTGTGCTGCCAAGGAGAACAGTCTTCATCATTCTAGATGCCGAAATCTACTCGGCCAGCGTTGCTGCTTCCAGCTCAAAGACACATGAGAGGTTTACTCAGATGTCTGTGTGTGTGTGTGTTGATTATGTGGTTTACTTCAGGCAATAAAACCTATACTGTATATATACACACACATACAGTATGAGGCCCATCTTTTTTTTTTTTTTGACATACAGCTTTTTTTGCTACTGTTCATCTGTCATTCCGTTACAAGTCGAATCAGAGTGACTATTCATCATCCTCCAGTCTGTTAGCTCATTAATTTCATAGTGCAGTCTTTTGTTTTTCCTGCATGAAAAAATTCTATCAATTATTATTCTGTTAATGACATTATACTAATGCATTTCTGGTCATTTTAGGTAATTGAAATACCATGTTCCATTAAATTAGTATTTAATATTTAATAAAATATTCCACTCTAGATGAATTAATTAAGGCAGTCATATCACCAACTCTGACAGCAGGCAGTTAGTGGTCATTTAATCTCAAAGTTCAGGGACACTGCTGGATAAATTAGCGAGACACTAACAGACCAACCTCCTCTCATATATTTTCCTCAGGCTACTAAAAGTCCTTTAACATCTCTGTTTAGCAGGATTGTGAATATCGATTGTTTAAAGGCAAGCCTCATTTCTTTTTGACTTTAGGAGGAGGAGTTGAGTGCGGGGTAGAAAATGCGGAAGGTTGGAAATTTACGAATATTTCTCTTTTTTTCTTTTGGTATTTTTGCAGACTGTTAATTTACTGCTAACACCAGTGTTTAGAGACGACTGTAGAACAGGAAAAATGACTGGCCTGTCTATAGTACGGCAGGTGTCTAAAGCCAATTTGTTGCCCGTCACATATTTTATTGAAAGGATGCCCATGGGAACCACTTATCTGATGGACGTTTTCCAACAGCTTTGTGCAGACTAAAAGGCTTGGAAAAGTCACCCATTTACCTCGGCCCAGAGGTTCGGGATGGTTCTTTGTGAGAGCTCAAAGGCTTAGAAAGGCCAAATGCTTATCATAGACCAGAAGACCTTTAAGGCTTTAAGGCCACCTGCTCACAAAATAAAATCTGTTTTGTGACTCTGCTTCTGGTGATTAATGCTGTTGTGAGCTGACAAGGAAGGAATCCACGCAATCTCCAACTTATTCGGTTGGCATCATGGTACCTAACTCTTGTACCTTGATGAGATGATGTAAGCTTTTTTTTATTGAGCCCATATCGAGTATGAAAATCAACAAATAACGAACACCACCACAAATAAACTCTTGGCTACTCAACTATGTTTTTTATTTATTTCGCTGGAATTCTTTCATTCTTCTACTAGAACAAAGCAAAAGCTTTCATGAATGAGCCGACATGAGCGTCTCTGTATAGATCCATTGCATATCTACATCCCCTCCTTGATTTCAAGGTTGCTTGCTGGTATGTGAGTTGTTGTTTTTTTTTTTTTTCCCCCCACTGATCAAAGATATACCCAGACTGCCCTACAACCTGGTTGTCATGGGAACAGGTGTCACATGACCCAAAGTGAGACAAACTTTGGATGAGAGAGGATTGGCTCTCTGGAGGGCGTCCGTCGCCCTCTCAATTCATCTGACACGGTTACCTAGGAAACAAGGCTGTGAGACAGGAAGCTGAGAATAGATGTGAGCTCTTGTTTGTTTGGATAACAGAAAAGGATATGCCATTAGTTTGAAGATTTTAAGGGTGAGGTGAGATCCCTATTTATCTGTCTATGTCTATGAGTGTGACTGAAGTGATGCCGATAGACACAGATGAGGAGAGAACAAATCCTGGGATGATGGCAGTAAACTGGAGGTACTTGATGTCTCCACTGTGAGCAAAAACCACAATTATTTAAGATGAAACAGCCAAGCATCTGAGTTGTTGGGTGTGTGTGTGTGGGGGGGGGGGGGGGGCATTATGACTGACACTTTTCATTCACATGACAATGAGAATAAGTATCACAATGACAGTGACAACCCATATAGTGATGGAAGCGCTAATCAGGTTACCTTTGGATGTTTTACAGGTGTCCCCCATGCTCCACTGCCTGGGTGGGGGGCGGGGGGGGGGGGTGTTGGCAGTTTACATGTTATATATTTCATGCTAGCGTTGGAGCTTGATGAGATTATATGTGTAATCACTCAGATTGCCTAGCAGTACTCAAAATAATGTTTTTGTTGTTCATGCCTGTGTGCGTGCGTGTGTGTGTGTGTGTGTGGGGGGGGGGGGCCTCTGCTTTTCTGCTTTTAGCCGGATTGCCTTTGATGTCAGCTTTGAATCCCCGTTTTTCTTTAACATGACATCATGAAATTATCGCAACTTCATGCTTTTGGCACCACGGTCTGCTGGACCGTACCATTAAATGAGCGTTGAGCCACTTTCCCGCCATCTTTAAGTTGTACCATTTCTTTTGTGGTCCAAGTGGGATGGAAATTTTTTTAAAAAAGGATCATTTCCTTTCCGAACGTTATATCTTCCTCCCCCTTTCATCAAGAAACATGAAGCCTGCTCCACAATGAGCCATCAAAAGAATCATCCAATATTGTATCATACCAGTGAGCTGCAGTGTGCAAGCAAAAGTTCGATAATCATTGACCTAGTTATTTTAATTGCTTACCCACAAACACAAAGAGGAAAAAAAAGATAAGTAGCACAGTGTTGTTCCTGCACCAGTATCTTATGCCATAAATAAGGAGGGTTTCCCCATTAACCAGCATGTGATCAAGGCATTCTCTTCCACAAAATCATGAAAGAGAATACATTAACAGCCTAATATATGTACTGTACAAAACAAAAGGGTAGAATCCAAGGAAAAATTCAAACATTTTCTGACCTAATAACAGATGAAAGATTCGCGATTTCCAGGTAATGAACAGGAACTTGATCTGCTTGTACTTTATAACAGCGTACTTTTGTGAAATATTTTGATCAGTGAATTCAGTCCATGGAGGCAAATTACTGAGTTCAATTTCCAGCAGTACAAAGTACATCTTGCTGCAGCAGCTACTGCAACGCTACTTGGCTTACGAGAAAATAACACGGTACAACAGTCTTGTATGCGTTTATGTTCTGTTCAGCTGTGCTGCATTTACCTCCTTTCGGCTTGTAGGGCAGCAAAAAAGTAAAAAAGGTGCATTTCAGTGGTAAGGAAGTCACTTCAAGACTTTCACCCTGTTTAAACAGTGTGTATTGACATCTGCCTCTGTTTGTGAGGCAACATTTTAGCAAATATCTTTCCATGTTTTACAATATACTGTGTTTACAGAGACGAGAGGGACTTTCTTAAAAAAAACTTGCGAGTGACAAGCTCAGCCAAACCTGTGTGCACACCAAAACTTGACCTAAGCAAACCTGGCCTAACCACCGCAGCAGAGTTTTAATTTTTTTTTAATTTTATCATGATAGCCTTTATTGAACCAGGTCAGTCCCACTGAGACGCAATGATCTCTTTTCCAAGGGAAGCCTGGCCAAGACAGACGCTTAAACAATGAAGTTTCAAGAGTAGAAATGAACAGTCCAGAGGCCACATAAGCTACCAATCAAACAACATAAAAGCAAATACAAACAGGTCAGTTAAATAATGGGGCTTTCATGTAAAGCAGGAGCAAGAACGGTATGAGTTCTAATAGTTAAAATAGACAAAAGAAGACGTTCACATCTTACACATCAATAGCCAAATGTTGTTTTTTTAAATTCACATTTTATTATCAACTTAGGTTCAAAAGTGGAGAGTCATTACCAGATTGCAGTTGCATAGTCTTAAGGGTATTGGCTTCCTTTTGTGCGATTCACTGACAAGGTGATATTTTCTCCTCAAACCAACCATCTCACTCTTAAGTCCAGCAGTCTGTACTTCTATCTACTATAATGAAGGGTTGTTACACCAGTACACCCTCCTCACTGCAATCTAATCAACTGAACAACCAGCACTAACGCAACCTGATACTTGGCAGTGGTAGTTTTGTTTTACTGTGATTGTACGTGTATAGGCGGCACGGTGGTGCAGTGGTCAGCACTGTCTCCTCACAGCAAGAAGGTTCCGGATTCGAGTCCCGGCTTGGGCACGGGATCTTTCTGTGTGGAGTCTCCATGTTCTCCCTGTTCCTGTGTGGGTTCTCTCTGGTACTCCAGCTTCCTCCCACAGTCCAAAGACATCAAGAGGGGACGAGGCTGATTGATACTCTAAATTGACCGTAGGTGTGACTGTGAGAGTGAATGGTTGTCTGTCTCTATGTGTTGGTCCTGTGATGGACTGGTGACCTGTCCAGGGTGAACCCCGCCTCTCACCTGAAGGCTGCTGGGATAGGCTCCATCCCCCTGTGACCCTTAACAGGATAAGCAGAGGAAAATGTATGGATGGATGTACACATGTATTACTGGGGAAAACTTTAACTTAAAAGGAGACATAGTTACTCACTAATACACTGTGGTATATTCGTCTTAATGTACATATCTTTGTTAGTCCACCTGAATTAACAGAGAGCCAGAGAAGGAGTTGATGGTATCCGGAAAAAGTCTGAACTCTGAGGTTAAAACTGAGAGTGATGTCACACCTGAGTCAACTGCGTTCCAGTTGGGTAAGAAGAGAGACGTTTCAGGTGGGTTTTTGAAGAGGTACTTGATTTCACTGACAAATGAACTATAAACTCTTAAGTCTGCAGTGACCTCACACATTGATTCATTCTATTGGTTTATTTTACAACAGCAACAGTAAGAACAATTGTGCTTGAGCCTCACTCCATTTGATGGAATTTAAAGTCGCCATCGTGAAGCCTTTTTTGATTCAGAAATCAAATACTGTGATATTGTCAGACACATTACGTTACACCTGCTGCTTAGCACGCACACACACACACACACACACACACACACACTTGTCTGCTTAAATTACAGCTCCTTTCATGGACATGCAGTCTCAATGCCGCACACTTGCTAACACCTCACACACACAAGGAGTTGGCTACTTGTGTGGCACATTTAAAGCCTTGCGTGCGCTGAGCAGTCATGTGCTCTTTAACGAAGCCTTGAAGCGAAGAATTGCATCAAGGATTATTGTAATCGACTCGCTCGAGGAAACCGTTCAGCCCTTCACATTTACACTCAAATAATTAAGGCATGGGAATTACAAAAGCAGCTAACAGCAGTTAGTTAAAAAAAAGTCCAAAGCAATTCAACCAAGAGCTCGGTAGTCACTAGAATAGTTACAAGAATAACCATCAAAGTGTCTCAAAATAAAGGCGAAGTAGGATCTCTGTTGTTTTTCTCTTCCACTCTTCATGATTCCTTATGCAGTAAATACAGGAACTTTCCAACCGAAAACCAAACTTAAATCCTTGACAGTCAGTCTTTCTTACATGTGGATGTTGCAGTTGAGCTCTGGAAGTGACCTTGCACCAAAAGACCAGGAAGACCCAATAGTGGTGCGAATGTCAATTCTCTGGAGGCACCGATTGCCATTTTTTTGGGCCAATTCTGATTTTTCGGTTGTCATGGAGTTTGACCTGCCAAAAATACAGATTTTAGCTGATTCCGATTTCATTTTTTCAAACCACTTTACAGCACACAGCGAGATCTATTTTCTATCTTTTCTTTAATATAAAATTCTAACATTGAAATACAATCAACTTTTCAGTAATGTAATGTCTGATTAAAGAAATGGAACAGGTGAATGGACAAATTCTTCAAGTCTAATTTAAGGTGCAATAATCTGCGAGATGTACTTTACTACATGTGCGCTATGTTGCCAACACGCTTGAAGTCATTAAATGATGTCATTGCCTAATTTGCATAACTGGCTATCTGGATGTAGCGACTTTGCGCATGTGCAATTCATTCGCAGCCTGCACGTGGTCCCTGCGACGCGGGTCCCTGACTGCAGCAGGGGCTGCTCAGTGATTCTTCTGTGAGTGAGTCTGACCGCCTGTAAGTGCTTTGGGGTGGGAGGAGGGGCTCACGGCAGCACCCACTGCTTGCTGAAGACGGCAGCGATACGTGCTTTTCATGGAAACCAGGACCGGAAAAAATTGCTAGATCTGTCAATAGTTGCTTTCCACATTAAAAGTTCCAAGTAATTTGAATGACTAAACCTATGATTATACGACTGGTAAAATGTGGAGCATACACAGACTGCAAGACACTTCTGTATATGGTATGCAATAACCTACTTCTTGTTTTGAGAATTTTATGGTGATCGGTGCTTAATAAATTTGCCATCTTGTTTTTTCAGGTTGATAAGACGACATTAACCTTCTGAGTACCTTAACCTGCTCGTATCGGTGCCCATCGATTGTAGAATGGGTCTATTTTAGCCTAGCACAAAAATTAACTATATCAGTTGCACATATTAGTAATCTGTTGTTTCCGCATCTCATATCCAATATCGGTTGGGCCCTACTTTGCACATGCTGAAAAAAACAGATGTAAACACTGCGTATTTGAATAAAGTGAATGATTAATTAAATCCCTTCACAAATTGAAACCATCTTGTCTAGTTGGTGAGTTGTAATGAATATTATAGGAGATATAACCACTTAAATGAAGACTCTGGAACAACATGACAATAACATGATCACTTCTCATCTCAACTTCATGAAAACAATCAATACATTTTCAAACTTTAATGAGTTGTTCAATTAAAATGGTAAATTCCAACTCACAATTAGCCTTTTAACAAGTGTGTACCACACTTTATTATGAACATGGCCTATATTGCAACTACACGTTGAAAATAAGTCAGCAACACAACAGAGAAGAGCAGTGTAAGGTAGGAAGGGGGGCAATGGCTCAGACGAGAATATTGTTAATGGCAGGTTAATGACGGCAGCTGTGTGGTAAGGTGTTTAAAATGAACATTTAAAATGGGTGATGACAGTTCAAACCTGAGATCCCCCCCCCCCCCCACACACACACACACACACTCACATCTGCTGCAGGAGGAGATCAGCTAATGGCAATGGACCCTTTTCATAGCAGTCAAGACTTGTCAAAGCAGGGAAGGCACAGGCGTAAATAATAACTCTAATGATGCACCATTCCATTAGGCTAATTGTCCCAGTCTGTCAGTGAGTAAGCACAACTCAAAAGCCCTGGACCTGGTACACCTACATTCAATGCAGTGTTAATTAATGTAGCTAAAGTCAATGGCCTTCTTCCTGTGCTGCTACCTTGTCGCGGTGGAGAGGCTTGCATGCCTCCATGACTCTGAGGGCTATACCAAAGGGGGCTCATTCCCTCAGCAGGTTCAACCGTACCAGGCAGGTTTCTAGAGTAGAGGCCAGACAAAAAGCAGCACCTTGCCCTCTGGGTTGGGGGTTGGCTAACAACCTCCCCCCGTAAAATGATATATACGCTAACGCTCGTAACTGCTTTAAACCCCACCGTGGGCTAGTAGACTCTAACCATCTCAGCAGTATAACCACCCCTGAAAACCTTCAACAGGAAGTCAGGAGTGTGAATTAGAGTCTGTTTGGGCTCAAAACGAAGAATCACCTGGAGGCTTGGAATTCACGCACCATGTGTGCAACATCTAAACTTGCCCAGGTCCAATGAAATGAAATGGTACAGGCTGGATATTGTGGGAATCAGCGAGTGTCGATGGACTGCTTCTGGACGCCAAACAGTCATTGATGGATCAGTTATTCTCCACTGAGAGCACAAAGACAAACGCATACACAACGTGGCTCTTTTTATCTTCAGGGCAAAGGCAAAAACTTGGTTAGAATGGGAACCTGTCGGCAACAGAATGATCAGAGCTGGCTTCAATTCTAGGCATTGCAAACTCAGCATCATACAATGCTACGCACCAACAAATGAGGCTGAGGAAGAGGAAAAGGATGACTGGTGAAAGGAGCTACAGCGAACACTGTCTAAGGTCCTTCTGCATGATATACTGTTAATTATAGGTGACATGGACACCAAGGTAGGAGCCGATAACAACAACTGCAACAGAGCTATAGGGAGCCATGGGTGTGGTGTGAAGAACAACAGTGGTGAGTCTTGTTGACTTCTGTTTTGAAAACAACTTCAAAGTTGGTGGTACCATCTTCCCCAATAAAGACATCCACAAACACACTTAGAAGGCACCTGATGGTCTTACAACTAACCAGATTGACCACATCTTAATCAACAGCTCAAAAACACCTACTGTATGTCGATACAGCTACTAAAGTCTAGGGTTACAGACAGAGGAACAATTAAGAGTGGCTGACACCTGACACCTGGAAGAAACAACTAAAAGCCAAGATGCTGAACACCAAGTCACTGAGACTCCAGAAACAGATCCAAGATGCCTATAAGAACAAGGACAAGGAGGTCAAGAAGAGCACAAGGAATGCAAAGCAGAATGGACAGCTGCAAGAGGCAAAATGGATCCTGTGTATAAAATCACCAAACAACCGTGTGGCAAGATAACCAGCCAATCTACTCCTGTAAAAGAGAAAGAATGGAACAACCTCTTAACAGAGACAGAACAGGCAGCAAGATGGGTGATGCACTTCCGTGAAGTCCTCAGCCGCCCGGAACCAGACGATCCTGCTGCCCTTACACCTGTAAACAGCACACTTGATATTAACACCAGCACACTTGATATTAACACCAGCTCCCAACTGAAACAGAGGTCTGGAATGCCATTAACAACTGGCAACAAAGAATGGAAAAGCTGCCCATTCATGCTGAGACGCTGAATGGCTGACATCAGCACCTCAGTCAAGTTCATCACTGACCTGTTCAGGAACATCTGGGACAAGAACTTAAATACGGGAGACTGAGCTAAAGGTCTGATCGCCAAAGTCCTGAGGCCAGGCAATCTACAAAACTGTAACAACTGCCAAGGCATCACATTGCCATTTACAGTCTTCTGCAGAATCTTGCTGGGCAGAATTACCCTGAAGATTGACACCAAACTGAGGCAGGAGCAGGCAGGCTTCAGGAAAGAAAGAGGATGCGCTGACCAGATCTTCATAAATAAGGAATATCATCGAGCGATGTCTGGAGTGGAACAATCCATTTTACATTAACTTTGTCTATTTCTGGAAAGCTTTTGACAGTTTGCATCGTGACACCTTGTGGAAGATCATGCAATCATGGAGTTCCCCCGAAGACGACTGCACTGATGAAGATGTTCTACCATCAATTCGAGTGCAGTGTCACTGTCAATGGCAATCGCACTGAATGTTTCCCTGTGGAATCTAGTGCATGCCAGGTTTTTATCATCTCCCTCATACTCTTCCTGATTGCCATCAACTGGACCATGCGAAAGACACCTCAGACAAGCCCAGAGGCATTCAGTAGACTCTCTTCACCCAGCTAGAAGACCTTGATTATGCTAATGACCTTGCTGTTCTTTCCTCCAAACACACCCACCTGCGAGAGAAGACTGACAGGGCTGACAGATTTGCGAAACAGGTCTGTCTGACCATGAACACCAGCAAAACCCAAGTGATGTGCATAAACTCAACACCACATGCAACGACTGCTGTGGGTGGTAACCCTCTCAATTATGTCAAGGAGTTTACATACCTTGGAAGTCTCCTCAGTAAGGACAATTCATGCAGCAGGGACATCAGTGTAAGGCTCGGGAAAGCCCGCAGCACATTTGCAAGCCTTCAGACCATCTGGAAATCCAAGTAGTACAGCTTAAAAACCAAGATCCAGTTGTATAGCAGTCATATTAAATCAGTCCTGCTGTATTGCTCAGAACATGAACTCAACATGAGAAAGATCAATTCATTCCACAGTGGATGTCTCCGGAAGACTTGTCACATCTTCTGGCCAGAAAAATTTCCAATGAGGACCTGCACAAAAAGACAAACTGTCACAATGTGGTGCTGGAAATTAAACAGTGATGGCTCAGATGGCTTGGACATGTCCTCCATACGGACCAGGACTGTATTCCCAAAAATGGACCCCATCTCAAAAGAGGAAGCCAGGGAGGCCAAAAACCACCTGGCGGAGAACTGTGACCTCAGAACTGAAGACGGCAAACTTATCATGGGGCAAAGTACAGCACGCTACACCAGACAGAACCAAATGGAAGAAGAGAGTCAGAGCCTTACAGTATGTTTCACCGGGAACGAAGAGGATTAACTAACTAAAGCCAATGGCACAGCACTTTTCTTCCAATTTAAAAAGCGTATTATTCAGACAGCGAGATTAGTCAGAGCATACGCACAATACATGTACACTTTAAAAAAAAAACAAAACACTTACAGCACGTAAACCATGCTAAAAACACGCATGTTGTGAATTAATATTGTGAATATCATGTCTGCTTTTTCTGAACAGAAGGCCTGCTAATTTTCTGGTCAGTTTGCCTTTCATCCAAACCTGAATCTCTGATAAACAAGTATGCATTTTAGATTTTACATTTTCATACCTGCAGCGATCCTCTCACAGCAGACACAATGAGAGCATCTCACCATTAGCAGAGATGCTGTGCATATTTACACACAAGGCACCACAGCGTAATTTATTGATTATTAAATCTCCCGACATGGATCTAAGATCAGTCAGGATCAGATGGTAATTAGTGCTCATTGTTCCTCTACACCGCTAATAACATGCACCTACACTCCAGGTTGTTGTAGTGAAATTATTTGGAGTAAAGGAGATGTCCGCATCCTCAGCTCCATATGTGGATAAATTGCGGTCGTCATGATTTGATGAATTTTATGTATCAACATTTGAAATGTTGTAAGAGCTGCACAAATGAATTACCTATCTGTGCTCAAGGTAGCGGAGGCTAACAAGAAACAATCATCCCAGCTGTGACCTACAATACTGACGCTGTTTTGGCTGTAAAATGGTGGCTAATTTATTCTGAGATCAAACAAACCCTGACACATTCACTATCAGATTTTAATCCATTTGGTCTCATACCCCTTCCCTCTAGGATTCTTCTGGTTATCAGTGTGATTGGTGCATCAAAAGTGTTGGGTTTTGTGATGGCTTTTCTTCGTAATTGTGACAAAACGTGTGTGTGTGTGTGTGTGTGTGTTTGTGTGTGTGTGTGTTTCTGAATCCCAGGAACTGGCCAAATCTACTATTTTGTGTCAAAAAACTTATCTGATTATTTCCTATGATAGACATTCTTCCATGTAGAGGGCTGAGAACATCTAAGTTCTGAATTTGTTTCATTTTCTGGATTGTAAAAAAAGACTGCTGCTGGGCATAGAGGTTTTGTTTTTTTTGTTTTTTAAACAACAGAAAATAAACAGTGGTTCTGTTTTAAACCTGATTTCATTAACCACAGTTTGCATTATGTTTTGCTATGATTGTTATTTAAAAAAAAATTAGAACAGGTTTCCTCGCATCATTAAAAAATGTTGGTTTTTTTTGTTGTTGTTTTTTTTTATACATGAATGTGTACCCGAAGTGATCATGTGTCATGGCGCAGATTTCAAGTCACTTCTGGAAAATGGCAGAGCCGTAATTTTGAAAATATTGGAACTCCCTGTGTGGTCCGTAGAGTTCTACATTCATTTATGCGATTGTATATTTGTGTTTTTCTGGAGGGACTGAATCCATTTAGGAGATGGTAAGGGCCCGCATGATTAATCATCCACATTCAAGCTACTGGAGAGCTATCAGGAAGTAGCCATCTGCTTACAGAGCATGCTCAGCAATTTTGTCACGCTAACGCCATTTAACCAAGAGATCTTTACCTGGCGCCGATGAGATTAATGAGCGCCGTGTGAGCTGGTGTGGAGAGTGTTAGAATGTGAGTGATGTTCATTTCTTTGAAAATTTGATGCACTATAAAGTAATTTGAATGGACTGGACACGCCCCAAATGCACTTGCACCCTGTACTTGAGTCCATGGACTACAGATTGTATAACAAGCTCCCCAGGCATATTGCACTATAACGTACTTGCAGTCATTTATTTATTTAACACTTAGTATGCAAAGAACTAGCAGGCAAGTTTGAGTGAGATTTATGTACTCTCATGGTGACCTCACATGCCTGAAGCATTCAGTAAGCGTGAGCATCTCAGTTACTTGATAAGAAACAACTGATTTGAAGCTATCTGCCCACACAGTGTAGGCTGGAGGAATGAAATGACGTGTCGTTCTGTAAACCAAAATGTTACATATTTCCTTTCTTATGAATAATGTTTTTGATTGAGTGTATTGATTCAGGAGTGTCATGAGTTCATGAGCCAGCACTGGATTCAAAGCTGTCTCATGAAACAGCTTCAAGCTAAATCTTTTCAATCTGACATAATATTGGATGTGTTCAAATGAAATCCTGACACAGGAGGCATCCATGACTGTTCAAGACTGATGGATCTTTCACTTCCTGTCCATGATGCCTTCAAACGATTCTGCCTACGTGAATCTATTTGTGCAAAAGACTTTAATGCATCTTGAAAGAAAAAAAATCACCTCACAAAACTGAATTTGTAAATAAATGTGTTTTGGGGATGTTTTCTGGCTTCGATTTTTGAAAAGCTACCGAGAAATAAAAAAAGGACCGTAAAAACATTTGTATATGAATCCTGGGATCCAGTGATCCTGGTCCTGATGGATATCAGCAGTTGTCCATGATGTGAAACAATGTGGTGACATCAGATATTAGCATATCACAAAAAGTTGTTCAGAGCCTAGTTTCTTGAAACTGTGAGACAATAACCTTCTAAAATGTGCTATTGGCCCAGCTGAGGTACCACAGTGTGTTTAGAAGTGACCCTGAAGCTCCTCCCAACCTCTGTTTGGTGGAAAATTCAAAGTCATGTCAAGCTACACAGAGCAGGTCTAATCACCAGAGAAGAATGACAGGATTCGTTCAATATTCAAAAATTAAACACCCTTCGCAAGTTTAACTCTGTAGCCTCCTCAACTGCAACAGAAGCATGAAAATCAACTAACGAGTTAAGCTATTCTCAATTTAAATTCTTGACAAGGATTAGAGTGTCTTTCTCGTTTTGCACATTACAATTACCCTGCAGCAGTGGCAAAACAGTGATACAAATCAACAGATAAATAGCTGTAAATAAGTCACCCAGTCACAAATAAACATTAGGAGCAGCAGTCGAAGATGCAATTGCTCTGATGCTTACAGCAACACACTCGTACGGAGAGTAGCAGCTCAAAATTAGCAGTGACACAGTTACAGTAAACATGGCCATGTGCCAGTGTGACAGTTACAGTGTTAACAACATTGTAGTGTGCATGTGTGTGTGTGTGTATATATATATATATATATATATATATATATATATATATATATATATATCAGATTTGATGGACTTGTTCTGAGTCGTTATAGCTCTGGGGAAAAGGCATCTCTCAGTCTGGAGGTGCAGGCTTAGAGAGCTGTGTAATGTCTGCCAGATGGAAAAAGTTCAAACAGACGATGGCATGGGTGTGTGTCTAGTCCTTACAGATACTGCTAGCTTTACGGTAGATGTCCTCAAGGGCTGGGAGATGTGTTCCACTGATCTTCTGCCTGCTGAAGACTACTTGTTGAAGAGCTTATAGAGATGCAAGACAGTCACCAGCTTCTGATGGGAGCAGACCAGCTTTCCTCAGCATATCCAGTAGAAAAAAAAAAAGATGCAATGCTTTTATAAGTACTGGTGTTTGTGGACCTTGCGTGGCAGCTGGACAATTTATAAACTCTGCTCCTGACTGATGAGGACTGGTGCGTACTCATCATCCATGATTTATCAGTGTTGATTAGCTTGGAATGAGAGACGTTTTGAGCACCAGCCGATTAGATTCAGCAACTTCAGTCGCTGTTATGTTGTCTGCAAGGTTAACATTTACCTTTGAAAAACTCAGTTGTGTGTGTGTGGTAGGGTGGTGGTTCTCTTTTGGCAGCTCCATCAACTGGCACATGGAGGAAACCCAGAAACATACCGTAAATTCAGGACTATAAGCCGCGACTTTTTTCGACGCTGCATGCCCTGCGGCTTATACTCCGGTGCGTCTTATACGAGGATTTTACGTTCACCCTGGGGTGTGGCGGGCAGCGGCAGCGGGCAGTAATTCCCTATTGTTCCTGATGGCAGCTCCAATTACCGTACTTAGGGAAATTCCTGGCCAAATGTTATGGTAATTTCTCTAAGTACTGTACTTGGAGCGTCCAGTCCATGCCGCGGTGCAGTGTAAAAAGAGCATCACACGATATTTTCAGTCATTTGCACTCACCCTCAAGATGGAGAGCAGAAGAAGGAACGTTTATGATGCAGCTTTCAAGTTAAAGGCAATCAATCTGGCGGTTAAAAATGGAAATAGAGCTGCAGCATGTAAGTTTGGCATAAACGAATCGATGGTGAGACGCTGGAGGCAGCAACATGACCAACTGACCCAATGCAAAAAGACTACAAAAGCTTTCAGAGGTTATAATAGCAGATGGCCCGAACTTGAAAATGCTCTGGAAGACTGGGTCAACACTCAGAGAATGGGCGGCCGAGGTGTTTCCACCGTGCACCGCGGCTTATTTACCGGTGCGGCTTATACGTGTTCAAAGTTGATTTTTTCGCTAAAATAAGCATCTGCGGCTTACATAACGGTGCGCTCTATCGTCCGGAATTTACGGTATGTGATGAGTCAAAAACCTTTCAAAACAGGAATACTATCAAAACATAAATACTTTTAGTTAAAAATACATAAACTGAATTGCAATTCACGATGACTTTGATCTTTCTTGAAATAATTTTGCTTCAGACTGCTTTGTTGTCGCATTCATTCACATGCGCTCGCGTCCAGTCAGCACCTGCTAATATTAGCAACAAATGATGCAAGACAGTCAGCAAACATGACTCAAGTTATCTCCACTTTGGTTCATTTGGGCTGAGGCAGAGTGAAGGCCCCAGTGAGTGGTATGTGGTGAAGTTTTCCACAGGGAATCCATGACACGGGCGCACCTCAGAAGATACCTTGAAACCAAACACCTAGGGCAAGCCGCTGAAAGACAAACTGCTGTTTTTTTTTGTTTTGTCCATGTCCATGATCCAAACATATGCTACACCAGTAGCAAAAGCACAGGAAGCCTCGACCCTGCCAGCCTCCGCATAGCGAAAGCCTGCTCACTAAGATGCCGTGTCTCAGTCGAAGAGATGACACATGTCCAGGGAGAAGGCTGCTGACAGTTCATAACAACATATCTAAGCAAGAAAAGCTTCTCTGCACTTTCTGCAATCAAGACCACATACAGAGGCAGGATGGGGGCTGACCTAGACCTGAGGCTGAAGATGACAAATGTTGATGGCACCCTTTCACATTAGGCTTGTGTACGCTGACAATACTAACTAGCATTCTGGTCACTAACAAGCTAAATAGCTTGTTAGCTTAATATTATCCATATTTAACCTAAATGTTCATGTAAGTAAGTGTGCGTGTGTGTGTGTGTGTATGTGTGTGTGCGTGACAGAGAGAGAGAGAGAGAGAGAAATAATAGTTTGTTTTCGCTGACTGTGCCTGCCTGTGTATGAGAGGGAGGGCTGTCCATTGGTGTATGGCAGGTGTGTGGCTGGGATGCCACTGGTAATGAGGCACCTTTGCACACCGTGGCTGACGGTAGTCAACAAAAAATTTATAATGGTATAAACATATTTTTTTGTAAGGCGGTACTTGGTTTAAAAGTTTGAGAACCACTGAAGTAGAGTGTAGGGCTCAATACATGTCCTTGTGGGGTGCCAAAGTCATTTTTATGTTAAAGGACAGGTGGGGTCCAAGTCTCACCAGCTAGGATCCAATTGTGCAGAGATGAGCTGTGAACTACAAGTCCTTCTGCAGGTGAGGCAGAAGAGTGTGATGAGTCAGTTAGTTGGTGTACACCATGAACCTGTTACACTGGGTCAGCGGCTTTAATATGAGAGCATACTTTCTTAATGAAAAATGAATCCGTTCGCATGTCTCTAGATGAAAAAAAATTGAAATACCAGGGTCAACGAATGTACATAAAAAAATTCCAGCGCTCTTTGAAGACAGTCATGACTGAGTACTTCCACCACTTTAGACGGACATAGTGAATTTCCAGCTGAGTTTTTGGTTTTTCATTGGTCAACTCAATGGAATTTATCCATTTTTTCGTTTAAATGCTGCCTCTGGTTTGTGGCCTGCTACATTTGGAGAGTTTAGCTGTCAATACAGACCTGGGAGTTCCAAATCATTCAGAAGAGATTTTTAAAAATATATATTATTAATTTAAATATAAGGGCGATGATATGGCCTTGGTAGCCTATCTGACAGAGAGGAGTGCTCCCTATGCACATGTGCACCATGAGGAGCTCACTGGAACTGATGCTTAGCAAGACCAAATAGCTGTGTTACAGGGGGCATTGAGAACCCTGATATGCTAGTGGCAGGTGACCTAACTGGTCAACATCTCTCAGTACCTGGGCGCTGAACGTATCAACAGCCAACTTTCCTCAGTACCTCCTTGCAGAGTCTTTTAAAGACCCAACAGCACTTGTATCTGCTGAGAAGGCTAAAAGGTTTTATTGCTACACAACGGTCTAGGAGCTGTGCAGGCTACTCATTAAATCCATACTCACATTCACCATCCTGTGCTTCCTCTTTGTCGGAGTATAAGCAAGATAAAACACCAAAGCATTCACCCTGAAATTACTTGTACCACTAAAATGCAACTCTTACATCTTTACAGTGATGCAGTAAACAGAGAGGCAGCCTCCATCACCAAGGACCCTTCACACCCCCTTCAACACTCCTTTCAGCTACTCCCACCAGGCAGCCGCTTCAGAGCGCCTCTGGCCAAAAAGAAAGCTTTCAAAAACCAAAGCTGAATAGACTGTCACTACTTTTTAATGCAGCTTTGCAGACCTGCCCTGGTCTATTTACGGAATTGTTTGTATTTGAAATCTTCCTGGATTTTTTTACGATTTTACTTTGCTCATGAGCCACTAATCTAAGACAATTTTCTGTCTTTTTTTTTTTTTTAACCTTAACTGATCTAATTAAGAGGTGGGAGTTTGATTTAAACAGCTTTGTTTATTTCACGTGTCGTCCTCTTTCCTCCTTCAGTTTCTTCTGAAGAAGGAGGTGCTGAATTAAAAACGGTGACGTCCTGTACGTTTGCGTGCCAATCATAAATTAGCAACATTTGAATGTATATAATACACGGTATAATAAAATCCACGTTGTCCTGATGAAGCTGATTACTACTTCAAGAATTCATGCTTTTTTTTGTAGACATTCTAAAGCAACTAATCAACTTTAAACACATAGCTACAATAACAGTAAATAATTAATGCTCATAAGCCAGTAATTGCTACAGCCACTTCAATCATTTAAACAGAGTAGAATAAATTGTATTCCGTTTAAAAAGGCTGATCATCGGTTGCCGAGGGATAACTGCTCATCTAAAAAAATCAACGAGCCACGCATCACATGATCTGAAAGGCGACACACAAAATACACACGCACACGCACACACACACATATATATATATATATCACTGCATGTTCAGAGTTAAAAATTGACACAGTGGTTATATTTCAGACTGTGCTGTCGTACTTTTGATGAGGCTATTGAGTCAATATCATGAGTGCATTCCATAGTAATAACATCATCAAGTACATGGTAATTATAGCTGTAGGCATTTCATTGATCTCTGAACAAAAAGGGCGATCCCCTTCTGCAGCAGTGGAAAAAAAAAAAAGAGCTAAACCTTTAACCTGGACCTGAATCAATGAACCTGCTGGATTGCTTCACTATGAATGAGCACCATCATTAAACAGCCATTATGCATTATGGCTATGAAATCATATCCACCTCTGGAGAACCTTCTTTAACAAAACAAAAAAGTCTTTGATGAGCTGATTGCTCTTAATATTAATTATGTTCAGAAAGCCCCCCCCCCCCCCAAAAAAAAATCAGGGTACAGATGAATAATTCATGTTTGTTTTTGAACCAGCCTTGTGAAATTGGCATTCACTAAATAATGTATGGCTGTGTGTCCTTGATAATAGGGTTTGCATTAGAAGTAATATGCTTTCCTTCATTCCATAGGGCAGATTCTTGCCTTGGCCAGTTATTGTGCAAAAATTGATTTCCTTAAAACCCTGCATGTCAGAAGACATTAGTCAGCACTGTCTGGAAGCCAACACTGTACATAAGAGCCTCACGTGTTGCTGCTAGGAGGTGAGGGATCTTTTTTAATCTCATATATTCGGCCTTGATAAATCTGATTATTCCTATAATGATGAGAAATTGCTGAACAAAGAGATCAATAAGATTTCAAGTATACAACCATCCGCAATGATGAGAAATCTGCGTTCTGAATATGAATGAAGGCCTCCCGTTAAATGAGGTTCATAACATCCAAATGAGATTTCCAGCTACTGAGTAGTGAGAACATGAACCTTTAACAATTAGTATTTGCGATACCCCCGGCTCACTGGAGCTTGAAGGCAATGTGTGATGCACGTATAATTCGCTACACCGTGTGTGATATCAGTGAGAGTTAAAATAATTAATTTAATAGATGTTAAAACAAAGCAGGGAATTAACACAATTTGCAAAAACTTGTAGTCTCAGTGGGAAATTAAACTGCCCTCTGGTAGGGAGCTACTGCATTAACATTGGGGTAAATATACTGTATAACTAAGAATAATAAGCACTGGAATAATGATGTGTATTTATTGTTTCAGCGTAACGGCAAGTTATTGTATTTACATCGTATAATACATTGTATTCCATGATAATATTACAGTAACTGCATTCATATAAATATTGGAGGTATTCAATACACTCAGTTTTCTTTCTGCTTGTCTTTCAGCGCACGAGTGATGACGGCTGGTTGATGGCACAGTAGAGAATGGGGGGGGGGGTTGTGTGTGATGCAAATCATACTTCTAACAGCTAATTCATAATTAGCTCATAAACAATGTATTTTCTGTCTTTTTTTTTTTTTCCCCTGAATTTTGCTGAGGGTGAATCAATAACTAGTTGATTAGTTTGCCAACTTGCAGCGTTTCCCTTAAGGTTTGTTTTTACGGTTTTCCAATGTAACCAAAACGCATCACTATAAACTACGTAGGCGGCAGAAATCTACATATAAGATGGTTCGCCAACCACAAGGGCGGTAACTTTTTTCAAACGGCGGAATGGTGACCTAAGAACCTGAATAACTTACTCGTACTGCTGTCCTCATGAGCTCATTCAGATAGTGTTGAAGGTCCAGTCTTATTCAGCAGAGGGCGCTCTGAAACTTCTTAGGTGAACTTTTCACTCCACCCTCCAGCAAACATTTGAACTTCGAATAAAAAGTGACTGAGAATGTTCACTGTTTACTGTCATATGTGTACAGAGTTGGAACAAGAGGGTCAATTCAGGATGGAAAAGGGCAGTTTAATTCCACCCAGCTAAAACAAGGTACCTGTGAAAGCACCCCATCATGTTGACATTTACTGACCAAAACTCCAGGATCTCGTCGTCTCTCCAGTTTGACATTTTAATCGGCATCTTTGAGTGTATAACTCTCCTTCACGCGTATCTTCAAATGCATGCATGATGGAAACATGCCATGATTTGTCCAGGAAATTGCTCTGTTCACACACGCATATCAGACTTTGCACTAGAGAGAGCCGGTAGGGGAAAGTCCATTTGATGTCCAGTCTTAATGATTCAAATATTTGCATCCTCACATACAGCCCCTGGGGGGGAGCGTCGAGATAAGTTCAGTATTGCAGCGTATATGTGAAAGGGGCTAAAGACAAATGACAGATTCCCCCAGAGAGTTGCATAGGAACTTCCCAGCAGGGCACACTTTGCAAGTGTGTGTGTGTGTGTGTGTGTGTGTGTGTGTGTGTGTGTGTGTGTGTGTGTGTGTGTGTGTGTGTGTGTGTGCGTGTGTGTGCGTATATGTAAAAAAAGAGAGAAAAGTTTGAAGCCTCATGCTTGCACTTCACCTTCACTGCTAAATTCATCTTAGGGGGAAACACTGTCACTAAGCCCAAGTTCTTCATTGCTTCCTTATGTTTTCTCCTTTTTCTGACATTTAGCAAAAGTAGTCAAGAGTACCTAAGAGTGAATAAAGAGCCAGTGAAATGGTTGCATTTTAATTTGACATTTGTATGTTTCGTGATATTTTTAGATCCTCTGAATACAAACAACAACATGACAAAGCATTGATCACTGTATTTGTCACAGTGGAGACACAAGAAGAGATTTATGACAAAAACCCGGCTTCATAATATGTCTCGCACATATTCACCATCACAAAGGCGCTGACATGGAACTGGTTTATTTTCCCCGTTTATTACTTCAAAGCTGAGATTAATCACATGGGGGGAAATAATGGCTCAACCCAATCACTGATTTCTGCTTCTTGCTCAGCAATAATTACAATCAAACTGGCAGCCTAGCTATATGATTTATGACAAAACTTGATGGATATTAAAGGATTTTCTGATTGGCGCATATTTGTCCTAAGACTGGTCAACTAAGGACAGCATGGAGACAAGAGTAATTTGAGGACCTTTAAAATATATTTAATTATCAATCAATGGTAATCAAATATTGTTGGACCAAACAGTGGAATCCAAAAGTGAAGCACAGCGATGTCATCCAGTCACAACATTGCAAACAGAACTTCAGTTAACATTTTAGTGTTAGAGCCTGGAACTGAAGAAGAAGAAGAAGAAGGAGAAATTCGAGCAGATAGGTATGGCTTGAAGTGGCGACCACCAGACCGTACTAATCTTAATGTTCTAAACCAATGGTCCTATGTCTGGAAGTACTGAAAAAACTGGACAGAATCCTTGAAAAAATATGCCACGTAGTCCAAAAAATTGATATGTAGGGCATAGTTTGAGCTGCCATTTATATCGAAATGGATAATGTCAGTCTAGTTGCAAGCCAAGTGAAAAAATAATCTTCCTGAAACATGATCTGCTGACTGAAGCATTTGAAAGTAGTGACTGAGAGAGTGAAAGGTAATGAGTGGCAGAGCAGACAGACACGCTAGCACAGTCAAAAGCAAGCAAAGGACGGTAGGTGGAAGAGCACAGCGCAACGCCAGAATACTGCGTAAGGCTCTGAAACTACAAAGACATCAAAAAAGCAGACTTGTGCTGCTTCTGCAAGCACACACAAAGCATCATGTCTAAGTTATCTAACCACCCCCCCCCCCCCCGTTTTTTCACAGAACCATCTTGAGATCACTTCCAGAAACTATTTGGGGTAAAAAAAGGCAGATACTTTTAAAAAATACTTGGTGTGTGATTGGATGAACCATCTGTCTATCGCCCTCATCACGAGCTCACTTCAAACATAAGTCACAGTCAGTTGTCAGAACAGCAAAAGCCTCTTTTCTGTTTAGAAAAACCCTCAGTGGCGTTCTTTGCTCTTGTTTCAAAGGACAGAGGTATAACCGACGCTATAGCAGCATCAATGCTAAACTCTGAACAAACAGTCTCCCCTTTGTCACACTTAAATCATCCTTCTACAGCCTACAACATTATATAGCTTCAATCCTGACAACATGGGGTTCTTGTATGATTTCATGATGGTGTGATCTCGTGAAACCTGCTGTCTCACAACATGAAAAGTTGTCTGCAGGCAATTTGTGTCCCTGCAGCCATTTTGGTGGATCTCTTTACGAAAACGCACAATGCTACATTCTCGGTGCATTATGGGAGCTGACATTCAAGTGAGGGTTTGTATTTTATAACTTTTCAAAAAAGTTACAGAAAGTTTTAGAATTTCTGGCAGAAAGCCTTTTTTGACTCTTTCTGTCAGGATGAGGTGAGGCTTATGAAAATAAAAATGGTGGTTCGAGCTCAAATGGAACCATCCACGATGGCTAGAAAGCCTTCCAGGCAAGTTAGGCAAAGTAAGTTGATGAAACTCTCCACGTGTTTCTAGCCAAGATGCTGCTACTGGCCAGGTCCGAACGTCCAAATGGCTGTTCAGCTTCTTTCTCCTTGAAGAAGCCTGGAGTGCAGAAGTTGTGTTGCTCTCTCTACATCAAGGCGGCAACATTCCTCCTGCTGGTGCGCTGCATTGGTTCTCTATGAATTGGTGCAAGTTGCATCCAACACCCATTGGTGGACCCCTCGCTCAGTGAAATATGACAATCAGGGTCCAGTGTATAAATATATTTGATCTCAAGTCTTTGCAGGTTAATATATTTTTGTCGGCCATTGGCTCTTCTAATAGTCAGGTAGTTGTCCTTTCTGACATTTTTTGTTGTTGTTTTTGTTTCCAGTAATCTGGATCAACAACAGGATTCATCAACGGATGAAATCAGTGATTCATATTTTACAATTCAAATCCGTTGGTGTCAGCCTATTACCAGAAAAAAGGAAATGCTAACTTCCTTAGCATGACGATAAGTTGATGCTGTCAGGCTTACCGATCAATCCATGTTCCAACAATAACCCGTGATCACAAGTCATGAGTAGGGAGAGAAAGAATGAGTGTGTGTCTTGAGCCACTCTCCCATTATAGGGGAGCACTTTTCGTCTTTTTCTACACATCATACCTTGAAGAGCCCCTCGTGGATCTGACTTCGAATTTTCTCCAAAAACTTTGGGAGAAATTGGTGACTGAGGACCATTGTATCAATTTGACAGTAATACGAATTCAGAGAGCACGATTCGCCCAATAATCATATGAGCAGCTCCGTAGATATTAATATTGTATGGAAATCAATTTTTGCTGCCAACTGGAGTGCATATCATTTTAAAGATTATACTTTGAGCTTGTGGTTCTACAGTGAGCAATGAACAAATAAAAACAAATTAACCGAACAACCAAGAGAAGATAGTATATCAAACACTGACAGGGTTTATTTACTTCTTGATGTCTTGGGTATCGTCAAAAAAATGTAACGCCCTAATTAAGGAACTTTATAACCTTATGGTACAGAATATGAAATTTTATAAAGGCGCATTAATGATATAAGACATCACAACGTCTGGCTGAAGTTCAAGGCCATTAGAGAGACAGATGTTTCCTCTGTTTACTGAATGTATCCCTTTGGCAGTTCAAGCTGCCTAAGAGCATGAAAGATTTTGACTCCTCGTGAAGTCAAGTTCAGATCCTGCAGGCTGGAGTGTGAAGGCTGACGATGTGCAGCACATTGCTGAGGAATTTAGAGACAACTAATAGCGGCGATGACATGCAGCACCAATTCAGGTCTCACCCTTTTTACTTCAATCCGATCTTGACGTGTTCGTTGTAAAGTTGTCTTATGTTAAATACACATGTAGTATTTCTAACGGATGACATTTTTAAAATCATGCAAGCATAATCTTGCAATTAGGGGTAGTAAAGCGTTGCATGAGAAATAGGCCTATTCATCTTCAGGATGTGCTTATTTATATATGGTTTCATCATCTGTTGTTCAGCTATTTTTCTCTAAATCATTAAATCATTTTTCAAAGACCAGCTGCTCACACAAAGACGATTAAAGAAACTTACACAGCACAGAAATGAAGTAAGAAAGCACCTTCCAAAATCTAAATTACAAAGCACTGCAATGAAGCTGACATGACCCATGAATGGGAGGAGCAGAGTTTTAATTTGGTGATTAGCTGGAGTTTATATTTTTAATGGGCTGTTATGTACAAGAATGGAAAACACGCTGACACATTTCCACAAAAAATGAACGTGAAAAAACAGTGATTGGCTCTCCTGCAATATTACAGCATTATAATTTATAGCGACATAATTCCAGCCTTAAGAGCGTGATGGAAGCGGAGCAACATGCTAACATGCCTGGTATTTTTGATAATTAGGGAGTCTGCAGAAGCTCTAGGGACTTGTTCTTTGTTTTTTTTTTAAAAAAAAAACATGAGACAGTGTATTTTGCATAATGGGTGACCTTTAAAGTGCATCATTTAAAATGTAACATTGGTTACTTCCTCAAAAGCTATGGAGAATCTCTTCATGTGAGTGACCTACTTCTAGAAGGGCTCTTTTCTCAAGTCTTGATGCTAAAACTGGATTCTGGCACAGTCTCACTGACAAACAAAAAAATTCTTTGCGAGTCTTCCAATATTTTCGTCAAAATAACTTCAAACGTGTTTGATCAAGGTTACATTGCAGAGGCCAGGAACATCACCAAGCACAATGTCAGAGGAGTCCATTTAGTTGTACTGTATTTCAAATGTAAATCGCTCCTAGCAGAGCTCCCTCACAATTCACAACAGAACATCAGGACAATGTGTGAGGACGGAAGTGCCAGTAAAACGACAGGTTGTCAAAAATTAGCACACTGGTTGATAATGGAAAAATCTATATAACTGGACTTAGCGCCAAGACAGTGTCATTGGTAAAAATCAGATCTTTACATGGTTAGAGGACAGCATCAATTCATCATGCAGGCAGAGGGGAAGCGCACAGCCTCCTCAGGAACACAATGACACTCTAACACCAGTCAACAGCCAAGGTCAGCTTAAGACTCTCCTCCAGTCTGAGCATCATATTATTAGTGCATTACTTTGTCCTCTATTTAGTATTCATCTTAGTCCTGAGATCAAAAGTCCATGTCAGTGGAAATGTGTCTAGTCCATTTATTACTTAGTATACACATTTAATAAAACCTCATAGGAAACAAATCTAAAATCAACGAAAGTGTACAGCATTCATTTGGGAAAACAAACAAAAACAAACAAACACACAAACAAAAAATGTTGAATTTCAGGCTAAATAACAGGAAATAAAATCTGAAAAAGATCTGGTTTTATACATACATGTTCTCCCTGTTCCTGTGTGGGTTCTCTCTGGTACTCCAGCTTCCTCCCACAGTCCAAAGACATCAAGAGGGGACGAGGCTGATTGATACTCTAAATTGACCGTAGGTGTGACTGTGAGTGTGAATGGTTGTCTGTCTCTATGTGTTGGTCCTGGGATGGACTGGTGACCTGTCCAGGGTGAACCCTGCCTCTCACCTGAAGGTTGCTAGGATAGGCTCCACCGCCTCTGGACCCTTAACAAGATAAGCAGAGGAAAATGAATGGATGGATATATTTATATACAATCTGAAAGTGAAAAAATCTGAAACAAAACAAAAAGTGCCTTTATTTTCAAGAGGAAACATGTTTTAATAAATTCAAATGTGCATGTTATGAAATTCACATGTCAATCTATCAAATTTCCTCTGCATTTCAATCAACAAGCAAGCTGATACCATTGATCTATCATATCGCAATCACAATGCAGTCCACTGGAATCACAAAAGCACACTTTTTTCCCCCCCAAATCACACAGCAGTAACCACTGTCCCCCAACAGCTCCGTCTCCGACTCTGGACAGTGTGTTTATTCGACATGAAAAGGCAGAAGGAGCAGCTCTGAAACCATATGAGGGTGCTGCAGCGAGTTGGGACAACACATTTCTGGAGCTGCAGGCAACAGCTCAAATTGATACAGTAATGTGTGATTTGTAGGTCTCTGGAGGGGGAAAAGTTCTCCACCTCAAAAAAGTAATTCTGTGTCACTCTCCATTTGGTGTGGTTCCATCATGGCAGTACACTCTTAACACCTTCTCCTCAGCTGCCTCCCCGAGCACAGAGTTCATTATGTGAATCCGAATCGTTATTTGCAGATCCAAAAGTTTTGTTTGTGAATCCAAAACAAAACAAAAAAAAAAAGAATTTGGTTGAACTGAATTTTTTTTTGGGCAGACACATCGCCATTAGACATTTTTTGTTGATTGCAAACCAATTTTAGCTAAAGCACAAAAAAAGAAACAGCTAAATAAGTGCCATTAGATTTCATAAAAAGCGCATTCGATTAGAATCACATCCTCCTTAAACACTACAAAACATGTTGTGTTGTATCACTCTCCTTGTGGCACTCCTCCTTGACAGCCGTTCCCATTTTAGCATGAATACAATCATGTATCGTGCTAAATTAGTGATGTTTATGCTCTGACAACTGCTCTTGTCTCTTACCATATTGCCACCAGTGTCGGCTTGTGCGGCCCAAAATATCACCCTCTCCAGCTGAGTGGGTTTTTTTTTTTTTAATTAAAGGTCCAGTTAGTGAATGTAATATTGCACTCTCATTTCTCCTCAACACACCCTTTTTTTTTATTGTCTGCTTCCTCCAGCGAGGGTGCCTGGCCAGTGATGCCAGGCCAGGGTTGTTTCCGTGGTAATGAGCTGTCAAGGATATAAAGAAGGCTGTTCTGTTTTCTTTGCATATCTCTTCTCTCCAAATAGGGAGTGTAGACGAGAGAGCTAGTCTGGCAGCAGCATCTGTGGAGAGTTTGCCCTGGGGATTCTAGTGTCACAGATGCAGTGTAAAAACCCTGTGAATGGAGGAGCTTTTGCTAACTGCAGGCTGCGGTGCTGGCGTGATTGGACCCTAACACGTCGTCTGTTGAATGAGAACGGAGGTGGTCAGAAAGGCCGGCCTAAAGGATTGATTTAATTTCCCTGAGTTTAATGACAAAAAAACAACAACCCCCCCCCCCCCCCCCAAAAAAAGACATTCACTCCTCTTTTTTTCAGTTTGCTAATGTTTCCTTCTGATGTGATCGTCTCTTTCAGCCTGCCACAAAGCTCAGTAATCCTCCACTAACAATTGTAGTTCAGGATTAAATCACTTTTGTTTTATCGCTAGAAACATTACCATTTTTTGTTGTTGTTGCAATACACAGATATTACAATAAAATGTAATTATTCAAGTCATTTTCTTTAATGTTCCCCATGTTCCCAGTCTCACGTACATGCATGCGGCTTTTTAAAAATGTCATTCAACAACAGTGAAGAACACAACAAATGCAGACTCTTTTGTTCTTGTATTTTCATAGCTTATCACCCAACTTGGATAAATAGATCCAGGATTAAGTGGTTCCAGATAACAAGGTTGAAATGAATAATATTGGCCAGCTGATCAAACTGGATGAGGAGCTGAGTCATTCCAGTAGAGGCCTTCAGTGGCATGAATCATAGCTGTGAGGTGTTCAGGAACACGACGACACAACGGTATGTGTACCTGTAATCTGAGCTATGTCAAAGGAGAAATGGCTAACAGCTAGCATAGGCCTTTCTGTTCTTGTCAGTCTTCAGCTTTGTTGAGTCAAAGAATATTTTTACTTTTTATCACCCTGTTTTTGTGGTGCTCGTGTGTGATTAGGCTGTATTGTTCTCGGTGATAATTGTGTCCGTGCTTGACAAGGTCTGCGTGTGTGTGTGCGTGTGTGTGTGTGTGAGTGCTTGCTTTGTTGTGGCCTTCAGTGCTGTTCAGTTCATTTATGGCTCTGCTCATTTGTCCTGAGCTTTGTCGTGTCAGCTAAAATATAGCTTTCTTTGTGTCGGCTTGTGACAGAGTTCACTATCACCTGGTGCTCATTCTTCCTCTCCCTTGTTCTCTCTCTCTTTCTCTCTTTATGTCTTCCCTGTTGTTTCAGAACACTTGATACGGATAGATTGCTGCTCCTTCCTGGGTCTTGCTTATGAACATTGAAGAAATGTGATTAACCTCTATTTTGTGTTCAGGTAATATTGAGCACTTATTTCATCCAGGACTCTGAACAACGAAAACTCATCCATGATACAAGTTGTTTTCATTTTCTGGGGCTCTGTAGCAGTTCTCCTCCAGTATCTGTTGCTCGCATTTGCCTTGACAGTCATGACCGTAGCTTTAGGCAGCTCGTGTAATATATGCAGTACCAGCATGTAGGCGTCATTGAACCGACCTGTGATATTCTGTCGTCGCGCGTTCCTATACAGTATTTTTGGTCTGTTTTACATTTACTTCCTGTCCTTTCCCACCTTCGTTGATCGCCTCATTTCACTCACCTGTGTGTGCTTCGTTTCCTTCCCTGTGTCAAGTGTGTTTCCCCTGTTTAGCTGCCAGATTGTCATTGTCTCCCTGGTGAGATGCTTCCGTTTTCTTGCCTGGGTTTTGACACGGACTGGATTTATGGACTTTGTTTTTGTGTGTGCGTGTGTGCGTGTGTGTGTGTGTGTGTGTGTGTGTATTTTCTCTGAAAGAACGTCCAAGAGCGTCCAAGTAAAGATTTTTTTTTCCTCACAAAGAAACACGACAACACCATTCTGTTCATGTTGTGTACCTGACATACAAACACATACTGAACTCACCACCCTTTTGCTCACCCTACGTACCCCTGCTTAATTTCTCAGGGTTAACTTCACCAAATAAACATTCCATTTAGTTCGATTTTGGGCCGGCAAAGCAAACTGTTCTCGGCCATGTTTATTTAAAGGTCTCGCATGGTCTGCATGTTTTTATTTTACCCACTAAATGTATAAAGCAAAAGCCAGATAAAATTAGACACGGCTTGGCAAAACAAAATATCTTCACTTTAACCTGCTGCACGCTTGATAGTCCAACCCCCCCCCAAAAATAGAAAGAAAAAAGGAGATATATCAAATAAAACAAACAAAACACACATTCATGAAAAATTCCAGAACTCTCTTTGCAGCGATGATCACTGCTGGCACAAAATACAGAAAGTGCCTCCACTACTCATCTCACGATGTCAGCCTGTAGTGGAAATCAAATTAGTTTTGCAGCCGGGATTGCTTGGCAGACAAGAATGATGTATTGCACTTGATATTAATTTTCCATCATCTTTGGCAAACTTTGCACTTTTTTGGCAGTCTAATAGGGATCCTTTAAGAGTGGGGACATTATCTGTTCAAATTCAAGATAACCTCCTCTTACATGAGGACTATCTGGGTTACACTGCAGAAATGTGGTTCCTTTCAGCCGGTGCACGACGGATATCTGTTGACAATATCCATTTACATTTGTAACAAGGTGCAACAATAATAATATCAATAATAATCCAAATGTTTTGTTTGACACTGTGACTTTTCTTGAAAGCTAATTAATGGCCCTGGAGGTAATTCAAGCATACAAAATCAGTATTAGCGTCGGTCTGTCACAATCTGGCAGATAAACCTTTGCCTCCGATGCAGTCAAGAGTGATGCTTAATTTCTGCTCCACCTGATGAAAGATAATTTGATTTGGTGTTATGAAGTATGTGGTAAATTGTATTTCATATTAGGATTTTGCTTTAATGATGGAAATTTGCAAGTCTGAGTTTGCTCTAGTCTGTCATACAGTGGTGTGTGTGTGTGTGTGTGTGTGAGAAAGACAGACAAGAAATGCATCATTAACAGTTCCAGAGTGTTTATTTTTTTGAAATTAATATATAAATAAATATAATTGAAATAAAAAAAATATTAAAACCCTTCTTTTTAGTGTCACAACCTCAACAGAACATTGTCTATACAGGGTGTGACAGGGTGAGCATGAAGGGGTTTTTTTTTTTTATATCTGAAATGAATAGTTGTAAAGTTCTAATGTTAGGCGGGTAACAAGAACATTCCGCGATTCATACCTGTGTTGAAATAGCAAACAGGCAAATAAACAGAAGTATTTTTATACCTAACCCTCTAAAGTATTGAAAGCAGAGGTAATGCCAGGACAAAATAAACAGATGGCCTCCTCCTGCTACAGACATATCTCCATCAGTGACAGCCTTATACTGTGCAAAGACACACACACACACACACACACACACACACACACACACACACACGCACGCACACACTGCTCTTGTGGGGTTCTCTCATGGGGGGTTGGGGGTATGTAAATCGATGCTAGTGAGGCTTGATTGACAAACACCCCTCAGTCATTACCGCTCGTGCCTTGGCTCAGCTCTGTAATGATGGCTGGTTCAATATTTGCAGAAAGCTGTAAAAGCAGGAGGAAAACCGGATGCTTATTTCGCTCTTACGTGCGATGCATTTGTACTGTTGAGTGGAATTTTGCTGTATTTTCACAAGTAATGATTTAAATATTCTACTTATCTAAATTCACCTGAAAGTGAATTTGTTTTTTGGAGCCAAGACAGAACAATTAACGGCCGGTGCTCATTTTCATTAGCTTAAGCAGAGAAGCATAAATCTGCCCAGAAATGTGGGTGTAGTCTGGGAGTATAAATGTGGAAGTCAGACCAATGTTTTAGCATACGATCGCAAAATCAGCCCAACCAAGTCACATCTCCGAGGTAGCGGTTCCAACAGGGGACCCCAGACTTCTTTTTCCCTATCACGATTAACCAGTTGTGACTGGGGGACCCCGAGGTGTTCCCAGGCCAGTGTGGAAATATAATGCCTCCACCCAGACCTAAGTCTGCCCCAGGGCCTCCTCCCAGCTGGATGTGCCTGGAAAACTTCCCTGGGGAGATGACCTGGAGGCATCCTGACTAGATTCCCAGACCACCTCAACAAGGCCTTTCCTACATTAGAGAGCAGCTCTACTTTAAGGTCCTCGCTGAAGACTGAGCTTCTGTTTACTCCTGTAAGAGAGGAACCAGCCACACGGATCTTCAGGTCATGGCCCTCATCTTTTGACTGACACTGAGAGGAGGAATAAAGACTGACCAGTTGATCAAGAGGGTCTTATTCAGCTCCAACATGGAATCAAGTGATCGCAACACCGCTGCTACTCCTTCCATCGTCCCCTCAGCAAAACAAAAACCTGACGCTAGACCTTCTTCACTGGGGGGGTAAGGACTCGTCCACCACTTGGAATGAGCAGTCCAGCGGTTTCCCAACTCAAAGAGTGTAGGTGGATTATGATGAAATGTGTCCAGGTTAACCGAATAACTCTGAGGAACAATCCATTCGGTTTTGGAATCATAGCAGAGGTTCGCACTCTCTAAGGTCCCTCTTGCTAAATATCCAAAAATACTAAAATACATTTTTCCATCTGTTATGTTATGACTCATGTGTGTAACCACATTAAAGACACTGGGGCATCCGACTGAGAGCCCTCCCCTAGATTTGCTTCTGCATTTCCTGTAATTGTACGATGATTTGAATTAGAAAATGTCTACATTTACAACCGAGTTTGGAGGAATATATTTAACAAATGAATCCACATTTCAAACAATCTTCTCTGAGAATATCTGAGATATTTGTCAGCTGACTTAAAACGCGCCGACCATTAAGAATTCTGTCTTTTTACAGGAGTTCGCTTCCAGAAAATTACATACTAAGGCATTTTAATATAAATATTATATCATAGTATGTTTATATTCTGCTTGTATTACTACTTTTCCACTGGCACATACTCCGCTATTAAAACTAATTATCCAGATGCTGCTGTTTTTCCCTTCCCGCTCCAATATCCCATTTGATCATCTATACTTCCACAGCAGACATTCCTGTTCTCGCCTGCCTGTCTGTGCTCGCCTGCATTGTGAGCAGATACCATTATTTTACCGGAAGAAAAAAAAAAACGACTCTGATGATCAATTTAATTTGACTGCCTAAATTATTCACCGTATTGTTGCCAGGCTATCCAGGTTTCTGTGTTTGTGTGTATTAAGAGCAGTGACTGACTGACGTACTGTAATTACCAGATAGGGTAGCTTTTGTGTTACATCGTGCAGATTGAGCTGACACATCTCGAAGTGCAGCCTCCTTGAGACCCAAACTACCCCAAACGAATCAGTTTATCCAGTTCATTACTGTATGTTCACCTCAGGAATGGTAGGTGTGCCCAACCGCAATTCCCGTTTTAGGCAAACTAAGACAACAAATCAACCTTTTTCTACCATCGTGTAAACATATTCAGTGACTGTTTATCTGCTTGTAATCAAAGTCCAAATTTTCACCTTCTTGAAATAATTGCCCGAGTCATTTTTTTTTTTAGAAAAAAAAAATGGCGTAAAACAACTCCTGATGATGTTTGGGTCCAGTTTTTTTTTTTGTTTTCTAAAAAAAAAAAAAAGAGAAGACTTTTGCGATTATTTTAAGAAAGCGACAAAACGTAAATGCTCAACAAGATATTGGGCTACTTGGACAAAAAAAAAAAAAAAAATACTCCACACTTGACTTACTTTGTGGAAACTGGTTATTCATATGAAATCTGTTCTACGTCGGTGGGGATGCAATAAATTGATAAAAACGTCTGCTTTCAATTCATTTTGTTATGGGGGAAATAAGAGGAAATGTTCAGTGGGTAGAAGTTGAAAGGGTGACACTACACATGTCTTGGACGCTCTGTGTGATGTTTGCTCTATGGCTGTAAAGTACACAGAGGACAGAAAAACTCAGCTTATCTGATCTGATTGTTTGCTGTTGTGTGTATGGATAGTTCCAGAGCACACCACCAATTACTTTCAGGCTTGTTAGCTGTCATCACCGCAGTTCGACTCACCCCCCCTCCAGACATAGAGGGATGCTTACAGCTTCAGCAGAAATGCAGGCTATTATCTATTGTTATGTTATCAGACATCCACTGGTATACTTGTAGGGCTAACACCCTGAAGGGCAATGGTGCTGTTAGCAGAACTGTTCGTTTATCTTTAAAAAAAAAAAAGAAAAAAAAGATAGCATCATTGTTTGACTTTAAGGCATTTATACATTTGATGTGTGTATGTCCCTTTTGCATGCTTTGGAAAGCAAAGTATGGCCATCAGCACAGCCACGGGGTCCAGTGATCTGTGGGATTGGCTGTGACGGCTGCCCCCCCCCACCCCCCCAATAAGATTTGATTTAGTGTTAGCAGACTGACTGTACAGCAGCAGACAGCTCCATCATGACTTCAGTCTCCCAACTCAAAGCATTTTACAAAATCTTCTGTAAAAACCCAAACTCCATTTCAGACAGCACATTTTTCACAAAACACATCGGAAAAATGGTATTGTATTTTTGAAAGGTTGGTGGGTTTTGCCCTGCAGAGCCCCTGGAGTATCTGATGTTTGTGACGTAAATGTAGACAGAACACGCCAATTATTCAAGAAACACACTCATTTGTCCTCCTCCCCAGAGCCAGACAAAAAGACACTTCTCTCCTCTGTGTGTGCATCAGGGAGCTGAGACTCGCAGAGACCCGCTGACCCACCAGTTAGCTTAGCACAGAGAGTAGTTGGAAATGTCGACATAGCTCCATAATGACTGCTTACGAATCTTAGTTTGCCCAGATGTCATCCTTCTCATCCTCTCTTACAGAGTCAGACATAGTTCGTAGCAGCAGCAGCTCTTCTAGTTAACTACGAATGATTTGTTCGCCAAAGTTATCATGTGGCTTTGGAGGTGCTGTGATGGGTCACTGCACCCAATCTGGAAATATATATTTGATACTAAAATGAATGTGTCTTGTAATTCATTACAAATGTTACACACAAACTGCTATAACACCCAAATACTGTTTGACAGAGGTGTGCTAACCTGCCCATTCACATCCATTCATTATGCTAAGCTAACTAGCAGTCATCTGGTTTCTGTGGTTCTCAACCCCCACACACAGAGGAGAGAATGGCCATTTCTTTACGTTTGTTTAATAAAAAAAGGAACAACACGTGCAGTTCCAAAGAAAGTTGGCGAGTTCCTTTAGCAGCATATATTGTCATCTTATATGAGCCGTGCCTGATAAGCTGATCAAATCACAACATTTTAAAAGCACTATTGAGCGCGCTGATGCTACCAAAAATCGATCAGCAAATAAAAGCAGTTTTAAAGCCTGCAAAAGCAAAGCTGCATGATTAGAGCAATACAATATGAGAATTGATCAAGCATCCATTTGATTTGAACGTCTCCTTACTGCCAATCTACTGCGAAATGACATGCAGCTGAACAGCAGTTGGCCGTTTCTAGCTCATTGTTGTGTTGCAGCCCACACACAGACTGCATAGTTGCCTCACAACAGCTCTAACCAGCCAATCCGCACGCTTCAGCCTGTGTGACAAACATGAATCCAACTCATGATTTGATCAACTTTCTATGTCCCGGTATTGTATACATTTTTAACTGCATCAGCTTTCAAATGCAAACTGATCTAATTCTGTGAGAATTGCCAAAGGCGCTGTGTTCTCCTCCTGACTGGAGCTGCACACAGGTGCTGAATGGCATAATTTTTCACACGTGAATTTCCAAAAACAACCCCCCAAAGAATATGTCAATAAATACGGAGTACTTGATAAGGAAGGGGATGCATACATGTTACAACATTGCAATGTCTGGTACATTGATAACGCTTGTGCTTATTTTTGTTTTTACATGTGAATTTATTGGCTTGTACAATCCTGAGACTTTTATTTGATATATAAGATTAAATGGGGAATTCGCTGCCTGTGTGCTTTTGTCTTTTAATTAGGACTCAGCAGGTTAAATTGCCACATCACCATCTGGTGTGTAAATTAAATTGCATTTGCTGAAGTTGTCTGATCAGCATCAATACAGTCGAACAAAAGCCGGCTCACGCCCTGCAAGCCAGCAGATGTCATATAGATTCAGCAAACTTCGAAGCCGCTGATCAAATGGAATTCTTAAAAATGCAAAAAAAAAGAAAAAAAAGGATTTTTCTTTTTGTTACATCTTGGCTGAAAAACTGCTGCCTACTGATAAAACCGGCACTGATCAAAGTGTTTAGATACAACCAAAACATAAAAAGTGCGCACAACACAGTGAACTTATACTGATACACTGGCAGTTGAGTTACAATACAAAAAAGGAACGCTAATAAGAATTCTCAGGGTGACCTCACAGGAAATGCGTTGTTGGACAGCGAACTCTTAACATCACAAGCTGGATGGAATAGGATTATGTGGTGATCGCACTGATTCTCTGGTTCATGAACCTGTCGCAGTTGGCAGGTGGGAGAGTCTTGATTGACTCCCGTTTACTGCACCGTGTCTCACAACTTTAATCCTAACCACCGCCTTTAGTTGAGTTTATTTCATCCATCCACAAAAGAAAAGACAAACAATGTGACATAAACACAAAAAGTTCCCCGAATCCTGAATAAAAGGAAGCAGAAAGAAAAGAAACCCTATTTACTCTGCCTCTTCATACCAAAAATAAATTTACAAAGGGCACCATGATGTTTTTGAGTTTAACTCTAACCAGCGTATCAACACATCATAAAAATGTTTCCAACCTTGAATATTTTTTCATGAAATCTCTGTGAATATGAAATGAAGTTGACTAAACTACATAATGCTGCCCACAACACAAGGTCAGTGCAAGCAGGGATTTCCCATGGAAAAATAATCAGTGGCTCCACCACATAAGGATCCTTACTGACTCGCTATAATGGACTTGTTTTCGCAGACATCATCCCATCACAGCATTGAGAGTTTAAGGTCGTTTCATGTATTTTTATGACATAGGGTTTCATAACCTCTTGTTACCGTGGTTATTTATAAAAGCATAATATTATACAAAGGATAAATGATCCCAACCTTCCCTGTTTTTGTCATATCTATTAAATTCGTCATTCCCGCTGCTTCTCTTTTTCCTTCTTGAGGGTCACGCGGTGCAATCAAGTCAACATTTAGTTGTTGTTTTTTTTAACTGCTGCATCTTTAAAAATGGAACCACATTATTGTCAGCTTTAATGATTGCCGAGCCTGTACTCGACACAAAATGTCCCTTCACATTTGCAAAGCATTTGTCTTCCTCGCTTGACATTTATTGATTAAATTGTGGCATTGTTATGTCCATTTTGCAGTATTGCCAACAAATATTTGGGGGTCTGGATATTGTTGCTGCAGCACGTGGGCAGCCTGCACTGCTCGAGCTGCTGCTTGAGCTACAGCACAGAGCATAAACGGCAAAAATACAGCACTGAAAATCCCTCAGTCAGTGAAATGGTCTCAAAGTCTGATAGAAAACCTCAGTGTCTTTATCTCATATTCGGTCTTTGATGCATGCGCGCGCACACACACACACACACGCACGCACGCACGCACGCACGCACGCACGCACGCACGCACGCACGCACACACACAAACACAAAGACATGCCTTTGTCTCTAAAAGGAGCTGATCTCTGCTTCTACAAGAATAAATCCTCATTTTCACCGAGGGAAACAGCGATTGAGGAATGTCACCAGGTTTTTGTGTAACATACCGACGCCTCTCAAGGAATCCGAACGGAGCACACTTGAGGTTCTTGTCCGTTTTTCATTTTTGTTATTGATTGACCCACAGTTTGTGAGGCTTGAATACTGCATTGGTGGCCTTGAGTCCGAGTCATCTCAAGGAAGCACCTCTTCTTCTATGGTTGTAAATATGGACTTGCTGGACAGGAGCCTTAATCACTGCTAAAGACTGAATACTTGCAATCATGGTGCCTGCAATCAAGAAAAACACCAAATGCAACAGCAAACACAGAATAAACAGAGTAACTGCACAAAATACAGTTCAAAATAGCTTTTTCTTGTATCCAAGAAGCATGTTTGCCCTTCACAACAAATACATACATTTCCACAACTTAGGGGGCAGTATCATGCAGTTTAATTTGGTGTTATATAACTGAAGTCGGGTTGATTTATTGATTGATTGATGATTGATTTATGGATTCAAGCACCCATGCAAGCACCCATGCAACTGTGCGTAAATAAATTGGAATGATAGAATAAATCACTCATCATAAGCAGAAAGATTGTCATGCATCTGCCAAATTTTTGACGCTCCAGTGTCCTCTAAATAACATTAAAACGTCAAATTGAACAGAGGAAACCGATTTGACAGGCAGTTAAGGGTTAATCACCATAGTTGGAGCCGCGGTTTCCTCCATGTCTCCAGGATACAGGAGGATTTCTGACGCTCAATAAGAGCACATTTTCAAATGCTTTATCTTAAAAGATGCACATTTTATCATGCAGTTTTGCCAGGATGTTCATCTCCTGGATTATATGTATTTTGCTGTACTGCTGTAGTAGTTTTATTAGTGCTACCAGCGTTGACAATTAATCTCACAGTACTGCTGTAGTAAGTTTAATGATTATTAATGATTGCAGTGTTTGTCATCAGTATGGCTGATTTTACACTGCTACTGCAATAAGTTTAGAAGTGGAATGATTGCAGCATTGTATTTCGCAGTACTGCTGTAGTAGAGCAGTACTGTACTAGTTCAGTAAGTTTATTGGTATCATGTGATTATGAAGAAACGATAGGAGCGTTTTGCAGTAGTTCAGGTTTATATTGCGATTCTGTTGTCACACCAGATATAAAATGCTGTATTTCAGAAAATCTAACATCTAAGATCATGGCTTTAAAACGATCATCGTGTACACAACGTTTTCTGCTGTTTAAGGAAGAATTTATGCAGCCAGTATTTCTAAATGTAAAAAACTGCAGAGGACAACACAGTTTGTAATGCTGTCATATGTCCTCTATTTTAATTGGACAAGGGATTTAGCCTCCAGGTTTCCAAGCTCTTACCTAACGGAGTGAAAAAGAAACAAATGAAAATCTAGTAGAAAGAGAGAGAAACAGAGAAGAAAAGAAAGACGCAGGGAGGGGAGCGGCCTCAACTTCGTGACAGAGTTGTATCATTCCTGTTGAGTTTTCATTTGGATCGCTGAGACTGAAGAGAGACTTTTTAACAGCGCTTTGCTGAAAATGTTCTTGTTGGTAGCTGAATTAGTTTTCTCTTTTTGTCCCTTATTTATTTTAAAGAGGGGAAACGTACCCTTCCGTCAACACTCCAGTTTTTCCCTTCATCTTTGCTGAAACCTGCCATAAATACCATTAGTAAATGATTATTAAACACATTAGTTAAATGTTAACTAATGCTTAAGAAAGCATTAACTAACTATTATTAATGTTGTACCTTTATTTTGCTAATAAGCTTATATAGAGATGGTTCTTAACTCTGTTTTCAATGGATCAGCAGAAGAATTTTGTGTTAAAAAGCAGCTTTAACAAAATGTATGTTTCATTGAGAGATATAGAAAAGGCGATACTTTCATTACCGCCTGCATCTACTTAAACTATTTGTACGGACTCTCATGTTAACAGTAGATACAGAATGCTTCTGCAAGATTTTAAACTGGTTCCTGCTGGCGAATGCATATCTCCCGCATAACTCTCACACACACACACACACACACACACACACACACACACACACACACACACACACACACACAAACACATGTGGGCACACACACACACACACACACAAACACATGTGGGCACACACACACACACACACATCCTTGTACTTATATCTTTGTGAGGACTTTCATTGAGGTAATACATTCCCTAGCCCCTCACCCTAAACCTAACCATCTCCACTGACTGCCTGACCCTAACCTTGACCCTAGCCCTAACCAGAACCTGATTCTAACCTCGACCCTAAAACCAAGTCTTGACCTTCAAACGGCCCTTTGAAGATGTGAGGACCGGCTAAAATGCCCTCACTTTCCAAAAATGTCCTCCCTCTGTTGGTTAAATACCTATTTTAGTCTTCAATATGTAGCAAGTACAAGAACACACACACACACACACACACACACACACACACACACACACACACACACACACACACACACACACTTGTCTGCGGCTGTCCCTATAGCCCACCCTCAGGTCTCAAGACCAGACACAAACCTCATCTCTTCAGCTGGGCTTCTGAACATCCCAAAATCATTGTTATACCTACACTGCTTTGATTCCCTATTATAAGACCCTTTTGACCTTTTTGACCCTGTGTACATCATGATCGCTCTTCACGCCTAGATGAGTGCTTTTTTCATCCGTCTACATGCCCTGCCTGATTTGAATTTGACCTGTAAAACACTGTGGTCAATTGATGTGCTCCAGAGTTCAATACGACTTGACTTGACTTGACCAGCTGCTGGCCAATAAAGACAAAAAGAAAAATACTGTCACTGTCCTAAACCTTCACTCATCGAAATAATTGGAAATTCAAAACATGCTTTCTAATAGGTGGACACATGAAAGAATATCAGACAAGCACATATAACTTTTAAGGAGAATTATTTTCAACATGTTTTATGAAACATGAATTATACATATATATATATATATATATATATATATATATATATATATATATATATACATACATACACACACACATATATATATTCACACATGTGTATATACATATATAATTCATATTTCATAATGCAATGCAATATACATAACAACTGAGGGAAGTGGCATGGTTGTCAAACCTCACTGAGCCACATGGCCACGTCTGCTAAAGTTTCCATTTGTTATTCCTTGCTGGATAAAGGGTTCATACTTTAACAGTGCACAACGGTGCGACGACGTCTTATTTTTTTTCCTGCTTATTGGAGATGTCAGGACCACGGACAACGCCGTCTGTTGTCGCAGCTTTCTCCGTCTCATGGAAAACACATCTGTCAAGCTATTAAGCAGTGACAGGCCCAGGATTTATGTACGCTAGGGCTGCCTTTAATTGTGGAATATTTCAATCAATATATTGATTAGTACCGGTGGACGTAGTGTTGAAATTGTGCTTAATAGCTCTTTTTTTTTTTTTTTTTTTTTAAAAAAAGGTCTTCCAGATTCCTGCATACACACTTAAAAGGGTTGACGATTACAACATTCAAAATAAAGAAAAGATGTAATGAGGATGAGCACATATAAAGAAGGATTAAGAGCATAGTAGTGAACACAAAGAGAGCTGGGGGACAGAAATAAATGAGAGGGGAGGATGGAGAATAGAATTACGAGAGTAGAAAGGCGGAGGAACGATAGGAGGTGACGGGGAAAAAAACAGGCAAATAAGAGACGACAGGAATAATTAAAGGGTAGATAAGCAAAATGGAGGATAGAAGAGCGAAGACAAGTACTGTGTATACAGAGGGGTGAAACCAATGTAAACAACATAATACAGAAGCGAGACAAGGAGGAATTAATTAAAGTGGAGAGATCCAGATCAGTGGAGGGGAGGGGGCTCGCGACTTTAAAAACTTGTAAGAATCACAATTTTTGTCAAAACATGAATCAAACATTGGAAGCTGTCATTTTGTCTTTTTCAGTTCGGATGAAAACCAAATGTCAGATATTGTGTACAAACAATATTTTTCTCTCTATTTTTTCTTCAATGTAATTCATCAAAATATCATTTTTAATCAAAGTAAATCAAAACTCACGAATTGTACTTTGCTGTTGCTTTTAAAATCCTGTCCACCCTCACATGAGCGCCTCCTATGTGCTGTTGATTTCATGTGCTTTTAAAAAAACTTCAAAAGTACGACAGGTTGTCAACAGGTCACCCAGGGAACACGACAACATTATCGATGAATTAATGTCATCGTTCCACGAGAGATAAATTTAAAAAAACAACAAAACTTCTATCTCTTCTTTTCTAAAAAGAAAACGTAACCTTTCCATCAGCTTTGTACATCTGGATGACTTTTGTGACTCATCAGACACATGCAGCAAAAAAACCCCAAAAACCCCACAACATCTGTCCTACTCATCTGTCCCGCTTGAACTACAGAACTCTACATTATAATAGAGTTTCTTCTAATAGTTTTTCTCGGTCACTTTGGTACATTTCTCAACTCGTCCTCAACATTTGCAAAACTGTAATTGCATTTCTTGAAGCAATTTGTGCAAATGGCAATACAGCCTGCAAAATCTTGTCCAAAAAAAAGAAAAAGAAACTAAAAATGAAATACTGAGGTCAGTAAATGTGCCGGCACCTCAGTGCTTGTGGCCGTCATTTATAAACATGACAGGCAAATACAGTAGCAACACTCAGTATTTCGTAAAAAAAAAAAGGCTGATTTTCAAGACAATGTTTGAAATGACTTGGCTGCACATGTGTGAAATATCAGATTCCCATTCATTTCTATGGGGGGGGGGGGTGTTGAATGCATCACTGTGCATATTACGATTTGCTGACAGACCACGTCATTGCACAGAGACCACAAGGGCAGCGCTGCATCACACAAAGGAAGAAAAAATAAAGTTACTCTTCTTCTTCTTCTTCTTCTTCTTCTTCCAGGCTCATTTCCTTGTTGTTCCTCCACAGTCAGTAGTTGCAACACCGTGTTGTGCTCTGACTTGCTTTCAGTTCATTAGACGCACCTCCGAGCTGGCGCAGCAGTGATTTATCCTTAGCTGATCTGATGCTTCACATTTATTTTTGAAAGTCGAGATTCACCTGAGAGTAATTCATCAAATCAGGACATATTTACAAAAGAAACTCATAGAAATGTTAAAACTATGCATGTCGTATTATGACAACTGCTTTTCAATGTAATGACTTTTGCTGAGATGTTGTTTTTTTTCGGAGGTGGACAGTTGAGAACCAGTATCATATATTTTATTGATATGTCATGAGCAGTTGATAATGTAGGGATTTTAAAATGCATGAATGTTGAAAAGAATGATAAATTGCTTTTATGATGTGCACGGGTGGATGACATGGAGTACCAACGGGTAGCTTTGAGAATTCCAAATTCTGATCTGAGAAATGCACCAAAGTGACCGAGGAGGGGGAAAAAAAACAACTGTCCTATTTTAAATTATTATCACATCAGAAATAATTTAAAGATGTCCCTCTATTCTAAAGGCCTGCTTTGGTCTTGACATAAGAGGTTTGTGTCTGTGGTTGTAACTCTGAGTGAGTTCGCTGGCAGTGGAGGGAAGCACACACTACTCACACTGTTCTGTCTTCGCTAAAGCTGTAGGCCATGTCTGCTGGTAGAATTAATGATTGGTCTCACGCATGAAAATGTAACAGGCTCACCCAAAGGGTACACTGACCTGTCAGCTGGAATAATGACTGCAGTCAGCATAAAAGATAACTAATGAGAATGGATCCATAGTATAGGCAGAAGATTAAAGATGTAATATGGCCCGATTACAGTGTAATAAAGCCTTATCCTTCTGCGTTAACACTGCATTACACCAAGACTTTTGTGTTGTGGGAAAGAATCGTGCTTATTGCAAAATCCGGTGAGTCGTGTAGATAAGAGCTACGGCTGTGATGACGACCAACAACAGGGACACACACACACACACACACACATATTGAAATTACCATATGGATGAATCAAATGACAAGTAATGCTCTGCAGGTAACCTTCCAGTAATGCAATTTTGGAGAATGAATAATAGGTTTGTAATTTCTGAGTTGTCGCGGGGGAAACCTGAACACGTGAGCCGCCATCTTTACAACTGTCGAGCCATGTGCACGACTGCTGTTAGCATTTGCCTCTAAAAATGGACCGAGGACTAAGTGTCATTCTTCTGATGTTGTTGTCATGGAATGATGCTAAATATCAATCACTACTTAACAGCCATGCTTGCCCTTTTTAAAACCAGCAAACAGGAAGCAGCTGCAAGCCCTTTTTTTTTCTTTTTAGTTTTATCAGAACAAATGGTCAGATATACATTGTGTGTTTCGCTCACTGCTCAACGTGTATTTCTAGTTTCCTTCTACAGGTTTGAAAATGAAAGAAGCAGATTGCAGTCGCTTTTCTGTCAAAGAAAAACAAAAGCTACAGCGTTCGTTTGACGATACGCTCAGATAAAATGGAAAAGCAAAAAAATAAATAAATGAAATAAGCGTTGCAGCTGCACTCGGTTTACTGGTTTAAAAAGGAAAAAAAAAAAAATTAGAAAAAAAGTGACCAGGATTCCATAACGGCAGCTTCAGAGGATTTACACGTTATGCACGGAACCGTTCTCGCAGTATTTCTGTGTTCATGCTAATGCCATCATGCTAACACGCTAACACACTAATCCTCCTTGTATTTTGGATACACGTCAACTGACACTCATTCACTCACTCAGTGATCGTGTTGAGGATTAAAGCCTGAACGCGTGTAAGGGAGATTTAGCGCAACTCCTCGTACACAATAATTTGGTGAATGACGAATGTAAACCCTGTAGAATCTGTAGAATTCTTACCGAGTCCCAGTGTGAAAGCTGAATTTTATCCTTATAAAAGTGAATGTTTGACTCTGATTCGAGCATTGCATAGTTCTAATTCGGTACAAATGAACCGACGTGTTCCAGAGGAACGTGACGCATGTGGTGCATTTGAGACGGATAAAAAAAAAAAAAAAAAAAACTCTCATTTTATCTGGCCTTATAAAACTGGTTCTGTTAGGCAAACCTTGCTGCTCTTTCATGCCTTGCTCATATCACCATGACAACACACCAGCCCCTGCAGGCGTCTGAAAAATTGACAGTGTAAAACAGAGCCCACACATCCACCCATTCATCCAACCCCCTCTCTTCCTTTAGCACAGAGAAGCTGCTTATATAGGTAATTACATTATGTACCTATCTCTGATCGTTTATCAGCCGGCATGGATTTTGTTGTTGTTGTTCTAGTTGATGGTGTGTTAGCCATAAACTCATTGATTTCTTTCTTCTATGTTTGATTTGTTGGAATTCAGGAGAAGTAAATAATAAAAGGTGACGCTGACCGAAAGCCTTACAGGTTGAGATGGAATCAGGCGTAGGAACAGGATTCCAGTGTAGGAGGATTTAATAGACCTGTACCTGCAGGGTACACAGGCCTTTTCAACAATTGAGCTGTGATGTTAGGAAGCTGTTTGAAAGCTCGAGATGGCTGTGACAGTTCAACTCTCTCTCCACATAAATACCATCCACTGCATACTTTCAGCACACGGGTTGTATCTTCTCTCCAGCTTGAAAAATCTTTTTTTTTCTTCCTTTTTTTTTTTCTTCCTTTGGAGGGGGGGGGGGGGGGGGGGATGCTTTTTTCCAAAACCAGAAAATCAAATATGTGTAATGGACATGACTCACGTACAAATGTGAATGCAAAAAATTACAAATATCTGAAAAAAAGTGCTCTTGGATAGGATTCAGTGAGTGAACTCCACGTGAAATGCACAGTGCTTGGCTGTTTGAAGATCTTCTTTCAGATCTGTAAACTGTGAACAGATAGCCTGCAGTGTGCAAGGTCTTTTTAATAGACACTCCCAAAGGATTGTCGAATTTCTAAATGCTCTGAGGCTATGTATGATGCTCTTGTCAGTCTGGAGTTGTTTTCAACTCGGCAAATGGAAGTTATTAATTACAACAGATGAGATTGCAAACCGTTTTACATCACAAATGTAACAGTAAATTCATAAACAGCTGTCACTATCCGACAAAAAAACATCATGTGAATCATCTGTACATTGATCTATTTTTAAATGTTTTCTGATTCAGTGATCGGCAAGTGAAGATGAGGGAAAACAATGAGGTCGAACTGTGTCCTCCTCCTCCTCCTCCTCCTCCTCCTCCTTGGGCGACTGTCATCTGACGGTCGCCACCCTCCTGGCCGGATCCATCGGTGAACTACATCACAAACACCGGCGCCAGGTTGAACGTGTGTCTCATCCCCGCTGGGCGCTCGTCAGTTTTGCTGTCCTTTCTCTGTATTGGACAGCACGAGGGCACACTGAGTTTACACCTTCATTTACACCTAAAATATCAACAACAGCTCTCTGGCTCAGTGTTGAGTAGTGTCGCTTCGCAGCAAGAGGGTCTTGTGTTTAGGTACCAGGTCATTTTGCACATTCTCCTCGCGTCTGTGTGTCCCAGTTTCTCTAACCGTCATCACAGATGTGTTAGACCGAGGCACCGATAGAACAAACTGGTGTTAATCCCCAGGCCCTCAATGCAGCCGTTGCTCCTTAGGATGGGTTAAACACAGGCTTTCTTTTTCTACACTTTTCTGAAAAATGCCTTGAATCTTCCTGGACTCATTGGAACAACAAATGACGCGCTGGTCCGGCCTGAGGTTTTATCCACGTGCGCCCGTAATCCCATTTCTATGGTTTCACAGGGACTTTTCCATGCATTATCTCCCTTCCTCTTTCCTTACATTGCAGAAAGCTTTACAGGGGAGTTAGTCATGACTTGGCCCTTCTCTCTGTCTCTCAGGGCTGTTTCGTTGTTCATCGTAATGCAGCAGTGGCTGCATCCTTCCCTGTTGGGATGTAATGTGCTGCCTTTTTTCTCACTGGCAAAAAAAAAAATATCCACTGATATCTGGCTTTTGTCTGCAGATGGAACAGGTTTATTCACAACTGGATTTTTCATTAATTTGAACACAAAACATGAATGGGTATTTTGTAACTTGCATCCAGCGCTTCGCTATCAGTACTTTACATGGAAGCAATGACATTTCTAACATCCAGGAGTTTTTGTCACATATTATAGCAATTTTCTGCCAACATTGTTCTGTTGATGTTGACAATGAAAACCAGACTGGAACAAATGATAAAGCAGGAACCACGGAGAAGCCGTCACTGCCCTCCACGCTGTTGTGGATCAAAGATCCCGGAGAAGCTCAAGACATCGATCTACGGTGCTTTTTTTTTCACCTCTTTGCAGTGTGCTGACTGCTTTCGGGATTGTAAAATGGTAGCGTAGCGCTGCCCTTTTTCTGCTCGGCTCAGATTTCACTGAGAACTCAGTCTGGCGATGAGGGTCATCTTAAGGATCGCACCAGCCAGATGTTTGGACCAATCAGAGAACAGAGGGAGAGTTTGAGTTTTATGGGACATGGCAGTAAATGTTCTAGTCAGCTCACTCATCGTGGCCGTGTTGGAGGCCCATGAAGCAAACGAGCAGTTGTTGAAACCGGGGATCCAGGATAGTGGATTTTTTTGTTGCTATTTAACAACCGATTTGGCCGATCGCCGATATTTGCAGTCTTATCTATTTTGTTTGTACTGAAAACAGACATAAACAAGCAGTCTTGTTGTTGGTTTCAAAAACATTTGGAAAAGCTCCGCGTTCATTGCCTCTTCATCATAAACAGCAACGACAAGAAATAAAGAAACAAATCTTGATTTTCTGGGTTGATGTTAATATCGGCAGTCGGACCAATACAAATACAATAAAAAAATATAGCATTATCTGTCAATACCAATGCTGTGCCAACTTTATCTAATATACAGATATTAAAGTGGAAACTAGAGAAATGCCTAAAGCTGCTGACTGAAGGTAAAGATGTGGTGACTTTACTGCTTTTGATGTTTGGCAAAAGTGTCCTTTGCTAGCTTGATCGGTGGTGGTTGGTTTAAAAAAGCAGGGTTATGTCAATAAGAACTGTAAATAATCTAAACAGGGATATCGTAGTTGTATATCGTTGTGTCACAAATTAAGAAGCAGTGAGTACAGTAGGAATCCATAAGTCCAGATTTCATTTTAAGAACGTTTATTCACTGAGTCTGACACAGCAAACCAACATTGCTACTTTATTTATTCTTTCTTTTAAAACATTACTTTCATGTTTGAAGAAAAGATTTCATTGATTAGTCGAAGCTGCTGGGGCGGAGGTCCCGTTAGGGTCTACCAAACAATAATTCAACAAGTTATTTCAACAAGAAGGGATCCAGATGCACCATATGGCGCATGCATACATATAGAAAAGGATTTCCACATATACGGTCGTGAGCAGGTGGCGGGGGCTGTGATGTGCTAAAATTGAAATGATCTATGCTTATTAGGTCTCTAGTGTCGTCTAATTAGCATGTAATAGGACACCCAATCTAGCACAGGAGGCTTGTTATTTAAGGATAAAGCTCATCTCTCATTTGGAAACATTTTTCATAAGCTGCTCTAATTAAGTTTCATTAGCATTATTAATTAAATATGAAAAGCTTCTCATTTCCTCTGTATCATGCCGTCTACTTCAAAACAGCAGAATGACAGCAGAAGCGTAAGTCAGATATCTCCCTCATGATAACTAATGATGTTGTCCCGAGCATTAATATTGAAGTAAAAAGCCTGACTCTGATCATGACACGTCTATTTGAATTCTTAAACTACACCAGTGTCAGATTAACATATCATAAAATTTGATATCCAAATGTATTAACTGGAATTATTACTTGTTTGAAGCCCTTTTTCAACGCAGCCCCCGGTTAAAGGTACGTTTTCTCCAACGACGTGACCCCGAAATTCAATCCACATCAGGTTTCTTTGTTTCGGTATCAGGTTTCTATCCGAGCGTGTGGCAAATTTGAACAGAATTTTCAAAATTTAGTCCAAAAAAAAGAAAAAGAAAAACTTCCATCTGCCACTCGTATGCGAATAATATTTTTTTTTTCATGGAGATAAACAGTAGGTCGCGCAGTAATAACCACTGCAGAAGAAGACTTTGCAGCATGATTGTGTAATCAAAGAGCAACGGTCAAACCTCAAGCAAACACAGTTTCTGACAAAGGGATAAAAATCAAACCAGTGTGGTGGATACGAAACCTGTTGGGAGGCGATGGAAACGGAGTGTTTTTTAATATTCCAGTTATGTGCTCTCTGAAGAGTTCTGGCAGCAACCCCGAGCCCTGACCGTGATGTAATCGTATCATCATGTTTCTGTTGGATTTATTTGAGCTTTAGTAAATTTGTATGATATTTAGAGATTTGTTCCAAATTCCTGTTTATTTCCACTTAATTTTATGATGCGCAAAGTGAAAATGCTCGTAAAAAGAGCCGGATAGAAACACAAGCGTTGGCCTCCGAATCTCTCCCTCCGTCTGTCTGTCTGTCCCCCCGTTTATCATTTCAGACGGACCTACTTTTGTTAAAAGAAAACTCGCGTATGTTTGTTTATTTTGGCCGTCTCTTCTGGCTGCTCCCTGCCCCTCCGTGAGCATCCATGGAGAGCCAAAGGCAGGGAGAGCAGCAGCAGCAGCAGCAGCAGCAAGACCCTCTCCATAGGCACGGAGAGAACAGAGTCACATTGATGAAGTCAAGTCAAAGTCTTCTATTGTTGTGTGCACGGTTCAAGTTTTTCAATGAAATTCTTTGTTTGCTCTCTGGTATTAATACCATTTACAACAACAACAACAACAACACACCTTTTTAAGACTAATTCAGATACAGCACGTGTCATTATGCCAGATTACATGAACATGCTCATCTGGATAAGAGATGCGCATGAATACTGTTCAGAGTATCTGTAGTTGTTGATCAGACTCCAATAAGCTCCATGTAGAAGGACCCATATTGACTTTACACTCTTCTCTCATTGATGTTTCTGCTGTCTCTGACTATCAACAGCGCCTTCCTTTATTATTGTTTTTCAACTTTGATATCGTCTCCAAATCATGAATGACATTCACAATTATTCCACTCTTTTTATTTACAATGAACAATTATTTATGCTGGCTATTCAGTCATAGAATTCAATCAGGCACACACGCTGGTTTATTCATGCTTACAGCAAATAAAATATGTAACCCGTATTTCCTCTCAAACAGGATCTACAACATTTCACACTTCTTGGCGTAGACTAGTTTCACATTGGAGACAAGAATATATAGGCTACTTTAAACAGTCCATAATGGTGATTATGAATCTTGTTTATGGCTTCACCCTTGGAGAACTCTTCCCCTGAAACAATAAAGTCCAGCTCTCTAACCTAACCAGCGTGCTGCTCAAGTCTCAGGACCTACTGCTGCTGCCCAGGAGCTCCACAGCTGGTGTTATGTTGAATTCTGTTCCACCTTCAGATTAGGTTCATCCCTCGTTGTCTTGCGATTATTGATTAAGGTTTAGGGTAAGGTTGACATCCGCTTAAACACATCAGATGACAAGTGGTTAATCCATCCATCTTCTTCTGTTTATCTGGGGTTGGATCGTGGGGGCAGCAGCCTAAGCAGAGAAACCCAGACCTCCCTCTCCCCAGCTGCTTCTTCCAGATCTTCATGGGGGATCCCGATGCGTTTCCAGGCCAGCTGAGAGACATAGTCTCTCAATTGTGTCCTGGGTCTTACTGAGGCCTCCTACCATTTGGACGTGCCCTGAACACCTCCCCAGGGAGATGTCTGGGAGGCATCCTGACCAGATGCACAACCTACCTCATTCGACCCCTCTCGATGTCGAGGAGCAGCAACCAAGCTCCTCCAGGCTGGCGGAGCTTCTCACCTTGTCTCTAAGAGAGAGCCCAGCCACCCTCCACAGGAAACTCATTCCAGCACAAGTGGTTTGGGTTTGTGAAAACGTCAGCTGCAGGTTAAGATAGTGGGAAACAGAATTTGACAAAACACCCGGGATTTTTCACCACCATTTTTAATGTTGTCCAATTAGAAAAAAAAAAAGTTACTTGACTGTAAATTTTCTGCAAAATAGCAGGCTGGCCAGGCCTTCTGTCAGTAGAGTATTCATGCATATAAACATTGTTCATGCACATTTACCACACATTATGGGCACCTCGAGGCACTCCTTTGCCCCCCTGAGGCTAACCCAGTTAACCTTTCTACAACACTGGTACGAAATATCACAATGGTTGCTAGAGGACTCAAGAAATGGATGACAAAATGCTTTCTGCTGATCTATATCCCCCAAGTTCACCCAAGCCAGTTCTGAAAGTCACAATAATTCATTCCCACTCAAAAAGGGAAGCGCCATCATCCTTACCCTTTCACAGTAAAGCCTCTTGTAACCATCTTAAATCTGTTTCTCTGTCGCCTGTAAATCATCTCATCATCTCAAATGCGGAGCCCATCTGGCTGACAGAGCTGGCTTTGCTTTCAACAACTCCCTTTGTCTTTGCTTCATTAGAATGCACTTAGTTTTAAAGGATGAGGATTCTGGCAATTTATTTTAGATTTGGCATTGGTTTTGTTAAAAATTAATATTTTTGACTAAGCAGTGTAATTGAACATTCGCGGAGCCACAATTTATGTGCATGTTAGCAATAATTGCCTTGGTTTTAATGTACCGTGTTGTTCCCTGAGCCTTGTTTTTCTTAAGGGTTTAAGAATATGAAGCCAATCAGGATTCTTTGTTTTGTTCAATTCAAACAAAGACGCCGCATTCTGTATTCCTGTTAATAAATTCTATTCATTTTGTTGTAAAAAACAAAAAAACACAGCATTACGAAATTGTCAGATTCATTGTGAGAATCATTGCTGATTGTTGTAGATGTGTGCCGAGTAAAAATTAAAATTATCATAAGAATAACAACAAGATTAGTTATGCAGTCCTTCTGCTACACCAGTGAACCCACTTCTAAGAAACAGAGAAAAGAGGCAGGGAGTAAGTTAACAAAATCATGTCTTTGTTAAGCAGGACATCAGGACATGTGAGCCGGGGAGTGGGGGATCCAGTGACCAGACTTGGGGGGTGGGGGTGGGGGGGTGGCTGGAGCCCCGGCGACAGAGGGCAGAGTCAGCCTGACGTTAATGTATGAGCAGAGTCTGTGATCTGGCTGCACAGTGGAGTCGAAACTGGGTATTAATCATGTAGCCTGACTCCTGCACACCTGTCTCCAATCCTACAAGTACACACACACACACATACACACACACACTGGGAGAGAGAGAGTCTGCAGGCTCGGTGGAAGTGGAGGCAAAGGTGGGGGGAGCATGACACTTTTAACACAGGTTTAACTGAAGCTCCTACAGATTTTGTGTTAAAGCTTTTTTTTTTTTTTCGCTACCTGCTGCCAAACTCCAACTTTGAAAAATTAGAAAAATGGAAGAGCTTCACTTCATTCCACCTGCGAGCTCTGCACACGTTTCTGGTCTATGTAATCGGGCAGGGAACGCGTGCCAACTCGCGGTGGTGCGTCCATGTTTGGTGCATCTTCTCACATGGGTAATGTTCTCACATTGTTCCGATTTTCACCACCAGAGGTGGACTCGTAGTTTTGTACACCGGATGTCACATTCTGTCTAAGAAAAACAAAACACACCGTTAACTGAGGTGACCACTAATTTTTTTTTTCTCACATTTTTAAGGGAAAAAAAAAGTAGCTAGACTTGTTTTTTGTAATAATCTTCTTGTAGCTATAAATCTTCACAACTCAGCCACCCACCAGTCAGGTCTGGAGGACATTTCAGACTCAAACAGGGATTAAGAAAACAAACCTGAAGGAGACACTTGGAGCTGAAAGGTAACATCTGGGGCAACCAATTCTAAAATACCAATGAAAAGGAGGACTGCAATAAAAGAGAAAGACACCAGATGCTTCTTCATCAGATGAAGATGAGTGCCTTTGTCTTGTTTGTGTGATCGCAAACAGCCGTCCAAGAGAGACTTTTGGGTCCACAGCATGAAATTCAAGCAGTCCATGAGGGTTGCAGCGCGGGCAACACAATTTATGTGTGCCAGAAATTCAGCTCTGACAAAGACTCCGACAAATGAGATTTAAAACCTGGTTTCAGATGCATTTGAATGTTACTTTTGCTTTGTATTGTGTTTGTTTTTCTGCTGTTGTAGTTGAGACGGATGTAACAGCCGTGCTCCGGGGCTGAGAGAAGTTAAGCGCTAAATCAGTTGTATTATCTGTGGGGGGGGGGGGGGGGGGGGGGGGGGCTAACTGTGACTTTTTTACGTTTTGTTTTTGTTGTACTTTTTACAAAATCCAATGAAACATCTTATCCAGCATAGTCTTTAACTTCCCCGCTGATGGGGCAACATGTAACCCACGTACTATTGGAATGTTTAGAACAGTGTCGTGACAGGCGATAAGAACACATAACGAATGCAAAATTTAATGCTGGGGACTGCATTTATTTTGCTATGCGGGTTTTTTGACACTGCAATGTACTGAACTGAAGATATCCACGGTAAAAGAATGTTAGCCCAGAGTTCTCAAAACAGTACAGGCGGAAACTAGGAAGAGAAACAGATTCAAAAAAAACAAAAAAAACCCAGAATACTTGGGCTTCATCCGTCTCAGTATGATGCAGCAGATTGACGGTGACAAGATGAGACCAATCACAAGCAATGAGGATGCTACCCTAACCAAAAATCTTTTCTTTTTTTTACCGTGTTTTTGTTCCTCACTGCCACAGTCTTGCTATTCTGCCTATGCCAGAGTTAACAGTTCTGTTACAGTATTTCACCATTTCTCATGGCAGAGGCTGCTCAACAAAACCATGCTTGAATATAACACTAAATAGTTGTTTTGGCTCTTCGTCTGACGCTGTCGACCGTGCCGCTCTGTCCCTCCCACATCTCTTGGGTATGGCGTGGTTCCAGATGACAGCAGAACCTGAGACGAGGAGACTAAACATCCTTGTTATAATTTGGCCTCTGTGGTCTGGTTGTTCGTGTTTGGCTGGACGCTGTCTCTCTGATAGCATCTGTGATTCTAGGTTGCAGTGATTCTTTTAACACAATGTTATGTCTGAGTGGAACTTTTTCTGATCTTTTAACCTCAGCTAGTATGTAACCTGACAACCTCGGGACCCCCCTAGCCATTCTGTAGTCAAGACCAAAGACAATTCAGTCTCTGCCTTCCAGGGGCCTCAGGCTTTGAAAACGCACAACCAGAAGAGCTTAAATTGGTGAAGTCAGAGCTGCTCATGTTTTTTTCATTAGATTTCTCTGCACAGACGAGCTTGTATTTCTTTTCTTCCTTTTGTAACAAATGTATTTATTATTTTGCATTCTTTTGACTCGTACGCTTTATTTTGTGAAAAGAAAATAATTGAAAGTGAAATTAAAAGAAGGTATATAATATCGAATGACGAATCAATTTCTTTTACTCTTAACTCTTGAAAGTAAAAATCAAAAAACAAAATTATTTAAAAAAAAAAAAAAACTGTTTCGGGGATGCATCAGTATAAACGAACTGAACGGCAAGAGAAACCACGACCAGTAAGTCTGTGACGTCATTAATCGAAGGGAACATTCCATACACAGAGGACGCCAAAGCTGAAGGGATCAATACCAAGGTGATGATGGTGAAGGTGATGATGGTTAATCATATATGATGACATGATCATCATCTGGGATTAACTTCAGCATTTAAAAGGAGGGAACGGCAAACTTTGGCTGAGGCATGGAGGTGTGTGTGTGTGTGTGTGTGTGTGTGTGGGGGTGGGTGTTTTTTTGTGTGTGTGTTTTTGTGTGCATGTGCGTCAATGAAAGTAAGTGACCTCCCGGGGTGGAGACAGCAGATCTCTCCACTCATTCTGAGTACGAACCTTCCATGCCAGTGATTTACACACACGTATAAAACTGTTCTACTCGAGGAATGGCTGACAGAATAATGAGGCTGGGAGAGAAACAACTGTATATGGAATTATCATTGAAGTTACAATATAATCTTTAGTTCCCCACTTATATGTAAAGGATTCTATAATGTAATTTAGCTGTTGTGCTCTCATTAAGGGGGGACAACTTTGGGTTGATTTATTGCAGAGAAGAGTGAGTAAAATCCCTCCGTGTGGACTTTATACTTTGTTTTCTTCTCCACTTTCTAACCTGAGCGTCTAAATTTGGAGCGTTTGAACGTATCTTATGTCTCAAAATTCCAGAACAGACTGTAAAAAAAGCAGTGTTGTGGGCACGCGCATGACTACTTCCTGCTATGATGCCTAATTTTATATATAATTTTCCACTAAAACTCTATCTTTGACCGTTTGCACAAACTGGCAGCGAGGCTGAGCTGCATATCCAGCTGTCTTAATACATCCATGCTTGAATCACACTGGGAGCGCCTGACTAGGCAATCAGGCTCTCAGCTTGTTAAGTGCCTCATCCCCCCCTAGAGAATTCAGTAATATAAGGGGTCTTATCCCTGCGGAAAACTACAAGGCATATATCATCTTCATTCTAGTAACAAGTCAAAAGTTGCAGCAAGGATATAGAATACACTATCATCGCAAAATTTAACTTCAGTTCTGCTTGAAGTGTTTAGCCCATTAAGGACATTTTTAATAGATTAAGTGTTCGTATTCCTTAAGACACTTACTGTGACCGGTTATTTAAGCTCTGTTAGGATGAAGTGCCACGCAACCGCGGGAGTCAGAGATGAAGAGATATGTACTGTCTAAGCTGAAGTCAGCAAAAAAAAAAAAAAAAAAAATGGGAAGAATACTGAAAAAAAAAACCTTATAGAACTCGAGCTTCCCCACTAAATAACAGCAAGTTTTTTTTTCTTTTCTGTGTATTCTTTTTAAAGGTATAGTATAGTTGAGCTTGCAAGGCTAGCCATTAAAAATAATGTAAAATGGTGCATGAGAGAGTGCCCAAGGACAGCTTTGAGAGAGAGAGAGATTAATCCTTAAAACTGTGAACCTATTTAGAGCAGTGAAGCAGCAGTTTTCCCTCCCTGTGTGGTCTAAACTCTAGGGTTTGTATGATAAGAGTGTATTTTCTGCTTCAGTGCTAGCCGCACTTCACATGAACAAGTTGAGCATATACAAATCTGGAGTCGCATAAACAACCTGACAAAATGGCTTTGCCTGCTAAAAGTGACGGCTCGTTCGTCATGATTATCACCAACCGAATCTTAAATCCTTGATATCTGCAGCATGTGCAGTTTTCATATAAATGTTTTATAAATGAACACAAATTTCACCTTAAATGAAGAGTTTATATTTTATTTATTTCATGTTGTCCTCAAGTATTCCTCAAGGACATGAAGTATCTTTGTGTGTAAAATGAAAGAAATCCCTTTGGTTAAGTCTAATTAAAATTTGGAGGCCAGATGTTTTGCCTTCTCTCTTTTCCCTGAAGTATTCCGTTGGCAGCTTCCAGCCTCTGTATTTTTCAAGAAGCTGCTTGGATGCACAATAAAGCAAGAAAATGTCTTTCATTTTCAGCCAATGAATATTCTTGTATAGATGTCATTCGCTGAATGTTTTTTTTTTCTTTTCTTTTTTTCCCACTGGTAAAGCCCTAGAAGACCGAGGGGGGTATGCACTGTTGCTCTCAAACTATTTCTCTTAATTGTAATAGCACAATGATCAAAAAGTAATTGTAAAAAAGAAAAATAGATTTCTGGCTCTTAGATTAGAAACTTCATGTGAAGAGAAAACAATAGTTTCTTTAAAACGGTTGAGCAGATTAGCAACATGACATCACGGCGTAAGGCTTTTCTTCTCTGGGATTTACAAATGGCCGATGCTATAATGCTGTTTAGGGATGATGCAAACTTTAGTCATGGTTAATAGTTTAAAGGCGAGAACACTTGAAATTCACACGTCAGTCAATGGAACCTATTCATACATTTTTTTTAATTCCAATTGAATGAAATAAAGACACCAGGCATGACTTTTTTTTTTTGCAATTTAACACTTCTATAAAAAGAATAAAAAGTTAATCAGTTAAAAATGTGTCGTAATGCAGTAAAATAAAGAGCAGGAAGTCCACACGTGCTGTTTTTCACCCGTTACATATCAGATTTTCAGTTTTTTGATTCATGTATTTTGTTTTTGTTTTTGAAATCAGGCAACGTTGGGGTCTGTAACGTCTTCCTCAGGCAAGTGTAAGAAAAGAGAACAGTCACTTCTAACAGAGGCAGCGATCAACATGGATCATTGTCACCTGCTGGTCAACAAGCAGCAGGGAAAGAACCAGCTGCACAAGATGGCGTCCACAGCACGACTGGGCCACCACAGGGTACCGAAAACAGCAATCTGTAAAAACGACTCTGTTGATGTAAACATCAGCTGATGATTAATCCACACATTTCAAATATACTTAACAGCCTTCGATCATACACTTCTTTCAAACCTCATACCAAAAGCAAACAACCCTTTGGCAGAGCATTTGAACATGTCAGTGACCATTTTTTTCTATATATACATTAAGCACTGACTTTATGGCCTTGCCTGCTGTGGCGTCTATTCAGTCCAGCTTCACGTGGGCTTGTAACGTGCGGTTGAGTAACACACTTTCGATGCACACACAGAAATTCATGTCAGTGCAGAAGGCATGTTTTGTTTTTTTGAATAAATCTCTTAAAAAAAAACAAAAACACATATTATGCAGCTGAATTGTACAAATACTCACTTGGACCTCATACTGGATAATAATTACTTTAGCACGGGTGAAATCTAAAAGCAGCCCGATGAAATAGGTCTTTATAAATCTGCATATTCAGGAGAAAGAACAAAATAATTGCCTTACAACCCTCTTGTTTTGTAAGCTGTCTTGATGCAGCAGAGCACACATTAAGGAGCCGCAAACAAAAGGGAATATGTAACCGAGGACAAGATGTATCCATTTAGAATATACTGCTAACGGCATAGGTCAAGAAGTGATTCTGTTCATGTACAGTCATAAGATTGTAATGTGTTGTATTTAATGGACTCTGCAGACAGTTATGTAATTGCTCCAGATAGAAGGTGAGAAATTTCTTGCATACTTACTGTGGGTGTGATGTGTTCTGAGTGCGCTCAGATTGATGATTAATACTTTTAGGTTGTCTGAGCGTGTGTCATGTCCATGTCTGCGAGAAAAGTGAGATCCGTGTGTTCTACAAGCTCTCATCTCTCCTCAAAACCGTTTTTTTGGGGTTTTTTTTTGTGCGTTGCAGATGCATTTAAATAGTTAAATATGTGAATCAAACGAAATTAAATGACTGACGGACTGTGTGTCACGGTACCATGTGGAGATGCTTTCAAGGACAACAGTGTTATCAACAGAAACAAGCCATGCAACCGAATGTAATAACATTTTTTTAATTTATTTTTTTTTAATGTTCAGTAGTCATGACATGAGTGATATGAGAGCCAACCTGCCCAGGCCAACGCTTGTTAACAAAGCTCACCCAACCTGCAAATCATCACTTAAATAACAGTGGTCATCAAATAACATTAAGAATTATTTCAACTTTTTATTCTTTTGTTTAAATAATGTTAAATTGAGGTACTTTAAGAATTAAAGATGTAACTCTCTCTCTCTCTCTCTCTCTCTCTCACACACACACACACACACACACACAGGGTTCCAGGATTTAACGTCTTTAGACGTACCTCAAACAAATGACCAGCTGAGCTGAAAGCACTGGATGTGTTGTGGTTTGAGAGAGTGACAGAGAGGGTGGAGGAGGAGTTGGGCTGCTGTGCAGCCATCGCATGCAATGTTTCTTTTATTAATTTATAAACTACTTTCAATGCTGCTGTGTCACTTTTTTTAACCGTCCCGACCAAACCTGCAATACTTTCAACAACTTTCTGCCCGATCCACTGGAACAGATGGACATGTCCATCCATCCATCCATTTTCTTTCGCTTATTCCTGTTAAGGATCATGGGGGGGGGGGGGGGGGGGGGGCTGGAGCCTATCCCAGCATCCCAGCATCTACGGGCGAGAGGCAGGGTTCACCCTGGACAGGTCACCAGTTCATCACAGGACCAACACATAGAGACAGACAACCATTCACTCTCACAGTCACACCCACGGTCAATTTAGAGTATCAATCAGCCTCGTCCCCTCTTGATGTCTTTGGACTGTGGGAGGAAGCTGGAGTACCTGAGAGAACCCACACAGGAACAGGGAGAACATGCAGACTCCACACAGAAAGATCCTGTGATGGAGCCGGGACTCAAACCCAGAACCTTCTTGCTGTGAGGCAACAATGCTGACCACTGCACCACCGTGCAGCCTTGCACAAATATCATGAAACTTAAACTATGACTGAATCAACGTGCAAGTATATTCCTGAAAAAATGAGAATTGTAAAGGAAATTGTAAATCATGACTATGGTCTGAATCACGCTCCCTGTTGCTCGCATGTGCACAAGAGCTAGCGCCACCACTGAGAGGGATAGAGTGGAACAATGCAGCTTTAAATGATGAATTGTACTTGCAGACATCCTAAACATTATTATTTGCAGCAGGGAAAAAAAAGGGTAACAGCAGTTGACAAAAAGTGGTGCAAACATTAACAGTCTCCTAACTATAAATATGGCGTTAATGAAGGCTTTAAACATGATAAAAACATCTTTTCCTGCTGTAGCCTGTGCACGACCGTCTGGGTGTCTGGTTGTTTTTTTTTCCTTGCAACAGATAAATAAGGAATATTTCATCTCTCCACATGGAACTCAATTTTTCACATCATCAGAGGATAAAATCTTGAAAATATTACCACCTCTATTAGGGTCTTGGTTTGGTGCAATGCATAATGAATAAGAAAAGTTTGGAAAATGAGACAAAGATACACCACAATTCAATTAGCCGAGCCTCCGATTTTGACTGCAAAAACTAGAGGAATTCTCCCATTTGCTAATCCATTCAAATCTATAGAATTTATTTATGACTTTGTGCACATTTAATCCTTTTAAAAAGCAAGACCGAGATGCTAAGAAGCTTAATTTGCTCCCTCACTCTCTTTCACAGCTTCTTTGGATGGTGCAGGGTTAGCTGCTGTGCTCTACGGCAAATGACTGCAGGAGTGTTTAAAGCCTACTGTTTCACTATCAGCACTGTTATTGTCCCTGCTATTGCATGCCTAAGTGTCAGGATCATGGGTATGTAATCCAAACCCAGTGGCAAATATAAACAATGAGCAATGGGGAAAAAAAAGAAAGGGAGGAAATGCAAACTCCTGTTGCTCCTGGCAATACTAAGCATGCTGCAACCCCCCCCCCAAACACCTATAAGACAAATAGGCGACTGATATCCAGTGCTGCTGCAGAACCCCAGAATAAACACTGGAACAAGACACGGATGTGCAAGACATGTTTACATGACAATAATAGCATGACTGTACTCCTCACACATTAATTTCTTAGAATATTCATTTGAAACATGAATTCAGAGGCTTTTTTCTCCTCTGTTTTGTGAAGAGGAATTGTTTCTAAAGCATCTTTTTTTCGCAAATTTATTTTTTGCATCTTTCACAAGGAGGTGGGATGATGCGCATCTCTCTACCCCCTTCACTTAATACTCTCTGCTTGCTAGAGAGCCCATTCTGTTAATTAACTAAACCACATGGGGCCAAACATAAGTCCAAATGCTCTCTCTTGTTTTGATTTAAGTGCGATAGAAGCGGAGGCTGATCATGAAATAAATGAGTCTATACATGTGTATAAGCTAGGAGGGTTCACCCTTCACACAGTGCAGAAACGACCCCTTTATTATCCCTGCGCCTGCTGTTTGCAGTGTTACTGACAGCTTTTGGAGAATTGTTGTTGTTTTTTTCCGCTCTCTCTCTCTCTTTTACCCAACTAACTGCTGAGCCCCCCAACTGTCTCACCTGTGATTGTACTTGAAAAAGATAAACAAGTGCGCATGAACTGAATTGATAACTGAATCGATGGCTGTTGGCGGGAATATCTCTAAATAAATTGTTCATTCTTTGCAATTGACGATCAAAAAACACACACATACACAGGCACGCGCACACACGCGCGCACACACGCTGAGTTGAATCATGACAGGAATGATGGAGAGGTCGTGTGGTGCAGGCCGCTTTATGTACACTCATGTTTTAAATTTATTCACGAGCCACTTGGCTGTTGGGAAATCACTCGTGCATTAACACACTTCACTTTTTGTAATGTTCTGGCTTTGTTTGTTGGTTCTTTTAACGCCTCTGAACTGACGATACCCATACAGGCCAGCGTCATTATTATTTGGGAGGTCTTCTTTCTTGTAACCTAAATATCCCAGGGACGCATTGAGGCAATTTGTTCGACACGAATGTCCACCGGGACTCCAGGGTGAATATTTTGGTGGTCGAAGCTCAGTGCCACATCACTTTAAACGTGCGTGATACCTATCCCATGAGTGAAATATCATTTCTTCAAAATGTTTCAAAAAGTTTCCACCGGGATTAATAGATGAATTTAAAATATTTCGGTGGTCAGAGGTACTCATTGCAAAGGTACAGATGTGGTATTTGTAGTGTTTCTCTAACCCTACGTTTACATGTAATCACCTTTTTTGGAAGATTTGAATAATTGTGATATTATCCTTTGAAAAAATTAAGATATACATTAAATACATTTGGTACTAATTTGATTCAGTGTTGCTCCTGTTAAGACAAACACGTCGGCTGTATTTTCTGTTTAAAATGGCTTCTATCTACAGTGATACACCACCATGCTCATTAAAAGGGTTTACAAAGCTAAACTTGCTTTGCACCAATTATATTGTAAATAATCCTCGCTTCCTGCTCTCCTTGACCAAGTTGTGTAATGAATTACTGGAACCAAAATAAAATCTCTTTCACTGGGATATCATTAAACCATTTAATAAGCTAACAACAGAGTTTGGATTAGTAGAAGGTACCATTAACAACTTTCATAAGCTGTGCGCCACAAACTTCATTCATTATTTATTGCAACAAAGAAAACACAACTACTCTACAAACAGACTTCAGACCCTCTCAATTCAATAGCTGAATGGAAAAACTAACAAAAAAATCAAACATTTCCCTACAGGGCATTGAAAAATCTGAAATGTATTATTTCACAAAACATGCTTCAACCAAAACACCATGTAACATTCACCACATTCTGTTTTTATGACCATGAGAGCATGCGTGTGTTGACTTAGCTACACTATTGCCTGCAATTTATCTGTTGGCTGTACTCTCATTGCTTAGTCTCTCAGTGTTGTTTGTTGTGTCCCTTTTATCTGGTTTCATCTGTTATTTCAGACGACACGAATGGAAGTAAGGCTTTGGGAGTTTATTTCGCGATGTGATTTTTACCGTATGTACTGTAGGTAATGACAGCAGTGCAGCATTGTGTTGTTTAAACCATCAAATAAATGCATTTATTAATTCATCCAATACAGTGTAGCGTTAAAGCAGAGATTAGCCATGTAGAAAAAGAAATTGGGCCGCACAGCGAACTGTTACAGCTGATAAGAACTGAACTGAGCAATGAAAATCGAAGAGGATGACTCCTGTAGAATGCCCCGGGGATGACATATATTTGAGGGCAAACCTGGAAGTCAGGATCACCATGGGTTCCCCTTGTCAAAAGCCAAATGGATTTTTATATTGGATTTAAGAGCAAAAAAAAAGAATAAACAAGCTCTGTGTTCCACAAGATAATTTCCACGAACGAACACCACCAGCATAATTTTTGAGGAGTAAACGACAGCGCTAGAGATAAAAAGCTAACGTTGCTTGGCTAACGGCTACAAACGAACCACAACTCAGACTCTGACTTGTGTCACAGTTCTTCATCCAATTCAATACCTCTAACCTCTGCCAACTGTCTTTTGTAAGACACATAAAAGCTTTAAAATTCATAAATCTTGTAATAACTGACATATGTTGTGTCTTACAACAAACGTATTCAAATGACGATCGCTGGTGTTGAATTCTTCCTTGTTTTAGACATGTAAGCAAAAATCACACTGACTTCTACATTCCCTGGAGGCCATTTTCAGAGGCCTTTTGATTTCTATGCACCCAGATTATCTAAGAATCAAATTTATATTTCCATCAAAGTTTGCATCAACTGGTCTGAACACACTATCAAGATTCTTTTCTCTACTTCGTTTGACCTCTCGGCAACTGTCCCTTCTCTACAAGTAGGTGTGCCACAAATTGAAATGTCATATAATTTTTTTTTCTTCCCAGTTGATGAAATTTCTCCAATTCTATTTTTTTTTTTTGTGGTGACATTTAAAGAGTAAATCCACATCAACGCCAAATCACATGCTCTGGCACTGACGCCTGAAGGCTCAAATGTTTGTTGCATGTCTGGCCACACCCCGTGATTTCACAGTGGGTGTTTTCTATCTGCTGTCAAAGGCAAAACACCTGCTGTGAAAGCATCTTTGAACGTTGCTGCCTTTAGAAAGCAGCGGATTTTACCCAGTCGCATTCAATGTGGATTTACGCTTCAAAGTGTTCATTGACAACTTTTGTTGCAGTTTTTAAACTTACCTTCTGTTGCCTTACTTTTCTCTGGTTTAGATATATAGCCGTCTGTGTTGTCTGTGCTATGTCTGCATCCGTCTCTACCTCTTGTGAAGGTGTCTTTCTCTTTTTTTTGGGGGGGGGGGTGTGCTCCAGGTGTGTTATGCGATGAGAGAATTGATGTAAATGAATATGGATCACATTCACATGTTGTGTAGCCGCACGCCTGAAATAGCAGGCAAACTGTGACTTTAAAATTATAACATTCTGCCTGTGATTCCCTCGGAATATTCAAGCATTGCTGAGCTACAGAGTTTTCTGCATGAAAGAAAATGAATGGAGATGAATCTATAAAGAAAACAACACACATTTTCTTGAGAGACTTGCCAAATACTTGATTGATAGAACCTGGAATGGAATGAGGCTCTGATTTTCAGGCCACTGGCAACATACTGCGGCAGATATGGTGGACAGACTGTTATGGGAAATTTGGGAGAGTTTGAGGGTATCCTCTGCCTTCCCTCTGGTGTGCCAATTACCCTTGCCTTGTCCTCATTTGTCTCACTCTTATTCCAATGTGGCCACAAGAAAAAGGTGGGTAGGAATCAGACTAGTGACTAATGAAGGCATCAAATAAAGTAGTGTTTTACCTGGCACTTGGCTGCCTCTATTTGCGCTGTTCCCCATCTTTCTCCCTCTGACCACCAGATGCCCCCAGACATTGTTTTTGTTATCTTGTGCATGACCTTTGCATCTTCCTGGATTTGTACCAATTCACCTGGCATGAACTGTTTGCCATGCTGCCTGATCTAGAGGTCTTTACGGATCACGGACACTTTACAGACTGAAGACTTGCACTGGTTTGGATCCACGTCCATTTGGTCTCATTCTTTTATAGCGGATCTTGGCTCTGTTTATCATGCTGAGCAGATCTGAATGTCTGTACTCAGAAGGGAGTAGAGAGCAGAGGTCACACGCCTCCCAGAGCACAGAAGATAGGAAATTAGCAGTGCTAACATTAGTGGCCTTGACAACGATGCAACAGAACTGCAAAGCAGATTCTCAATGAGGTTGTCATCCGCCACTATGATGGTTAGTAGACATTTACGATGAAATAATGAATGAGCCATGCTTCCTCATCAGACAGAGAGGCAGAACAGAGTACCTGGATGTATTTTACCAGTTTTCTTGGCAAGCGGGCTGGATTACAAGTGTCAGGGACAGGCAGAGAGGAAAAAAACACGAATGTTACATGAGGTAAGACACAAACTACTTGTCCAGCATTTCTTGGTCCTGCATGTTTCCTGGCTTTGGTAATAACAGATAGGTCCTGTTTGATTCCAAGATGTACATTTCCAGGTTACGATCTGTGGACCCACGAGGACCTCACGCCTGATGTTGCTCAGCTTGTCAAATTTTGAAGTTTTTGTTTTTTTCTCCCAGCCTGTCATTTCTGCAGCTTGGCCTGTGCTTGTTGTCCCAGTAACTTAAGCCTTTAGTCTGTTAGCTAGCTAGCCACCACAATGTTTGCCTCTTTTATGGAAACCACCTGCATGATAATCACCCATTTGTATCAGCATGAACTCCAGTTCCCCCCCCCCCCCAAGCTGCTAGCTCTCCTCCTGCACTGCACTATGCTAACACATGAACAAGACTTCCTGCTAATCTATTATACACACCCAACATCCTGCTTAAATTCTGAGCGGCTCCTGCTGATGCTGCAGGTGTTTGTGCCTGCATCACCCCCCCCCCCCCCCCCAAGCCAGATAGGCTCCAGTCATCTACCTCTGAATCCAAGTTCCATTCTTCTCCAGAGCCCACGCAGCAGCAGTGGCTCCTGCATTCACGGCCTGTGTTGCAGAAATGACTGCCTCTTGTTCCTTTGGCATCGACCTGGTCCTTGTGCAGCCTGTGCACAGCCCCCCCACCCCCCACCCACTCTGACCCTCAGCTGGTATCCTTGCAGCCCCTGCACCAATCTCAAGCTGCTGCCTTCCACTCCTGCACTCCAACCCCTGGATAACTATCCACCAGCAGCTACATTTTCTAGTGCCAGCTGTCTTCCTTGACCTCCTCTTTTACCACGCCGGTTGGTCCACCAGAGCGCTGGCACCAGGGTTGTCCTCAGCAGATTTCTTCACCAATCCACCCTGCCTCCAAGCTGCCCTCCATACTGCCTGCCTTCAGCCTTGTTTCTCCCTAATGAATTTTCAATAAATGATATAATGAATTCCTGTTGAAGATTCTCTAACCGACACAGTTGCAATTTGACCTACATGTTTAACGTGAGTATAATTACTTTAAAACGCTGCCTTGGTTTCATTTGATTCATCTAATTTGTTACGAAGAAACAGAAACCTGAACTGCTGAGAGAACGTATTCGACAACAATAGATCATCACAGCAAATTTCTGTTCACTGACAAGAAAATTGAATTTAAATTGTTGTCGGTCACATCAAATCTCACTTTAAATGAGGCTTTCAAGGCTTTGACTAAAGTGGCTTGTCACTCTGAACTGACTCCGAATGTTGAAATCGTCTTTTTTACTAGCCTACATATCAATGTTAGATTGTGTTCCTAACGTTCTGTCCATCTCTTCATACTAATCTCTTCTCAGACAACTTATAGCCCACCTGTGACTGTTCTTAAATGATATTAGTATGGCTGGGGAAGAGCTGCATTAGTGGTAGTGCGTGGGCGGGTGCTCTAATATGATTGGCTCTGGGACATTGTAAGCCTGAGTGACAGCCCTTAATGGGAGCCCTAGAGAGGTAACCCAACAGCTGTGTATTTGCAGCTAATGAGAGGTTGGGGGGGTGTGTGGGGGGGGGGGTGAAAGGAAGGGATGATGGGAGGCGGGGGGGGGGGTCACGCAGACTGGAAACATTCTGATAAACTCTTGTTTCAGAGTAGCCTGGGAAGATAGGAAATCGTGTTTTCTCCGGAGGACATTGCTCAAGGCTTTCCTCTGTGACAAACCCCACATTTGTCTCATTGCTCCCGGTCCATTGTTCATGCTTAAGTAGCTATGATCACTGGCATCTTCAGTTTTAGAGGAAAGGGGGGAGAGTAACATGGTATGGGATGAGTTTCGTTTTTTTTTCTTCCCCCTGCTGAGCCATGCTGACTTACAGCCCTGAGCATAAGCATTGTTTTTTAATTACACTCCTGCAGCTTTAGCAGATGATGTCAAACATAGACTCCAATGCGCATTGACAGTTTTTTTTTAAATCTTCTTTGCAATTGATTTTCACCTCTAGAAGACATTGTAATATGCATTACACCAGCATTATCAAATTCCTCTAATTTCCTCATCTGATGCAGAGGAGTGCATCACTCCCCTTCCATATAATAACCGCCTGAGGGTGGCGCCAAATGAATAAATAGTGGCCAGCCAGGTTCCTTTTTGGGCCACTCATTTTGCTACATGGAATGCATATCAACAAGTAAACTGTCAGTGCGGGCTACCTGTTACATTTGTGGCACACAATCAGTGCATTTGACATTAGAAGAAGCCCTGATGGTTTTGCAGCAAGGAATAAATGGGGTGCAGGAGGTGCCTGTGTGCTCGGTGTGCAGATTTAATGAGGTGCATTCCCTATTTGAGGTGACCCAGTTTGATGAGATCGTCTTAAACTGTAGGAATCACACAATTTCGTGGTAGGCAGCCCGGGCATAATGTGATGTTGAGTGTGAAGTTGCTGCGGTGGATGGGAGCCCCACCTCCTCCCACGCTCGGATGAGAGGAGCGAGGCGAGGGAGAGAGGAGAGAGGAGAGGGGAGGAGAGGGGAGCAAGTCACCTACCCACAGTATCTCGCCACTTGCTCTCTGGAAATGCTTCAGACTGGCTTATTGTTTGAGCTGCGAAAAATGACATACGTGTTGCTGCGGTTCAGACATCCGGTGCGTCCTTAGAGTGCGCTCTCGGCTACTTGGAGCAAACTTGGAGCAAAGCGATGCGCCAACGAGTGCATATCTCGGCGGGAATCAATTACTGAGGATGGCACACAGACAGCTGTGGACCCAGCCTGCTCGTTTCACATCTTTATCGTAAAAAGAATCTGCAGTAAAACGCTTAGAACTTCTATTTCCACGGACAGAAAGATCGAGAAGACTATAGTGAGCGGACGAGGAAGGTGGAGGAAATACAGTCAGCGGCATCCTGAATTTTAACGCGGAAAGTTATAAAGGGATTTGGTGACTCCTGAAGTTATTTGGATGTCAGCAGCGGTGTGACGGAGGTCTGAGGGTTGGACACCTGCCTCTGGGAGCTCTGGTGGACAGAATCAGCTGCGGACGAACTGGCGACGCGACAAGCGCTCATTGAAGTCTCTGGCTCAGGTACTGACAGACATTCTAGCCGCTACTGCTGCTGATGGTGCCGCTGCTGCTGCTGCTGCTGCTGCTGCTGCTGGTGCTGCTGCAACATTCACCAAGAAAGTTGCTTCCGTATAATAGATATGTGTTGAAATTGCATTGAAGTTTCTTTATCGAACATATTACTGAAGTCATATCTTAAATAGCACAGGCCAAATGGATCGCCTCGACAACAAGTTGTCCACTCGTGCAGATTCCTCGGTGTTGGAATGATGGGAAAGGCCAGATCATGTTAATAGGCTAATGATTGCATGATTGATAAGACGACGCACGGCCAGCATCCCAGTGAGCTTCAGGATGCATGAGTAATGGCATTAAGTCTGCATGTCATTGCACTTCAGCTGCTCTTCAGTGAGATATGTGCTGGCGATGGGGTAATTGCATTTTATTATAGCATTATGATCCTGTGAAGCAGAAAATGTGATCCATTTGTATCATCCCTCTACGGCCGGTTTCTTAATACTCGCTGCAAACATCACACTAATTGCCTTTATTAGAGGATCTTTATTTGGAGCTGTTTACTCATGAGCACGCAACAGTGCGCAAATAAATGTGACATATAGGCTGCCGTGTTAATAACTAATCGGCAGATTCCATCATAAAAAGGTTCCTTCATTCAGTTGAAGAAAAAAAAAAAAGATCTGCGCATCCACACGGGAAATCTCCCCCCCTCTGTCTCCCTCCCCCTCCCCTTCCCTCTCCCTCTCTCTCTCTCTCTGTGTCTCTCTCTCTCTCCAGTGAGAGTCTTGGGTGTTGTTTCTCTCCACTCCAGCGACCACCAGGCACATTTTAATAGTCTGTCGTTCTAAGTTCCCACACAGCTACAAGGCCGTCAAAACAGGCTTGTTGTAACCGCCCCCCGCCCCCCCCCCCCCCCCCCCCAATATCCGACATGAACCTGATGAATGTGATGATCTACATCTGTAGATTACACGTGATGGAGGTCTGGCCAGCGTTTATCTGCTTTCTTGAGGTATCTTAATACAAAGTGATGGATAAGGTGCACAGGAAGAGGCTGTCGGCTTGTTTGTGTATCATGACAGCTTGTCATGAAGAGGTACATTTTTTGTCACACAGCTGCTCAGAAACCCCCCCCCCCCCCAGTACTATCTTGCTGTAAGTTGTGAAAGGGATCTTTTTTTTTTTTAAAGAAAAGCAATAAATCAGCGATTCCAACTTCAGAACTGACCATCAAGCAATAAGAAATCAAACTAAACTTTGTCTTTAGAAGCAGAGAGGTTATATAGGAGGTGCGGACCTGTCAGTCATATGTGTGTGAATGGAGCGTCTCTGAGTCAATTCAATGGGATTTTTTTTTAAAACAAGGTGTGACCCTCATGCATTAGTGTTTTGTTTTGTTTGTTATTTTCATGTGGAAGCTCCCACATGAATAACTGATTTAAAACGAAACAAAAATTCCAAACATCAGCACCAGCAGCCAGTACGGGTCTCCAAAAGCAACATTTTCCAGCAAATTCTATTGGTAGATCAACTGTGAGGGGAGCCTTATAGCCGTGATGCCTATTATAAATCATTCCGGTGGGAGGGTATTGGATTTTACCTGTTATACTCACCGAAGGCAGCGAGTCAGCCAGTATATCAAATCACATTGACAAAATCATGAAATCATCCGTTATCTTTGGACACTGTAGCAAAGCCGGGAGGAGCAGCAACAGATCTGGACGGAGTAACAGGTGACAATTTCTTGCTTGTGCAGACAGACACAACATCAGGATGTGCAGGTGCTGCTCAATCATCATCTCCCCCCGTTGTTCCCTTCAAAAGCTACTAAAAAAAAAACCAAACAAACAAAAAAAACAACAACATTGTTGAAAAGGTTTTCCTTCCACTGACATTTTTTTTTCCTGCTCCCGTCACACTCACCCTTGACATGTTGATCATTTACAGTCAGCGGCGGCGGCGGCCAACTTAAAGAGCAAATGTCACGCAGTCAGAGTTGACTCAGTCTGTATGAGTCGGTAGATCGTCTGTCTCTATGGTAACAGGACAGGTGCACGTACATTCATCCGCAACACAATTATGTTGTTTTTCATTATTTGAACACCTTTTGTTCAGCCTTTATAAAAAAACAACAACAACACATACATGCAGACCCATAGCTCTCAATCCTTTCCTGTCTCTGCAGCTTTAAATTAAAATACAGAAAAAAAAGTCATGTGCATTTAAGATAATGATGAGAGTTTGTCTTTAAAAAGGATCTAAATTAATTAGGCAAGTTGATTATTTATATATTTGAACTCCTGCTCAGTATTTTCTTTATATAAGAACAGCTTTTGCGCTGTATTTTCAATGAAACTCAATTAAAATGCCATCTATGTTCCTATTTTACACCCTCAGTAACAAAATCTACTGGTTCTTACTATGGACTAGTGCTCTCCTCATCAGCTGCACAGCTTTTAAGTTGTAATTCATATGGTTGCCTTATGTTTAATGCTTTATGTGTTTCACAGTGTTTGGTCACGAGATGCGAAATCACTGCTCTCAAAATCCCCCCCAAAAAAAATTGAGGTGCATGAAGTTAACTTAAAAAATAATAATAATAATCTTTCCTCCCCCCTATAAAATGTCAAAATTTCTATACAGTTTGACAGCTGCCTGCAGTGCTAAAGCATTTTTGGCAAACCACACATGGGGTAGTTTTGGTATCCGTCAAAACAAGGTCTTTTCATACTTGCCAAGGTGATTCGGATATTTTTCTTCTTGTATTTCCCCTCAGATCCATAAGCAGATAGTCTCCAATGTGGTCTTGATGTTTATTGGCTGGGACAGTATCAGTTTTGCACAACTTATCACGACTGAGGTGGTCTCATTAATCCATTAACCCTCTGGTGCATCCAATTTGCCACAGTTAGATGTGGATAATAGACTAGAAGAAGTTAAAATGTGCTCTTGATCGGCGGGGTCAGTTAGGTGGTGCACTGTGTGTGAGAGCTCCAGGCGGGACTCAATCAGACCTTGTAGTTTGACTGATGTTGAGCTGCCGGTGAAATCTTTCACCTTTTCCTCTGCAAGGAGCAGAGCGGTTGCACTGGCGCTTCTAACTGGGCCTTAAGGGAGAGGTGGATGGATAGAGGATTGTAGCCAGTTGCTACAAGGAGTTTTGGGAGTTCACTGTCATTCAGAATGACATCGGAGGTAATGTGTGGAAACATGAGGTCAGGTGTAGATCAGACGGAAGGGGAAGGGAGCCACAATGTGAGGAGACATCCCCCTGTGCTTTCAACCACTGATGAAATTCAATATGATTGTTCACACAAAACCCATGTTTTGCATATTTTTATCAAATGGGTTTATTGTCACTTATATCCCATCACTTTTCCTGATTTTTTTTTTTTTTAATTTGAAAGGAAGACTCTTGTAAGTTTTCCAAAAGCGATTATATTCACATACTAAGATGTTTGGTTTTTTTTGGTCTATTTTAAACTGAAGTTGAGATCTGAATTAGTTTATTTAAGATGGAGTTGTGTAGATATCAATCCCAGCTGGTCTGCATACATTTCAGTGTAAAACCTCAATATTACAACAGTTGACATAGTGGGCAGTGGGAGTGAGAGCCATTTTCCAGCTATTTTTCTCTACTGAGGTCATTGGCAGGTGACGGGTGTATGATTGGGTGAACCTCTCCTGCAGCCTGTAGATATAGAGTGATGGCCGTTGTGGGCATGAGTCACGAAACACGGACTCTCTAGTCCTGTCTTGTACTTAGACTTGGCACCCTGATGGTCTTAATAAGCTGGCCTCTAGCCAGGCAGTGTCCTTTCTGCATGGCAAGCTTACTCTGGGTTATTCCTCAGGGTCCTAAACTCCTTTTTTACCTTGACTCCATTTATTTATGGAGACTTAAATGTCTTCACTGGAAATCTAGCAAGTCGCAAACCGATTATGTCATTGTAGAGAACACCTTTGAAGGTCTGTGTATGCATGAGCTACAGGCAGCCTTCAGTTTTTATCTCAGATTTGGAACCATCTGGAACATCGCATGATCACAGCATGGGATCTGAATATATGTGGACTGCCGCCTTTGGTGGACTTAAATTTCTCTCCTCGGTTAGACAGCGGATACTTTGACTTTAAGATGTATATTTTTTGAACCTTTCCTAGGAGTACATCCGTATGTCAAGCTCAGTGGGAGTATTGTTTTGTCTGTGTGTGGTGGATATGTTTTACAGCTCAATGGACTCACAGTATGAGCCTCTAGGATGTGCTGAGCCCTAATTCTGTACACTACAGTGGAAAAGAGGTTCGCTGTGTACTGCACTCACAAATCAAAGTACCTCACTCATTTACATGTCATCAGTTACAGCCAAGCTGTAGTTGTAGCTTGACTTGTATTTCTCAACTCAAACAAACAAACATTTGTACAGTGCTAATAACAAAAAAACAGTTTTACTAAATTCAAAAAAAATAAACAAAAGTCACAGAAAAATCATCTGTTATTTTTCCAAAAATGATAACTGCATTTTTCTTTTGGCAGTTTTTTAAATGCATAGGGTGACATCACGGCAGGCGTTAGGTGGTGCAGTGGTCAGCACTGTCGCCTCACAGCAAGAAGGTTCCGGGTGTGAGCCCCACCTCCAGCCCAGGATCTTTCTGTGTGGAGTCTGCATGTTCTCCCTGTTCCTGTGTGGGTTCTCTCTGGTACTCCAGCTTCCTCCCACAGTCCAAAGACATCAAGAGGGGACGAGGCTGATTGATACTCTAAATTGACCGTAGGTGTGACTGTGAGTGTGAATGGTTGTCTGTCTCTATGTGTTGGCCCTGTGATGGACTGGTGACCTGTCCAGGGTGAACCCCGCCTCTCACCCAAAAGCTGCTGGGATAGGCTCCACCCCCCTCACCCCCGGTGACCGTTAACAGGATAAGCGCAAGAAAATGGATGGATGGATGGACATCACGGCTCGATTAATCTTGCAGCATTAACTGTAATTTCCAATTTTATTTTTCTGTTTCCTAAAGACAAAGTTAAACCAGTTAAGCTCACGTTGTGTTTCTTTTTTTTTTTCAACTTCAAAGATGGACCTCTTGATGCTTATGAAGGGGGGGGGGGGACTGTATAGGCAATGCAATCAAACAGAGGAGCCAGAACGTGTCACAGACGGACCCAGTGGGATCCATCAGTTCCAAAAGGCGCTTGTTGACCAGGACTGTATTATTACACACACATTAGCACATACTGGGGAAAAAAAAACAAAAAACGAACCTCTTGTTCCCTCCGTTTGATTTTCTGCTGAGTTATGTATCGCGATCTCCCTGAATCAGCTTGTAGTCTTGTGGGTCTACCACCACCATCTGGGATGGCAGATGATAATCAAGTTTTTCCGAGAGAAAGCGCTGAGACTCAGGAAATGTCACTCCTAGTTGTGTTCAGCAGTTCTAATTTATCTACTTTGCTGCTCAGATAGTGAATTCTGTGAGACACGAAGGAGTCCACATCCTCCAGCAAGTTCCCTTTCCTCCGCCACCTTTCAAGCACTTGCAGTTGCTGCCAAGCTTTTGATAAAATATTTGTGAAATAGCTGAAGAATGCCAGATAAAACCCAAAGGCATTGTGTCAATATTAATCTCATAAGAGATCCCCATTGACTGATGGCAAGAGTATATTAACCAAACAGCATGAATTTTAATGTAAATGTAAACAAAGAAAAAGAGAGCATCAACTGGTTGTGGCTGCCAGGCACGGTGCCATCTGGAGGACAGGCATGAGGCCAACTGGAAGACATTAAGTCATGAGTGTCATCAACCATAACAATCATGTCACAATCAAGGCACGCCTATTCATTCTAGGAAGATCTGTAATGATACCATTAAAATAAAACTATATATTACATTTTGGTTTGTTTCATTTTGTGAAAAATAGTAAAGCTGAACAGTTGGGCTTGCAGAAAAAGCATATGACTTAATCTCAGTCTGTATCGTCCCTGTGTTGTATTAATTATTTTGTTAGTGTTTTTGTTATTTTGTTATTGATCGGAGGTTAAATTACTTTATACACCATTCTTTAATACAAGCTCAGAGGGGACAGCAGCAATATGAAACATTTACAGACAAATTAAGAAAAAAAAACAAAAAAAACTTAATAGCTGTGGCACAAATGATATTGTTTGGACATAAAAAGCTGTGGGTAAGGCAGGCTTAATGTTTCCTCCAATTATATCTTTACTCTGGCGTTCTTTTTCTTTCATGCACACATGATCACACGCGACCATTCATGCCATATTGACTAAAGCTCCCCCTGCAAATGTAAAAAGGGACACATCGATAACTGAGCAATTAGTGCATCAATAATCTGCACTTCCAATTTTAATGTATTCAAAAGGAATTGGATTTCTCGTTGAATGCTGCATATTTGTTTTTTTGCTGTCCAGCTGAATGCATATTTGCTTTGCTCCTCCTGTGGAATGTTGTGTCACTTGAGGAGATGGAGAATTCATGGATTTAAGCTCAGAATATGTCCATATGCAGGTTTAATTTCTAGGTATATCCTTGTCTCCTTTTCTTCGAATCCATTTGTTTGTTACAGTCCCAGCCAATTCCAGAACCTGCGCATTCATTTTGCTTGATTTTGCCTACAATGATAATTTATGGAAGTCAGCCACACTTCACGAATATGAAGATGTTACATATTCACTGAACATTTAATTTTTTATAATTTGAGGAATTCTAAAAAAAATAAAATAAAAATACTAGGTTACATTTGCATTTGACAGTTCAAATGGATGTATCTAGTATTACAACTTGATAATTTAAAGATTGGTGCATCACTGACATATCGTGTACAATTGGCGTCACTGAAAGCACAACTACAATTGAACTCTACAAGAATATTACCCAATGGTAGCACACACACACACACACACACACACACACACACACACACACATACTACTGGTAAAATGTTGTTAACACTAAGTTTTCTAGAGCACTGGACCTTGATACTTAACCTCAATGTCTACTCCCATTTCAATTACGAAAAGTACTCCACACACACAGGAAATAATTATATTCTAAAATCATCGCAGCATGAAAAAAGCCAGAATTCTTTAGCTACAGGGAATACAGATCAAAGAAGACACTTAAATAATGGGTCATAATTACAGAGTTGAAAGGTTCAAAAATCAAACATAATGATTAGAGCGTTTAAGGTTGCCAGCAGCAATGGAGCGTGGATTGAAATTTCTGCATTCTGCATTGTTACTTGCTGAGTAAAGACCTCTGTGACCCTTCATGGGCAAGCTAATGTTGTCATAGTACTCTGTGGTAATGAAATAGGACAAACAGTTTCACTCTGTCAATTGACAATAATACAGCAGGTTCATGAGGATTTATTTTTGAGGGCATTTTTATACTGAAGGTTATTTTTGAGCTATGTTGATACCACTCAATGTCTAGTGGTGTTGAGAAATAATGAGTCTCTTAGGCTGCAAATCTACAAGATTTCGTATTCCACTTTTATTTGATTATGCTGCCGAAACAATCCACTTTGGCCCTGAAGTTTGTTTTGTGTGTGAGTGCACAAGATATAATTTCTTGTTCCTACATTCATTTCAACAGTAATTTGTGAAACTGAGAAATTTTTATTGACAATATTGAAGCTCTGGGACTGAATAGAAACCATGCTGGGGTATAGTCATGATTGCATTTTCTAAAACTCTTCTTCTCCCTTTGTTGTTGTTGTCTAATTATTATGTTTTGCTTGCAGACTTGCTGTTTGATTTTGTACAACATATTGGCAAAGTATTTCATTTTATAGCTTTTGAGTTATAAAATAACAATACTATGAAGGCTGTTCTTTTTCCTGCTGGCTGATTCACTCTGGTCCTCATGACTTGTTGATATGAGCCATGTGATTTTCTCTTATAATAAAAGTTAAGTAATTATAGCTTGTGGGGTTTGATCGAGCTCCCAAGCGTGTCAAGGTTAAACCGTCCAATATGATTTCCTGTGGGAAACCGTATTTTAACAGAAATTCTCTTTGTCATTTTGCAGGCACATCTTCTAATGACCTAATGGAACTGAACTTAAAAGTGGTGCTGTTTTGGCTCCTGGTGCTGCACTGTGGCTCCACTGAAGGCAGTATCCTGTACCGGGTTCAGGAGGAGCAGCCTCCCAACACTCTCATTGGTAGCCTGGCAGCAGACCAGGGACTGCCAGACTCAGGTCATCTTTACAAGCTGGAGGTGGGTGCCCCTTATCTTCGTGTTGATGGAAAGACCGGAGATATTTTCACCACAGAAATCCCCATTGACAGAGAGACATTGAGGGACTGTCGGTCGCTTGCTAAGGGTAAGCCCTGCTACCTGGAATTTGAAGTATCAGTGACAGATCTGATACAAAATCAGAGCCCACGTCTAATTGAAGGACGAATTGAGGTACAGGACATCAATGACAACACTCCCCAGTTTCCATCTTCTGTGCTCACCATCTCCGTCCCTGAAAACACCATAATGGGGGCTCTATTCTCCATACCTCTGGCTACTGACAGGGACTCTGACAGGAATGGGGTTAGCGATTATGCCCTGACAGCTGGGCCAGACGCAGCAACCCTGTTTGGTTTGCAAGTGGCGGACGACAGGGGTGGAAAGCTCCCACAGCTCATCGTTCTGGGCAACCTGGATCGGGAGTTGAAGGATTCCTATGACCTCACTATTAAGGCTGTGGATGGGGGAAACCCACAGCGCTACAGCAGTGCTTTGCTGAGGGTGGTAGTCACCGATGCCAATGATAATTCACCGAAGTTTGAAAGGTCGACGTATGAGGCAGAAGTGTTGGAAAATAGTCCAGTGGGGCACTCTGTGTTGCAGGTAAGACTGTAATAAGTATAGAAATTTTCAATCCTTCCTGCATCCAATGAAACTGCACAAATATCATAAAAGAAATAGCCTCAATATTATCTGTTTTCATTTTAACTTCTCTCCATCCCAATTTGTGAAAAAAACATTAAAAAAAAGTTCTGTGCTTTGAAGTGATCAGTCATCAATTAATTCATTCACTGGCCAATGATTAGTGGAGATAATCGTACACTGTCTTTCTTTAATGCCACCCCAGCAGAAAATTCACACCTTTTCCTTTTATTTGTAGGTCAAAGCAAATGACTCTGACATGGGCCCTAATGGAGAAATTGAGTACACACTTCACCAAGCAGGAGACCCAGTGCCGAAACTCTTACGAATTGATCGGTCCACTGGAATTATCTATGTCAAAGGACCACTAGACAGAGAGGAAATTAGCAGTTTTTCCTTCTATGTGGTGGCAAGGGATAAGGGTCCTCAACCGAAAAGCTCTAAGACATTTGTGACCATTGAGGTGACTGACCAGAATGACAATGCTCCAGCAGTGGAAATACGCGGTATTGGCCTTGTGACCCACAGCGAAGGTGTGGCTAACATTTCAGAAGACATGCCAGTTGGAACAGCTGTCGCTTTGGTGCAAGTGTCTGATAGAGATGAGGGTGAGAATGCTGTGGTGACTTGTGTGGTAGCAGGAGATGTGCCCTTCCAGCTTCGCCCTGCCAGCGACTCCTCCAGTGACAATAAGAGGAAATATTTCCTTCAGACCACCACTCCTCTAGACTTCGAACGGGTTAGGGATTACCGAGTAGAGATTGTGGCTGTGGATTCAGGAAATCCAGCTCTCTCAAGTACAAACTCTTTGAAGGTGCAGGTGACTGACGTCAATGATAACTCTCCAGTATTCTCCCCAACCTTGTTTGAGGTCGATTTTGCTGAAGAAAACCAACCTGGGGAGAAGGTTTTGGATGTTACTGCTTCGGATGCTGACAGTGGCACCAATGCAGAGCTCCTTTATAATATTGTGGCAGACTCATCCATCAAAGGTCTGTTCGAGATAGATCCAAATACAGGAGAAGTTCGAGCCCGAAGCCCCCTTGATCGTGAGCATAAAGAACGCTATGAGTTCCGGGTCACTGCAACAGATAAAGGGTCACCTGTTCACAAAGGAACAGCAAATGTTCTGATAAAAGTCCTTGATCGCAATGACAATGACCCCAAGTTCATGCTTAGTGGCTACAGCTTTTCTGTTTTGGAAAACATGCCCCCTCTTAGTCCAGTCGGCATGGTGACAGTCTTGGATGTGGACAAAGGTGAGAATGCCCGTGTCCACCTCTCTGTAGAGCCTGATGGAGGGAAGTTTGTAGTTCAAAATGGAACAGGCACTATTCTCTCAAGCATTTCATTTGACAGAGAGAAGGAAAGCAGCTATACCTTCCGTCTGAAAGCAGTGGATGGAGGAGAGCCACCTAGGTCTTCATATGTGGGTGTTACCATCAATGTACTGGATGAAAATGACAACGATCCTGTGGTCACTAAGCCCTCCAATTCATCTTTCAGGAAGTTGTCACCTCTAGCTTCCCCAGATAGCCATGTGGAGATTGTTGAAGCTGAAGATCTGGACAGTGGTCCTAATGCAGAGCTGGTCTTCAGCATTGCTGGAGGAAACCCTTATCAATTATTTCGAATCTCCCCCTCCAGTGGGGAGATTACCCTTGCAAAGGAGATGACTCCCAAACACGGTGGTCTACATCGTCTAGTTGTTCGAGTGAGTGATAGGGGGAAACCTGCACGTCATGCCACTGCCCTGGTCCATATTTATGTCAATGAAACCATTTCAAATGTTAGCTTGGTGGAAGCTCTAGTTGGACACAGTCTTTACACTCCATTGGACCGGGATATTGCCGGTGATCCTGACAATGGTTTTGCTGCACAGCGCAGTAACATTTTGTTTGGAAGCCTTGCCGGTGTGGCAGGGGTTGTCATGCTCATCTTAGTGGTGGTTTTTATCCGTAACCGCATCCAGAGAGAAACTAAGAGTGGTTATCAAGCTGGCAAGAAGGAAACAAAGGACTTATATGCACCCAAACAGGCACCAAAGAATGCCAAAGGCAAACGAGGAAGGAAAGGAAAACCCCAGAAGTCCCCAAAACCACTCGGGGAAGACGAGGAGGTCAGCCTTCAGAAGAGTCTGAAGTTCAACCTTGATGGAGTCAATGATAGCCCCAGGATACATCTGCCCTTAACCTATTCACCAGGAAGCCCTGACATAGGCAGACATTACCGCTCCAACTCCCCCTTGCCCTCCATTCAGTTGCAGGCCCAGTCCCCCTCAGCCTCACAGAAGCATCAGGCTGTCCAAGACCTCCCTGCCACCAACACCTTTGTAGGAACGGGCGGCGATGATAACTCCACTGGGTCAGACCAGTACTCAGATTACAGCTACAAGACCAGTCAGCCGAAGTACAACAAACAGGTAAGGTTATGCCATACACAATGCACCTACTGTTTAGATGGTCTCTATTAGAGAAGTGATGTAGAAAGTATGTATATCTGGAGGTACTGAAATTAATTTCTCATACTTATTCTAAGTGCTCCAGACATAAAAATAAATTCCAGAATGAAGATATTTTTATGTAGAACTAGTAACTGGGAGCCAGTACTCTGGGCTGTCAGCTACAGCAAAACTCTTTGATCTATTCAAATAATGTGACATCAGATTTGAATAACTTGTTTTTGTGTTATTGTCCTGCCATCAATCTGGATGGTAAAAAATCATATTTTCCACAGATTTGTTTCCGTCAAATCTGTCTTATTTGCAGTGTAATTCTCTGTGGGACTGCTCATAAAGTGTCCAGTGTCTGTCATGTGTCGACAGATATTGGACAACATTACTTGACGATGATCTAGTAATAAGCTTTTCAGACACTTGTGTTTCAACTCAATAGTGTTTCTCATTATTCATTGCATTGACATGCTGTCATATGTTTGACATCCCATTATATAACTTCTCTGGAGGATGAAATTGGATACATAGAGGAAGTTGCCTCAAAAATCATTAACAGGTATGTGCTAAACCTAGATAGCCCTTCATATGCAGTTTTCATTTCCATTGGCTCTGTAGTGGAGTTGGACAGCGAGGAGTCCATTTCTCAGTGACTTGCGTCTGCTCTTCTGCATGACCTCTGTGCTCTGATCTCTGGAGGTCACTTGCTCTTATCTTTCTGCTCCTTATGCTCTTATCTCCTCTTATCTGTACAACATTTGGCAAGGCTTAAATCGCCATGGAAACAGAAATATTAATAGACTCAGAGGGGATTACGAAAGGAAAAAACTGTAGAGTCTAGGGATATAAAGCGAGTATGTCTCTGGGTTTCTGTGTCATTTACAAGTGTGTGAATGTGTGTCTCGGACTACACTAGTGAGTGTGTGTGTGTGTGTGTGTGTGTGTGTGTGTGTGTGTGTGTCTTTGTGTGTAAGTGCAGAGGGGATAAGATGGACTAACACCGCCTTTAAACTGTGTAATGTTCCTTGAAGTGCAGCAAAGTGCCCAGATGTCATGATCCCATGTTTATTAAAACAGCTATACTCTCCTCCATTTGAGTAAATGGCTTACTGAACTCATCCAAGGGGGGAACCACCCAGTATCAGTAGAATGTCCTAAAGTGTCACACAAGTCCAATAAAACCAAAAACTGCCTGCAACAAAACAAAAAAAAACGTCAAATAATTATTTTCCACCACTCTGGCAAAGAGTAATTATGGATTACACAGATAGATAGTTCCAACAATGTAATATTCAGATGATGCATTTCACTCTGTATTGAAAAGTATTGATATATAAAATGTATTTTCATCCAAAAGCAAACTGCCACAGGCTTTCGGAACACTCCCATACATCAAATTGCTCTGACATACATACAAAACAGTTTGACATTCTCTTAGACTGCTGATAAAATGCGCCAGATATAAATTAGCGACAGAAGAAAAGAAAAGAATTGGAAAACATGTTGCTGAGTTCTGACCACAAGTAGATGACACACTTTGTGTGGAGATATCTTCAGAGCCAGTCTCGCAGTTGGCTGGTTGGCAGTTTCAGCAGATGCTGGCTGACATGTGAGGTGATCACAAGCCTTTGTGGGTGGAGTCAGTTTAGAGAACAGTCACTGCCGTCTCCTTGATGGACAGCATTAGGCTACAAATTCACTTCTAACCACATGTGTGTGTGTGTGTGTGTGTGTGTGTGTGTGTGTGTTTGCTTCTTAAGAAGGCAGCGTTAATTGTCAAATGCTGCACAGATGTACACGTTCAGCACTTGACATTGTTTGCAGTTTTTCAATATGATAACATAAATGCCTATGAAAAATAACTCAGTGATTGACAGGCTGAGTAAAAACACTAACAGATGTTGAAGCTCATGTGACATACCTCTGCAGATGTTGTCTCATGTATGGCATCCACGCTCACATCAGGAAGAACAGATTGACCAAAATATATAATTAAAGTAAACTCCAAGTGATGTGACAGATGTAGAGTGGTGCCCTTTGCCTTAATTAACTGAGCTACACTCGAGGATGGCTTTTCACTGGGATTGTAGTGAGGTGTCTAGGGGTTGTACCGAGCTTGATATTGTGTCTGAAACTTGCAGCTTGCAGTTTATGGACTACGAGTGCATAAATTATAACCATTTTTGTTCTTTTATGACTCTTTTAGTCGAAGGATTTGATGCACTGCTGCTGATGGAACTGGGCTCATCTGCAACATAATTTCTTCTACAACAAACTCAGGCTGTAATTAAAGACAGTTTACTTATGAGCTTCAGTCTATTGTTGGTTAAAATCTGGGACAGTGCTCAACAAAAGAACGAGGTCTGATTTAGAAGCTATACAAAGAACACTAAGCATGTGTGCATTTGTGAGCTATTCAGTTCCAGCTATTCCAGGGTTAATTGGTTCTGGTACGTGATCGGGTTGCTATTGAAGGTGTACTTCCCTTGTTCAGAAACCAACCTAACTCCTATTAAACAAAAAAAGAAAGAAAAAAGATTTCAGTTCAACAATATCCACGTGATTCTTTGATTTTTATTTTTTTCCTGACCCATCCCTTATGAATAGTTTGTTAAAGGTCATTTTATGTTGTCACCTGACAAGTCAGACGAGACATTGAGTTACTCAGCTCGTGGCAGAAAATACAATTAATTAAATTTGTTTTGTAGCTTTTCATGTCATGTCTTTACTTTCTAGACCAAACTATAGCTGATAAGTACCGGTATAGGCGTCAACGCAGTCCGAACGGTACCTTATTCAAGGTGTCGATGAGGGTACGAGTTGGAGGTGGACAAGGGTCTGCTTCATAATGTCACCGTGCATGTACCAGTTAACAGTGTACTGTGAAACATGCATACTGAACACATTTTATATCGTAGCTCTAGTGTGGCTGTTACTATCATTACTACACCAAACTGACTTGCTGTTCCCGTCACTGTTGGTATTCATGTCTACTGAGGAGGAAGAATTCCGATCATTCCTGTATAACATCAGTTCTTGCGAGCCAAGAGTGAGGGTTTGCAACCCTGTTTCTGGGGACATAGGATGTGGTTTATTTCAGTGTTGTTGTTGTTTTTTGTTTTTTGGGGGGCGATACTTCAGGACATTTGCAGCTGTCATTTATTCATTTACTAAAAACAGGATTTTTTTCCATAAATCTAACCAAGTCTTTAATGTACCAGCCCCTAACCACAGTATTGTCAGAACTATATCAGAATATCGCATTTACCACCAAGAAGGAAAAGGAATGTGAGCTTGATGTTCTACCTGCAAGGATTTGCAAAGTCGTTCCCTGTGTTGCGTCAACCAGCAGCGCAGTCCCACATTGGCCTAAAACTGTAGGAGAGGCAAAGAAATCAGAGAAGCCTGGTCACTGATCACGAACAAGTGGTATAGAAAATGAATGGACTGTGTCAAACTTCGGGTAATATATATACAGCAATAAATACATTTATTAAACATACCAGGCTAATATGACACTAGATACCGCATACGACCCCCTTATACTTGCTTATCTCTATACATATTTTGTGCGTATTGATTAATTTATCATTACAATATTTATCTATTTGATTCGCAAACCTCGGTGAAATATTTTCATACATCTGCACTCAACAGTGACTTGTTAAGAGAGCCAAGATACAAACAAGCTGTTGAGATGCTAATCTAATCATAATATTATCTCAGCATTTGCCAGCTATAAGTGCTAAACTGTATTTGTTTAGTTTCCTACATCAAAACTTGTACTCCTTTGATTGCTTTAGATTAACCCACTTTGGGAGAAAATTCCTGAAATGAGTTTTCTGGGAAATAATACATCACAACCAATATACTGCTACTGCTTCACTACAAATGAAAAATATACAACTCTGCTAAAATGTATTTTCCAAAATATTAAGCAGTAGGCTTGGACATATTAGACGTTCAACTAGAGTTGTAGAACCAATGCAACAACTCAGAATCATGGACAAAGCTTGACTAAAGAGAATAACAAAAGGTCCAAGTGAAGCTGATACAAATGACTTCTACCATCCAAGATCAACAACCAGATTGAAACCAATTTAAGAAAAAAAACATTTTTTTGGGGGTTAAATCTTCATTTTACTGGGAGTGTGAAATGATTTGACATCTTCCGATGTCTCTGAACTTTTTTGTTTGGCAAGAAAAAGCCTTTCAAAGTGCTAATGTACCATCACAAAAGCCCAAATTACATCTAGATGTTAAACACAGCCAGCTCTCTGCTTTCTACTGCTGACTAAGGACCTTAAACGTGGTTTCATACTGCTTCCGCTTGTGTTGGAAATAATACATTAAAGTGGGAACATTGTATGTTTTCTTCTTGGTAATCCATCAAGCTAAGCCATCATCAGAGAGTTTTATTTTGATTCTGTTCCCAATTTGTGCAGCTAATTCATATTTACAGCGTTGTTGATGGTAGAGAATAAATGCCTATAACCAACTGCTGTATCATTATATACATAAATGATCTTGCAATGTGTATATTTTCAAAATGAATTGGAGTTTGGTACACATATACAGCCTCTCTCTTCCAGCTCTGCTTTGTCACCTTTTGAATGTGTGATATTGTGTCATGGTTACTCTAGAAACCAGTGACTCGCATAAGACAATTAGACGTAATAATTAGCCCTGTTGGGTTTAAGAACTGCCACCCTTTTTTCACACCACACTAATGAGAATTGCACGTTTGAGCAAAAAACACGTCACGAAATGCTGAGAATTCTATGTTACATAGCTGTCCTGACCTCTTGAAAAGCTGCAATTTCACCTTTTGATATCATGCTATTAAAATACTTGATCAGAAACGAACCATAGGCTACATGTTCATCTCCATTCCTTGCCTGCAGTTCCCTAAAGCCAAGCCAGTGGATTCTCAGAGCAGGAAAGGATATAGACTGAGTCAGTGAGTCTTAATTAACCTGCCCCATTATTAAGAAGACTCACACTTTGTGAACTTTAGGCATCCCTTTGAGCTGGGATTAGCCCAATTTAGCCCTGCACCGCTGTTTGAACTCAGCAGAGGTGTATTTTACGGACAGGCCCTGCAGCAAAATTCGCACTTGTTCTACAAGACTGACACATTATGCTCTCCTTAGACCAGTGAAACCAAAACATATTTGGAAATTTGTCACCCGCATTTCAGTGTGTGGCTAAGGAAGGAATGCAGCTGGCATTTTTCCTGTACCTGTTCCTATCTCATCATCCAATCACCTTTTCTGTATACGCGCACCACATATTTTCCCCGGTTGATTAACCACAAAGGGAAGGACAGTGCAGTAAAGAAGCAGTGATAGTTTCTTTAACTTCTCCGACTGCATTAAAGCATGGAGGTTTAATCCATCCATCATGACTGTCACCATTTCAGGTCCTTAAAACAGAATTTTCATGAGTTGCCTGTACTGTTAGAAGCTGCCTGGGTTGTCAAACCTGCTTACAATATTTAGTAATCAATGCAGTTTAATAATCTGAAAATAATACCTCTGAGCAATACTGCACACACTTGTATAACTTGTATAAATCCCTACGGAAAACCCACCGTTTTCAAGGGTGTGCATGGATGCTATAAACACACACGCGCTTACATATATAATGTGCATAATGTTAAAAGAACTAATGACTCTAAATTCCATGGTTATTGCTTTCATAATGTACAATTAACCGCATCTTTAATCAGCTATACCGTAATCAAGGTAATATAGGCTCTGAAAACTTACTGTATTTAATCTGCTTGGATCCAAACAGCTTTTTCAAAAGGAAAACAACAACAACAACAACAACAAAAAAGATAAAGGAGACCAAGTATTTATTCACATCTACCAGGTGGATTGAAACTAGCTGTTAATTTCCTCCAAAACCATAGGATAGTTTTCTGCTCTGCCATCAGTACTGTTAAGGGTATTACATGAGTAAAACAGACTGTTTACACCGTACATTATGTCAATTGGTGCCAAATTAGAGAGTGAAGGAGTTACTATCAAGTCAAGACACTTGCGAGCCAAAAACTGTTGCAACTGTGGTGACAGTCACAAAGTAAAGAATAGTGCCACGCAGTAGCCGCAGCTAATGCTAGCATGCCTGGAGCCAGCTTGTGAGCGACTTTGACATGCTGGAGATACAATTATCCTCATTTTTTTTTTTTAAAAAGTTAAAGTATTTTTTTTTATTATTACTGAGACAGTTACAGGAACACAACAACTTTTAGTTGAACGAGAAGATGGATACCCTTTCTGTCCTCTGTGTTTACATTAGGGAGCTCAGACCCACTGCTAGTTAGCTTAGCACAATGGATGGTAGCGGATGGAAATGTGTTTGCTTTGCTCCCTCAAAGGAAACCGGGAAAGGAAGCAGAATCTACACACAGAGGAGGGAAGGGTATCTATGTTGTCTTGCAACGTTGACAAATGCATCCCCAAAAACTGGCGTGTTCTTGTCTGCATTAGAAATTTCTACTTCTAGATGTGTAAAGAAAATTTACCATCTCAGCCCAAAGGACTTGCTTCTGTTGCTTTTATGTGGCCAGAAAATCAGTTAAATACCACGAGTGAAAGTTTAACAGCGGCATTTAAACACTGCGTATAACACAACTGAAAATCTGCTTATAGTGTAATTTTAGAAACACAGTGAGTAAGAACAAAGTTTCGCAAGTTCACTCAAAGTCTAATAAATAATTTGAAAAAAACAATAACAACAACAACAACAAAAAAGCAATGTTGAAAGACAATTATTATTTTTGGCTTATTTAAAGGGGATTTTTCTGACATTGTAACAAAAACTGACAGGCTGCTTTAGGAGCCAGTAATGAATATATGGTATTTGATGGAGCCAAGGCATGGCTGGATCAAACATAGTCATAAAGATGACAGGAGCAGATTCTCTGGAGGCAGCTTTCAAAGGTTGGAGTAAGTTTTAATTGGAAATCTTATTCTAGTGGAGAAAGCACATACCATGGGTGTATAAAATAATGCATACTGTGGACTTTGTTATTGTGCATCATGCTTCATCTCTATTTTTCTGCATCTACCACAGGAAAAGTAAATTGTGGGAAAGTAGTTGGCTCAATCAAATTTTCGCGATCAAGATTTACACCCAAATGCACAAACACAAATGACTGATATAATAATACTCTGGGTTATGGATGGCCAATGTGTATGTTTTGAAAGCTTGTATCTACCCCTCATAGGCCTCAGAGTGGTTCGGTTCATTTTAGCTCCCTCTAATTGCAACCGGAATTCCTTTTATTGAATTAATTATTTGTGGTTAAAGTTTTGTTCGGAGACAAGACATCTCTTTGCAAGCGTTGTAATTATCATGACAGAACTATAGACCAATTGTCAATCGTATTTTGATTTTTGTTGTTGAGAATGTCAGATGCGCATTTGTGATATTTGGTTGAATTAAAAAATAAAAGTTGACTTCTAAAAATAAACTAAATTTCAACAGTATTTAAGATTGACAACAGAGTTAAATAATTAGAGCATTTCTGGAAGGCTTTGGCAGTCTTGACTGTTAATTATTTTATTATATTAAAAAATGCTGATAAAATTCCCAAACTGTATCAAATGTCACTATATCCATCCATCCATTTTCTTCCACTTAAGGGTGGCGGGGGGGTGGAGCCTATCCAGCAGCCTTCAGGCGAGAGGCGGGGTTCACCCTGGACAGGTCACCAGTCCATCCCAGGACCAACACATAGAGACAGACAACCATTCACACTCACAGTCACACCTACGGTCAATTTAGAGTATCAATCAGCCTCGTCCCCTCTTGATGTCTTTGGACTGTGGGAGGAAGCTGGAGTACCAGAGAGAACCCACACAGGAACAGGGAGAACATGTAGACTCCACACAGAAAGATCCTGTGATGGAGCCGGGACTCAAACCCAGAACCTTCTTGCTGTGAGGCGGCAGTGCTGACCACTGCACCACCGTGCTGCCCAAATATCACTAAATACAGATAAAACATGTTTTCATCTACATACACATATTTCAAAAGTAACTTTAGATTGTAACTTTGGTGTCCCCCAATAGTAAAATCCAATATCTGACCTTGTCCAAGTACACAAGCAAGGCTGTGGTGCACGGAAAGTTTACTAGGTGAGGTAATTTCAGACTTAAGGCCTTCAAAAGGAGATTGTTTTCAGGTGTACTGTTCAGAGGGGAAAGAAGAAAAGCTTTCTCAAGACACGACCGAAGAAGAGGAATGGCTTGGCTACTAGAGCAGAAATATGAAGTAACATGACAACCAGCAGCCTTGGACTAATTACTGATGAGGAGCAGTTTTGGAAGACAGAGTCGGGACACAAGGAATTAGTGGGCAGGACAAGAACTGCATATATGAGCAAACACTGAGACAAGACAGAGACATGAATATGACATTTTAGAAACCGAACAAGAGAAAAGAGAGGGAGGCAGTGCTGCAGGCGCTGTGAGCTCGTATTTTTAGCTGAGCTGTGATTGCATTCGGTGTTTAACACTAACAGAGCACATACACGCTTGAGACAGAATTAAACCGTATCAGAGATAAATATACAGAAAATTGCGTGCATGCCGTTGAACACTGGAGAGAGAGAGAGAGAGTGACAGAGAGAGAGAGAGAGAGAGAGAGAGAGAGAGAGAAACACAAAACAAAACATAATGCAGTTTTGGCAAGGTATGATTTTGAGATAATACCACATGGGAACAGATTGTATAATCAGAATAGCAATATGTCTTCTGCATGCTAAGAAAACACAAAATGCATCACAGTGTTGAGGGTCCTCTGGCTTCTTTGAGCTGCTCCCATCCCGACTTGTTTTCTTTCCCATAACAAATGAAGCCATAGAATCCGGAGCCATTTCATTACTTTCTGCTGAGGCGCTGCCTTTAAATACTGTGTGCCTCTAATTTCGTTTGGTTTAGGATTGCTGAACACGAAGACTGAACTGGCAACTTTCTCTTGGGACATTAATTAAGTTACAAGATAATAAGGTATTCCTAACACATCCTGGAACAGGGGTACATTGGAATGTTCACAGAAAGTTTCCTAGAAAATGAATGCATAAATAAATAAAAAAAAAATAATAATGTAAAAGTTGTATATCAAAATATGAAAATCTTGTTGCCAACTGATTCTCCTTTTTACTCATTTCCTTTCCTGGTGTGTTATTCATCACAGAAACTTACTCCTTCTAAATTTTGGCATTGCAATCTGCAGGCTATTTGCAATCCAATATCTGCATCCACACGCCGTACACCTACAGTACAAGTGAAACCTTCAAAAAATGAGTTTGTAATTTATTCAGATGAATGGAGTCCTTCCTGAGCTTTTCTAACTCTGGAGCACTAAAGTTGCTGCTCTTGGAATATTGCAGGCTGCTCTTTACCTCACATTTGTGTTTGAACTACTTTTGCTAATAGATACAATGGATAATAGTTTTTTGTTGTTTTTTTTGGATGTGGCTATTGGATATATAAAAGCCTTGGTGATTGTTTGTGTCGGTGTCAGTCTAAATATATCCCGCGTTAAAGGCCCATATAAACCAATACCAGAGCATAATTTACATTTAAATATTCATTGTAATCTTTATATTTACATGTCTTTGGTAAAGTAGGAAGGAAGGACTATCATGGTCATTGACAGATATTTATAGTGTAAAGGTGAATATGCACTCCGGTTAACCATCAGCTAACTTGAACGTGAATAGATAAAAGACTTTTAACAACAAATGGATCATTTTTGATATCGAATCAAGTAATTTTACCAGAGTTGGAAGACGTTTAAAACTATTTATCCAGTGTTTATCAACCGGTTCAAGTCGGTAAAGCTAAAATGTGGTTGCCCACCACCCACCCAATTCCTACAGTTATGATTCAACAGATTCCTGATGGAAATATTAAGGAGTTTTACACTAATAACGGGGGCTGCATGGCTCAGAGGTAGAGTTCCCAACGAGTAACCGAAAGGTCGCTGGTTCGATCCTCGCTTCTCCCGGTGACCATGGCGAAGTATCCTTGAGCAAGATAGCGAACCCCTAATTGCTCCCGATGGCCCTGCGATGGTTGGGACTGGTGACCCGTCCAGGGTGAGCCCCGCCTAGCTGCCCCCACACACATACAGTATACACACACACACACACACACACATCCCGAAACGGATAAGCGGTATAGAAAATGGATGGATGGACACCAATATCAATTTTGAATTGTGAACATTAAACATTTGATTAGGTGCACAACGTTAACAGGAAAACAGAGAAAAGGGCAGATTCAAGAATGTGTACACTGTTGTTTTAAGAATTGAGGAAGTACTCACCCCTTAAGGTTTCGCAAACAAGGTTCCCAACCCAATATTTATCAAAATAACTATATTTTGTCAGCAATTAACCTTTTTTTTTTGTTCTTAATTAACTTGTCAATGATGTCAGTGAACATATTATATCAAAATATTAGAACATTTCACACAAAAGTGAAGTTTCTGCAGCGAGGTTCCTCTCAAACAGTCGGGGGGACTGGGGGAGCTCAAAATGGCCGACACGGTCAAGTTTGATGAACATTTCCATGGTAACAGGGCAGTCCACCAATCAGAAATTTCATCCTTGCAGTTCAGGATACTGAGTTGTGTAGTAATTCCCTTTGAGGACCAAAAAAACAAAAACAGAGGAAGCATATTCACTGAATCAGCACCCGCCTCCTAATATAGGATGAGTCATCGCACGTACGACTGTGTTTACAGGAATAGAACAGACAAGGAAATCGTTTAAAAAAGACTCTGACACTGAGCTGTTTGACATATCAATCAAGAGATGAACGAACAATTAACAGAAAGACGTGATAAAAATGGAAAAGTGCATTTTTTAATTGTTTCATTTGATGTTTCTTTAATCACAAAATAATTAGGATAACAATTATAGCAATCAAATACAATTCACTGCAGTAATTCATATTTTAGTTTTCTCAAAATCTTTTTGGCAGTAGTTTGAAAATTTGTTTTTGGGTTGCAGTTTTGAGTTCTCAGTGTGTCTGTTTGTTTCATTTCGTTGAATACAAGCTTTTTGAAAATTAATTTCAACATTAGAATTAAGAAGTTTTTCTGTGCTGTGCCTGCCAATGCCTCTGCAACCAACTGAACCTCTTATTATGGAGAGACAAACATTTTTTGTTGCTCAGAAATAGCTTTCTGACATCATGGCCCTGGATGCAACACAAATTGAATACAGTACATATTGCAAAAAACAAAAACATGTATATGTAACATATATGATAAAATAGGAGTATATTCTTCAGAAAAAAATAACAAAACAAAAAAACACATATTAAACATCCTATTAATTCCTAATTATTGTCTGTGAGACACAATCACAAAACTATAACAGACAAAAAAATATTTCAACTTTGGACTAAACTGAGAGGAATCTAAAACAGTAACCTAAACTTCCCCGAACTGTGCTTTATTTTTTATTGGCGTAACAATAATTTCACTGTGCGAGTCAAGTGGGCTCCTGCTCAAAATTCTTAAACTCCTTCCTTTTTGTGTGTCTGCTCATTGCTATTAAAAACTCTGCTAGGCAGGTGGAGATAGAGGCCAAAAATATTCATATAGCATTCCCAGACTTCCTTTGAAGTTTTTCGCCAGATGGAGAGGGTGTGTGTTACCTTGAGTTACAGTAGACGGAGATGTCAGCTGTGCGATCTGGCTTTGCATGATATAAAATATGGCGCAGCTCAATAATCAAGGCTTATGCGGAAGACCGCCTGCTGTACTCAGCATATTTGCAATTTCTTGGGACCCTCCTTTTACCCCTCTGATGCTGCCTTGTTTCATGTTCACTTAGAGACTGGAACACCTAACTATCAGGATACATTTTAATTACTCTGATGCCCATTAACTGTGGAAACTTGGAGAGACACTGATTCCTAAATATCAAATCCCGTTTCATGCGTTGATTTCGACTCGATCAGATTAGATTTCCTGCTGTTTTACCAGCGACACCAGTGGATGTGAAAGCTTATTGGCAAGTTACAGGTAAAAAAAAAAAAAAAAAAAAGCAATCACATGGGAAATTGGGCACATCTGGGTTTACATAGGCAGCGCTGACAATGGCAGGAGGATGCCTTTCATTGAGCTCGAGTGCAAATTAGGCCCGTAATCGAACAATGTATCCACTCAATACATAATTATTCAGAATATAATTGGTATTATAATGACAGTAAGTGGTATTTTGTGTCCCTGTTTGTTCTAGACTGCTTGGCTGATTGGTCTCCAAGACTTAAAGGAACACAGCAACTTTTTGGGGGGGGGGAATACAGTAATTTTTCATTTTCCCCAGAGCCAGACAAGAAAATGGATAAACTTCTCTCCTCTGTGTTTTCTTTAGGGAAGTGAGCCTGCTAGTTTAGCTTAGCACAATGAATGGTAGGGGATTGAAAGTGTTAGCATACTCCTGTAAAAATCATCAAACAGATACATTTCAGGGACCTGGTTGGATCAGAAGTTATCTTTCTCATCATCTCTTACAAAGTTAATTTTTGTCAAAAAGTTTCACACTTCCAGTCCTCAACAAATGTTTTGTTTTACTGGCAAAAATTTTGCTTCTTGAAATCACTGTGTGCTTTTCGAAAAGAAGTTCCGGCTATGTGTCGAATCCATCGTTACAAGGTCTTTAATGTCATAAAAGATAACCTCTTGTCTCTCTCTCTCTCTCTCTTTCTAATTCTCATCTTGTGAGCATACTCTGCATTATTTTTTTCTGAGGTATGCTGACACTTCCCTTCTACGACCACACATTGTGCTAAGCTAACTAGCAGTCAGCAGGTCCCAGCTCCTTTATGAACACACAGGGGATAGAAGGGGTTCTACATCTTTCTGTTCGGCTCTGGGGAGGACAGCAAATAAGCACAGTTCCCCCTGTTCCTTTTAGCAGGGTAAAATCATTAGGAGTAGAAAACTGTTTTTTTACAGTATCGAGTCTCCCATGTGTTATCAGGTCGTATTTGCTTTGAGAAGATCTGCCAAATAACATGTACATGCTTCAACGAAGTGTGACATCATTACATGTGATACACGACGTATTGTAAAATGTGTTTTGAACAGATTTCAGCAGCTTTCTCCACATGGGCAAGTACAGTCTAAACAGATGAAGAACAGAAGGGTAAATAGATAATTGTCCTGGTGTGTCCTCTAACTTCTAATGAACAGTTTTTTTTTTAATTTCCCGTGTCCGCTTTAATGTAGCCTAGTAATTACACATTCAAACATTAATGTAACATTGTACTGATTGACGGATGAAGTGAGTTAAAGTGAATAGCTGTTGTAATGGGTGTTTCTGTGCAGCCAGCCATGTCAGCCAACCCCAACCATGTTGACATGGTCGAAATGCCGAGCAATGCTGACTCGCTCTTTGATGTAGAGGGAAAATAATTAAAGCGATGCTCTACGTATTAAAGAGTGATGGTCTCCCGCTATTGATGATCAAATCTGATGAAATCACTTGATGAAAAGCCAGCGGCTCAAAATAATCTGCTCTGATTTTTTTATTTATCCCCCCCCCCCCCCCCCCCGGCTCATACGTTGTCTGCAATTGGCACATGGTCAGATTCCCTCTTTTATGTAAAAAAAAAATGAAATAAAATAAAATGAGTAACTCCTTTAGGTAAAGCTGTGTGAAGGCTCAGCTTTCTGATGGCATTGCCTTTAGCAGAGATATTATATCACCACACATCCCAGCCTCCTTACCTTCTGCCAGGCAGATTACTGCTTTTATCAATAAGCAGCTTAGCAACAAAGTGTCCCTCAATAATATGCCATGGTATTTTTTTCTCTCTCTGCAGCTGCTTTAACTTCTTTTTGCGTGTGCATGTGTGTGTTTTTTTTTGTTTGTTTGTTTTTTTTGTTGCTATTACACATTCTCATAACCTTGCATCTCCCTGTTTCCTCACTCCTGGTATTCTCCACTTTCTTTTACTCTGCATTAACCTCTGACTTAGAGAAACTCTGATACATTATGTATTCTCATCTTCAGGTCACATTAGGAACCTAGACAGAACCCAGGAGGGCCCAAGTGCAGCATCCCCATCAGACGCGCTGCCCTATTAGAAGTCTGCAGTGCACCATAAAACCCATTAAGGTCCATTAGGGAAGTGCTCGAGCCCACAGACACCTTTAAGGCCAGTCAGCCAAAGATGCACACTTACAGATGGTGTAAATCCTTTTTGACTCGTCATTGGAACAACATTATCTATCTTGTGTCAGAAACGCTTAATAATAACAACGTGTGCTACAATCGCAAAAAGTTTCTGAAGTGTAATCTCATCAGTCCCCCCCCCACACACACACACACAATTTGAAATCGGTGATTTCTGGTGGCAGCTGGTTTAACTATTCACTTATCATATTATTTTCTAGTTAGCAAAGCAGCACACAATGCACGATATCATGAGAATGTAATTAGCATAAGCATTATTGAGCTTAAACAGATCCCGGCTGAGATCTCCCTCCCTCTTTTGTTAGCGCCTGAGCGTTCTCCTCCACAAATGTCAGCTCTTTCACCCTCATTGGATTGGAACAATTGCACGCAGCTGTGAGTTTTCAGTGCTCATCTGATTGGTGCACTGTTTATTATGACTGATGAGCCTGACCCAAATCTTCCACGGGCAGACATATTTTATTTATTTATTGTTTTTTTTTTTTTTTGTTTGTTTGTGTTTTTAATAGTGACTTTAAAATTTGAAATCCTTGTTCGAGTCAACGGTGAAAGTCAGACCTGGCTGTAGATAGTTTGGTCTGGTGCTTTTCTCCTGACATCGACCATTTGGTGTCTTGGGATGTTTCCATGATGTTTAATCTCCGTCAAAACAGCTACAAATGTGTGTACAGAGTTTTAAAGTAATACCATGTGTCACATCCGCACATACACATCAATCCAAAAGTTTGCCAAGAGGAGTTCTGGAGAACTGCCAAATGAATGGCTTTTAATTAGCTCCGGGGAAACATTTCTCTTTGTGACAAACTGTTGTGGGGTTATGATTAATTTCTTGTGGTTTTTTTTGTTGTTGTTGTTTTTTTTTTTGTTTTTTGCAATGCAACAGTACGAGCAGCAAACTGGAAACTAAAAGATACACTGACAGTTTTTTGACATTTTTGTCCGTTTTTTTTTTTTTATTTAATTTTTGTTTCGCTGTAACTAAAATGTTGAATCGTTGAAATTTATGAACTCCGCACACAATACACAATGCTTTCCGCCACCAAGCAGGTTCTGTTTTCATTGTCGTGTCTCTGTCGGTCCGACTGTCACCAGGATTACATGAAAACTACTTGGCCAACTTTCATGAAACTTTGTGGGCGGGTGAAGCCTAGGCCAAGGAAGAACCCATTAAATTTTGGGGCAGACAATTTCATTAATCTCCCAGGAAATAATACATGGACCTTGGGTGAGGCCTGCACTCTGCGAATGCCCTTATGGTCACTATAATATACATCCATTGCTTTAGTTGTAAATTTCCTGGCTGCTTGACAGCTCTGAGTAGACTCCCGGCGTGTAGGATTATGCTTGATTATCCTCCATTTCTTTAGGTTCGCCCATAAAGGTTTACATGGCACTGAAATCCATCATAATCCTATAGTAGAAAAAAAAGTTAAATTAAATCAAAAATTAGGTGTATTTTTCAGTCTAACTATATTCATTAATTTCACAAGGTGAAAACACGCTTGAAACACATTGCTCATAGTGTTCCAGAGGAGAAGCATTTCTCGAGTGACATTTGACAAATGGTTTGCTCCCTTAATCCTCTGGCATGTTTTTTTTTTATCACTTCCTCCTCCTCACACCATGTCTCTCAATATAATTTGCGGACAAACTACTTGAGAACCTGATAAGTGAATTAAAACTCTAGGAAAATAAAAGTTGAACTTGCAAAGCTGCCTTGCTTATAATGACTTGAGTTAATTGGCCAACAGCTTATTGATGTCAGTCTGCAGCAATGATCTCGTTGCTGTTGTGGGCTTCGTTGAAATCAAATAGATCGATGTGGAATCGCTCGATGGAAAAAGGTGATAACAAGTGAGATTCAAAACAAGATTATTATTTTTGTTTTATGAAATATGAATTCTTCAAATCGTGGAGATGAATGGGTTTGAGATGACAATATTGCGACCGTTCAATCTGTGATTAGAGACCTTCCTCTGAGATAAGAGATAAAAGACACTGAAAAAAATTAAATTGTGGGCCTATTGCTTATTTTTGATGTGCTCCTGACTATGCAAGTCAACAAAATAAAGATTTACTTTTAGCAGAGCAGCTTCTGTGCACATGCAGACCTCACAGCACAATAGTCTCTTTTATCACATGACAACCCGAGCCTTTAGCGGGGCTAAACATGTTTTTTTTGTGTGTGTGTGTGGGGGGGGGGGGGGGGGGGGCGGTACATTTGTTCATTTGTTTATTTGTAGCAGTAAAATCTATGGCTTCATTGGAAAAGACAGTGTTGCCCACATGACATCCTCATAGGGGCGGGGGGTGGGGTAGCAGTTCAGCTCTCACTGTATCAATACCAGGGATTGATTAAAAAAAAAAAAAACCCACACAAAACTTCCCCCTAACTGTCAAACAGAAAATAGAAAGTAAACAATCTTTTTGCCATCCTGGCAGGGCCCCCCCGTGCCCCCCTCCCTGCATGTGTTAAGCCACTTTTGACTCTCCAATCTTCTCCTCCACATGCTCATCCCAGTCTTGTAACCCTATCTCAGTATTGAACGCGTACAGAATAAAAGTAGATGTCGCACAGTGTTAGCTATTCCATGAACTGTGGGATTGCCACATAAAGCTGAATTGAGTTTTGTCTGTTCGCAAATGTTAAAATATACCAAGGAATGGAGAAGTTTGCTGAGAAATAAAAGATAAAGGAGTTGAATAAATCATCCATGATATATTAATGTCAAGCAATGTGAAAGAATGATGAAAAGAAATTAAAGTAAAAAGGGCGGAATTTACAGATTATATTGCGGCAGGAAGACAAGTAATGAATAGTTTTGCTTTCATAAGGCAGCGGAGGGTCTGTGAGGACGCGCTTCTAGAATAAGATGGAAGGAGTCATGGCCGTTTTTATTATTTGGAAACTAAATCGCTTGTCAGATCATGAACAGATGAAACAAAGATGTTAAGTGGATTAATTATAGACTTATCCAACAAAAACAGACAATTTAGTTAATTACATGTGGTCAAAGATGCTGCAGGAATTCCTGGTACACTGGCGCTTCTTGACTTTACAATATGTGAACCTCTGACTGAGTGATATATTTTGTTTTTGTGTTTTTGTGTTGTTGTTTTTTTTACTGGGGAAGCAGTGCTCATTACAGAGCCCAGGTTGAGGAAGACACTGAGCCAATAAAATGTGGTTGAATTCTGCCTGTGATGCATCCAGGAATGCTATATCAGCATGCTGCCTCTGCGTCATTGCAGTAGGTACATACAGTATAGAGAGAGGAAAGCAAGACATTTATGAAATGTTCAGCCCAAATCAAACATTCATCTACGTAGAGGACAGTACAGTTGCATGGGGATCCCTAATTACATATTATTTTGGTTTTAAAGCAAATGCTAATCCAGGCGTGCTTTTGGAAGGCTGATTTTTCTCCAGGCTATAGGTTGCTACTGTTACTGGGACATACATTCGATTAAGCTCAATGAGCATGTCCACAAAGGCAGACGAAACTGTGTGTACAGTGTTCATTGTAGCATGGGTTGCATCCTCACCTCCAGTGATAGGAGCGAGGGCAGGTGCTGGCAGCGGTCGGAGGATAGATGGTGATGGGTGGTTGGCTTAAAAATGGGGAGGATCGGGGGGCTGGGTTGTGGGGCCAGATCTTGTCCTTGCAGTTATGAAGGAGAAACAAACTGATCTGACAGTGACAAATGAACCATCTCCTCTTCCCCAACTGCCAGTTTTATGCCTCTCAAACTCCTTTCTCACCCTCAGTCTAGTCTCGCCCCCCTTCTCCTCCTCCCCCTCCTCCCCACCACACCATTTTCTTCCTGAGCGCCCTCAACCCCCATCTTCTTCCTTCTCACCTACCAAGCTCTTTTTCAGCCTCACTTCCCTCTGCCCTACATTTTTTTGTACTTTTCTTTTGTACTTCCTGTGATGCTCTTTCGCTTCTCTTCCGCCCCATATTACCCCCTTTTTTTCTTCCTCTCTTTCGCTCTGTTAGCAGGCAAGCACGGAATTTTATTTTTTTTTTTGCATTTGAAGAAGTCCCTCTTCATTCTCTCATCATGGAATAACCGGTCCATTTCATAGGTAGACCGATACTATAGCACCCAATCATTTCCTCAAAGCTTCTGTTTCATGTCACCAATGCAACTAACATGGTATCAAAATACCATGAATTGCCTCGCATGTATCAAAATTTTATTGCTTTTGAGGGGAACTGTCATAGCTGAGTGCCATTAAGCAGAACACACTGAAGTAGCACAAAGGATGAAGGCATAGCTCAGCAGTGATTATTGTTGAGGTTTAATGACTGTCTTGCTCCTGTAATAGACCTTCTGGGGTGTTGAAATGAGATGCCAAGCAGAGAAGACAATTAATTGCTTGGCTTCCTTTAGTCCCCGCCCCCATTCCCCTGTGTATTGGACTGAAACCTGATAAGATAAAGGCTTCGGGCCACCCTAATACCTTAAGAGACTCGTTTCTCTATCTTGCGTTTATTGTGGGTGCATTGTTCGAGTCATGTTGGCTGTTTAACATCCAGTAGGAAATGCTCTGCAGGTTCTGTGAAGGAGGGGTAGGAGTTAAGGAAAGTGAATGTGTTAATATTGATAGTCCATTGGAAATGTAAAAGCCACTATAAGTTGATAGCGGTAGGAATGTATCACGTGAGCGCCAGACTGCCCCTAGCAATCTCTAGAAATGCGCATCAGATGACAGGTTGTTCATAAAAAGATATATAAATGAAAGGGAAGGCACCCTCCATTGGGCGTGCATTAAAATGCTTAAATGTCAGGTTATCGTGCACCATTTCCCAAAGTTAAGAGAAATTTATTCGATGCTGTCTGAGATACAATGTGTCAAGCTAGGAGGAATGAATGAAAACTGGAGAGCCCTGCTCCTGCTAGTCAGTGCAGTTTTACAAAAATGCCCCCCAAAAAAAACCCCAAAAATGCTGCGGAGGGGACACAGGCATAATTCCCTCAAGTAATGTCACAAGCTGATCGCTATCAAAAGCTCAGGTTCTCCAACTCTATGATACTATTAATTAGATGTTTCTCCCAAAGGCAGGCTTACACTCATATCACGGTTGCTCCGCTATGACCGAAGCTGGTGTCATTTCCACACGGCAGCTCACCACTGAACCACCTTAAGCTAAATCTTTGTGTTACTGCAAAGCCACATTTTCATCCCGATTAGTCTCATGTAAGCAAGAGTAATTTCACACCGTGGAGTTGCACAAATGTCACAATCATATCCACAGTTAAATAGTGGAGTAAACATATTCTGTTGGTGGAAAAAAAAGAAGAAAAAAAACAGCACACCCTCTTGTTTATGAGCATTAAAAATGCATCGGTGTTCTAAATCATTATAATGCAAATTCTGAGTCTGTTAAGCAGCAGTACATTGCGCACATTAGATGAGTGCAAATCCATCAGGCAGAGCTAAAAAATACTGTGTACCGAATGTAATTGGAATAACAAAGAGTTGGCTATATTATACTACATATGGTCAATACCGTACAGATTGGAGTCCCAGTTAAAAAAAAAAAAAAAAGGAAAAAAGCAAAATGTGCATGTTTGCCACACCGCTTCCTTTGTGCAGACACAATATGCAGTGCCATCAAGAGAACAGCTTGCCACGGGTAATGGAAATTGTGATGAATAATACAAACTCAAATAAATTCGATCCATCAGTTAGAGGTTAAAAAAAAAATTATATATATTAACAAACAAGGCTTAATACCTTCATGCAATTTCAGTATTTTGTTGTGCATATATACATGTAACATTTATATCTTTTTCCTCAAAATTTGAAAAAAAAAAAACCCAGTCTCCCTCTTTCATAAATGTCAGTAGACTTAGAAGGAAGACTAAAGCATTGCAATGGGAGTTTTCAGCTCCCGAACATAATGACACTCCGAAGCTCCAGCGACTCATAAAGGGATTGTTTCTGGTTTGCAGTCATATGAAATGTCGTCTGAAATGTGACGAGATATGAAGAAGCAATCCCCCTCGGAGGGCTCCACTGAACTGCACATTTTCTTATATTGTTCTCGTGTTATAATCAAGCCCTTATAGGTGACCCGTGTCATTGTGTGATAAAACTAATTATTTGCTACAAGAATTATGGTGGGCTCTGTCCCGAGGTCAGAATAACTGGCAGCCTTCTTATACTATTAAATTGATTATGCTGTGTCAGTGGCCAAGAATTTGCAGCTTGTTGTAACAGAATTGATGTCACATTGCCAAGCAGATGCCACGCTTGTTCTTTTATTTGTGCTGCAGTGTCCGAATAGATTGTTAAGACTTTTTCATGCTTTTTTTTCCCCCTTATTTTTCCTGATTGAAAAATCCAAAAAGGGTGCATGATTTGGCTTATTTTGGTTCCTTTTCTCCTCCTGAAGTTACCCTTCACACATCATCATCCCTTGTTCTTTCTGTTATAAATGTATTAATAGCATTCTTAGATTATCGACTGCTGAAGATCAGCATTCCTCGCTATTCAAACTCCCGTTTTTTGGGGGGTTTTTTGGGGGGGGGGGGTTGTTTTTTGATGAAATGTTTTCACAAACTATCTTGGCTCTGCCTGGGATAACACCCTATTTAAACAGCAGCAGCAGCAGATTGAGGATGATGCAGGCCTGCCAAAGCTTGAGCGTTGGGTTCCAGCTGTTGAGAGGTTTGGTGGCACAGCTGCAGTGGGTTTGCATCTAAAGCTTCTTTTGCTCAACACGCTGATATTTCCATGACTGCACAGTTTGAGCCCCAAGGCAATACAGTATAGGACAATTGTCCAGCTTTCCACTTCACTTCTAACAACATGAATCCACTGCAGCTGCATTCACTGATTCATACGCATTTGTGAGTGTTTCTATCATTGTTGTAGCATTGCTGCGTCCCATGTTGTCAAATGGTGATTCTCGTCACATATCAAGCCGTGTGTGTGTGTGTGTGTGTGCATGTGCAGGTGCGTCAGTCAAAGCCCATATAAAACAAACACTGCATGAGGAATCTTACATTGCCAAAAAAAAAAAAAATTCAAATTAAATGGAGACTCAAAAGAAGACTCTCCACAAAACCGGCTGTGACGGCTGCAGGTTTGTGCCTTGTGTTTTTTTTCTTGAAAAAAAGTGTCCTTAATATTGTTATACGTTATTACTCTTAAAAAGTTTACTTTTCTGTGTCATCCATTGCAGCATATTTTGTAGACTTTTTAAAACTTTTTTTTTTCACCTTAAATAAAGAAAACATTTCAGGCAGTGCTTACTTTCTGTTTTGCATACCATAGGCTTACAGGCTGGCAGTAAGTGATGCCTGTAAAGCTTCCTTTAAAGCAACAAAGCCCCTTAGAACTGAAGAAGCCCCAGAGCTCTAGAAGACAGGGGTAGCTATCTTGTGAGATGTCTTAACTTCTAACTGTGCAGGTATAAAGAGTGTGTTCCTGTTGACTGGCATCCAGTGAATGATCCTACATTTAATAGATGCTTCTGGTGAAATTCTAGAGGCACTACACTGGAGCCAGATAACGAGATAACATTATAATTAAATAGAAAAATTAAGGGCCTCTTAGTTTGGAAGCAGGTATAGAAGCTTAAGGGGAGTTATATGACCTCTTAACCTACCCCCCATCTCTCTCTCTCTCTCTCTCTCTCTATATATATATATATGTATATATGTGTGTGTGTGTGTGTGTGTGTCTGTGTTTCTTACACTTTTTCCAAAAATATCTCACTACCATGACTCTGTACGAGTTCTGTCATGGGAGACCACAGGTCTTTTCTTTTGTGAGTCAAGATGCAGTAGGTGTAATCAACAGAGCACAATGCTGAGGGAGTACTAGCACCATTTTTGTATTTTTATGGTAAAGAGCATGCAGCGCACTGAGGTGCTCATAGAAGTGGGTTTGGATTAAGGAGAAATCCATTTTCATACATAATAGGTGTGTGTAGGGGTTTTTTTGGGGGGAGTTTTCACAGCTGTGCCCAATCACATCTTCGCCTTTATCCCCTTCAAATGCAGCGCTCTCCCACCATGACGCACCGGCAGTTCAGTTACGGAGCAGCTGAGTCCGAGGAACCTTCACCTATTGTTCTCTAGTTCGACATGCAGAAATGATCCAGTCCTCAGAATATTTTTGTAATATTGATTCACAGTTTTGGAGTAAATGCTGACAGTTCTCTGAGCAGAAGTATGAGCATGTATGTGGTGTGATTGTTGCTCAAGCGGCCAACTCTCCCTATATTAATCTGCGTGGATGTAATGTAGAGAAAAGCAATGTGTCACACTCTGGGACCCAACATATGTAAATCCATATTTGGACTTGCAAAGATCCTGATTAGTACAGTAATTCATCATTTCAAAAGTACATAGTCAATGTGCACTGGAGGCTATAGAGTTCCCAAAAGAACAACTGTAAGAGTTAATGCCATAATTCATCCAAACGTGCCTTGATCTCAAAGTCGTTGTTTTGTTTTTTTTCTTCAACGCCATCAATTTCTTGTGACTTCAGAATGCTTATTAGTAGCAGTACTGTCAATTTAAATCTGAGTTGTATCATCTGGTATTATCCATGTCCTCCTTATCTGTTGGCTCAGTAATCCACAAACACTTTAATTTGAGTTTAAAACAAACTACAGCCCTTCCACTGTGTTGCCTCAGTGACAGAGCACGAACACGTCGGTTCAAATGACTGCACCAGCGTCTGTGAATAGTGACCAAGTGACCTTCTTAAACATTTTTTTTTTAAACTTTTGTTCGTTGTTTGCGGCTATCAGGCGCCGTTAGCTTCAAGCTAGCTACAGTACGTGGCTGACTCTTCCTGCATTTCGGAGTCACTAAGAAGTGAACCAGCAGTGAAAAAGGCTCCTATTGGTGAGGAACTGAAAGGCACTTTTTATTTAAAGTATCTCTTTAGGATGAGCACGGAACTACTTGTGTCAAAAATCAGCAGACTGAATGTCAAGAATAACGAAGTCTGGAGAAAAAGAAAAAAAAAGATTAAATACTTGAATAAACTTGCCATTCATCTTTTATAATTACTTTGTGTGCTTTGACAGTTTCTGTGAAGGGTTATCTTTGATTTTCTATTGGCTTTGTTTCTATGGCTCTGACACGTCATATTAACACAGCACATAATACGGTGTGAGGAGGTTGTGGTCATAACACATAGTAATGAGGAGGACCCATTCAGGTGATGCGGGTAGGTCATTCTCCTCCGTGCCAGAGACGCTAATAAAAGAATCCTTGAAGAAAAAAAAAAAAAAGCCCAACTTCATGATCATTTGATTTGTGGTGGCTGTAAAGGTGATTTTCTCGATATGAGAAATAAACACTCATTTCAGCATAATTGTTATCTGACAGGAAATGTGTATATCCTCTCTCAGCAGTGCTTCCTTTGACTTGTTTCCACCTTGTTAACTGGGTAGCAGACAGTCTGCTAAGACGGATAAGCTCCGATACAATGTATCAGAGGCCTAAACATTTCAGGGTGTGTTTGCGAAAGCCCCAAACCAGGAATGTGTTCGAAAGAAACCATGCATTTAATAGTGTTTCTGTATGTGCTTGATAAGCATATGTCCTAAATCAATGAGCTGCAAATGTGTGATAAGCCGTACATTTGATTATCGGCCTCCTTAAAGCATGTGCCTTTGATCTTGTGTTCTCTGTGCATATGTATTTGATCCTAACTCTGTGTAAATGTCTTTAAGCTTATGGATTATTGTCTGCAGCTGAGTACTGAGTGTCTCGTATCATGACTTGATATGCAGAGCAGAGACTCGGTTGCATTTCAGACACTTGAAGCTCTTAACTCTGTCTCTGAGACACTCTGTCCTCCCCGTGGCGTGTCGATGTATTTGACCAAAGATTATAAATGTGAACCTTGTCTTTTGAAGCAGGGAATACTGCACTCGTGTGTACTCTGGGTGACACCTGTGATGCCTCATATTCAGCACGAGCCGCATTTAACTGAAGGAAGTTGTCTCCTGTTCGCCGTGCCCTTGATTTAGCGTTTTAAACTGTATATTTTATTCCCTCAGAGAAAAAAGGGTTATGATAATAACCTTGTATTTTCTCTCTTTCTGTGTTTATTTTTGGTTAAGCCAAAAAAGTCAACTTGCTACACAGGTGTGAAAGATGTCTGCATGTGATAATGGGGTCTGGATTATTTCATTCGCTTCATGTTTTTGATAAGAATCTATTTGAAAAAAAAAAAGCAGCTGAGATAGCTGGAGCAGTTTCAGGGTCTATATTTGATTATAGCCATTTGCTATTTGCTTGATCCTCTGAATTTGTGTATGTATCACTCCAGCTGGGAGCTTGTTTGTGTCTTTCAGCTTGTCTGCCTCACTGTCGGAAACAGCCACTGACTCAGAAACAATTACCCTTATGACTTGAATATAATTCAATTAATTTCCTTCATTTCACAAGTAATAATGCATAACCAAGTTGGCTTTCTTCATTCCTACCAAAGACACAAGGTTTTCAGATGAGAATATGACTGCCTTTAGCTTCTGTATATCCTACCATCTCCGTCAAAGACGAATTTCCATGAAAGTCCGTCATCTCCTTTGCTCGTTTCGGATGATTTATTAGTATGTAGCAAGGCCTTATTTTGTTTATCAAAATGTCTGGTGAAGAGCCGGATGTCAAAATAAGCGGAGTCCTTGCATTTGTCTGTTTTTTGTTGTTTTTTTTTCTGGTCTCTCCCCCTTTTTAAGTGTTTTTCTCCTGCCAGTCATAATAGTGATGATTGAATGGGTTGCAGAGGGACAGAGAAAAAATCACCTCACACGGTTTGAATGTGGCATGTATTTAATATTATGCCACAATCCCATTGCAGGCAACTTGACACCTTTAATCTAAGTCTTGATGACATTCAAGAATCCCATAGCAATAAATTATTTTCAAAAGCAAAATTTCTTTTCTTTTCTCCTCTTTGTAAAACACAACAGCTGACATATCCAGGAAGCTTCTCTCTAGTTCCCAGCTCTCCCAAATTCCTCATCACCTCTGTCCTATTTCCTACTTCCATTTATGGCTTTTTTTTTCCCACTTTTGAGCCACTTTATCTTCATCTGTCCTCTGACCCGAGTCTTCAGAGCTCAGCAGATCATGGGAGGTTCAAATATTAAGTTTCAGATAACAAGAGGTACTTCAAAGCCTATATCTTTAAGTACAGCATGTTATTTTTCAGCAGCTCTGTAGAATTCTTTTCATTGTGTGTGTCTGTGTGTGCGTGTGTGTATACCGTTCCCCCCAAAGATATCCTCATTTTTTTAACTATACAGTAGATAAACCCACTAATCCCATTGCGAGTAGAGAAGGGAAAAAAAAGTGATATATATATATATATATATATATATATATATATATATATATATATATATATATATATATATACTGTGTGTGTGTGTGTGTATATATATATATATATATATATATTTTTTTAAGTTTGTGTGTGTCTAGTAGTAGTAGACAGCAGCACGGAGGACAGTGACCATGTTACCATGGTAACTGTTTTTTACTCTTTTAAGCCAACTGAACTCCGTTTGAACGGAAATGGGTTGAATTTGTGGCTCAGATGACAAACGTGTCACAGAAGTTACTGATGGACGCTTGCGAGGAGCTTTAGAGACACAGAGAGAGGGAGAATTTGGGCCGGGGGGGGGGGGGTGGTTAAGAATGGCCATCCAGTAACCAAAGGGTCACTGGTTTGATCCTCTGTTTCCCTGTTGTATGTGCCCAACTGTCTCAATGCAAGATACTTTACTCCAGATTGTTTCAGCAGGTTGGTGCCTTGCATGGCAGCCCCCAGCATCAGTGTGTGTGTGTGTGTGTGAAGGGGGCAACACTGTCAAGGAAAGACATGCTATATACAGTCCATTTAACACAGGGGACCAAGAAAGAGTTTGTGAGAAATAACTCGTAAGTACCATTTAAACTATTGCATGACATCTTCAATTGAAGACAGCGATTCAGCGTTAAAACTCCACAATTAATGTAATCACTTGGCCTATTCAGTACATAATTTACATTTTATAAAAATCCTAGCCTTACCATTTACTTTAACTTGATACCTGTAGCTTCATATTCTTTTTCACAGCACAAACAGTGTTCAATCAGTCGAGAAATTCTCCTGTATATCAGTATTTTTGGTTTCATTTCATCATTTTATAAAAGGAGAGGTCAGACAATGCTAATTTCCTTTACAGCTCAAAAGAAATTCATTTGATTTGTCTTTAAACGGAGTTTACGCTTCTGTTACGTGCAAAGAAGCAAAGCTCCAGCCCTCCATAAGGTAAAATACTGTGTGTGTGTGTGTGTTTATAATAGAAGAGTAGACCACAATAAGATAAGACAGAGAGAGTTGAAGTTTTGAGTTTATTATTTTATATATGTGCCTCTGCAGGAAAAAGGCATTAACAGTGAGTGGGTTGGGGGGGGGGGGTGTTTGAAGGTGAAGAGAATGTCTAGTGAGAGCTTGAAGGTAGCTGCTCACCTGGGGATTGGGTCAGGTGCAGAGAGCAGAGCCAGAGGTATGTGGGCTTGCAGAGTAGGAGGATGTGTAAATGTTACTGTAGCGTTTGAAATGGAAGGGGGTTGCTAGGATACAAGGCATGAGATCAGATGCTCCTGGAGAGCGCTTCAATTTGTCGACTGGATTTGGAGTTAAAAAAAAAAAAAATTAAATAAAAAAAATACACTCAATGATTATTACTTGTTTATGACGGGACTAGCAGGCGTGAGCAATTTCATGCTCACAGAACTGCACTGCAACATCAGCAGTTCATCACCTACAAGCACTTATATTGCAACGTCTTGCAAATTTCTCAGACTTTTCACACAGAAAATAAAACTTACAGGTGTAAACTACAACCTGCGCGCTTGTGGATAGAGTCATCAAATAGTATGTCAGATTCAAGCTGGGGATGGATGAGAATATGTAGCTTTATCTCGAAGAAGTGAACAGGTCAGTCTGACAAAAGCAGAACACGCTGCATTGTGTCAAAAAGAGAAATCACTACTCACAACGTTATCAGCTCTGTGTATGCATAATTTAAAGGAGAGATGTTCAGTAATTGGCAAGGTTTAAATATCTTGAGCTATGGTAATTGAATAGTCTCTCCACTAATGGAAATGTGTCAGACATGCTCTTACACCCAGCAGACCGCAGACAGTGAATGACGGAGTATAGCAGGGCAAAAGACTTAGACATGGAAAGAAGAAGAAAGGAAATTCTGTCTTAATATTTGCTTGGCTGTAGTGAAGAAGATGTCATGATGAGAAAGAGTGGCTAGGTCATGTTGTTCTGCTGCCATCGATCTGTTTGGAATTATTCCATCTTTTTCTTCTAATATTTATCTTCTGATAAAGCCACCGTTAGCTCCAGGGCTATCCAAGTGCTGTTGGTTTTGTTCTCATCTTAACCCTCCTGGCTATTTAGTTAGGTCTGACTGCAGACTGTGGAAAGACACTTTCTTCTTCCCATTGGGAGAGATTAAAATTAAAAAAAAAAAAAAAACAACTTTTAAAGATATTTGGTTAATCCCTCTCATTTTAGAATTACCGTGCTTGTCGCAAGCAAGCCACATCTGTTCGTAACTAGATTCTTTGTCTTAGTCATCAAAATGATATGAAGTTTGCTAATTAACACGTGTGCGTGACTTGGTGATACCTCTACATTGAACATAGCCAAATATCTTACATCAATTTGTACTGATATCACTAACCGAAAAAGACTATATTACAAAACTGGAAGGGCAGAACTCAAGTATCCATAGCAGAACACTACAACCTGGAAGAACTGACTTAACGATAACATTGACTTCTATGAGTGTATTTGTAATTGTTGACTTTGCGCTCTTTTTTTTTCTCTTTATTTCTGTTTATTTATTTATTTACAAGCTGTTTCATCAAACCTCCACGTGCTTTAGCTTCATAGTGTCACCCCTGTGTGGTTCCTCATCAGCTACGTGTGAAAATGTTAGTGTGCGCGAGCCTTTGTATTTTTTATAAATAGATTTGTTGAGTAATTCTGTATCCAATATGAAATTGAAAAAAAAAAAAAAAAGATATGTATGTTTTAACACGTGCTACAAACCGTATTACTGAAATTCTGAAACACCAGAAAAATAATGCAGTTATTGCTTTTATTTGATATTTCTAGGCTGGCTCAGTTACACATTCAGTTGCAGAAATCACAACTACAAGAGCACGTATTCCTCCGTCAAGGTCCATATCATATTTCCTAGGGATCAATGAAAACGCCCAGTGACGTTTTTATTTTCATGAAATTTCCACCAACATGTCGTTACCCAGTGTGTGATTGACGTGTTCCAGTATGCTGCAGTATATTATAAGCGAGAGCAGCAGCAATGGGTTAACACACTGTAGACGGGTCTCATCATTGAAATTAACACGAGAGGCAGCAGCTCATTACTCAAAGTAAAATGAAATACTGTTTCAACACCAACACAAGTAGAAGTTGAATTGACAGAAATGTCAGTTGGGTGTTCGGTAAACACATCAGCTGGAGAAGCGATCTAATCAGCTGATCCGGACCAGCTGGGAGGGTTCAGCTGCAGCTAGGGGTTGCCGTGGTGACGTTAACTGCTTAGAGTTAGTTTCGCTCTCAAAAGGACATGTTTCGACTCTGGTTTATGACTTAAAGGCCATAACTGCTGTTGCCTGTGGTGTCAAACATCACTCTCATTCACAGCGAGAAGTAAAAGGAGTGCTGCTGATGTCCTTTAAACCTCCAGTGCTCATGGAAGGGAATGATAATGAAAATACAGAAGAGGAATAATAAACTGGCACACAAATTCCAGAGACGTGAAGAAGGCTTGAAAAGTCAAAGAACTTTATTTCAGTGTCACAAGCCGACATGTGCTGTTGTGTGTCAGTGACTGGAGTACATTGAAATATAAAAGACTTTTACTTTTCAAGATTTCCTCCAATGTCAGGCCATTTAAGGTTTCTGTCACAGGGGGTCGTCTTGTTCAGATAGTTTCAGCGTATTGCTTCTACTTGTACTACTAGTGCTTCCACTTCTTGGCAAAAATATGTGAAATTTGTGTCCGTGATGGTGAGGGGGGGGGGGGGAAAAGACATCTTAACACTCCAACCTCCGAACATCCTCGAAAACATAAAACGTCCTTTCTCACAGTGTTAACACAAGTGAACGTGATTCAGACCTGCACTAAAACTTAATGGGTTATTTCTTCAACAACCTTGAGGTGAACAACCTTGATCTACTGCAATCCGAGATATGATATGACACAGTCTTGAGTCAAAATACCACGATTTTACATCTCCGGCTGAACTACGAGAGAACTAGCAAAGCAGCAAAACAGATTGTACCACGAAATGGGATTAGAAAATGAGGGATGTGTACAGATCTGCATCTGTTCTCTGACTCATTAAAGCTACACTGAAGCACAAACTAAGGATATTGTGGGCGTGCACAGAGCTTCTCTGCAGTTATTTTGTGCAACCTTTAGTAATTGCTGAGTTCAATACATCTTGTTCTTTATAAATCAAGTTAGCGCATTGATCAGCCAGGAAGCAGTCTGACAACACTGAGTGGGCTGGTGGAAAATAACATCATCAGTCCTCTGAAGTTAGCGGCGCTTGCCTCTTTTTCATTCTTCATTCAAATATCACTTTTGTGAGCTTTGAATCAGTTTGCGCATCTAGATTTCATTGGTTTAACAAAGGATACCATAGATAAGAGCAGGAGTGTTACTTTTTATTCACGAAGAAACTACATGAAGTGAAATTGCATTTGGGATATTTTAATTCAGTCCGTGTAACGTTTGTTTTTTGAAGGTGTTATAAATTGACTTAGTTTGACTACGAGGCAAAGATAGATGGATCCTCGCTCGAGGTCTTTGAAGAACAATTTGTCTTTGCGAAGGTGAAATGCAAAATGTCAGCCGTGTCTCCTGTCAGACAGCAGAATCAGTGTTGTGAGGATGGTTCAAACTATTTGTGTTGTGATTGACTGGCATGTCAGCAGCTGAGCAACCATCAACAGCTGCAGAAATAACCCCATATGGGGTTCTAGCTGTTTGTTTTATGGTTTTGATTTTTGTGGGTCAGGATGCAGAAGGAACATTACTTAGAAAGGAATATTTAACAATCTGCCAAAACTGAATATCTGGGGACGCATTCTGTTGAAACCAGGACATATTCATCTATTTCAAAGATTCCTCTGGACACCTACTGTGTCACTGAGACATGGAGACTTGGGCTACATTTCAAATTCACTGTTCAGTGGCTCCAACTGTGACAGGATGTGGCATGATTTTTTTGTTTTAAGCCAATCAAATGAGTGGGCATTCCTTGTTTGATCACCACGACTATGAAGTTCAGTCACTGGGGAGAAAATACCAAGATCCCGCTATATGATCAGAGCTGAAGTAACTCCACCGGATAAGGCGATGCCCGTCAGTGGTGGAGATACGGTAGCGATACTCCTGCTCAAATAAAGCACAGGGAAGTACTTTGACTGGAGAGGAATGTCAAAGTACCTGTACTTTACTTGAATGTTTGCATTTTAAGGAACTTCAAAGTAAATATTGTACTTTTTAATTCCACCACTGGAACTAATTTGACACAGTGTATAGAGGTCAGCGTCTTGTACTGGACGCTCACACGGATTCAAGTTCAAAAATACCAAATATTATTTTTTCTGATGATTTTTTCTGTGATCGGCGACGACATAGAGATGTGACAGAGTGACGATACAAGTGGGGGATGCAAAACCAGACAAGACTCCAAACAAGACAACAACAAAAACGAAGAAAAAAAAAACATCAAAAAGGAGGGCAAATGACACAAAGAGACCGCGTTTGAGCAAAATTAACATGTAGAAGTGTGAGTGCATGTCGGGTGAGGAGGAAGAAGAGCAGGGGGTGGGAAGAGAAGGGAAGTTAGAGTTAAGAAATTAATAAAAAGAAAAATAATACCAACATGAGTACTATACTTGTACTTTTAAACATAAGTAAATGCAGTATTAAATCCTTAAAAGTTTTACTGATGTCGATTTTTCGACAGAGACTTTCAGCGGAGTGCTATTTTATCTGGGTTTTTCTAATTTTACTTTTGTAAAGAAATTGTGTACTTCTCCACCTTCGGGGCAAATATGGCTCCGCTACAAGTGAATGTCTCCCTTTTTTTTTTTTTTTTTTATTCAAATTTTTTAGTATTCAAAAGTACATTTTCTTTTTAATAAAGGCATTGAAGTATTGATTTCACAGTGGATTTGCAGAAGTGCCTCGCACTCTGAAACCACCGACGACTTCCTCGTGAAGCCGTTTGAAACAGTTATAAAAAAAAAAAAAGAGTGGAAATGCGCTCGAGTACGCAATTGATGAGTTGAGTCGAGGTTTTCCTCCTGTTAGGGCCATGACATTTGATCTTTTATATAGTCTAAAAAAAATAAACAAACAGCTGACTTGAAAGATTTGTGTGTGACAGTAACGATAAAACTTCCTATGAACGTACTGAAGGCAAAAAAAAGTGGAGTTAAAGTCATATCTTTCCCCAGAAACAAATCAATTAAAGTACAAATAATTGACAAACGCACTGAAGTACAGTATGAAATACATCCAGCTCATTGGTGTTCTTTAGCAACGGCAAATTATACAAAAAAAACAACAACAAAAAAAACCCAACTATGCCGTTTCTCACCAAACATAGCGGAGCGGTGCAATCTGTGTCAAGAATGTCCCCATTTACTTTTGGGTTGCGGTTTAATTAGCATAATAAAAAATGTATAGAACATACGTGAGTTCACCTCCGATGACATCACTCTGCACAATAATCAGCCCCAGCTTGTGTCCTCTACACGCAGGTAATGAAATGTTGTCATCTTGCTTGGAATCTAGCAAAAGAAAAATAAGTGGCGGTGTCAAAATCATTACCACCAACAACTAAATATCCACCGCAGTAAATCAGAGGGTGGCTCTGTCATAATATTCAGACCATCCAGACAGCGGACAGATAGTTTTGCCTCACACTATTAAACGAAGAAATGGGAAATTCATTGTAGAACGAGTGCAAGAGAGAGAGGGAGATAGATTTGAAGGAGGTTGGGAATAACAGTCTGACACGATAGAAATTAATCCTGAATATCCACCGCTCCCAACACACCTCCACAATTGCAGGCTCAGGCTGTCTGGTCCATTCATGAATCACTGGGCCTGGGAGACGTGCAGGAGAAAACCACCATCCCTCATAAATAAAGCAGGAACCTACTACAGTAGTGCCAATGAGTCATCCTGGTTTGTTCAGTTTTGGAAAGGGGAAAAAGCATTACAAACCACCCTCGACACTCATGAAAACCTGCCATGACTGTATTTATTCCAACATTTAACCTCACTTTTATGGTTGATCCAACAGCACAATGTGAAGAAAAAAATATTTAGGTGGAGAGATAATCTCTATATGGAGCAAAATATTAAATTCCCCTTCGGTGATTCATGATTTTGCTTCCGGCCATCAATCTTACGTAGACGATAAGTTGCTTATCAGGTGCAGATGATTCTTCATTTGAACAAATAGTCACGGCTTTTCCATTTTATCATCTCTGTCGACTATAAAAGCCTGCTGACAATTGCTTCACTGTTTCGAAACAGTTTGTTGTTTTTTGGTTTTTTTTTTTTTTTTGCATTTCTTGTCATCATCATGTTTAAGATACTGAATGGAGCTCACATATAAAATAACTTTATCCTACAAAAAACATATAAACAAGGATAACTGACTGTCGTATTTTAAAATCCTGGGCAAAACAATGTAGAAAACACAGTGGAGCCGAAATCTAGAACAATCCAGTGATAAAGATCCTAAAAGGAAAATGTGATGTTAAATTCGGTATCCGCATACAAATTAGAGCTGATAAGTATGAAACTCTGGGGAATCGCGTCACATCTTATTCAGCTACCAATCAATATAAAACTGTGTAGCAAGTCAATATTTGGACAATGTGAAGTAAATGGGAAATGATAGGTGTTTAGCCTTCCGCCTTTGGTTGTGTGTGAGGGTGTTTTGAAGTCTGCGCATACGTCTTACTTGAAAGCACAGGCAGATCATCGCTAATAGACCTTTTAAGTTATTTTTGGAAAGAGGGGCCGATAATACCATTCACTTCACACTGCTACTTTTCTGAGTGTGTATTATGGAGCTAAAATTACATCTTCGCCTTAAGTTTTGTAAGTGCGGGTCTGTGCGCGGAAAAAAAAATGGATAGAAAGGATTTAAGTTCTTTTTTTTTTTTAACAATAACCTATGAAAACAACATAAAGTTTAATACTACTGTTGATATGAATACATGTATATTTTTACCTACGTGGACAAATGGCAAAACAATTACAACGTTAATATCGGTACAAACACATTGTTCATATAATCAGGGTTGTCTGTTGCTCGTCTTTCATACATTTTAGAATTAGCTACCTAAAATGAACCTTTCAAGTCACATAAGTCGTACTTTCTCATTGTAAATGATCGAAAAATTAAAACTAGGAAGTTATTTGGGGAAATAAAGCTCACATTCCACCTTTCTAATCAATTAAAGTTGAGTCGGTGAGAGGTTAGATGTTAATTATGATAATCAACTCATTAAGCGTGTTAGATTTTAAGAAAGATTAATTTTGCCATGCTAAAATGACTAACTACTCAGCATGGTACTCATAGCCATTATATTTTTATTCCCATTTCCATATTTAAATATTCAGTTTGATGTTTCACATTAGACAAATGAAAATGGCAAAATTGAGGGAAAAAAATGAGCAAAAACACTTTTAGAGAAGCATGTTTTTGCTCTCTCAAGGTGTTTCTTGTCCTTTTGTGAATACGAGTTCATTTGCATCACGGACGATGGAAAGACCTTTCCATTCAATCCTGAGCTGACTGTTGTAAAGTTTGACCTCAGCGCAAAAAAAGCGCAAAAAAACTTTTTTTTTTTTTTTATCAGAGCGCTTCTGTTTCAGCTCAGGTCAACCCAAGGTAACAAGCTAATATCCAATTTGTGTGACGGTAAGCTGACAATTATTAATACGTTTCAATAAAACAGCATTTCTGGCTGTCTAAGACGAACTCGGCTAACATTAGCATTTAGCAATAACAGATGGAAGAAGATGTACATTTGCATTTTAGTTTGAAAGTTTAATCATTTGCTTGAACTTACAGATCTGATCTATATGGAGCCATTTTAAAGCTGACTCATGAGCACAGTCAGGTTCTGTTTTACTTGTTTTTCATGCTTTGTTCAGTTTTTTTGTTGCGCTTTTTTTTCCCTCATGAAATCCAATCTAAGTCCTGCGAACTTTAGCCTTTAAATGTCAGTCTGCGACATCGCCATTTTCTATGCTGTGTATCTGTCACATGAAAAATAAATAAACATGAGATGTCAGCTCAACTATGATGTTTTCCCATCTTACTTAATTATTTAATCCCCCCCCCCCCCGACGAGCCGACGTGAACCTCAGTGATATGAAGTCATAGAACTGCAGCTCTTATTAGCAGCATCCTTGCAGACAGTTACATGTGGGCAGGTTTGAAAAGTACTGTGTGTCCTGTATTCAGGCCTTTTCATTTTATTGTAAAAATGAATGAATGAATGAATCACTTGTTTGATGTGTGGTACGAGAGCATCAGCTTCAAAAGAGACGGGGGGAAAAAAAAAAAGAGTATATGTGACCATTAAAAACGGGTGAAGAGAACACAAGAAAGCCCTGGGACCACTGTGGTCCTTTGGTGTTAAGAACATATAGAGATTGGTTGGTGGTTCAGTTGTGTGCGTGTGTGTGTGTGTGTGTGTGTGGGGGGGGGGGGGCGGACAGTATACAGTCTATAGAAATAGATGTTCTCAAAAGATATCAAGCATTATTTTCCACAACCCACATAATCAAAAAGCGCCGCAACGAGGCGCTGAAAATTCCTGCTTATTAATGACTATCTACTTACTAATTATTGATTTTTAAAGCTGGTCATAGAGTTTCAAAATGACTTGATGATTTAAAAATTTCTGTCTTAAGTCAGATCAGTTTCTGTGCAGGGGATGAATGGTTGGTGTGATGTTTCGGAGGCAACCCAGCTTCTCCTCGATTGTCGAGTCAATAAAATACAGCCAACAGAAACCAAACATAAGCTGATCCTCAGAATGACAGCTTTGAGAAAAGAACTGTTAATGATCATCTATTAATTTTAAAAATCGTCATCCTTCCAGTCGGATTGGGCAGTTTGTTATCACGTATGTGAGACCTTCTTAAACTGTCTTGTTTGTGTAACGAAGTAAGAAGCCCACGGTGACACGCTGGCTGGATAAAGGTCACAGGTTTCATATTACCGTTGGAACATTCTATAGGTTATTGGTTCCAGCCAGAGCAATCTACCCGTAGCTGCAGGAAACGTGCTTCTCCTGCCATTGAATTCCTGTAATCTTATGAAGCTCCTTCCATTCAGGCAGCACTGAAAATGTCACCCAGATAGTGATCTGTATTTAGATTTAAGGTTGTTGTTGTTGTTGTTGTCGTTGAGTGAACAAATATGGCAAGCCTATCAATCTGTGTGACACGTGATGTATTTTGTGATCGGTTCTCCTTCGCTCAAACTGGAGTATAAAACCTGTTGTCTTTTAGTAGATAACCATCAAAGGTCAAAGCACTGGGCGGATTTCTGGTTGATACAGGGGTCATAGTTGACATCCCCCAGTTGCCCCCCGCCGGTCTCATAATCCGCCTAGTACAGATGATGTCAGCCCATTAGATGTCTGTTATCGCTGGTGATGGGGAGCAAAGATTTTATGGTAATGCGGCCATTCTGTACCTCCTAATTGGCTTAGAAGGCCATTATCGTGTATTGATAAGAAATGTGGCTCCTCAGAAACACACACTGCAGTACAGAGAGTCAAGACACCCGACGTAACACCACCTCTCAAGTGCAACGTATGCACCATCTTGGTACTTGGGTCCGGCTGAGACACTCCACCTTCATTCAGCATCTTTTTGACTCTATGGGATCATTATTTAGATAAAGAACATCGCGTTGTATTCAAAACTCGTAACTGGTGATGGTTGAGAGCATAAACTCACTTGGACAGTGTTCATAGAGGTAATAATTGAAGAGAGAACTAAGGTCAATTTTTTGGGGGGGGACCTTTTTTTTGAGGTGGACTGCAGACTTTAGACAGTTCCTCATTTGTTTTACTTTTATTGTAGTACCTTGGAGTACTACCTTAGAGCACCGTGGTTGTGCACTGTGCCACAAAGCTAGAAGGCTCCCAGGATCAAGCCCCTCATGTCCCACTTCTTCTGTCGGTGCTCCTGACCCAAGAAGGATGGAAGTCAAATGACAACGATATGTAACGTGACCTCACCACGGAAGACTGCTCTTGGTTCTCCGATGTCAATGCTGTCTTTTATAAATCATGACCATCTCCTAATCCCAAACACGTGGTCATTATGAAACGCCGGCAACAACGTTCTCTGAGCCCTCACGGTGTTTTTGTGCCTAAATCCAACCTGGCCTGTTATAGATATTCCGGAAGTATAGCAGTGGGACTGGATTTGGGCTTTTACTGTCTCTCAGTTCTAATGATATGCACCTTGGGGACCAGTGGGTGCAGCTCATCTGGCGCTTGATAATTGCAGTGATATCAACTGATAATGGGTTGATAACATCTAGGAGGTGTGCACAAACTTATTTGGAGTTACTTAAGTGAGGCCTTGTGTCTGAAGGTGATAAAGGGTTGGGTTTTTTTGTTTTTTTTTTGGACTCCATAGTAGTGGAGCAGTGAGCCTTTCAATGTGCTGATGGACAGGGTCAAATACCATGATCTGTATTTATCAGTGGGATTCTGCTCCTGTGCTGTAAATGTAATTCTAAAGCCTCTTTATCCTCTTTTTGAGGATTTGCAGTATAGCAGATCACATGTGAGTCTCTCTGCACTTAAGCTACACTATCAGCAGCCCAGTAGGCTATCCATAACACACACACAGCCTTCTTTTCATTTGGGGTTTGTATTTAGGAGGAGACTATTCAAAATCATGAAGTAATCTGCTAAGTGTCTAAATGTTGAGACTCGTTTTGTCACTACTTTCAGACAATGAGGGTCCGTTTTGTTCTGTAGGTTGCAGGAATTGTAGGACTGATGCAGTCCAGAGTGACGTGACAACAGATGGAGGGAACGGCATTTTTATCAATACGACATTGGATGCATCAAGAAAACCTGACAGTTTATCGATACTCTCAGGTGGAGATACACTCCGACTAATACTTCCTTTGTGGTTGATGTTTATTACAATTAAAGACGCATGTTTACTGGACGAGGAGACTGCAGCTCGTATCTCCAGTCAAATTTAAATCAATATCCAGCTGAAAGTGCTGTAAAACAAATGGAGATCAGATGCAGAGATGCATTCTACTGTAAAACCTCTTATGGTAATTACGGAGTACTTTATGCTAAATGTACTAATGAATGTCCATTTTATTAGACTATGATACAATGATCCACCTGCACCCATGATATGGTGATTAATGCTGCCCCCCTCTCCCTTATTAAAGAAATATGTTTAAATTCAAACAGTGGCCTGCTGATGTGTTTTTTCCTTTCATGTCCATGAACTGATGGTTCAAAAGCACTTCCTGTGTGTCATAAATACATGCCGATGCCAGAAAAAAAAAAGAAAATCTTATAAAATCAAGAGTTTGTTGATCAACGCTCTATCTGATTATTGTTGTTGAGCCCAACCTCTAAAGCTCCTCTGGAGTGTCATCTTATTGTGGAGATGACTTTCTAACATGACATTACACAAGCTTACAAAAAAAAAAAAAAAAAAAACCTGAAAAAAAGAAAGGTAATATGTAAGTGAATCTATTTTGGCAGCATGTTCCATAACCACCCAAACAGACTTCATAGGGAATAAAGAAAGTGGGGAAGCTAGAGGGGGAGGGAGCCAGTGAGGAATCATGGGCTGTCAGAACCGTGTCTGTCTAAGCTTCAGGAATCCAGGAAGCTAATGCTGTTTGATGTATTAACCATGATGGAGGGGGCAGCGTCTGCGTGTTCATGTGCAGTCCTGTAAGGATTTGGTTACATTGTGTCTGTACTTGCACGTGTGTGTGTGTGTGTGTGTGTGTGTGTGTGGGGCAGGGGTATGCGCGGTAGTTTGTCCACATAGTTTGAACGTGGGTGTGTACGTGTGTTTGTGCTCATTGAAAAGTCGAAGAGGGAAGAGAATTGATGTTGTTTGATGTATTAATCATGCATATGTGGGATTGAGAGGCTCTGTGATGGGATGCTTGGGCACTGATTCTATCTGCAATCAGAGGCTCATTTGAGTCCCTTTGTGTAAATGCTTAACATTGTTTAGCAGAATATAAACAGGCTGCTTATAAAGCTTTTATTTGTGTGACCAAGATGAGTTGTAAAAGAACACGCGAGTCTCCGATTTCTCAACTTTCTCTATTAGAAGCGCCGTCGAGCCACTATGAACCCGTTTTTTTTTTTTTTTTTTTTTTTCTGATGTGATATTTATCAGGCAGCTCTTAGTGCCAAATACGAACAGGAAATGTGTTTTCAAACAGCAGCTCTGTGTATGAGTAAATCAATAATTCAGAGGGAAACGGTGTGACACTGATCTATATGCCATCATGATTCATCAGCTTCATGTTCAACCTTGTGATATATATCATAGATCCCAACTGAAGGCAGATGAATAACTGCGTCCGTTTTATAACTTCACAGTTAATTAGTTGGGTTTTTTCTTGTCTGCTTAGGCACCCACCACTGCAGGTACAAGTCAATGTTCTGAAAATTATTAAAAGAAAGAAATGGTTCAAAATCTACTCCCCCCGCCTTTTTGCTGTGGAAATCTTGTCCGAGAGACACTCCTACTGTCTAAAATTTAATCCATGTTGCTTTTGGATTACAAATGTATTTCATTTGACACTTTAATTCACTGCAGAGCTCCACTTGTGTTGCCTGGCAACTCTTTTAAGGTGCACACAAAGGATCATTACAGATTTCATGGGTGCAACTGTACTTCTTTATTTAAAAAAAAAAAAAAAAAACACACTCTATACCAAGTGAGGAGTGGCATGGCTCAGAGAGCGTGGCCGTCTGGCAACCGAAGGGTCGCTGGTTTGATCCTCACTTCCCCCAGTGACCATGTCGAAGTATACTTGAGCAAGAGACTGAGCCCGCTTATTGCTCCTGATGGCCCTGCGATTGATTGCCGACCTGTCCGTGGTAGGGGTAGGGATAGGCTCCAGCCCCCCCAGCAACCCTTAACCCAACGGGTATAGAAAACGAATGGAAGGATGGACTACACCATGTGATGTGTCAGGATCCTGCGTATATATTCAGCTCCAAAATAAATAGACATCCTCACAAAATCATTCCTGCCAGTAAATTTACCAACTTTCATCTTGAGCTTCTGTGCAGCACTCTAAAAGAATCAAGTGGAGCTCCTCTTCTTGTGCGTCTATCAGACATATGTTACTAACAGGAGATGACAGCATGGCCCACAGTATTTAAATGGTTCATGGTGCTCGTACTCTGATGGCTACGATATGACATGATGAGCCATAAATATGTCACTTTTGATTCAAATGAGCTCTGAAAGGATATAGCAATAGAGTATTCATACTAGATATTCTGCTTTGGGGCTTTGTCTAAAGCCCATTGTGAAGCACTCCGCCAAAATTTCATCAGAAGATTAATCAAATCTGTCATCAATATCATACCATATCTGTATCAACTGTTTCTAGCGTATTCCCTGCAGTATTAGTGCTACTAAGGGGCTGTGATGCGTGGATATACTTTCAGATTTCAAAAATGAAAAATAACTGTTTTAAAATACTCAAAGCACTTTACTTAAATGTCTTAATAGCCGTCTTTCCAGTGATGCAGATGGAATTAATGATAGTGTTTTCATGCGCCTTCGCACGACTGTTGAAAATGTATTCACTCACTCCCCTGTGACTGACAGTCTCCATAAGCAGGACATCTATGTTTTTTTGTTTTTTTTTTGGTGGAAGCTGTAAGTCATCTTCTGTTTGAAGCCTGCAGGAAGATCGTTGCTCAGTTGCAAGCTGCTGTTGCATAAAGTGGAAAGCAGGGTTGTTGGAAGCAAACGGAGAAGCGATTGGAGGTAGGATCTGGAAATGAGAAATGAAGTGGGATTTCATTTGCATGTCTGGCAAACGGGTAAAGAGACAGAAGGCATGACTTTACTGGTGTGTGAGAGTTTGTTTGCGCTATGATTGAGACGCAGTAGCTGGATTACAGAGCTCTCCTCACTAAAAAAAACCAACAAAAAAAAACCACGCTAACTGCTAAAGGCCTCGACAGACAGGGTAGCTCACTCAAACAGAGTAATCTCTTCATCTGATGATTTCTGATATGTTGTTTTTTCTGTCTCGTTTCACCGCGCTTGGCTCTTCTCAATCTCCACCAAGAGATAATTGTGGAGAACACATCCTGCTTTGGCAGTGACTGGACGCTTGCAGCCAGAGATGAAAAAGGTCACTATGAATCTAATTAAGCATGATTTTTCAGTTCCTTGATAAGATCGAGGAGCACGAGAGCTCCACATCCAGTTGCATCAAAAGTATTACTTTGAATGAAAGAATGAGATGCAGACACACTTCTGAAATCGTCCAGCTCTCGGAATGTATTGCCAATCGGGACATCGGGATGCAGAGTAACAAATCTAGACAAGCGAGACCATGCCGTGCTATTATTAGCCAGGCATACATGTGCATGCACTCGCGCTGTGAAACACCGAATGGCACACTCTCATGCATTAGAGCATCGCCAGGGACAAAAAAAAGTTTTAAGTATGGTTGAAGGGTTTTTCATCCCTCTCCCCAATCCAATTATGTTCTAGTTCAAACAAACGGAAGTGTATGCATGCTTTTCAGCTAGATGCTGCAGCAATAGATATTAACTCTGAAGATGGGAAGTTTGAGAGGCAATAAGGTACCCAGCAGGGAGCGGATATCGAGGATTAATTTCTCTCATGTCTGATTCTTTACAGCCCCATCTTCTTCTCTTGCCTATCGTTCCCTTCTGGCGTGATTAACTCTTGATATCTCTTTCATAGAGGCACTTTGGAAGATTTATCTTACAGTATATTACAGGAAATTGAGAGATGTGATGTAAGCTAACTGGCAATCTCCAATGATTATACTTCAAGAAGTGTCAGAGCATTTAAGTAAGTACTTGAAGTAAACCTTGTTCAATTGAGCTTACCATTCCTTGCTGACATGAATACACTGACAAAGTGTATATTGGCCCGCAGTCAGCTATTAAGTTGTGGTGACTGTGCAGCTTCTGCTCTGAGCTTAAAAACAGTAAATATTGATTGGTTGCACAGAACCTGAAGCCACTGTTTGCAATCTAAAACGAATGCTAAATGTAATGTAAACGGAAAGTATCAGCCATTATCCATGTCAGACAAGGCTATGAATTGTGAGCCTCCAGGGAAAGAATCATATTTATTTCAGTAGCTCGCATTCAGATGCCCCCCGATGAGTTCACTTCTATGACCTCTATCTCCTCACCATCAGCAAGGTGGGACTCTGGTCCACTGACTATACTACTCCCCCTGTTATTGCCTGCTTGCCTTTAATTCAGTTTTGTTTAGGACCACAGCTCTTGGAGATTGAATTGGACCCTTGCCCCTGGGAAATTATTTAGATAAAAAATATAGCTGCAATTAACCATTAGAGGGCTCTGAAGCCTAACACACACATTCAACACAAAAGCGCACACACACACAAACACACGCACACACACGCACACACACACACACACACACACACACACACACACAAAGATATGGTGATGTACAAAGCTGCCAAAGCTCCACAACATTATAAAGCCTGGCCAGATGTGATCCAACAAAATTTGGGGCCATTTCCAAACATTTATGTAAAATTTGGTTTCTCTAGCATTTGGAAAAGAAAATAAGGGGCTGCAAAGCCAAATGCTAACTGAAGCTAGCAGTGTTATTGTTTGACCAAATGTTGTTGTTTTTTCTGCTGTTATGGAGAGCAGATAAGAATACAGTATTATACACTTTACTGCACAATTGTGGAACTAAAAAAGAAAGGGGCAATGTTTTTGTTTGGGGAATCATTGGATACAGACTTATGTCACCTGAAATACCCTCTGAAGTCAGATTGTGTCAGTTTTTAAAGCAATACTTCCTCATATAAGTGTATTTTTCCTTCCAAGTACCATAAAATATTCCCTTTGTGCTCTAGAAGACATTTTTCCACCACTACTTCTTAACTTGGTGACTCCAGGATGCAGAAAGGGTCAGTCATGTATATTAGCTTGAAGCTAATGGTGCTCCATGGCCAACAATCACAAACAACCAAACTACATGGCAGGATAAAGAAGACATGGATTACATCCTGAGTTGTGTTTGAGAGATTGTAAACAGGGTTTGTTTTTTGGTTGGCAGTTTTTTTATTGCTGGCAGTCGGGTGCTTCAAGTCAATCCTCATGTTAAATATACTTGGCTGGCTCTTTCTGCATTCTGGAGTCACAAATGAGTGATGCAGGAGGGAAAAATGACCTCAGGAACCCTTTTTGTGGGTACTTGAAGGAGAAATACAGGTTTTGGGTGATGTATTATTTTAAGTTAAAGACAAATCGATCCTCTGCTGGGATTCCCATCATTGCTTATATCTTGGACTAGCTAGCTGCACTCCAAGGTCCATTGTATCAGTGACTGCTGTAAATTATGTAGGGTCTCACACCATTTCACAGTACTGAGAGAGAACCTGATAAACGTTAGAGCTTGAATGAATCAATCACAAATATAACCTCTTACATTGGGGGGAAAAAAATAATATACTGTGTATATTGTATTGATTTTGAAAACTCAACAGGACAAAATTATAGGCCATGCTGCCACTCAGTTAGATGATGGCTAAAAAAATTAGAAATGCAACAGTTTTTTCAATAAATGGCAGGAAGATATTAATTGTGAAATCCACTTATTGTCCATCATTTTTAGTGCCAGTCAAGCAGATAAATTCCTTCCTCTCCCTGACTTCTTGTTAGCTTAGCTGCAATGAACGCTAGCAGCCGAACATTAGACGCTATTAAAACCATTTAAATAATGATAAGAACTGAATAAAATTGAACAGACGTTCTATGTGGATAAAAGGAATGATATGATAGAAGGTTGTAATACGTTAGTAAATCCATGAACGGGTCAAAAGGTCAGACTTTCAAAAGTGGACAAATTATCTTCAGTCGCAGCAGATTGGACAAAAGAGGAGTAATTTCTTTCTCTTGCTGTTGACAGTTATTTATAACATCACTCTTGTCTGGTAAAATCCTCTCTCTTCACATCACCACAGCGATCTCTCCCCTTCTCTCTTTTTGTTCTTTCTTTTTCTTCTGCAAGGTGGCAGAGAATGACTTTAGCGTTTCCCTTCGGTCTTCATTTTCCTCAGGCTCTGTATCGTGTCCTCCATTTCGGCTGCCCTCTTTCCTTTTGTTTCTCTGTTCCGAGCATTGATTTCTTTTCAGAATGTCTGGTGGCATGTTGCTTGCAAACTCTGAAAAGTCTTCTATCTTCTTTCTGTATGATTTCTTTTGCTCCTTTGAGCTCATATTAGCATATTTAGTCCCCACTGTTTAAGACAATGAGTGTCGGAAAAAAAGACATCAGCATCTAAACCCAAAACCAATCAAATTTTAATCCTGGGCCCTTCCCAATTAAGTTTTACCACTGATCCTTTCTCCGTTTTCCCAAAAGCCGGCCCCCCTCCTAACCCAAATCTCTCTTGACACCAAAGAATATTACATTTGTGTGCAGTTCCAGTCCCATTCCATCATCTCATTTCATTCTGTCAGAAAAATACCAATAATGAAACTATCATTAATCAGCAATCGCTCCCTGTATATATTCACTTTAACATAACACACACAAGCTCAAAGATACAGTTGTTACTGATGAATCAATTACACTTCAACTGTAACTCAGACACAAAATAATTAGGCTATTTGATCATCAGATAACGACCAAAATCCCATTATGCAATCGTATTTTACTTGTAAAAGTCTGCTGTGCAGTAGATAATCGCAATCTTGCCGGAACACACAAACTGCTGCCCTCCTTCAACTTACTGCGGTTTGGAAAGAGCAGGCAAGTTTCACTTTTTAGATGATAATTATGTGGCTTTGGTCCATAAAAAACAGCACATAACATCTTTTTCTTGGGCTAACATTTGTGACTTCTTAACACCTGCGCCCCTCTGTCAGGAGGACGTGTTTTGCCTGCACAAAAGCAACAAATGTTTTCAAGGGTAGCTGTGCATAAATATAGATTTTTAGAATTGGATTTATTTCTTGACATTGTGTGTCAGATGCATTTAGCACTCATCAGACATTAAATGTTCTATTTTGTATGATTTTCTTTCAAACCAAGTCAGTGAAGGTGGGAGTTTTTTTTTTTTTCCCCCAGCGTGTTAGCCGTGGCGGTGGGACAGGATCATTGCTGGATGATGCCCCGCAGCTGACAGCACTGAACCGACCAGAATCCGTTTCATACCCTCACTTGAAATGTGTTCTGTAGCGAGAAGTGTTCTTTTAATGGAGAGAAGACATCCATAGCTCATTGTGGGACGGAGTGGCTGACGGAGAGCGTTTTGTCGCAGGGTGATGCATTCACACCAGCACTCCCACATCCTGTCATATGGAATGGCGTGAACAGTCAGATTTGTCATTAGATGTGGCAGCTATATTCACACTCGGTGGGTCCTGCTGCAGTAATACTTGGTTTTACTGTAACAACATTATGGTATTTCAAGGCCAGTGCTCCCATTGAAATGAAATTTCCACTGTAGAAAAGAAAAAAGTAGCCCTGAACAGGCGGTGGCACAGACAGTGAAGAATGTGAATTCAGTCTTGCCTATCAAGACCATTAAGGTCTATGTGATTGTTTTTTAATGTATTCACTCCAGTCGTTTTTCTCTCTCTCTCTCTCTCTCTCTCTCTCTCTCTCTCCATTTACAGTATATGAACAAAGGGACTTTTGGTCTTTATCCAACCCCCTCCCCTGTCTGATCACTTCATCCTCCACCCAAACCCGTGCTGACTCCTCTGCACTCTTCTCCCCTCCCTGCCTCTCGCTTATGTTCCCCCCCCCCCCCTCCCCCTCTCTCCAGCGTGTCCCCTAGTTTTCTGGTAGCTGTGTCTCTTTGATAATCCAAGACTCTTTGAAGACTCCAATTCCACGCTCCTTGCCTTGGAGCTATTGCACCTACAAAAACAACTGTGTGTGTGTGGGTGTGTGTGTGTGTTTGTGTGTGTGTGTGTGTGAAGAGGAAGAAGAAGAAGAGAGCAGTAGATGAGATGTGAATGGAGGACATAATGGTGGAATGGGAAATAAAAACAGTTCCCTATGCATTTCCCGTGCAGCTGCTTCAGTCTTTATGGTTTTATGCTTGCTGCATACACTGAGAGGTGCACTTCTTCATTGTCATATTTGTTGGTGCAGCTCATTTTTTTCTGGGGCTTCAGAGGGAGCAGCTCATTGATTCCTGCGTGCACACCCAAAATGCCAGTGCAGGCATACTCACAAACACTGTAACAAATGGAAATTCTAGCTCTCACATTTCGGGGGAACCCTGGCAGGATATCAAAGAGTTAACATGCACGTTTTGTAACTATTGCAACATTTAGAAAAACAGGGGATGTATATGTTTCCTCGACATATGCTGCTTCCCTAAGCTGTAGCAGCTGTCAGATCTCAACCAAAAAAAACCAAAAAACAAACCATCAGTTTCTCTGGTAGCTGTCAGATGCTGCAGAGAGGTAATTAAAGAAAATTAGTTGGCCAAACTTAAAATGCCACACTGATCAAAATTAATCATTTTTCTCCCATCCACTTCCTCCCTACTTGGTATCGCGGCCTCTTCATCTTACCTCTCAGTGAGTCGGGCTGCTCTCTGTGACTCTATTCCTCCATTGTTTCAGTCTCAATCTTTAGTCTCTGGTTTTGTTTTTTTCCCCCCTCCATCTTCGTCTCCAGCCCTCCCTCTTTGACTCCATCGTTCGGCTTCTTTTTTGGCACAGGAGCTTGCCATCGGGATTTAGAAGAAATTGAATTGAATTATGAAGGAATTTCTCTGCAGTACGATTGGCATCATTTCCTCCACACAATAGAACATCATTCTCATATCTCTCAGTGTGGGGGAATGAAAATAGGCCTTGCACCATTCTTTCTCTCATCCTTTTAAATTGAATTTTTCATATCATAGGGGCACTGAGACATCAGCCAGTTTCCTTTAACATGGGCAGAAAACCCATTTCATAATATCTCAGAGACACATAACTGTGATTCAATAGGAAACGCCTCGCTTCCAGCGCCAGTACTCATAGGCTATACCTCAATCCAGGATTTATAAATAAGGCCACACAGGTTTCCTTTAGTTTGAAAACTTGCGAGTGCTCCAGCAGAGTTCACTGTAGGTGTGTGGCTTTCCCAACGGATAAAAGCACTCCATTGTTAAGTAAATAAAATGCAGCATTGGACTCATAACCTTATATATTCCTTTCTTTTCCACCTGTCTTTTTTGTAGGAAGCATATAAACTATGTTCCCCTTCACCTTCGGAAACCTCCCATTTCGCCATTTTACTTTTATTAGTGGAAAAGCTATGACTCCCAAGCCGTTTGTGCAGAAGCAGTATTTTCTACTTGCAAATTGCACCCACGTTGCTGTACAACACTGTAGCAATGACTATGCTTAGTTGGCTATTATTCACGTTCAGAGTTATGAAACTCAGGAGTTTGTAGTGCTTCATTCCTGCAAGTGAAAATCTGAATATTCAGCATTTTTCTCAGTGAAAATAATGAATAAAAAGACAAAACTGTGGCATAAAAAGTGAGAGCAACATGATGCATTAACACCCATTGAACATGGAGAGCAACACGAGATTACGCACACAGTATTTGTGTGCTGCTCCTGAAAAAAATGGCTGACTAGATTGATTCAAATTATGTATATTCTTCTTAAGATCCAGTAAATTCACAATAAGGTATCAATAATGATGTATCAATAATGATGTTTGATCCTTACACAGCTGGTTGAGTATTATAGGGAAGAAAATGAGCACCGACATACGCAGTCATGAATGCTAAAGCATTCACGCGGATATGAATACAGTATGTTGATGAGTTAATGTTATATTTAACCATAAAATATTTGGAGCTGAACTGTTCCATCTCTCTTCTTTCTGCACAAACAGCATCCGCTGTGTCACAGGTCATACGTTCCGGCTGTTGGGATCAGGCTGTTCTCCTCTGGTCATGGACAGATTAGACTTCACATCAGTCTTTTGGTGGCTTTTAGTCGAAATTTTAGCCCGTATTCATTTTTAAAATTTTCTAATATTGTGTCTTATAATCTCGCAGTCTGGATGCTCTGATTCCTCTAATTAAGGGAGGGCAAAATAAATGTAGGCTATTATTTGATTTTAACTCTAACCTTGTTATTTGGCCTTTAGAGGTTTCTAAGTGATTAAATCAATTCATTTCATTAAAGATACTGTAGCACCAGGCGATTTTAAGTGGTGAACTGGCAGTCTGTTTCTTTTCTTTTTTTTCAAATTATGACCATGACACACAAACACAATGAAAAGCTATGTTAAGATTTGTTAGCATCTAGTTAAAACACCACATGGATGAAAGGAATAGCAGGATGCAGCTTCTATTTGATATAATCCATCCAGTAGTTGTTGGTTCAGAGGATGCATTGCTTTATCCGTCATTCCTCTTCTCCTAAGTATCCTCTAGCAACCATGCAGACTTGCTGAGAGGGAGTTGCACTCTGGGCTGCAAGAGTGTTCCCAAAAAAAGTTTAAAAAGACGCACACGCATGCGTGCACACACACACACACACACACACACACACACTGACGCCTCTAACACGAAGGCTCTAACACTGACAGGAGCACTAACCCGTGGATGCAAAAAGACCCGACACTCATCAGTCCTGCTGTTCTATCGTGTTTGTGATGTCGAACGTGACACATCGGAGGTACGGGAAACAAAAAAATAAAACACAAAGACTGTTTACTGGTAATACATGTAGCAGGCTATCCCAATTTAAAAAAAAAAAAAACAGCTATTGATACTCATTTTAGAGTCAAAATGGTTTAAATCTAACTGACTCTCTGACTCTGCTGGAAGTCTGCTCTAAAGGTGGTGGAGTAGATGGAAAAGCTTTCCCATCTGCATAAGTGCTAGCAGCCCTGTGGACTGGCAATCAGTGAGGCTTGGCTGGATGACAGGGCACCTGACAGCAGAGTGGTGTCGGATAGCTCCAGGGCATTGACAATGGACTGAAAACTTGGTGTGATGGGAAAGCACAACAGCACCGGGGTCGTCCGTCTCATCAGGGATCTGTGAAATGGCAATGGCAATCGAGATGCTCCGCCGCCACCAAAATGTTATCATGGTTGCTGAGGGGTTGCAATTTGCCCCAGGAATCTCTTCTTATTTCCTCATTCAAACGGCAAGCAAATACCTTTTTTTATTTTATTTATTTTTCAAATCCAATCATCGAACAGACTGTCCAGCCTGTATTTGTAAGTGATTAGATATAACCGTCGACGATAAGCCATCTGTGTCGGTTGCTGGGGAAATGACACAGACTCAACTATTCATAAATAGCTGCATTTTCCCAATAGAAATGGCAGGAAGATGGCTGAATAACTCTTTACACCGTGGCAATATCACTCTTAGCGCAAAGGTCCACTTCCATTATTGATAGAGTGCCTAGGAGGACACGTGGCTATGGAACTGTTTGCTTGTACATTTTTTTCCCCCAACTACCAAAACTTGGTCTAGAATACAATCAAATCCACGGGTAAACATTCCATCTTGGGATTCAGAATCGACAATCTGACCAGATCATCTCCAAATATTAAGCACCCGTCCCTGGTAATATTAGTCCGCGTAGCAGCGGATTCGAAAAGATCACATGAGAAACCACCGGGCTTACATTTTTTTGTATTTGTTGTCTGAACCTGCTGGTGATTCCGACCAGTCGAGGAGGGGAAGGGGCCGCTATCGGGATTTTGATGTGATTGGCTAAAGTTATTCATTCGTCGTTTCTCTAGCTGAGCTCTACGTTTTCGATGGTCTCGCGTGGTTCTATGAAGCAAACTATCTGATGCATCTGGTTAAATATTAACTCTGCAAACTTCCTACTAAATCTCACCAAAATGGGATTTTGACACATGGTGCCAACAAACAAACCAACATGCTGATACACACTGGTCATCCTTATCAGAGATAATAATTGAAGATACACTCTTAATTCCAGATTATTAGGTTTACTTTAAAACCGTCAGCCTCAGACGGTTTCCAAATTATGACCATTTGTCATGTAGTGTCGCAGTATCTTTTATACACTCATCAATAAAGACAACTCACAAAGGAGTCCATCGATTCCAGTGTGTGTTTAGAAATTCTGTTGGGCACAAATTAAAGTGCCACAGTGTACACATTATTAACAGTGTTGTGTCATCAATAGTTCTTATTAATAAAGACTAAAGATGTACGAACCGTTTTCAAACCTGTGAATGTGATTCCACCCAAGGTTGATCCAAGTAATGGCCAGTGATTTTTTTAAAAGCTGCTATTATGTGGCTGCCGGGATGTAGCTGTCGTTCAGCAATGACAACAAGTGAGCTCTATCAGGGTCGGAATGCTTGTTAAGGTAATAGAGAGATCTGTTGAACCCAAGGTGAATAGACGAATGTAGCAGCCGTCCTTTTTCTGTCGTTGTTGTTTTAGTTTTAACTTAACAGACAGGTGGGGAGATTGTAAATAAAACTGTTTAATCGTACACTTGACCGTGAGATACCTCGTCATACAGTTATGAAGAAAAGAAATGAAATAATTAAACGGCTGCCAGCGTCTCTTTTTGGCGTATCAGTGAATCAGTGGAAACTGTGTGTGGCTTGAGATTATTCTGAGGCGGCAGGTTATAGATAAAATCCCTGGCAGTCTGACAGGGGAAAAAAAAGGGAGCTCTGAATGCAATGAGAGCTCCAGGTATGCAGTGGATGATTGGTGTTTATTACTCTTTTAAAATGTGTCTTGGTCCCCTCGTAAAGACAGAATCCTGCCCAATCTTTCCACCTGCTTTGGGATTGTAATATTATGCGTATAAATGAGGCCATTTTCGCTCAATCTAAATGGGGTTATGAATTCAGATGTCATCATAAATGTCCCCTCTTTCATTCTCAGCCCTATAGCTTCTTACTCCTACCCACAATGCCCAAACAATCCCACTCTCCCGCCTCCAGTCTCCCAGAATCTAATCCTTCTGCTTGTCCCCTCTAGCCAAAGCGCCGTCCTTGTCTGCCTGACCAACTCCCCACTCCTGCTCAGCCTCTGTTTCCATCCTTCTGTCTTGCCACATCCCTGCAGCCCCCAAGGCCTGGCAAAGGATTTGTGCTCAGTCTAAAAGGAGAATCTATTTCCCATCTCTGCAGCCTTTGCTAGTTATCATACCCAGGAAACATGCTGACTCTCTGGAGTGATGCCTCCAGGAGAAGTTTAACCAAGAATCCATATTTGAACAACTAAATGCCCCCACCCCACCCCACCCCCCACATTTGGAGGCACCGAGACCTCCAATCATATTAGGAATGCACCATTTGCCTGGTCAGCCACATTAAGCCGGAGTTAGTTCGTTCAAATGACAAAACAATGGTTAGAATAACAGAGTAAAGTGAGGTCTGATACTGCAAATGTGTGAGTTAAGATAAACAGTGTGTTCTGTCTGTAACAAATAACCAGCACAACGTAGAAGCCGTTTTTGGGTTAGCGAATGTTATTGTGCAAACAGGCACCAATCAAAGGGCATGTTTAATAGAAAGAAAACAAATCTTTTATTCTCGTACACGCTCAGACACACACACTCATCCCCACACACGCAGTCACCCCCATCCCCCAACCCCCACCCTTCGTCTTCTTGCTGTTGCACGCATACAAATCACAAGAGGCCATTTTTAAAAGTTACGACTCTAGAATCTTTCACTCATGTTTGGACATATATTCTAAGTTCCATAAAACGGTGAGTTCTAAGTGGAACGGGATACTGTACTATGATTCATGGACGTGCTTGGAGAGGAAAAAATATGACGCAAACCACAATTCAAATATTCAGTGTTTAGCTGAAAGATGGAGCTGTAAAGGGAGGTAAAAATATGAGATGAACAGGTTTCTGGAAACATTCTGAAACCCTCTGATTGCATTAGAAACGGTGTTCATTGCACTTAGCTTTGCTCAAAAAAGCATTTCCTCAATATCTGGTGTATATGGGCTAAAAGGGTGATGGTTCCAATGATTTCTAACATGGATTTGTTTGCCAGAAAAGTGGTTGAAATGGTAGAAAGCAGAGACCTGCCATATTGATCCAGGCTCTGACTCGGAGAGCAGAGGCAGCCCGCTTGTGCTGTATCAGTGCTTTCCTGACTTTTACAAGAGGCGCTCCTGTGGGGGGGGGGGGGGGGGGGGGTGATTGCATGTGTAAGGAGTCATCTTTCTGTTGTCGAGCGGCGGTAAGTCACCATTAGTAAACTGATCTCGGGGAAGAAGAAATTTAATGGTCCCCCTAACTGTATTTACAAGCCATTCAATTTGATAAAGCGTGTGATCTTGAATGATTTATTATTAAGCTGCCCTGCTCCTCCTCCAGCCATCAAATTCAGGATGTCATCTGTACTTTTTATTCATTCATTTATTCTTTCATCAGACCTCATCCATGAAGAACAATGAGAGCAGATCTAATGATGCAATTTATACTAATGCAAGCAAAATAGCGACTCTCACCAACTGTATTTTCCAATACTTTAGCGAGTTAGTCGTGTTTTGATCTACTTGGGATTCCATTTCAGTTAAATTGCAGAAATGTTGTCTAGTTTCTGCTCGGTTAAACATCAAAAGCGTGAAGGAAGGAAATATTAGAATATGGAAATAGGAAGTAGGTCACTGGGGCTATTCATTAGCATAGCAATCATTGTCATCAGAATTTATTTAGCAGTGGAGGATTTAGAAAGTAAAACGGACTAATAAACAAAAACAGAATTATTATTTGCACATTTTCAATTTCCGTAAAACCTTATGACGCTTGTTTTCTTCTCTTTTTGTGGTTCTTTGTGCAAGCTGTACAAATGTATTGACATTGTCATCACGGGAGGGTTTTGATCTAAATCCACAGGCTTCCTCTGTAAAGTAATATACTGCAATTTGGTAAATAACTGTCAATAATGCGCATGTAACATGTGTATTGCTATTTTTCTGCACATTCTGTGCTCCACCTCCATTCCCTCCTAACATTCTGTGTCCTGGATAAACTGGCTGTTGTAAAGCAAGTTGATTTGTTCATCACATCACCACATAGATGCATTCGCCTAAACTTCCAAGTATTTATTACATCCCGCACACAAACATATCTGAATCATTATTTACATATACAGGACAGTATCATACAGCATATTTAAACACATAGCCCCATATTTTAATTTTGTGGTATGGCATGACATATTTGAATAATGTATGTATTTTGGTACAATTTATTCCTCTCTGCTGGTGCTGATATGCATACTCTCATTATTAAAGACCATAACCTCTGCTGTTCATATATTTCTACCTTATATAATCTTCAGAATAATAATAGTGCAAAAGACTATTTAATATTTAAGAGTGTTAAATATTTAATGCTATTTTCTGACTTTTGAAGAGTGAACTTCATAAGGCCGGCAAAATTCAGACAGTAGTCTTAAATGGTGGAGTTTCAGCTGTAATTAGACGACCTGCTGGGCGTCTCCATGGAAGCAACAAACAAAAAGAAAGTTTGAAATTAGTTCTGTAAAATTTAAGATGCTCATTTGTTGCCTTTTTGGTTTTAGCATCCCCATCGGCGAGTGACCTTCTCCACCAACAACCCAGTGCAGGACCTGCAGGATGCCTCTCAGCACAGTTACTATGACAGCGGCTTGGAGGAATCGGAGACACCCAGCAGCAAGTCATCGTCTGGTCCTCGCATCGGACCCCTGACCCTGCCCGAGGACCACTATGAGAGAACCACTCCAGATGGCAGCATCGGAGAGAACGAACACCCTGAAAATGGTATGAAGTGAAATATTCTCCTCAGTTCTCCTTGAATATGATTACTGCTACGTGAGGCTTCTTTGTGTGTGTATCTGTTTGTGATGTGCCTTACGCCATTATTTTAAATGGCTTGATTCATACTTCTACAATAAAGCCACGGCATTTCTAAAGGCAGAAGTAGTCCAGGCCTAAGCATAACCTACAACGCACCCACACCGACAGTTTTCCCCATTTCTTGATTCTCATTTTCAAACCACGTCCTCTCTGAGCTCGTTTCAACATTATATTTGTGTCAGTTAATGTTAACAACTATAAATCAAGTGTAAGGCCATAGGCGAGACGGGTTAAGTTTGTAACATGAAATACAAAGAGTCCCCAACACGAATGAGGACACGCGTGTTCCTAGCGAGGGGTTGGACATTCAACGGCATAAAAGCTGCGGTGCCTTTAACGTTGAGTTGCTGTGGTTGTTGATGACTGTGTGAAAGGTTATTGGTTTTTAAGCTGATCCGTGATTGTGTGTACGTGCGGTATCAAGGCCGGAGTTAGCTGCGTCTCCATCCTCCTCATCAGCAGGTCCTCTGTCAGACATCCTTAATGACCCTCTCTCACAAGAGCGCTAATTAAAAAGTCTTACTAATGGAGCATTTGCCCTCCAAATAAATCTGAACCATGGCATCTGTGCAGACCGCACTATTTACCCTTAAGTATTTCCTTGCCTCTAGTTGGACCCAAGTTAAACTGCAACTTAGATAGTTAGGAGACACATTTTTGAAGCGGGGTCGACAAACTGAATACTAATCTTCTCAGCATGGGTCAAAAGTAAGAAAAAATTTGGGAGTACAAGCCGTGACTGCCATTCTGATTACATCATTTTAAACTGTGACCTGTCTCGTAGCACACTATAAGAAGTGATTCACACAGTGTAGTTCTAGTTATTATAGTATTTGACAGTGTGACACTTTCAAGATACGACTCTTTTACATGGTGATATTTCGCTACTCACCCAGATTGTCTGGCTTTTATCATTTTCTTTGAATGAGGGTATTGCTTTTTTTAAGTAACGGGTGAGACTCTGCAGTTTGTGTCTAAGAGATGGACTTTAAGGCTAAGTATTATGGATTTTAGGGCCCTTCCCAACATGGGGTATAAATAATTGATTTGTTGTTGATTAACATTGACAGTTGCTTGGTTGCACAGTCAGTGAAAAACAAATGAAACAATTTGCGAATGAGCCCATCACTAATTTGCAGAGATTCTTTTTTTTTTTTTAATTTAAAGGGAGGAAATCTGAAATATTCTCATATGTGAATCATTGCAAGATCAAAGCGACTAAATAGCAGATGTTAAATCAAAAAGGGCTGAAGAATAAGTAGCTCAAATAACTCCGAAATTTATTCACATTGTTAAGCATGAGGTTTTCTTGTCTCAAAGTCACTTTTGAATGAGCTTGTGGTTAAACGCTTGAAATAAGGTCTGTGCTTAGCATTCCTGATGATATTTAAAAGTTTTGTTCTCTGTTTTGGATCTATTTACCTGTTTCATAACAAGCAATTGCTAACAAGTAGCGATAGAACTGCAAAGGTGGGACAAATGTTCATGTTCTGCATCGAAGACAGAAGAAACTGAATCTAGCCAGTCATGCTTCCACTGTGTAGTTCGTTAGCATAACGTTAGCTTTGTTCTTTTAGAAATTACATTTATGCTTCAAAAATTGTTAAGGTGGTGTTCACATGTGAGGTTTATATCCCAGTAAATCTGAATAACATTTGGTATTGTTAGTTTTCGGTAATAATCCAATAGTCACAATGCTAAATTCTGGATTGGCTTCCAAAAATACATTTCCCAATGGCTCTCGATTCTTTTCCATTGTGAGTCTTTATCTTTTCACGAATCCAACACAAGTAATCAAGTGGGTGTCATTCGGTAACTTGTGGTCTCTTTGTTGACATCAATGGACACGGTAAAACGGTGAGAATAGAGGACGATTGCTGCCAGTGTTGCTGCTCCCTCTGGCCCTGCAGAGGTCAGACGTGCTTATTATCGCTTTTAATAGATAGATTTAGTCTTCTCATATACAAGCTCGCTGTTTACAGCCCAGGAGCCAACAGTTGATTATTTCCATCTGCTCTCTGCACCTAGGACATATAATATATGCATTCTCCTTTTCTTCTCAATTTTTGAGGCTGTTTATTGTGCTTTGCCCATCTGCAGCACACAGGTTTTTGTCAGACAGGGCGCTCTTTGTTGTCAGCAGCAGGAGAGCGGGATTGTGAGTGGAGATGGAGCAGTTAAAGAATGAAAAGATGGCACAGGATGGGGGGAGATGTTAGATTGTGACAGGGAACGGGGACTAAGAGTCTCTGACAAGGAAGCCCATAGGATGAGCACATAGGTCGGGGGAGATGTGAAGATGAACCGCTAACCAAGGATAGACCTAATTAAAATGTGATTCCCACTTCAGGGAGATAACCGAGAGCCCATATAAAATGAAGGATTAGACAGAAAAATCAAAAGAGACGGAAGAATTTCTCCCCAGCTCCACCTGAATTGTGACATGAAGTCCTTTTTTTTAAGCGTTTGAGTGACAGAGTGACAGGTTGTACTGGTGCAGAGCTTTGTTCATTGCAGTAGAGATGACTGGCAGGCAAAAACAGGGAGGTGAGCATGATGTGCCACTCCATTTAAGTTGGATAAAAAGTAAAATATGAACCACAGACTGTCAGCCTTTGCATCTCTGGGCCCTGCAAATATCGACATGGATATCTGTTTTGTTATACAAGTCCAACTTTGACAGCGGCAAATCTACATTTTGAGAGTGAGCTGATGGGCCTACAGTGGAGAGTAATGTACTACATGATGGGTGTTTATGGAAATTATGGAACCTTGACTGTATTAGATGGGTATAAGGTCAACATCTTGATTCTGAGCACCGTGTAAAACCACTGTAAAAATTCATGTGATTATCTGCATGACTACAATGGAATCCGTGCAGATTTCTACTCACACAAGCATCTGCGGAGTGTAGTATTGTCAGTAGTGGGAGTCCATTCTCATCCCAAGGGCAATGGTTTCTGTAGGAGGGCAACGGGGTCAGCTAACTCTGATGTAAAGCTTTTCTCCTCACTATCTGCGATGTGCAGCATTCATATGATGTTTCTTTAAAAAAAAAAAAAAAAAAGTTATTATGTCCTCATGCACAATTCATACCAGCAATCAATGGACCTGTGAAAACCCCTGTTGTGAGAACTTTAAGCTAAATGCCAGAAATTCCATTTATTCTCAATGGAAAATGCAATGATTTAAGATGACAGCGCTGCAGTTGAAGACTGGTTGGGTTTAAGCATAAAAGCCAATTGGTTAAGGTTAGTGAAACCCTTTTACACCACATACACATATCAGCATCTACAAAGGCGCACCGTTTCTCGCCACAAAGACATCTGCGAATGTCCCTTCATTCTGCGTTCCTGGATCTACAAATCAGGGCTAATTCATGATAAGGTAGTCAAGACAGGAAAATGGCCTGCTGCAATTTTCAAATCACAAGAAGGTGCAATGTTAAAGGTTGAAAAATAACATTTAAACGAAACTAAACTCCGTGGGGCAGAGACGTCCTTCCTGCTCTTATTCTTCTTCAGACATCTTTGTTTGTAGCAGAAATCGTTTGTAAGAGTTTAAGTATGTTATAAATTCCATTTATCATGATTATTATTATGAAATCCCCGCAAAAATCCCACAATCATCATTTTCAATAGTTGTTTTTTTTTAATGAAAACCAGAATAACGATCCAAAAATTAACATTCCCTCTAATATTGCCAATCATATCTTATTCGAAATCAAGTCGCAAATTCGTATGTTTTTGGAAATCATAGGCCTTAAAAAGTGGGAAATGAGAGAAGCCTTTAACACGGTGGCCGTGTGAGTGACCCTTCAACAAAAAAAAACATGCATCTGAACCCAAACTGATCCCTGCCTAAAACTAAACGTTCTTCGTGCCTGATCGGACTCTGCAGCACCGATACATTATTAAAACACAATTGTTCAACATTATTTGTTTGCGAGTGTTTAAAAACCCTTTACGCTGACTGTTCACTGTGTTATTATTGGAAATGAAAAACTCGTGGTTGAAAACCAGAATCAAACATCCGTCTCCTGCTGCAAACCGGCGTGTTTGTGGGACCGACCTGCTTCACTCGGCTTATATGAAAGCCTGCTGCGCCTGCCAAAGGGTGCCTGGTGCGTGGGTATAAGAAAGCTGTTTGACGAGCTTGGAGCGCTGTTCTTTGACATCGCGGGTGTAGAGAGAGTTGTTTATTTAGGTAATCAGTAAGTCAAGTATTAGAATAAGAATTACCAGTTGTTTTACATAAGCTGGTGAATATTGTTTTTAATATTGCTGGTGTTTGTTGTCTAATACGACCTTGTCTTTTTGAGCTGTTTGGCAAGGACAAAAGGGTTTTCGTTTCTGTCAAACTCACTGAAGCAGACATCAAAATATTCCCTTATGGTGCTTTGGTATTAGGCGTCGGTTAAAACTGCAGAAGTAGAATTCCTAAAATAAGACATGCATGCTGTCTGATCTGCAGCAATTAATTTCTGGAGTTCCTCTTTTCCTGTGCCTGAGCAGCTGCTCACTCCTCCCACTTTTTTTTTTTCTAATTCTTGTCTTCAGGCTGTGTTAGAGTGCACTCCGTTTCAGTTTTCCCTTGTGTGTTTTTTCACTCTTGTGTTCATGCATGCGCACCATTCGACTGTTGCTTCATCTCATCAGAAATGTTTATCCATTGGATATGCACCTGCATGCATCGGAGGGTGTTGCATCACACCCCAAATCACAAAATCATTTTGATTACAGTGCTTCTTTACTTTAATAGACTCTCATCATAATCACTGAGCTCTGTAATTCTCTCCAAATTGATCGCTTCAGACGGCATGAAAACTGCTTATCTTGTATGTCTGGTTGCTGTCAAGATCCATGACTTGTCCCCGAGGACTGGCGTCTGTCCCGTCTGACTGGCCGCCGTGTCTCAGACGCTGCCGATCAGATTTTGATTAATGAACAAGTAGCGTTTGAGCATCTTCGTCTTGAGAGTTTTGTCTTGTGGGCCCATGTGACTTGCTGGCACTTCAAGTCCCATGTAAAATACGGTAAAAATAAGCTAAAACTAGTATACTTCGCAAGATGCCACTCACAGATCAGCAACATCAGTTACCTTGAATTAGTTTTGATCCCTGAGTCGACTCAAATGCTTCCAGCTTATATTTCATAACAATAAAAAAAAGCATTAAATATTTGTATTTGATATCTTTTCAAGCACTCTTTTTAAAGGGTTTTCATCCGGCTGAGCTCTGGCTGTGACTCACTGGGGAGACCTCTACTCTCTTCTTAGGCCTCTACTCACTTCTTAGGGCACATGTTTGACCACCAATTCCAACATGTCCGGTCCAACCAGGACAATAATCACTCTTGGGAGGGGGGCAGGGGTTTTATGTCTGGGTTGTGATATGAGGGCTAGCACCTACAGGACACAGGTGGATTGAAAGCAGGTACCAGGATGTACACACATACACACGAATGACCACAGATGAAGGAATTTTGATGGGCCCAGCGTGCAGTCTCCCCGTGTCTTTCTCACTGCCATATGGGTTATTAAGAAGGGCGAGATAAAATGGAATAAATGGAATTTGCGTCACAATGAGCTTCTTTAAAAATGCTGTCTGATTTCCCAGCCTTAGATCTCCGGGATGATGCATGTAGTGTCATATATTTGTTCCTTTTGAACTCCTGTCAGGGATTTTCCTTCTGACTTCAATAACTGACATATCAGAATCACAGGGTACAGCCACACACACTTCCCTAGAAATATTTGGTTTGCTTGAGTGTGTGTGTGTGTGTGTGTTTGTGCGTGCGTGCGTGTGTGTGAGTGCGCACTAAAATAATGTGCAGGGAGCATTTTAAAGGATCTGGAGGAAGACGTGTGCAGACTGAGAGGTAAAGTGTCAGCCTAATGGGCCTTGTTTGTCCCGTGAGTCCCAGCTTGGGCCCCTGCCCAGGTGCCAGTATTGTGTGCTGATGCAGCGGTGTGGGTTTCCTCACACACAGAGCTGCATCTTGTCAGTCCCAGCCCATTAGTACCACTGAGTGGACCAAACCTGCCTGTACCAGCATTGTGACCTGTACCTCTGGATCTGCCACCACCCGAGAAAGGACAGGTCATGGTACTGGCAGTTTTGTGGAGGCTTCGTGGGGAAGGAAAAAAAAAGTCCTTATAAGTGGCCCCCTGAGGCAAGTTGTCATGAGTAATACGCCTGTAATTCTGCACTCATTCTAGCACACGCATTGTGCTCTGTTCACATCAGCGGCTGCTGTTTGTTACCCCCCACTGGTTTGTAATTTTATTTCATAGCAAATAGGTCAGTGGATGAACCTAACTGGAGCAGAATTAAACTCTCTAACCTGGATTAGGCTTTGACACCATAGACAATGGTTCACCATCACTGTTTAATGGTCAATGCAGCTGAATCCAAACTCGGGGTGTGTGTGTGTGTGTGAGTGTGAAAGCATAACGCAATTGAATGTGTAGATTTTCTTTGGCCAATCTAAAAATGTGCTTCCGCCCGTGTGGTCCTTATCAATGCCCCCTTTACACTTTGCACTCATCCCAAAATTTGGCCCCGCAGATTACAGCACTCGTCACATGACCTTTGAAAGACGGCGGACATCACGGCCCTGGCTAATAACGGTTAACACGGAGTGAATTAGGTTTCATGTCATTTCGTATAAACTGGTGCTGGAATTGTGCTGGCAAAGATTGCAGCCACATGTGAAATCTAGACGTGGAGTCGAAAGCCCCATTATCCCAATAAATCTACCGCCTTCAATTTCATACCACCTTCTTTCACACATTAAAGCGATTTCTCCGTAGTTTCATCATTGTGTCTGGCTGACTTGAAGACTTTGATAACATCACTGATAATAGCATGTTTTTATCAAACCCCCAATTTCATCTAAGCTTTACTTCTCATTCTGATTGTACTATTTATTTCATTTATTTTTTGATATGGTTATCCATGTATCGGCTTGGATTTCCTTCTTCAACCCCCCCTCCCCCCCCCAAAAAAATCAACAAAACGCTGTGAAAAGTTTGATTAAATAAAAAAAAACCCAACGTATCTTGGTGTTGTTTAAATAATAAAGAGGAAGAAAGCAAAATTCATGAAAGATTTAGTAGAAGATTTCTGGAACGTTCTCAAGGGACAGCTCCTCTTCTGTTCCTCTTCAACTTAATTGAGATCAACACAAGCTTCCCAGCTCTTATCTGCATGTATAGAACATTGATTAAAAAAAAAAAAAAAAAAAAAAAACCTTGATGAGTGTTCTGAATTATTGCCAGAAAGTGCATTCCAGAAAGTACATGCATATAAGCACACATTAGGCTCCATAAATAGTGCTTTTAACACCATGCTGCCACTAAAAAACTCTGGGTTTAGCACTAAGCTTGTAAAATGAATGTGAGAGCCAGTATGCATAAGCCAGTATCCCTAAGCTTTTAGATGTGCTCATGTATTACTCTAACAAAAGTGGATGGCTCTCTGTACTTTGGCAAAAAAATTGGGTAGCATGCTGTCTGCTCTTGCTACGCCAGTGAGTCTGAGCAACAGTGTGCTGAAGCAGCAGGTTTGGAGGTGGATGTGGGTTTGAAAGTACAAATTTCTGAAGACACATGGAGAAAGATTCTCTTAATTAGCCCAGTGTCACTCGAAAAAAAAAAAAAAAACAACCTCTCCCTACATAGCTGAGTGTCCACTGGCAGGTCCAAGGGATCCTGAGTGGATTTTTTTTTTTTTTTTTAAGGATAATTATGAAGACAGAAATACAAAGTGGTGCAAGTGCTCTGCTGCTCTCAGTGGGTCTTACCCAGTCTCACCTCAGATGTGATTCGTCGAGCAGGTAGAGGAATGCGCGTCCGGGGAGGGGGAAGCTGGCGAGGGGCCAGATCTACTTCAACCTCAGTTGGTTGGGCAGCTCAAGCCGGCATCAGAGAACGGCCCCGGGGGTCATCTCTCCATCTTAGTGTGATGGGGACCGAGAGCCGCCGAACCTCCCTCTAACTAGTGTTCTGCCCTTCGATGATGGATGGCACTTGAGGGACTTCAATTGTACTGTATGGGTCTGACATGCATTTCCTTATTTTCAGTGAGTCACAGAGGAATGAAGCCACTCTCGCTTTAAGGCTTTCTCACAGTCAGTTGAGGATATCTCAGAATTCACTGCAGTTCAAGGACCATACACACTCAATGAACACGACATCCTCTCTACACCAAAGAGAGCGCGGCAGTACATTTCTTTAAAAATGGAAATATCCTTGTGGTGAAAGGATCAATTCTTAATTTGCAGTCTTGTGTTAACATGGTATATCATTCAGTCAATATTTAAAATGCCTTAAGCTAAATAGAAATGACTTGAATTTGTCTTACTTAACCTCATAGCCCTTCCACATAGCATTGTTATGCATTGTAGCTGCCATAACTTAGATTTTACTGTGCTGTTATGATAAAACACCAGCATACTTTTATGCGGGCTTGATGGGGGTTTTGATCAATGCCACGTCTCAGTGTAAGGCATTTCAACACACACCTGAATACACACGCTGTGGCTCAGAGGTGTCCCAATCTATTCCCAGACTAATTTTGACAGAGTTTTACACCATGAAGCTTGTTTTCACGCTGCTGGATCTCCACTTTAATTAGAGAGTGTGCTTCACACCATTGTAATCTTGCCACTGATTTGTGCTACTTCTATCTATACAGATCGCCTTGCTCTTCTTTTGTCACAACCAGAGGTCTTTCCCACTTCAAGTGATCATATGGCTTGTTTTCATGTTCCCTCTGGGTAACTCCCTCTCAGATGACCGTGTCGCAAGGCCCCAACACTTGTCACTCATTTTGATAAGCTGTCTACTTTGAAACTGTATCTAGCCTGGAGATGATGTACTCATCATGCACAGACACTGAAAAAAAAAGAGAAAAAAAAAAAAACAGATGGCGAGTGCAGCCATAAAAAAACAAAAACACAACAGGGCTGTTTACTCGTGTTGTGCATTTGCTTTATGGGTTTGGTGTTTGTTTTACGGCTTTCCTGGTTTGTTGTTGTTATTACTTTTTTTCTTCTTTTTTTTTTTACTTCCACCTAATCTACTTTAAAACTCTCTACCTTGACACACAGAACGGAAAATATCACCAGCATAGTTCCAAAAAGCCCCCGCCTCCTGCATCGTGACCTAATTTACCCTCAACTTCATGAAAATTTCATTTGATTATCTTGTATGTCCACTTATATTATTCTAATGCAATAAAACATTTATGATGCTCTTTTAATGTCCTTTTAAAACATAAGGCAGCACTAAAGTGCAGGTATGGTCTTTATTCTATTACCCAAAGACTGAAGCGCTGGGGTGTCGCTGTCTTCCTCCCCTTCATCTCAGTAAATATTAGGTCAGCTGCGTTTCTGTGGTAGACGACTATTTCTGTTAGAGGTTTTTAACATCAAAGGACAGGAAGGCTGACCCTTTCACCATACCAAAGCTTATAAAAGTCAGTCAGCAACAAGCAGCGCAATGTGATGGATCGGTAAGGAGGAACAAGGGCGGGCGCCGGGGGGCGGGTGGGAGGGGGAGGCATGCGGGCCTCAAAAGCAGACACGATAACCCCCCGCTGCCTTCTGTGTTTTGTGCCTCTCTCTTTAAGTCTGTATTTCAAGACAGAAATCTGCAGTTTCCCTCAATAATTACATATTCAATCACGCTCTTGATTCCCTTTTCCCTCTTTTCTTCATCAAAGTCTTTTTCTCCGAGATGCTCGAGCCGGCTGCGTTAGAATGGCGAATTTCTCTGTGAATTGTCAGTCATGCAGCAGCTCTATTTACAGTAAACGGTCAAATAATGCACTGTCTCTCCAGGGCCGTTATTTAGCAGCTACACAGACAGCTTACATGACTCTGAAGATTGGATTTTGTCAGATTATGTTGATGTTTGCCCATACTCTTGCCTGAAAAATGATGTATCTTCTGTGAGTGCATTATTTAAATATGAAGTTGTTGTTTTTTTTTATATATGTCATAGTTATCTCCTCACATCACTCACGCTGATGTATGCACTTTGCCTCACGTGAATGCCGTCTACACAGTGCTACCATCACTCTCTGAGATTGACCTCTTTGTCTCTGGTTTGAGGATGTAATGGATGATCAAGGGATACGTTGTACAGGAACAAGCGTCGCCATAGGCAAGGCTGTGAAGCTCACAAGGCAAGAATATGTTGCCACGGTGAAGAAAAGAGAGATTTTCATTTCCCTTTCGGGATTGTACCCAGGTCTAAGACTTGTTAGAAGCTAACGTCAGACCAATGTGAACCATGTCTAATGCTGTGGACTCTGAGGATCAGAGGGAGGATCTTGTTAAGTCACGCTATCACAATGGACAAGCGAGAGCAAAACAACACATCTGCTTAACGTGTCAATATATCAGTCAGATGGGGAGCGCAGGGTTTTCCGGAGATTAAAAAGAAAAACTAACTTCCTTTGATGATTTTTCTTATTAATCGAAGTTTTGCAGAAGTTCGGCGTTATTTGAACATGTCGTCGTAACAACAAAAGCATCCAGAACGGATAAAAGAATATACACAAAGGGAGATTTCCCTCCCACGAGCCTCACAAGTGAAACCAGAAAGGCTCTCTAATGGGTTAAATGGAGGCTATTAGAGGCAAGTCTGTCTGTTGGTTAAAATCCTAGATAAAAGCACAACAGTAACATTTTGACCTGAGTTGGAAAAGAAAAATCCATTACTGTATGGAAGTCGCTTCAAGGAAATAAACATCTAAATGCAATGAACGTTGACAATAAAGCTACTTTGGTTCCCCCTTCTGCTGTTGTTAAAGGAAGCATCTTGTACCTGCGAGTATGAGGCCGCCGAGCGCCGCCACCGTGCTAGACAAGGCCACAGAGAGCAAAAGTGAAAGCCTAAAAGCTTTCAAAAGCTTCAAAGGCAGAGACCAAGAAAGAGACATTCAGAGAAGATGAAAAAAAAAAAAAACACGTTTGGGTCTGAGACAGGAATAGACAAGTGACTCTCAAGTAAATGTCACACAGCGATCGGAGAGGGGTTGTGTGATCAAACAGTCTGTCTAATTGTCATGACAATATTTCCCATTTAATCAGTCAGAACATTCTCAGGTAAGGTATTTTTGGCGGTTCATTTCTGTCAGCTCCATCTCGTCTTCCACCCTTCGTGCTTTCGCCAAGCCAAATATATCTCGCAGGTTTTTCCATCAGAACCAGATTTAGTACGCACCAAGGGTGCGTTTGCAGAAACATGTTGATTTTAAACCGTGAGTCTATAATCTAGGGAATATCAAACTGAAACTTGGGTTGTTTTGATAAGACGTCTTGTTTTGGTTTTTTTCCTCTCTTTTTTTTTTTTTTTAAGCGCTCAAGGGTAAATCAATCAAACCCATGTTGGTTTATATATCAAAAGAATAGCTTTTATCACTAAAATTTAGCGCAAAAAAAAAATCAATCTGTTCGGCAGTGAGCAGCTGAAAAAGTAACATTTTTTTTAAAAACAAAGTTCAATTCCAACTATTGAGGGCCCTGTGCTTCTTCTCACCTGTGCAGAATACGTAATGAAGTTGCTCCTCGTTGAAGAATAATCAGCCTATTGAGTGTCCAGTCACAACCGTGCACAGCAGGTTCTGGGTCTTCATTTCTTTGATTTTTTCTAATTAAATTACAAGTGAATGGGAAATACAAGGTTTCCTATTTCAGGAGTGAGGGAAACATGGAGAAGATAAAGCGCAGTGTGCCCAAATGTAATTATGCAAGAAGCTTTTCACATGGCCACCATGAATATATGACAAAACAAACCCATGAAGCTTAAATGTCTGTGCAGTCATTTTTGTCATTATTCAATCTTTGATGTTGTTTTCGTGCAGCTTTACACATTATTATCGTTATTTGCACTGACGGATGATACAATACCGTATATCATGTTGTATTTATAGACAGCGGGCGCAGCATCCCTGAGTTTCTTCTTACACCATCAACGGAGGAGTGGCCTGCAGTAAAGATTTAAATGAACAACATTAATAAAATACCTGTATTGGCCTAAAGACTGAATTCAAATGTCTAAATGTGGAGCAAGGCGCTGATGATTAACTAATGCCTTTCAACTTTAACATGCACGTTCAACTCCAAGCCCCTAAAGCTCTATGTGCATGAATATGTGATTGAATACAGCGTATAGATTAATGCTGTTTATTATCTGGGCTGACTACCATAATGAAAGATTTAGGTAAAGCAATACAGGCGTGAGTTCTTCTCTAGGCAATCTTGAATAAGAACCAGGAGCTTAATGGAGGCCGTCTGAGGGCTGACGCAAAGCATCACAGGGTGCGGCGAAACCGTCAAAGCATCGCTCGTTTTCCACGAGGTGTGATTAACAAATGTGCTCGTGCTCACGTCGATGGTTGCGTTGATCTAAAAAAAAAAAAGAAAACTAAAAAAAAGCAGAGGTGCAGTGTTGGTGCGTTCCTACCTTTAGTATTTTTCTTGCTATTTAAAAGGTGGAAAGGTGGACAGTGACTGTGTCTGTTCACAGTTCAGCTGCTTGGTACACACAGGGATGCAAGGCAAGCACAAACGTGCAAAAGATCACCATGAAAACATACGTAACATAAAATATTGTTACATTGAACGTCACCCCCCCCCCCCTCCACTGCACATTTGATTGGTATCGCATTTAGAGAAGCACTACGCAGCGGCGTAGCTTCGTGACAAGATGGCTTGTGATTTACTTTTGTGAGGTATCACTGCACTATTTTCTTTGAATCTTACACAGGAGGCTTTCAGTCAGTACTCTGTATTGTTGGCTTCTCATGCGTGTAAAGTAACTTCCTTGCGTGCAGCAAATAATATATGGGATATTTCACAAGCAGATATGGAAAATGTAACCCTAAATTGGACAGGACGGAAGAACCTTGGGTATGGAGAGGAAGAAAAAAAAAAAGATCTCAGGATAAAGCTTCTGAAATACCAAGTCCACCATTTTTCTACTCGTCAGAAAAACATTTATTTCACCATGTACGCCTCCTAAGTAATGCGCCAAGGTGCAGGTGGCTGTTGGAGGAAGACGAAGTCGGAACTGTTATTGGGTAGATTTGTGTATCAACACACCCTGATTTAATTAGGTGTCTAATGACAGGCCTTTTACTCCTCATGCCGGACTTCACTCTGAGATTATTAACTGTTTAATTGATTTTGGTGGATTCAGCGCGCCCCCAAAGGCACATACATCTTGAATTAGTAGATTGCTTAAATAGGGTCAGATACCTAACTGTAAAAAGATAGGAAGGATATCTGGCACATATTCAAAAGTTTTATGTCATTTTGCAATCACAAAACCGTAACTGATAATACTGTGCGTGACAGTTGCTTTTCAACGCGTCAGTAATTCACTTGGTGCAGTTTGAGATGTGATAATCTGGATAATTGGTCCTTTGATAATAAGGAAAACAGTCTTTAGATTCAGGATGTTTCTTTTTTGTTTGTTTGTTTGTTATTTGTTTGTTTATTTTATGCATTTGCATTGGCAACCACTGTGGATCAATATTCTGTTGTCAAGGTTCAGACTGCAATTTCCAGTCAGTAATTGACCAGCAAGCCGAACGTATTGTTGTGGCCAGAGGCGTGAAGCTGTTCTCCACACCAGTATTTCACAAACACCTCTGCGCACAAAAAGAGAAATGATAATATGACTTGGAAAAGCAACTGCATCATCATTTATCACCATTCCCTCCCACTCTCCCACCAGTGTTTTGAATCTATTTTATCTGAAGATGCCTTTTGTGTGTCACACTTTATCAAAGCCTCATTGGTTGACATATCACACCGCATATCAACTTCTCAATTGGAGGAGCTGGTGCATAGCGTGATCTGTCAGCAGGTGCTAAGGCTTTGTCAAATGCAGTGATACAAAAAGCAGACTTCAAATAAAGGAACTCTAAGACAAAATGGTGGATGTCGAGAGAACTGACAGGAGGTGTAGCATCACCCACTGAACCATCTACAGCAGCTTTTCCTGACGTGCCGCTGGCGGACATTTCCACTCATCAGACTTTGTCAGCAAGAGTCTCGCCTGCTCAGGAAGCCGAACATTTCGATCCTACAGGGTTAGGGTAACTTTGACACGTGCGCCTTAAACTTCAATATCAATTCCTATCCTGGAATCACCTTACACACTACAAATCGATGGAGAATTGATTAAGATCTTGTTACTCCCAAAACATTTAACCAGTTAAAGCGCAATACGTACGAGCTGTGCTTTTGTCTCTGTGAAAGGAAAAATATGAAAGCAGCTGAGGGAAGCTGTTTATGTGTATCAGGCTGGAATAAAATCATTCCAGTACTGTGACTAAATAGTAAACTGCTCTTTTAACTCATATGTCACTTATGCTAATCTGACAAAAGCCCGCATATTCCAATCTTGCTTGTGAGAAAACGTATGAGGTGACAAACTCCAGCACGGCTCTTCTACATTCAGATGCAATGAGTGAGAGGAATGTGCATATCGACACTATGTTTGTGCGCTTGTAGTTTTGCTCTCTCAAAAATTCACCCCTCTGGAGAACAAAAAGCTGCTTTCGGTTGCTTCAGCTTACTGAGAGAATCTGTTCCGAGCACTTGAATAACAAGACTTGACATGTCATAGCTAAAGATATACAAAACCCTTGTTTCTTGTTGTTTTTCCTCACGGTGCATGACAACGGTGTACATTCACACCTAGTTATTACCCAGATAGCCAGCACCAGACACCGATGTCTGCTCAAATATGGCATATTTCTATTTCCTGGAAGTTGTTTTTTTTTCTTTTTTTAGTCATTTGCTACATTGACTGTTTGCAGGGACCACAAATACATCATTAATATCACTCACACTACCAAACGGTAGTAGCTGCCCCTCCCCTCCCCCGTTATCCCTCTATGAGCTGTGGGTCTCATATTTTTTTCTCCATCGATCATAGCGGTGTGGCACACACGCTAGAAAGCAGCCGGTGGGGAGAGGCAGCATTTGCAATCAAACAGAGAGCAGCAGTGTGAAATCTCAGGAAGAGGCAGCTTCCCCCATGCCTATGGGCAGGGGATCAGACGATGAGGAAGCCTGCCTCAGACACTCAACACCTCCCACTGGCACCCTGATGCAAGCAGCATGCAAACCCACCCCTCACATGTATCTGTCAGCCGGGGGGTTAAGCTCTATGTACACCCCTACTCTGTAACCGCGCTGTGGAGTGCATGTTTTGGTACTGCAGTCGAAGGTGGTAGAAGAAGGTGGATTTTTTTTTTTTTTTTTTTAATGATTCGAGCTTTAAGCTCACAGATGGAACTGACCCAATATAAAAGGAGAAAGCTAGACTTGCAATCTATCTTCAAGTAGAGAGGGAAAGATTTCTGGCATGCAGACAGGAAGAAATGTCATCGAGTCACTGCTCTTCAAAACCAAATCACAAGCTCTCTAAATCCAGTCCGCCTGTTCAGCCACTGGCATAATGGTGTCGGGGTTTGCCTATCTGTGCTCCGTCATCCAACTCGCTTCTCCATCCCTGACATACAAGACTATAAACTCTTAAGAGTTTGTTCCCGACTGTGAGCTGGATTTTTTTTAGGTGTATGAAAGTGAAAATACCAATTTTCCCAATGCGCCTTTGGCTGCTCCTTCACCCCTTAGATGACTCATTTGCTTCATCGTGTCCAGCAAATATTCAATCAAATCTCATCAAAGTACCTTTTGATGTGTAAAGCAGACAGTGTTCTACCACACTGTAAGTGGCTGCAGATGGCTAATGGCCGTGGCAAACGTTCGACTCAAACGTAATACTATCCGTATTGATTTTTATGTTGAGAGATTTGAGTGCGACAGAAAGGTCATTGCAAGCAATTGTTAAAACATGTTCTTCAACAGAGTCCGCTTCAACACAGTCTTTCCTGTGTTTTTGTCACGACCCTAAAAGTGGATTTTGCCTCTCAAGTTCTCAAAAATAGGCGTCTTTAGCGCACAAAGATACCACCACCCACCCACCCACCCACCATCACCTCTATGTGACCCCAGAATGCAGAAAGAGCCAGCTTTACCTTGAAGCTAATGACAACTATTTGCTAACAACAGCCATAAAACCACACGTAGCAAAACTTGCCCAGGATAGCTTTTTTGTTTTTGTTTTTTTAAATCTCGAGTTGAAGTGTTCGTGGACGAGTGATGCGCTTCAGAGTTTGTTAACAGGCCTTTTTGGTCAGTTTTTTTGTTGCTGTGTCACTGTAGCTGTTACTAGCACTCAGTCACCATTAGCATTCAAGCTAAGGAGACATGGCTGGCTCTTTCTGCTTTCTTGACTGACAAGGATTTAACTTTGTAGGGGGGGGAAAATACATCTCTGTGAGTTTAAGACATTTATGTTTACTGGAAAGCCAAAACACACTTTTAGGGTGAAGTATTGCTTCAAGAGCAAAGGGAACTGTGCTTTTGAGGTTGTTGGTCCTATAAATGTTGGAAGTCTCTCCCTCTGGACTTAATTTCTATGGAAACTTTTTAAAAAATATATCTCAAGACCTGTTTGTTTCTGCTTGTGTAACTTTTCTATTTGTTGTCTATTTCTTTTTATATTGTGTTTTATGTCTATATTTATATTTTCGCTTATTACCTCTGTGAAAGACTTTTTGACATCTGTTCTTGAAAGGTGTTACATGACTTAATTTTTATGTTGCCCAGTGTTTTATGATAGCATGTTGATGTGTGACAGCATGTAGCAACAATCACTTCAACATGACAAGTCGCAGGAGCTGAATATAGTCCTCTTACTTCTTACATTGTCAACGCTTCTTCAGGAATAAATTCTGATGAAGCATTAATAGACAAGATATTAGAACACTAAAATAGTTTGGCATCCCAACATCAATGTTCTCCCTCGATGATATGAGATATTTACTTTGGCGCTGTTACTCTGGCAAGCTAGAAGATGCATTTAGCTGTCATTGCTAATTTTCTGGCTGCCGCTGCTGATGATGGTGATGAGTAGAATTCAGAATTCGGTGGCTTTGATTCCGTTCCTCCAGGTTCATGGGGTTACTGCAAACTTTCTTTTTGTTGCTATTTCATTAAATCAGAACAGAGAGCCCTTTGGACCTTTTCCTGACAACCCCCCCCCAGACCCTCTACCTCACCCCTCTCTATTGCTTTCACCGCACAGCCCCTGCTGATCCTGCCTGGACCTCGTGGCGCCTCCCCTTAAAAACACTGGTGCAAAGGGCAGACCCTGACAGAGTAATAATGCTTAACTTAGAGGGGATGTAGAAAAAGCAATGCGTGGCACGATTATGTACATGGAGTAGAAAAAATGTCATTTGCATGAACTGAATGACTTAAATGTAAGGAAGTGTAGAAACAGTGTTTGGAATATATTCGTTATCGCTCCATTAACGACAGTATTTTGAATATCATCTATATATGGTGAACTATGAGAAAGTTACTCATGAAAACAGAGGAATGAATTCCAAAGAAAATCAATAAACGGAGGGCGACGTGTGCGCCGACACGCGAGAGGAATAAAACACAAATGCTAACAGGATAAGTTGACAGTAATTTCAAAATAAAGGAGTCAAAACTCAGTAGGAACGAAGAAATGAGCAAGAATGTCTTCTTAAAAAAAGAAAAAAAAAAAGGGAAAAACAAACAACCTCTCACACGAACTCAAACTAGAGGCAATATGAGTATTCATGCTAGAAACCTCATCCTTGTGTTCAGGCATGGTTGAACTGTCCAATAGGAGAAGCTTCAGTATTTCCTCAAATCAGAGCCAACCTAAAGTCAATCACCAAAACGTGAAGCTGTGGCAATCTGTGTTCATCTTGAACTTTTATCTCCTGTGTTCAACTGAATTCATATCCATCTTTTTTTTTCACGTGTGCGTGTCTAACTCACGAAGGAAAACCAAAAAAAAAAGAAAAGAAACACATTTCATGGTTACACGAGAAGTGGTTTACCTGTGTCAATGTAACCCCTTTTCCCCTACAATGATTTTTTTTTTTTTTTTAGTCACAGAGCTATGCAGAATTTTACACATGGCCACTTGCTGTAGTGGAAACCTGCTGGAAGCTTTGGAGAGGTTTTAATTAAGTGTGAAATCCTTTTGGAGTAGATGCCTACACGACTGTGCTTGTGCTCGCAAACGTCTTCCTCAACACTTTCCTCAACTCTCTCCCTGTGAACATCTTTTGTAGTAAGAGTCCATTTCGCTGCAGTGATGCATACAGACGACGCTCATGGGAGCGCTTGAAAAATGAAACTCCAATCATCATGCATGATGCAGCGCACGCGTGCTCGCACACACACACACACTCACACACACAGGGTCTTACCTTAGTTGTCTTTCTTTTCGAGTTAATTTCTCTTTCTTTCTTCTTTTTATCAGGCGTAAGAGTGTACTTCATTGGAAAAGAATTCCAGTTCAGTGGCGTTAGTCTTAATAAACAGAAGGAAGCATTTGCCACTTAAGCACAGTGTAATTAAGCAAGAATAAGACTGAACGTTGCTCGGTTGTGTTTTTTTTTTAGGAGAGTAGACATTTTAGGATTACAGGAACAATGAGATTAAGAGCAACAATAGATCGAGCTGTGCATTCTCCCGTCCAATAATTATTATTTTACTGCACAATGGGACAATTGAGTATGGATTACCTATGATGAATGGATATTTTAAGACATAAATATGGAACATAAGAATGAGAGCAAAACACAAAGCTCTGTCATTTCAGCTTTTGATTGACTGAAACGTCCTTGGTGGGCCAGATGCGCCTTTTCCAGCCTCAGAGGTCTGACATTTTGTGGGATAATTATCTTGCCACTGGTCATGAGTACAATACTGATGGTTCATCTCATAGGCTTACTGTCAAGATGGCATTTCCTCTACTGGCTTGTGAACTCTCACTAATACGTCATCTCTAGAGGTTGCATCATTCACATGCTGCAACATCTTTCTACCCTGACGAACAAATACGCTGTCTTTCACACACACTGTCCTGTAGCTACTAAACAAGGCAAGGCGTCAGTGATGGACACGTTCTTTCATGGTGTGGACAACGCTGTGGCGTTACAGTAATGCATTCATCACAGCCATCAAAACATCGCATGTGGCTGATATCACAGGCTGGCAGATCTTACAACGGACATTGATTGGCTGTCTTAGTCTGTGTCTGAAGGGATAACAAAGAAATATTGAAGGCTATTTCCATTTAATTTGGGCCGTATGTTCCGGCTTGTCAACAGGTAGGCTGCTTGACGGGTCTTTAGGCTGCCAGCTTTCTGTTTGCGTTCTGTGAAGAGTTTCATTTTTTGTGGCACTCTAGAGTGAAAGCTGAGGCGACTTATTTTGGAGCTTTTTGCGTGATAAAACGAGGTCACTGGGTCGCAGACCCATTTATTTAATTAGGAAGAGTCGAATAAAAAATGGATGATAATCAAGGGCAGGGAACTCATTTGAGCGCTGTCAATCAATAACTCTGTCGACTTTGTTTTTGCCCAAAGGAATCCATTCCCTCCATTTGTAACCAAACACTGTACTATGTGTGTGTGTGTGCATGCGTGTGTGTGTGTGTGTTTTAGCGTGTTGACACATATTTGAAGTGTTTTCCACAGCAAACCATCCACATGCAGTAGAAATCAATACATTTCTGGTGAAATTGTTAACAATACTGTGATATATCTCAAACATACAAGACAAACTGCTGCTGGATACTTCTAAATGACATAGACACAGCACGCCATCTCCTGAATGTATCACATCAGTTAGTGGACTACACACAGCAGCGCTCATTACACAGTGCATAGCAACAGCTACATAGCAACTGCTGCCGACTGCTTAGCAACAGCTGCAAAGACCTCAAAGAGGGGGGGGAGGGGGGGCGGGGGTTGGCGGTGGTGTTCGGGTTTCACGGGGTGCTTCAGATGACACCATTTCTGATCACAAATGGCTTTTTACAAGGGTTTGTTACTTTTATGGCTGTTGTTATGATGTGTGTGTATGTATGTGTGAGTTCTTAAGAAGCCTCTTTTCTGTCCACAGATATTCGCTCTCTCCCCGATGTGGCAATGACCGGAAACTGTACAAGTGAGTGCAGTGAATTGGGCCACTCAGACGCCTGCTGGATGCCAGGGCATCCCTCCCCTGTACGCAAGACCAGGAACCCCCCCAAACTCTCCACCTTTGTGCCTTACCAGGAGAGAGGGAGCCTGGGGCGCCTCGCAAACGGGAGTGCCAGGCTGGGTGGCGAAGAGCACCGGTCACGCCTTCCACCCTCTCGCAGTGCCTATTCCAGCAGTGGTCACGACGCCAGTCAGGACTGCCCCTTAGAGGAGATGCCCCTGAGCGTAGCCTCTGAGTTCCCACCCACCTCTCCATCTGCTCACACTCCAAAAAGAGAAATTTATCTGTGAGGTCATCTTAATTGGTGCACAAATGAAGAAAAGATACACCCGTGTCAGAAGAACAAAAAAGGCTGTCCACACGCTAACGCCGAAGCCCGTTTAGTAGGAAACAGTATAGGCTGTGACTCATCCAATCACTGGCATGAACACTTTTCTTTCATCTCCTCCTTAAATTATTAATTTATTAGCGTATTTATTGAGAATTCCACAAAGTTAATCAATGCACTCATTCATTTATTTATACAAAATCTTGAAGGACACAGATGAAAGCGCAGATGGTAATTGCTACTTAAGTAGTAACTAATTATTGTTGTAGTTAGCCTATTCTGTGAAGTGATCTTTTGAATTTGAAAATTGTGACCCGTGATCTTGTGCCATTGTTAGATAATTTAATAGACAGCCGGTCAAAGCCTGATCAGCAGGCGTAACACTTTGGACTAACAATCAAATGAAATGGTCTATTTTACTGTACAGTGCTGTAAATACATTTGAATGGTGTGTTATACATATATTTTTTGTCTGGCATAAGCTGAAAAAAAAAAAAAAGAAAGAAAAAAAAAAGAATCCTCAGAATTTTAGCATATTTAAGCTTTTCTTTGCTGCTGCTGTTAAAACTTGATTGAGACCATCTCCAGTAGTGGAGCTGAAATATTGTGGAAAGCATTTAGCCATTCCACATAATCACACACACCTTCAACCCATAAACATAGTAGAATGGCCTTTAACTCTGCTCCCTGTAGAGCTCTGCCGGTGGTGGAGAAAGCTGTGTGGCAACACATGGAACAGACATTACGTTCCACTGACTCTCAGCACTGTGACCTATCGTTCGTCATGAAAACGGTTGACTTGGCCGCAGTACCCCGGAGTCACAATGACCCGACACTGACCGCTCGCTCCAGACATTCTGATTGGCTTTTCATTCAAAAAAAAAAAAAAAACAACCTTGTGACTCACACTGTTTGTGAAATCACAAACGTCGTCTTCTCTACCCTGACAATCAGATCGGCTCCGTGCGAAACTCTTTCCCTCTGAAAGCCCGCGCCACTCCTCCCTTATGGACTCCTGTCGATCTAATGAATGCACAAGTACTTATTTACATGAACGTTCAGAAGAAGAAAAAAAAACTAAAAAAAGGAAAGCACTTGAGAGCGTTGGAGAAACGGAGTACTTATGAAGTAACGTTGATGCAAACTAGGTGAGTGCTATATTCAGAGCGCTTTCAAAGTTTCCGGCTCTACTCTCACTGGACGTATACTTTCTTCAGAGGTGAACCCCGTGTTTAAGTGTGAGGGGGGAAAAGAGCTCTCCAAATAAATTTATTTTCCATAGCGGTTCCAATGAATGAAATACTTTCAATGTAGGTTTAGATAATGGAGTCGGGGCTCAGTGGACTGCTTTTAATCATGATTTCCCTTCGACTGAAGACGATATACTTAATGGTTATGAGGCATTTCCCCTCATTTGGCTATTGTTGCTAAGAACAAATTATTGGCCAAACCCATGGGTTTCATTTATCTTTACAAAGATTTGCCAAGTGAATCCGAAGGATATTTGTGAAGGACACTATGTATTAGGCAGTAATTGGATGTTAATAATGACTACATTAGCTTGCCTTACAACAATGTGGAGCTCGCCCGTGTCTTTGATTTGAACATTGATTTGATTAGATTTGTAGATACCTTTCACCTCTGCAGAGTATTTCCATGGTGAGATTGTGTCTCTGAGTAAGAGTGGAAAAGCCTGGAATGGACACTTCCTAATTAGGGTGAGTAATGAGTCCTGAGCTAGGGCGTGTGTGAGCACACCCCCAGGACAAGGCACCCACCAGATAATGCAAATCCACCCTGCAGAGCTACAATCAGTTAAAAGTGGTATTTTTATCAGCACTTACCTCATCACGCCACCATTGAAAACCGCGTTTAGAATAATTAAACTGAAAACATATGGAAATTACTGGACATGGCCATGATTAAATAATGTGGGCGATTATCCTGTCTTGAGGGGGAGAAAGCACATTATGCCGTTTTCAAAGCCATTTAGCAACTGGAATAAAATTCAAACAACAGCCATGATACACTGTGATTAAACCCCCACGGCTCCCCTAAGCGCCCCTCTCAGAGCTGAGGGTAGCAAGTCAGATTGCTGACCGGAAATTAATGACAAGATATTGACGAGCGATTAAAAGCCAATGTCGTACAGCTTCACTCACAACTTGACCTATTTGAATCGTCACTTTTGCATCTGTATTCCTCACTGGGATTAATCCCTAACCTGATTCCAGCCTATGAGAATACTTATCGCCGTAGTGGATCTGGGATGTATCAACTATGTGGGGGGATGTCTTAAGCAGATAAGTTGTGATCTGTCGTTGATCCGGATGGAATGACAGTTTGATTTATGCCCTCCACAAAATAAAACCAAGCCTGGGCTTATTTACCCCCTCTCTCTCTCTCTCTCGATGAGTCACACTCCTTAACTCCAGCCGATAATGACCCGCTACTCACCCCGGGGGGAAAAAAAAAGACAAAAACAACAACAAAAAAACAAAACGAGAACAACAAATATGACGATGTTTGACCTTCCTTTTGATCCGAATGAACTCTCCAACAACAGACAATGAAAATCCATCACGGCTCACCTAAATATATTCAAAAAATATGTTGGATAATGTTTAATTTGTACTTAACATTAATTTAATGTTGAATTCACTCGAGTATCTTTTTGCCTCTCTGTAGTCTGTATTGTATAGTGATCATTTCTGTGGACAGATGTACTGAAATTGGCAAGGGACTTTTTTATTTGGAATTTTTTTTTTTTTATTATTACGTACTGGTCAGACTTAGCAAACTGGTTGTGTGAAAAAAATAAAGAAATCTGTTGATGGTGGTGTAGTGTACATAGATCTCCACAACCCTGCGTCTGCTGGCAAGCAGGCCGTGATTTTTAGCATGAATTCCAAAGATAATTGGTAGAAACTGTTTACTCTTCCTGTTCTTTTACTTTTATGAAATGTCAGTGCTGGTTCATATTCAAAAGGCCCTTCTCCTAAACGGACTGAAATTAACTGCACATTTAATCTTTTTTCACAGTTCATCTAGAACAAAGACGATTGCCTTGAAAATATGTCTTTGCAAGAGAGAATCTAGTCGTTATCCTAATTGTTGGTATATTTATATAGGATAAAATGCTTGTGATGCCATGTTTTTGTACAGTTTTATGTACATACAAGTGAAGCTTTCTAAAAGTTCCGAGAAAAGCCGATGGCATATAAAAATTGTAACCTGTTTTTTCTTGAGATGTGCACATCTTGCCTTGGTTGGATTGACCTTTGCTGAGTCAGTGTGAATGTGGCCGTTTTATGCCTGCACCGTAGTCATTCACCGGCTCCCACCTCCTGAGGACTTAATCAGTTTTTATGTTTATCGTGAACAGTGGATTGTCTTATCTTACCAGTTTGTTAAACTCCTGTGTTCTGCTTCGTTCTGTTTTCGCATGTTGACAACTTCTCTTGTAATACTGTCCTCATGAACTTTGTAATAAAATCACTTCAGGGAAAAATGAAGGTTGTCGGTGGGTTTTCTTTTCATTTTTGAAGGTGTTAAACAAGAGTTCAGCTGTTCTATTTTTATGTCCCACATTTTACACAACGACAGTGCGTTGTGTGTGTCCCCTCTCAGACTCCGGGCTCATTACGGAGAGCGAGTATTCTTGTCATGTAGGGAACAGCTCCTCATTTCTAAGTCAGGAAGCACCAGAATGTTGAGAGGGGATGCATTCCAGGGTTTGAAGTAGGAGAGTCCCAGGACCTGTGTTCACTACTTCTACTAGAAAAACAAAGTACCACAAGTACACGGTCCCCATAATGCACTCAGCATAATAAAGGACATTTCTTTTACGCATTGATGAGCTGTCCATAGCAGAAGGTTTAGGGCTTGTGATGTAAATCTCGAGATGTGGACGCATTCAGAGTTGCTTTTTTCTTTTTCTTCTTCTTTTCCATGAGCAATGTCCCACGGTTGAAAGCATCCAGTGAAAAAAAGGAACTCTCAAGATGTCTGGATGTCAACATCTCCGCCGCGTTTGAGCTTTAGCACATTAGTTATGAATTGAATTGATTAAATTATTTGTGCACAAATGCCATATTATTTAATCACGTGTCAAATTACAGTAACATATGAGCTGCCATTTTTATCAGCACTTAAAAACACGATAAAGGAAAACATGTAGATTCTAATAAATGACGGCATGCCTCTTATAGTCCTGCTTGCTTGCTGCATCTCCACCACATAAAACTTAACCTTCTAACACAGCACTCGCCTTCATTTAATCGATTATAAAGGGCAAGAAAAACTTTTCCTCATAATTTTAATTTTAAAAAAAGGAACTCGGGCAAGATGCGCTAGTCAAATAAAACAAGAGTGTTGAAAATACTCGGAGGAAATGATGATAAATGAGATGGCAAAAAAGATAACGAGAGTATAGCTGCAATGTAGTGGCTTTTATTTTTTTAAGACTAACACACATTGCACTGAAAACCATATTGTTCAAAGTAATATACTGACTAACTTTGGCTGTGCAAGGTTGACATCCAAGGTCGTTATTTAAAAAAAACAAAACAAAAACATGTTTCGGTCCAAATTAGGAGAACATCAATGCCTGGTACCCTGGAGCCTTGAGAAACAGTTTGTCCAGTCATGTTTGAAAATTGGAGCTCCCAGTAGTGGAGTAGCGCTGGGCTGGCAGACTCATAAGTATTAATACTTCCATGCCAATTCCGTCCCAAAATTTCTTCTTAAGGGTTGAAAAATCTCAACAAAAAAAAAACCCCAAACCACATGCTGTCTACATGACTGGAAGTTCAAAATAACTTTATTTTCTCCCCTCATAACTGGACTAGCTTGTCTGCATACACTTATATGTAAATATTCAAACTTTTTTGTGGACAATTGCATTTTTTACATTAAAGAATAAAAGCAATACTAAAGCTCCTCACCCTCAGTGTATTTTGATATATATATATATATATGTGTGTGTGTGTGTGTGTGTGTGTACCTCATCTCAGGTACTTCTCAAGGAAAAGCCAAGAACAGGTAGCATCACGGGACAGAGCCACATGAAACATGGAGTTCAAGCATAAACTGAATGAACCTGAATAAACTCAGATCTGTTGAAAGGGTCAGACGGAGTAATAAAACTGGTATTTATCGCTCAATTCAAAAGTAATAATTACCCTACCAGATTGGTGCCTCCATACGAAAGCCGCTGGAATTGCTGCAAAGTTTCATTTTCCTGCAGCTCGGTGTCGTAACGCCGTCGTAATACCGAAGGGGTTTTGTTTTGAGATCGGTGATCTTTCCATAATTGTTGTGACAAATATAGCCAGTATTACAGGATGGGATAATATTGGTCAAGTCGTCTGTCTAATTCTTGCTACCGATCGTTAATTTAATGTTAACCGCGGTCGAGACATTTCATTTTGAACAAGAAGTGGCGTTTGAGGAAAAGGTCGGGGGTCACAGGACATTCCACCTCCTCCTCTGTGGTACAAGACACCAGCACCAGCCAGTTTATCCACTTTATAGTGAAATAACTTTGACCTGCTTATGAAAACGAAAGAAAAATTAGGGTTTGCGGTTAAGCTTCCGAATTCGGTGAGAATTTCAGGACATTTTGTGGATCGTTGTTATTTTTACAGTCATGCCGCTCGCATGGATAAGAGCTGGTGACCTGGTACTTTGTTATTATGTACTATGACAGAGTTCTAGAACAACAGCTGCACTGACTGCAGCACTGTCAATATTAACTTTGTGAAATAGGAAAAGGCAACAATCTTCCTTTTATAAGCCAGTTCATCTACACACATCGTCCTCGGTCATAGCTGCCAGTAAGAATTACAGCTAAGACTTCAGTCAATGTATGGCTTTTGTTAAACAAAGATTTCAGTGTAGTCAGAAATGCCATGCTTGCTTTTCACACATTATCTCAGCGAACACTTGTAGAAAAGTGACATTGCTTATTAAATGGTAGATAAAGAAAAATACAAATTAAAAAAAAACATCTCGTTCTGTTTAATTGGATCTTTCAACTATATAATTATGAATTCAAAACGCAAAATCGCATCCAGTTTTGTATTAGATGCATTTATTAATATGTTGGTTAAGCCCAGGTGACATAAACAACATACGCATGCCATTAACACTTCAGGAGCAACAAAAGGTTGTTTGAGAAGCGGTACGGAAGCCAAATGTTCACATCACTGTTTGCCGCCATCTGTTCTTCCCTTTGTTGTCTTTGAGTGCAAGGTTAGCTCCTCTGTCAATGCGTGCCTGATGTCAATGTGACTGTTGGCTACGTTTGTAAGCGCTGGCAATATTTCCCATACATTTTACATGCAACCTCTAGCAGGGCTTTAAAGTAGACTCAGTCGTGTCGGAGAGAGATTGATGATATTCGAGCTCAACAACCAAACAAAGCCGTCCTTTCAGTGTTGCTTCAAAAGCTCCGCCCCCTAAAGTAATGGATGCACATTGCCAAGACAACGTCCAGCAGGCTGGCTGGATAAAAAGCAGTATGGAAGGAGGCCGAGTGTGTCAGTGACGTTCACACTGGTAACTTTAGAAATAACTGGAAAAAGAAAGAAAACAGAGATATTGCTCGCGGCAAATCCCAAGACAGAAAACGACACGTGACAAAGTTATACCTCCAGATTCAAGTGGACAATGTTAATGAAGATAAAGTTCAATTTTTAAACTATTTTTATCCATCAACTATTTGAACTATTTAAAGTTGAAAAACAGCACCAGCCTGTTGTCTGGCATGTGAATAGTGTTAGAAATATTTCAAGTGATAACTGACAGGGCTGCATGTCTTCTCGGTGAAGCCACAAACTTTCAGGTTGGAAAATACCGATTTCTAATGCTTACTGCCTTTTTTTTTTTTCAACTTTTGGAATAAAAACACCTTTCTCCTGTTTAATTTTTATTAACTATCCTTAGTATTAATAATTGATCTCTCGGTCATATTTAAAGGATTTTTTCCTACTGTTTATGTAGGAGCATTATTGTGAAGCATGACTTCCTCATGAAATGAAGGATGAAAAGCATCCAAGTGGACAACCCTGGACATCAGGTATGATGGATGGATTCTGTCTCAGCATGTCACAGCTCCGGTTCAATCTGATGAGTATGTGATGGACCATGAGAGCAAAGGTCCCTCAACCTTCCAGATATGGATGCTGTCTACTGCAGTGCACATGTCCCCCCCCCCCCCCCGCGCGCACACACACACACACACACACACACACACACACACACGCACGCCCTGTGTTCTCTTTAGAGGAAGAAAAGACAAAGAGCGGAAAAAAAATACATTCTAAATTCTGCGGGTTCATGATGCCCCCTAGCCTCGCCCTATTCGATGGAATACCACTGTGTATTTGGACGTGAATGAAGGCCTCAATTATTTTGATACAGCGGTTCAAATCTTTCATGAACTAATAATGTGACATTCAGTCACAGGCAGAGCAGTCACACTGACAACAGCCGCACGAGCCCTCTCCCGCTAAGGTCTCTTTCTAGCCTGAACACATCTTCACCTGCATTATAGCGGTTGAATCAGCCACCAAACAAACATACGACAGGGAAAATTGCTCTGCTAATGTCAGTTTGCAGCCTAGTTAGTTAATCAGCTGCTCAGCTGCAGCACATTAAACAGCGTGTAAACATACCTGAAGACATTTTGGCCCTGTTGGATGATGGCGTGTCCTTGCTTTTCAAAATCCCCGCTGGCAGAACGATGCTGGTCCAAAACTTGTAGCTGCAGCAGTTTGTTTATGTTGTCTTTATTCCTTACAGGGCAACGCACACACTGTGGCAGCCCGCCAGCACCTGTCAGAGAAGACACTCGTGTTCAGCAGCTGATCTGACAAGTAATTATTTCTTCATTTTGATGACAAAAAGCTTTCCCATATAATTAAACAATCTGACATTATTTGTCACAAAAGAGGGATGATTCAATGAGTTTTCAGCTGGACATTAAAGCAAGTACCAGGCAAGATTTAGCAGACAACTGCGGAGGAGGGACAGTGTTGACGGGTTTGGAAGACTCCCTGTGCGCATAGGGAACAACACACACGGACCAGACCTGGTGAGTTTCAGGCATTTAGCAGATGGATTTGCATACTGCAACTAAAAACAGGTTAACAATTAAAAAAAAACAACCTCCCCAAGTCCAACCAACCATCAGCAATAACTGTGCCTTCATGAAACTGTTAGTTACCTTTTAGAGATGTCAAACTTCCCAATTACCAGCGTTCACGTGATGTCTACAGGCTGCATGTGCAATAGGAATTTTGAAAACTGACCAACAGCCTTTTTTTTTTTTTCGTAACCGAGACATAATGAAGCTCAACAGTCTGATAACCCAAAGGATTTTTTTTTTTGTCTCCCAAACTGAATTTATGCTTCTGCGGAAACAGAGACAGATGCAGAGGCCATCTGCGGCGATCGCGGAGAGGGCTCGCAGCACATCCCGCACATCCAGAAAAATGTAACAAGCTCAGCAGAGGTGGCAGAGGTTTGATCGGGTTTCACCGCACGCAGGCGGGATTTCCAGTCAAACAAAAGGGTGTTAAAGTCATGGATCAGTTTGAGGACATGTTAATGGAGCAAGTCCGAAAATACTGCATGAATCATTGCATGAATGACTAGAGTACACACAAGACACCCACACAGACACAAGCGCTCCAGTATAACAGCCCCTTAACAGTGTTGTGAGGTATTCAGGAGCTAGCCAGAAAGCTAAAATTTCTTTAGCTACAGCAAGGCTAAGCGCAAGGTGACAGAAAAAGGTATTATTTTTAGTCAATACAATCATCTCCGGCACAAAAAGCGAGATGACGTCAAACATTCTTTTTAGAGCTCTAAAAAAATGCCCCACTTTTCTTGTGTGATATTCCAAGTTTGACAGGCTTTCGGTGTGTTCTCCTTCCTCATTTCCACATCCCATTTGCACATGAACACATTCTTATACCCTGTCTGGATTTCACTGCATAATTCTCTTGCATTATGTATTTAATGTGAAAACCAAATATGATTATGAAACTGACTAAGACCTGAGTTCAGGTCATAGAAATAGTTCCTCTCTCAGCCCAAACAACTGGGAAGAAGCATAAAAACTTGTCCTGTCAGGTCCTCCTTCCAAACTTGCATGAGTTACTGAGTTTATCAGCTCTGATACAGCGCGTTACGCGCTTCTAATTTTAGCCTTCCTTGCTCCTGAGGGAGTGAGAGGAAGCCGATATTGTCAATATCATGTAACCTTAAATCAGACGAGGGCAGCTAGCTGGCTGAGCATAGTACATCATCCACTGCAGTGATAAGACAAGGGGGAAAAAAGTCAGACTGCAGCCTACCGAGTGCACGCACTGAGAGCAGCTAGCTTATGGTGCTGTTGCTAGCTGCAGGTGTGGTGGAGGTACCAGCTAACCTGTGTGCTCAGACATATTTCCAGCTTTTGTCAGTGGAGAGTGTTTTTACCATCCTGATAGTTTGTGAACTTAGTAACCCTACTTAAATTGTTACTAAACCATTACAACAGTCCTACTCTGGACTGCATTTTAATCTAGGGCAGGGGGCTCCATTTTCTAATTTATTAGTCTATTAGACCTCCATGGCATTTCACTTCACTTTTGTAGTGAAAGATGACATAACTGCCACCTTTAAGACCTATTTGCTGCTGGAAATTTCTCCTGTGGCACTGGGCTTTTCAGAATTGCCATGTAGTGCTGGCTTTCTAGCTATCAATTATTAATGTGTCCATGTTCTCCCAGAGACCCTCTTACTTGAGGGATGTGCTGTCTCAGTATTATGGTTATTATCTGCTTTTTGACTCATGGAAGTGTTTTGCTATTCAGGGGAGTCCCATAGAATTGGATGTGAGAGACCTAAGATCATGTGGTAATTGACAATCCAGTAAAGATGGTGCCAGGAAGATGATAAATTGAAGATGTTAAATTGAGTCAATAACTGCGTACATATCTCATGAGCTTCCTGTCGTATAATCCAGTTTTACAGATCATATTCTTTTTACAGTGTAGCACTGTTAGCTGGCATTAACCGTTGTAACTTATGAGGTCGCTGTGAGGTGAAAAGTATCAAAGTAAGACATTTCAATAAATCTATGAAGATAAATTATCTCCAGAATAAAACCAACAAAGAGAATGCAGCACACTGCGCTGACCAGTTTCAATTTCTGCAACAATATGTTACAACACAAACTGTAGCCAGTTGTGACAGCACGAGACAGTCATATTTTATATTCGTCCGCCTTATCTGTTAGCAGGAGAATGCCTGGTGAAGAAAGACCCTTATTATTTGCTCAAACAGCTTTTAGCAACCAGCGCCAAGGCAGTAAGAAGAATGATGCTTATAGAGCGCTGACAAATGAGGGTGTGAACATCAGCGGGGTGTGCGAGCGCACAAAGGGTCTGACATTTAGACCGCAAACTGAGACTGATCTCCAAATAACCGTCAACATTTGGATTCCATTAACCGTGACCAATCAAATGTTTCAGCTGCCTAACCTTAAAAAGTAATTTGTCACAAACAACCTCATTATTCTTTTTACCTTAAAATCCCCCTCTACTCAAGAATGTGCTGTTGCTTTATTATTTCTTTGCTTTGATGTTTGACCTTCGCCGTGCAGAATGATGCACTGGAGGCTTCGAGTTTCCGCATCACACTTGTATTTGCTACGTATGAGTCGAAGAGGTTGCCTCCAAGCTTGTTGCCACGTGAAATCATGCTGACATGCTTTAAACTTAGAACGCAGGTGAGAAAAGAAACATTGAGCAGAAAGGTGCGGAAAGAAACTTCTCGAGCCGGCCTCTCCACAAACTCCTTTAATTCTTGCGGCGGTAGATTTTTTTTTTTGTTTGTTTTTTTTGAGAACGACGTCTAGTTTTCCTCTTCAAATTGAGACACCTGAGAGCAAATTGTTTTTCTGAAAAAAACTATTTCTCCAGTGGAAAAACACATCAGGTTGTATGATGGCGCAAGTAAGAAAGCAAAACATTGTAATCATGCATAGACGGTTTCACGAAGATGTGCCCACTGGTCGTGAGCATGCTCGCCTGCAAAAGGTTTTTGCATCATGGTGATGTCAACATTTTTTCATAGCGTTTACAAATCTATGTTGTCCCGGAGCGATCACAATGGTACCGAGACGCTTTTGGTCATACAGTGATGTACCATGCATGTGTGAGAAGCTCGGGCCGATGTCACATCCAAGCACATTCATGTTTTTCAAAAAGGAACACATAAATAAGTCACGCATCAATACAGACTTACATTTTCATGTCTTATTCATCGACTCCTTCTGGTACACGTCACATCCTCAAGTCTTTGTTTGAGTGTCATTACTCAGTTCTTTCATTGCTTAGCACATTTATTGTGCTATAATTATGTTTGAATGCAATACGTCATGTTCATTATTTTATAACAAAAACAGAAATAGGCTCAAACAGTCAAGACTTTGGAAAATCCTTGAAAGTACTCCAGAGCTTCATAAAATCCCTCACAATGCAGTATCATGACTTTAAACTTTTAACAACTTTAACTCATGAAACTATACACTGTTTATTTGCCTTTTTTTTTTTTTTTCCAAAGTCTTCTCCTTTATGGGGGTCTGTGGTCTGCAAGGTCACGACACATTTTCTCAACTCTACTTGTAGCGGTGACGTGCGTGTCCTCAGGTGTGGACCAGTACGTAAGAACAAGACTAAAATCGCTATGGTTTTCTTGAACTGATAGCAATTTAGTTCAGTCGGGACCACTTGCGTCAAAAAGACAATTTAATTGCCCCTGCAGGTCATTTCAGTCTGTTTAATTCAGCGCTATGGTTCTGTTCTGGGAGACCCCTGCCCTCCCGAAGTCAGGGAGAGCAGCAGCAGCAACAGGAGCCCCATCCAGTCCTTCCAAAGTCAGGGAGAGCAGCATCAGCAGCAACCACCCCCCCCCCCCCCCCCCCCAGGGTGCAGAACAGCGTGGAAACAATGCCAACAGATGTGACATTGATTAAGTCAGAAACAGCATAAAAAAGGAGGAGTTGCACTGCAGGTGAGTTGCAAGAAGAGACATAAAAAGGAAACATGACAAGTATTCAGATTGAAGCAGCTTCCACAAGACGATCTGAATGGTGTTTGCCAATAGAGTGTGTGGAAGGGAACACGCCGGGCTAAATGAAGGCAGCCGGCTGACTTGCAACAGCTGCTCTTCAGCTGATGTAGGAGGGCTGCAAGCTGAAGTTGACGTAATGACCTTCCCGAGGTGATGCTACACTCCATTCAGCTAAAACAAATGAAAACAGCATGAGGATGACTAAATATCATGAAAACTAACAAAGACTAGACCAAGACTAAAAACAGCTGCCAACACTACCTCATACTAAACTCCAACCGTACAAACCATAATCCTCAGAGGAATATAAATCACTATAGTCTAAAACCCCACAACTAGAGCCAGAGAAAGCTGGCAAAAAAAAAAAACCCTGACTGTGCAAATACATTAATTAAGATCAAGCTGTAATCATCGTAACTGTGTAGTCCATTAAATGAATTGGTTGCATAGATTCATTATTGTGGCGTGTATATCAGTATTAACGTCACAGTTTCAGCTGTAACCCGATCACCGTTAAATATCTGGCCTGGGGACCCTGGAGCGATATTTTATTTCTTTTGAACGCACAAGATAGTATCTAGTTCAAAAAAAAAAAAAAAAACATCTTTCAGATATTTAAGGACATTGGTTTTCTTTGGAGCAAGTGAAAAATAAATGAAAAAAAACCCAACACTCAAACAAGTGAGAATGCTTACTCGCACATCTTACTAGGTCAACAAGTAGCTACCAGGCTCGGGTGCTTTGATCAGCCTCTATATTTGGCTTAAATCGATCCGACAAAGATAAGCAATTCTATCACCCCCCCCAAAAAAAACAAAAATAAAACAACCCCCAACAAAGTCAGCCTCTGCAAACCTCTCACTGTCTACACACAGATTTTCCTTTTTTTTTAAATCCACACTTCTACAGGAATGGAGGTCCTACCAGAGATTTGATTGGTCAACAGGTGGTGCCTTTATGCCTTTTGATGTCTTATCTCGATCTTAACCCGCATCAGAGCAGGTTAGGTCAGTAGAATAAAATAACACGGTGATATATCCAACTGAAAAAAAAGAACCACCTTCTTGACACTGAAAATCCTTACAGCTGACCTGAAGTTACCTCTCTAACTCACAAATCCTGCTTCTTGATGCTGGCCCCTGGAGGGGTTCTTTGCTAGGTTCTTTGAGCCACCCGCCCTCAGAGAGTCGAGTCCCACATGGTTTTATTTTCTTCCTGTTTTGATGCTGAGGTGTCAGAAATTAGGAGTGTCTATCAAACTGTCAGGATCCTTTTTCCCTTGAGACTGGCCAGATTGCAGATGAACCTGATAGTTCAAGAGGTGGAATCATGGAACTTACAAGGTCATAATGTCCCAATAATGAAGAAGACTTTCCTGAATCAGCGGAGAATTCAAAATGCTCCCTTTAGCAAGTCTTTGCTTTATTTCATCCATTACTGACCGCTGGGATAATGCAACACATCGGCCACGCTTCCTTTCCCGCTCTCCTCCTGCTGGGCATAGCGTGTCCTACTTGGAACACATGACACACATGGATGCAGACCATTGGCCAAAAAGAAAGAGATAGCAATTTCTTCGTAAGTTATCTTTGAGAATAACCCAACCTGAATGCAACCTGAGGCTGAAGTGCCCCAAATCCCAACCTGATACTTTGCATAACTATAATGCAGGCGTAATGGCGGTTAATTGAGGGCATCTGTGGTTGAATAAAAAAAATAAAAAGTAAATATATATATATATATATATATATATATATATATATATAAATAAATGGTCAACTTCTGTCTCCTTGAGAAACTGCATCGCCCCTATTTCTTAGTTTAAACCTTAAGACGGAGAGCTTTCAAAAGTCTCTCCCTGCTGAGTGACTTTAAAGCTGCCATATTTATTGTTCTCAACAAATACCCACCGCACATCTTAGCTTGATGTTTAGAGGGAAATGGTTCCTCGGGTGGATTGTAGAGCCCATACTCTACAGGTTTGTGTGCGTTTTTCAATCCTGCAACATTTCGACGAATATATCTATTATAGTATAGATATTCATTATAAAGCTACAGGAAGCACAGCAGGCAGGCACTGCTCTCCTGTAGCCTTTTCCTCAAGATGAAAACACTACATGGCTACCGCTGCTGTTGCCTTGGAAACCTGGTCACTCTCACTCTTTTACCCACACTCTTCCCCACTCGCTTCATTAAGTGCGTTGCTGCTGGCAATTAGAATAAAACCAGCGGCAGGGCTGGCTGTCTTGAAATGCAGTCTCCAATTAAATACTTTCAAATAGCAATGTTTCTTGAAGCTACATCTGCTCTCTATATAATAAACCACGCACCTGGGAGCTATGTTTCTAAAAGCCTGCACTGTGCTTGCTATACTGATGAATTACTTCAAAATCCATGTCTTTTAGAGGCGTGAATACCAATGTAACATGGATCAAACACTGCCTTGTTACTGTGATGCTTTTTCAAGCCTGATCTGCGTTCACATAAGCAAAACAATGCTCCAAACATTATTGTTCACAGCAAGAATGATCAACTGATCTATTTCAAGCACTTGAGAAAAACATATAAAGATATATATTTTATTTGTACTCATCCAATCAAAGCCCTTCCTGCACAGAAGGGAAACACAGGTGGAACAAGAGGTTTTCAAGTTCTTTAAGTCTGATCACATTCAGGAATTGTTACTTTGATTAACTAAGCATATTATTACCGCATTAAAATTGATGAAGTAATTTTAAGTGATTCCTCATTACGGAACATTTGCTTTAAGCGAACAAGTCGTCCACTCATGGGAAGTGCACTTGATATGTTTCATGTACATTAAGATCAGTTTAATCTCACTTGCTCTCACACGTAGCGAGACAGAAAAAAACTTACAACGTCATGTTCTTTAACGCGGGAACAACAAAAGAAAATATTTCAGTGGAGACTGCAAGCGCTCAGTAACACTCTCGTGCCTCCCACCTGAGTTCAGTGTCAGACTTTACTGAATCACCAGCAACATTTGCATCGACAGCCATTTGAATCAAACGAGACGGCGCAACAAACACTTCGGGTTTCAGAGGTGAGATTTCTTGAAGACTGTTACTCAGCGCGATAATTCAACATCCTCTGGTTTAACGTGGGGCGACGATGACGGTGAGAAAGTGGTCGGTACCAACAAATACTTGACTTTATACAGCAGGTGGGTGTGCGTTTGTGATTTAAAATCTTGTTTTTATTACGGTTTCCCTGCCTGACAATGATTTCTTGACATTTTTTTTTCAGTGTTGGGGTTTTTTGTTGTTGTTGTTGTTGTTGTTGTTGTTGTTGTTGACCCTAAACCTAAATTTGCAGCAAATGGATGTTAAAGTTCTGTTTATGTACTGCATATCACGACCTGTCTATTGCGTTGTCTCCCAATTCTGGTTTGATTGCCCTTGGTAAAACATTTTACTGACACATCATGAAACGTTATTTTTCAACAGTGGATGTCATTTCAAGGAGCTGAATAACAACGAAATAAAGATCTGCCGTCTCCGCTATGAAAGGATCCTACGTGACTTTCAGTGAAAACTCCTTCCATCTCGGCTCAACATCTGGCTGAATTATCTGCCAGCGCTAACAGGTTCTAATCATTTTCACGGTTGTTTTCATGTATTTCTTTGAAATCAGTTTGAACATTTCACCGTGTGAGAACATGTACTCTACGGTAACTACAATTTATTCAGCCCATCTTTTGGTTAAGGTGTCTAAAGCTGTGTAGCAACTATATGAATAAATTACATTAATCTGTCATAACACAGAAAATGTGTTTATTTTCTGCCAACAGATATCTTGTAACAGTCTTAGAAATAATCGAATGGAGCTGTCACAGATTCTCTATAAAAATATCAGAAATTAATTCCACAGTCAATATCCTCACTTCAATAAATCATTGTCTAAATAGAGCCGGTGGCTGAGAGTAGATCAACATTAATTCAAATGACGAGGAACACTGAGATTGAGGGTGTGTTATGATGCCGCGGCGCAGGCACGAGATTGAATTTTAATTTGCTCCTGTATGAGTGTTCGTTTTACAAGGAAACCACATAATGACTGCAAGGTTAAAGAGCAGAGGATTTGCTTTAATCAAGGATATTATGAAGAAAAAAAAGACGCATATTTTCATTTCACAGTGGCTACATTCAATTATGTCAGGAGTAATTGGTCAGATAACATATCGGACTGCATTCACTTTACTGAGAGACCTAATGTCTTGCGTTTCAAAGCATTTCCCATTAGAACTAATCTTTGACCTCTTCTCTATGTTACTTCAAGGTGATCTGCCGTATACCGACGGAATAGAAGAAACTACACATCTTGAGGATTTTATCGTAAAAAAAAAAAAAAATGACCCTATGAAAGTAAACGTGATAAAAGAAACAACTATTAGCATGATAACTCCCCATGACGCTATAGCTGCCTGATTGCCAATATAATTTTCTCAGTCAAATGTGTGAAAGTGCAAAAGCCCTGCGGTGTGTTTTTACAGCATTCATAATGTGATATTTGTGAACACCAACTGGATAAAAGCTGCTACATCAACGGTAGGTAACATCTATTACATTTATGGGAGGTGTATTATGCTCAAGTTATTATCATTAGAGCATAATCTGAGAGTTATCATCACACAAATGGTTTACGATGGTAGGAAATTATGACATTAACAGATTTATTGTGCGCCGTCTACTGAGTGTTTGTCTGATAATCTCACATTTCCCGATAGGAGAAATCTGCATCGCAAAACAAGAAACAAAAAAAAAAACACTCTTTCATTTAAACATGAGCCAGGACTTGTCCACAGGTACCGGCGGGCCCCCGCCCCTCTCCCTGTCGCACCTGCTGGTTTTTCAGGGTCGAGGCGGAAGAGTTGACGCGGCTCAGGTGCTGTAATTGAAGATTGCCACCAGCTGGTTGTGGTGTAGCTTGGCAGGGTAGCGCAGAGAGGAATTGGCTTGTGGGGCTGAACAGGTGAGCGGTGCTTCAGTGCTGCTGGCCTCCATTCACAACAAGCCCCTTGTTCATGGAGAGCCACTTGTGTCTCCCGGGCGCTCGCATGTACATAATGGCTCTAACAGTAGAATAAAAGAGAAAATAACTGGTGCTTTATTGAATATGAATTTGAATCTAAAGACACTTTGAAATTAAAACCAACTAACCTCATTAGCATCATCGCTTTGAACGTTTGAAGTAAAAAGAGAAAAGAATGGAGACAAAATTTCAAACAGTATTTCAATGTTTAAATATTTCCTAGTACGATGGCAGCACCAAATATTAATTTAGTTAAATGTAAACCACCCGCAGACTGGAAAGCATGTAGGCCAGTCGATTAAATTAGCCACAAACTCTACATGAGCTCTCGGCCTACCAGAGAGCCGGCTTCCTGCTTCAACGTAGCCTAAAAGGATACACTTAGTGCTTTCCTTTTACATCTCTAAATCTGATAAACATAACATTTACCAGTAATCTAATGAGACACCTCTACAGGTCCAAATGGAATTAACACAGATTGCATTTACCTAATATGTATTCCGCGTACAGATCGTAGATATCTTCAGATGTCTAAAGCACATTAGCAGTTTCTCCCCTCTCTCGCGCTCATTTCCATTGGCAGCCTCAGCCGTGCATTTACAATATCTCTGTAATAACTAATAGGGCTCTCAACATCAGGGGTCATGGTGGTCTTTCTTTATTCAAGCGCCCACTTGAGTATCAGTTAGATATACTGTTAAAACCTCAAGCCAGATCAATTGCAAACATGCACAAAGCCGTATGATTCACGATTCATTAAAAAAGGAGGACATAGAGAGAGTAAAAGTATCCTGCTCAATAGTATCTGGACAGTGATGGATTCTCTGGTTATGGGACGGTAGAACCACCAGGATTTTCTGTATTCACACACACACACACACACACACACACACACTGTGGGACGTGGGTGCGGATGTGTGCACGCCAGCTCCTTGTGCCTTCTTTTCCAGTGGCGCTGCACCATTCTGCAGAGAGACAAGTCAATAAACAGTTACTCAGGCCAGCAGGTTGTTTGTCAAGTGCAATTAGAGGAAAAAACATTTTTAAGACTGATGCTGTCCAATACCAATCAGGAAAAGATTGGGATGGAAAGTACAATTAAACGATCGAGGATTTGATCAGGGAGTGGTATCGGTGGCCCTAAATGCTCGAGTATGACAGGTTGCTGTAAAGAACATTAAAAAAATAAGCCTCTTCAAAAAAAAAAACAAATGGTAAATGAAGACAGGAGCAGACGGGAGGCCATGAAATATGCATGCCAGTCCTAAAGTAGAAGACATACAAGGAAGATACCGATAATGACTATAAAAGGGGAATTAAATAAATATTACTCACATTGTATTCAGCCAGCGCTGAAAGCTTTATTACCCATTACTCGATCAATGAGAAATACTCAAATAGGTCACAGTATCATTCGTTGAGATTTACAGTACCTGCGAAGGAAATAACGTCACGCATCCGATGTCATCTGTGAGAGCGGAAGAAATCTCACAGCAAATGAAATGTTAAACAAGAGCAATGTGTAGAACACTCTAATGCCTGAAGGCATTACAGTCTGTTGGTGGAAGATAGTCTTGGCATATTATATTCTACAGGCCGTGATTTGTAATTAAATATTAAACCTAATTAGGGTTTTTTTTTTCTCGGTGCGTAACTCACTGTATCAGAATAAACCTACAGGAGCTTCACCTAGTTTCACATCTGGTATGAATCTCAGATGTACTGCAGGAGCCGTACAGTAGTCGAGCTCACATACGAGGGGCTTTGTTCACTGCCTGCATCATCACAGCATTTTAAAAGGGATTGGAGGTATTTGACAAAGAAAGCTGTTTCAACATCAGATGTTTCGGTATATTTAAGTGAAAAGAGAAAGCCTGTTTGGTACTTCTTTTTTTTTTTTTTTGTTTCTTTTTCCTGAAGTATATTAGCTTTCTTTCCATTAGTCTTTGTAATAGTTCTCAAAGTGCAGAGTTCACAGCCGAATCATCTGACACTGAACTAATCACCTGCCTGGAACAATCCGTCAACCTTTTATGGAGCCTCTAGGTGATAGAATAATTGGTTGTGGTTCACTTTCTTCCAGGAATGAGATGGGGTAGTTCTCTTTTGTTTAAGGTGTCTTCCTCTTTCTTGAGGTTATTTGGGTCTTCGTGGAATCTTGTGCAAAACAGAAACACCCAGCGATATTCGGCAGGCTGCAAAACTTTGCTGAATGGTCATCTGAGTACATATCATGGACCAATTATCCAAACTCTGTAGGCAATGCGTGGATGAGTCGTGCTGTATGGGTCCAGTTAGTATCACAGTAAAGAGTTCAACACAAAAATCCTGAAGTGAGAATGTCAACCTAAAGACTGGAGGTGAGTAAAATGTAATATAATGAGACTGTTGTGCAAAAAAACTGATGCGATGAGATTTAGACACGGAGAACTCTTGGTGAGGGTTGGAGAAAGTTCATGTTTACTTCAATGAATATATAGAACTGGCTGCAAATCTCCATTAACATCTCCCTTAAATGATCCATCCAATGGCTGCTGCATTTCCTGATGCCTCTTTAAAACTTCCAGTTTTGACGCAAAGACACCAGCCTTTGTTTCGTCATAATAACGCCGGCTAAAAAAACCCTTTGTTTTGCTAAAACACCACCCGTAATATGTAACCGCAACAACAACAGCCAATGTCCAGACAGCTCACTAAAACATTTACTTTTGACACTGGAACAACGGCTGCAAACGTCTCGCTTCTGACTCAAAGTGACATCATTCAGGCATGACTTCAATTTGCCAACGTCCTGCTGTTATTGCAGCAGATAATTTTATTTACAAACTTAATATAAACAATGCTGATTATTTGTATAATCCAGAGACGACTGACGAAGTCTGCTGAAATATGAGCGGCATTTTAACAGTCATTTGGCTGAATAAAACATCCAGGAGGCTGCGGCTTTTACAGCTTCTGATTTTACAAACACAATCCAAACATTGATCGACGAGCATTATCTGTCCTGAGATACTCTTTCAGTGCTGGATCAATGTTAGATAGCAGCACAGTGTATGTCATCATCTTCCACAATGCAATGTTCCTCCTCAATTCACCGCAGAAAAATATTGACGCTGTTTCCATATTATTTAAAAAGTCATTATGCAGTTTAAACCATAACGTGTAATTTAGGTGACACACCCTGTGCACTGCTCCAGTCAAGAGCTTTTATCCTCACACACACAAAGACCTATCCCAGTAATCACCACCTGATTGTTATTTCCATGAACAGCTGACCCCCCCCCCCCCCCCACACACACACACACACACACACACACAGTCACCGAACATAACCTTTAGAAGGAACTGACCCATCTCCTCGGGGACAGTCGGTGTAGACAGCAAATTCAAGGCAACCAAGTCTTTTAAGAGTCAGCCGAAAGGGCAGCAGCTTGTTGAGGGGATATGCGCAAAGCTCGCGGATGTCAAACCCTTCGAGCTTTGCCTGTTCATCGCTTGATAATTGGTCATCTATCTACTCTCCTGTGATCACCAGTTTAGTTCCAGCTCTGTGGGCCAGTCATTTACTTCTGGTTTCATGGCTTTCTTGTTTGTTTCCAGTTGTGTGGTCAGCTGTTTACTTCTGGTCCTGTGGTCAGGAATGTATTTCTGTTGCTGCAGCTAGTCATTGATGAACGCTTTCAAGGACATCGCAGTGCAGTGTATGAGGAAGACATTTTCTGCATGATTTTATTAATTGGCTTCAGCTTTATTAAATGCAGTGGAAACAATGTGTTTTAGTTATAAATCCTAAACAAAACAAGTGCCACCCCACCCCCATCACACGGGTAGGTACACTCACATTTATCCACAGAATAAAATGCACGTCTGTGTCTTCCGCATGCGTTCAACTCTTCCTTCATGTTCCTGCAGTTGAAATGTTAATAGAAAAGTAAAGTGTCTCGAGAAGTTTGGTTGCAGTGAGTGAGCTGTGTTTGTGAAATTAGGTTGAGTGGGACACCCTTGCGCACAATATTGAATGGAGTCATGGGAGCGGAGGGAGATGTTGGCAGGATGAGTCAGCTCTGTAAATGCAGAGAGGTAAATAGTAGCTCTCATATTGAATGGTGGAGGTTTTGATGTCTGTGGTGAAAGAAGGCATGAAATCCTCAGTATATGACAGCAGCACCTCGAGGCCCGAATGTCAAGAATACAAACTGTTTGGTTCATTTCTGCCGAACAATCTGTACATTCGCAAACGCCTATAACCTTATAAGGGCACATCAATAATCCATCCATCCATTTTCTACCTCTTATCCTGTTCAGGGTCACAGGGGGGTGGAGCCTATCCTAGCTGCCTTTGAGCGAGAGGCGGGGTTCACCCTGGACAGGTCACCAGTCCATCGCGGGACCAACACATAGAGACAGACAACCATTCACACTCACAGTCACACCTACGGTCAATTTAGAGTATCAATCAGCCTCGTCCCCTCTTGATGTCTTTGGACTGTGGGAGGAAGCTGGAGTACCAGAGAGAACCCAGGCAGGTTCAGCAAATCAGTAATGGTTAGTGAATTCTTAGTTAACCCCACAAGTTAACAGTTAATTTATGTGTCCGGTAATAATTAATCAATTGTGCTCCTGTTAATTTTATGGTAATAGCTAAGATGGACGGATACATTTGGAAAAACTGAGGCGGGAACCTTAATATTGGGATACATATATTCCCCAATTTAAAATAAGGGTCACACAGAGCATTAGTTAATGGTTGATTATGCTTAAGTAATGCTTATTCAGCGCTCTCAATTGTTAAAAAAAAATAAAAATAAATAATATATCAACTGTTACTCTCAGACTCGGTCATGAGGTACTGAGATATTACTCTCATTTAATCGCCAAGTTTATTGAACCTACCACTTTAAAATCACTACAGGGAAAGATTTCCATTTTTCATTTACAGATAATGATTGGTCCAACTCAAAATGGTCCCCATGGTTGTCAAGGGAGATAAAGGCTTGATTCATTCATATGAGAATCATTAGCTACTATTGGAACTCCCGCAAAACTATTTGAACTTAATTTGAGAGAAAATCCCAAGTGAGGAAAGCACATTTTCTTTGTGATGGTCCACTTAAAAGTCCCTTAGTTACCAATGCGGAATTGTGTTTCAAAGAATATTGGACCCTAACCCTCTAGCGTCCAAATTACAGCTCTATTTGAGTTCTCTCCCTCTCCTCTTTTAGGAGTCAAGAATGATCAATCATTATGAACATTATAACACTATTATTACAAAGTAAAAGAAAAAAAAAAAAGGTCACAGCATGGCTCTACAAAATCATTAGCTGAAGTCCATCCACACTGGTCCACACTGAATATCTCAATCAATATGGGCTGGAATTTGAAAAGACATTCATTGTCACCAGAGGAGGAGTCACACTGGTTCACTAACTGTTCAACCCTGAGCATCCCTGCACATGCACTAATGGGAATACTCAGAACCGTGGTGGTGGCAGGATCCAAACGGAGACAGTGGAGAGCAGGCAGGACTTGAGGAGAACTTGAAGATTTATTTAACTAAAAAAACCCAAAGACACACTGGTAAACCAAACTCATTGTCAATCAATTGAATGGGACTGATAAACTGTCAAGACACAGGTGAAGCACACAAAAAGAAAAGGGCGGTCATCAAATAAATACAGGAAATGACAAACACACAGTGACAAAGGGCACGAAATACAACAGGAATTGAGCAGCTAACTAAAACGCGGGTAGAAACTCAACCTCAAAAACAACGAGTGGAACTCAAGAAACAGTTCGAAACCAAATAGTCTTAAATACAAAATAAAGGTCTTCAACTACAAATCCATACTAAAGCTAGATACTGCCCAGATGAGACCGTGACATCTTTATCTACGTGTAACACTTCAGCCTATAATAAGATCCAGATACAATTTATTTATCATTTGGTGTTCCACAGGGCTCTACCATAGGCCCAGATCTCTTCAGTCTGTATGTACTACCACTCAGTTATATAAGCAATCACAACACTAATTTTCTTCATTATGAAAATGATGCTCAACTGTAAATCTCGATAAAGTCAAATGACTACAGTTCTATCAATAACCTGATTTTATGTATGTCTTACATAAGTTTGTGGATGAATCCAAGCTTTATACACACAAAACTCTGATTATTTAGGGAAAAGGCAAGAGAGAGACGGATAAAACACATTTATTTGCACTAAATACTGAGGAAAATGAAAAGAAATCTTGTTAGAAATTACGCTAAAATGTCCTTTTATCACTCCAGGAACACTGCCAGGTTATTTCTCTCCCAGGCAGACAAAGACAACTTGATACATGCTTTTATCTCCAGCTAACTGGACTATTGCAAAATTTCTCTGTCTGGTGTGTCTAGGAAATTCATTGGGGAGTTGCAGCTGCTAAAGAATGTAGCGGCATGTGTACTGACAAAAACCAGACAGCCTCCACTTTAGTCCAATTAATATTATTTTATTGGTTTTTAAATCATGAACTGGCCTTGTCCCATCTCAACTGTCTGACATTGTTAGGATATATAAGGTTGCTGGGTTCTTCAGATGATCCAGCTAGAATCTCTTGATTTTTCTTGAGGTCAGAACCCTGTCTAATTATCTTCCTACACTCTAGAACAGTCTGTATTAAGGTCTAAAAGGCGCTAAATCTGCCCAAACTTTCCTGTGAAATGTGTAATTAGCTAATGGCTGTTTTATTGTGTCTTTGTCTACAGTTATACCTTTTTGATGTATGATTTATTATCCTCTGTTCTTTAGGATTTGAATTTTCTTAATCACCAATGTTTTGAATGTCTTGTCTTCAGCACTTTCTCTTGCTTTTAGACATGAGGTAGATTTACGACGCAGTACTGAGACACACAAAGACAGATTTCTGCTTGCACATTTTTGTCCGATTTATAGGGAAAATGGTTTTTTTTTTCTTTTAGACAAATCAGTGCGCTCTTGTTCTCAGATGCATAAGCCTACCATCCTCTCTCACAATCAACTATAAATGGAGGATGATGCAGCCCTAATTAGCTTATTTACATATGAATCACTGTTACCATTCATTCACTCACTCACTCATTCATTCATTCACTCTGGACATTTTGAGGAGACGGACCATAAAGACAATACACCACTTCATGGAGTGTTCATACAAGATGGGGGGGAGGGTGACTATTCTGTTTGGCGTCTGCAGCGCTATCACCAACAAAATGAAATGTAGAATAGGCACAAGTTACTGAAGCCATTAATTCAGTTAGGGTCTGAGGTCCGGACCCTGGGTGGAATGAAAGTACATCTGACCCCTGGTAGTTCATTCGCAGTCCGGGCTCTGTAAATGGGAAACAAAGACACGACTCCAGTGTGTGTTGCCTCTCATCTATCTCGTCTCCCAGGAGGAATGAAGCTGCACACTGATAGTAATGACATGTAAATAACTTTCAGGATATCACCTTGCCAACTTGATAGAAGACAGCTTCACTTGCTATGGCAGTGGAATTCATGAGGAGATGAAGAGTTCTGATCGGACCTTTTATTATGTAACAAACAGAAATGGCGTACAAAGCCTAGTCCAGTCTGCCGAATAACCAAATAGGAACCCGTCGCCCTTCTCCCTCAGTTCCCACCGGTCAATAACACACACTTGATTACCTTCCTGAAAACAATTCCTCAACCTCTCACTTTGTCTCGTTTAACCGGATGTTCTGCCAAACCTCCCAGCTGCTGCCAGAAGTCTCTGCATAAACATTCTCCATATCAAACTGACCGTGTTGCCAAGCATACCAGCACCAGATGTTAGGGGGCATATTTCGTCTAGTTTACAACATCTTGCATCGCAACTATGAGTGAGACGATGACTCAGACATACACACCCGTGAATGTAACGGAACAACCACCAACCAAACCAAACAAATCTTTAGGCAATCACCACAAACATTAAAGGAAATGGGAGACCGTGATTGGTTACAGTCGGGTTACAGACTTTGCGTGCAGAGTATTCTTAGTTCAATTAATTGGTCCAGCCCTAAAGGCACCCGCTCCCCATGCCTTCGACCTTGCCCTACTCCAAATCAGGCCCTTAGTCTTGTTGAAAATTGCCATGTGCTGAGAGGTATGATATCGGTAGACGGAATTTGTTTTAACCTTAAGAAAAAAAAATTCCGGTTTGTACGGACGTTTGCCTTTTTGTGTACGCCGCCTCACAATTACCAGAAATCATCAAATGTGTGCAGAGAGGCAAATATGCTGTGGCCACCGCAGCTGTCACGTAGCAAGGTCATGAGCTTAACCTGTTTGTATGAAGTCATTATTATTCCGTCTCATGACAGTTTGACAGGAAACTCATTTGCTAATGAAAAGAGAAAAGATCAAATCACTTGTTAACTAAAGTGTCCCCTACGGTGATACAAAAGATACGCCGTTTATTTCTTGCTTTCCCTATTTCGTTATAATGAAGTTTCTCATTCAAGTGATCTCAGATTTCAGAACTTTTTCTTTTCTTTTCAAAAGCGCTTAATTAGACGTCAGAGCCTCTCACTGTCGTTCTTGTCAAATTAATGGTCTCATGTTCTTACCCTCAGCTCGTGTGCCTTTTGCTTATCAAATAAAGGTCTCAACCCCCCCAACACACACACACACACACACACACACACACACACACACACACACACACACATCCATCTAAATAAATTCACCTCCTCCTCCTCCTCTTCGTTTACTTGCATTAACATCTTGAGGGGGAAAAAAAGCTGTGATTGAATAGCACCTTTCTTCAACATCCTCTCACCTCACGTGAGATCCGACAAGTTGTTGGTTTGTTTGTTTTTTTTTCAAATTTTGTTTTTTCTTGGATTGTTTCCTTCCTGCAACTATTCTGAAGCTGTGTCTGGATTAGCACCTACCGTGTTCCTTGTTGAGCTGCCTCTCTCAACACCTCTGCTTCCTTCCTGTGTCAGTGCTGGAGGTTTTTTTTGTCAGGATGCTTCTCTTTATTTGGCTGAGACATATGGGACGTAAATCTCTTCCATGAGGGAGGCATCGTATGGTTTCCGACAACATATTGAGGAGTGGAATTAAATGCACTTTTCCTTAATTTATGAACTGGTATGTCATGTAGGTATGAGATGGAATTGTTTCTAAAGGTGCATCAGACATGCCCATAGGATGTGAGGAAACATTTATACCGGCACAGTCTTTTTAAAGCATGTATTTATGAAAATGTCAAGAAAAACTCAATTGTTTTTTTTTTAGATGCCCGAAACATTTCACTTTTACTTCCTCGACACGAAACCATGAACTTATGAAACATAAATTGCCTCTCTGGCTCTCCACGCCGTCTGCAGCATATTCTCACGCTCCGTGCGACTGTGTAAACCTCACTCCTCAACATCCTAAAAGATGGGCTTGCCAAAGACACAAGCTCTCAGGGGGTTTGGCCTCTTAGCCCCTAACCCGCCTCCAACGCCGTGGCCATAGATTAGAGTCCAGTGTGGGACAACGCTCGTCCACACACCACAGGTTACATTTGAGCAAACCTCCTCAGTGAAAACCTCAAAGGGGGAGCTATTATACTCATTTTCAGGTCTTTGTAATTGATTTTGGACTCCTATAGAGCTGCTAGATACGACTGACTGTGAGGAAAGCTTTGGAGGTCTTCAGGGCGCTGCGCCTCTCGTCTCTCTTCCCGGTATTTTTCTGCATCCTGTGAAAACGCTCTGTGTAATTCACCTCTCCCCTTTGTGCCCCCTCCATGTATGCCTCCTGCCACGCCCACTCCACTGTGATTGTTCTGCATTCTCTGGACTTCTGAAGGGTTGGCGAGCGCCTCGGAGGACGCTTGGACAATGTTACTTACTAACATCAACTGAGCCAGTAGAGGCAGACGGCCACCCACCCTCAGTCTTCTTCTATTGCTGCAGAGTTTTTAATATAGTTTGTTTGTTGACTTCTTCATTGTTGTGCATTTATTGATGTTTCAATCACTTTTAGCGCTGTAATACCTTTAATCTCTTGTTTAAAGACAAATAAAGAATTGTCTCAACCGAACTCAACTCATCTTCTCTTTTCCCCTCGATAGACTGAGGGCTATTAAGGGCTGTGCTCATGTCAGCTGAAATTTGCCGTTCAGTTTGATGTGGTCGCTCGTAAAATTATCAGGACTTTGCGAAATTCAACCAAGAAGGAAACGTATGCAGAAATGCAGGGTTGGATGCAGATTGTTACTGAATTGGATGGAAATTCAAAATTATTTTTGACAGACAAGCAAGTAGCATCACTGAAAGGTCAGGTCTTGCCATTTCGTCTGATATGTGCTTGGCTGAGGCTGGACTGCCTAATTCCTGCATGTGTTTGCGCTTCTTATTTCACTAAAGGATGCTTGCCGTAACTTAGTGTGAAGTTCTTTAAAAAAAAAACAACAACAAAAAAATAAATAAAACACTTGGATTCATTATGCTACGTCTAAAGACAAATCCTTAAAAAAAGGACATTTGAGCCACAGCTCTGAATGTTGAACAGTTGGAGACAGTGCTTGCCAAACGCTGAACGGCTGCAGCTCATCAGATTTGGGAAATCAGTTGATTATAACTGGAAATGAAGACCTGAATTTAGAGTCTGTGTGCGTTTGGCGGCAGTGCAATTCAATGATGATAAGTCATTACGAAGTATTTAAGGAAGCGTTAAAAAAAAAAAAAAAAAAAAAACAGTCCAGAAATGTGAGTTCACGTGTTTCAACACAATACCTGCTCCTGTTTACCGACATAACTTGCTTGCTGTCTGGATGTACTTGTTGGCTTTTCCAGACCGAACATTTGTGAAATGAGCCAAATGTTTTAAAATTCAAACACACGCTCTGTACACAGACAGTGAGAGGAAGACTTTCTTACCACGATGGGCAGATGACGAACAGACGACAAAGTGAAACTCAACAGCAACACCTGTTGGGGGGTCAAATGAGTCGGTTAAGATCTGTTGAAGGGCTCAGGGAATGAATCTTTTATTTTGTTTTAGATCTTGAAATATGCAACAAAAAAAAATAGAGTATTTGTACACCAAAATCTTTTCTTTTCCTGTAAAAATAAAATAAAATAAAATAAAAAAAATTAGCATTGTCTTATGGGACGAATAGAAGCAGCTGGAAAATGGCGTGTACATTGTTTAGGGTTGGTCCTGGAGCTCCACCTGGCCGACTACTGTTGTTTAGTTTATACGTTACAGAAATGCATCAACCACGGTGAAGTGAGCAGAAAGCAAAAAAAAATAAATAAAATAAAAACAAATATTAAATCAGTTTTCGGCTTGAAAATTACTGTTATTTCTTTGCAGCTCTTTGCCCAAAAATGGTAGATCATGACAAAAATATATATATACTATACTATACTATATGTTTGTTGTTGTTTTTTTGTTGTTGTTTTTTTTAAAATGAAAACAGAGACTCTGTTCTTTCTTTTGATAAGTTCCTTTTTTTTATTAATCATAGCACAAAATATTCTGGGGGTCTTAAAAGATTAATGAAAATGTTCAAAAACTTTGACACTGGCTGGCAACTTTCAATGAAAAAAAAAAAAAAAAAAAGCTGGCGGGGAAATAGTTCAATTATTTATCCACAGTCGTTAGAAGAGAGCAAACCAGTATATTGACTAATGGAATTAAAATATAAGTTCCTCCCTTCGCACTTTTACACTCAAATATGAGGAAACAAATAGCACAGACCTCCATGTTGGGGTCTGATATAGTCGGAAGAGTTCTACATAAAATCCTTTGTGTAATTGTACACGAACACAACACCTGAAAACCCCCGCCTTCCTCCTGCAGACCAAAAAAACATGCAGGTTAAGTTCCTCTCAACCGCTTGTGTGGCTCCTTGTATTTCTCCCAGTAATCAGCTCAGAGGCTTCACTGGTGCTCCAGCAGCATTTAATTGAAGCTTTTATTATAATATTTATATTGCACATGGATGTAAAACTGCAACGAGCTCGTGGTGTCTTCTTAGCGAAAGAGAATTAACCTTACAATCGCTGGAGCCTATCTGCAGTGTCATCCACCGAGTGTGTTATTCCTCTCTGTTTTCCTGTCCCCTAGGCTACATGAATTCGACAGTAAAGGTTATAGTGTGGTGTTTGTATTTTTGTGCTCCACCTGCTTCCTGCTGACACCGTTCTCATCCGATCTTATCTAAACCAGCGCTTACATTGATTCCACAGCACATCTCCGAGCATTTTTTCTCCTTCTTTTGTTTTATGCTTATGACACCGGGTGAAACATTTCTTATCAATTGCAAATTTTGTCACATTTACTGTAATTTTTACCTCCTGTGTGACAGCAGATGACTAACAACAAATACGTGGCGTTGCATATGTTGAAGCTGTTACCCGGGTGAGTGTTGTATTCTATTATCCGTGATGCCGAGTAGGAAAATGAGGGGCAAATTTAAATGTCAGACTATTCTTTGTTACCATAATTAGGAATTTAGAAGGTTCACAATTGTTCAACAATGCAGTGAATTGGGAACATTGAATTTCAAAAATGTCAATTTGGTAGCTGCCAATATGACACATTTCACTTTCATAATGAGGTGTTCTTTCACTCTTGACTAAACCTGTATTTCCTCTCACTCTTATGAGATGGAGGCCACTTCTGCTCTCTTTGGCCATCACAGTAACAGTCAAGAAGATTTGACAAGCATGGCAGGTTTCTACTACTCAACCTAGAAACGGAGGACGAGGAAGCTGCAACTTCTGAAGCCAATTACTTAAGTTTTGCCTGTTTTCTTTCACTTTCCTCTTACAAGAATGGATTGAATAGAAACTTCCTACATACGTCTTATCACGATAATAATATACCAGGGCCTGCTTGTTTTTATGTGCCAAGTCATCCTCACATCATTTATTAGGGCCTGAGCCAGAAGGTAGCGTACTTCAGGCGAAGACCCTATTATTCTCTTTATTTCCTGCTGCATTCTAATCCCTCTTCACGCTTTTTTTTTTTTTTTTTAAAAAGGTACTTAGAAGCAGAATGCAGAATACGCAGAATATCCGGTTTCTGTGCTGCTGAAGTGTGCCAACAGAGAACATTTACTCTGAGATTCTTTGCAGTTTAGATAAGACTTTGGATGCTGGTGACAAATCAAATGCATGTCTGTGGGAGTGAGAGAGGACGGCAATACAGCCAATCATGCAAAGCTGTGCGGCCGAGCTGCCAAAATGAGATTTAAATCATGAGTGAATAGCAGTTTTTCTGAGAAACATTATTAAAAAAAAAAACAAAAAAAAAACGACAACAACAACAACAACCCACCAGCAATGTTAGCCTACACACTCGCTATACTGTTAACAAACACATGGCAAACATCTGTTATTGGAATCGATTCTTATTTCACCGCTACACACCTGTGAGATCTACCCACGCAACGATGGAACCATCTGCCACTTTCCTCTCTCTAACCTTTTTTTTCTGCTTCCTTTTCTTCTCCTCTCCATGTAAGAGGGTCTGAGCACTGGCCTTTTAGTCAGGAAGCCGCATGGTTTGACATTTTTAATACTCGATACCAAACAGCGCCGTGTACATTAACATACGTGACCCGCGCTTACCAGGCCAGTTTCTTCCTTTCTCTCAGCTGCTGTCGCAATAAAACAAAAGCTGTTGCATATTTCTCTTCATTCAACACAAACTTACATGGGTGAAAATGTCCTTTTCACTTTATCAGCACATAAAAGTTGTTATTAAAGGCTGATTTTGAAGCCCTCGTCAGGTTCGAGATTTTACATCTAGTTTGAATTATTCATTTATTATTTGTCATTAAATTGCACCTCTTTTAGAGAAGAAATGCGATTTAACAAAAAAAAAAATATTAGGCGAAATTCTGAGAATTTGCAAGAGGAATAAAGTCACCCTGACCCCTTTCCTTTTGTGTTTGTCGGCGTGTTGCTGAGGTGAGAAGGGACGAAGCTGAGCAGATCGCAACTTTATGTAAGAGAAGTTTAGAAAATTATAGCTTGACTCTAAACACTGAAATTACTCAGGTGAAAACTGTCCTGAGAGAAAAAAAAAAAAGCATTCTTCTGGCAGAAAAAAAAAATTGCTCTTTGATTGGCGGTAATCACGAGAGCGGTGCAAGTACCCTGAGAAAAGGTTACTTTCCTCAAATTGAAGAGCAAATAAAAAAAAAAAATAAATCCCTCAGATTCCCAGCATTATGTAAGAAAGTGTGTTGAAAGGATGCGCTGCAGATCTTCTCTTGTGCAATGTATTTATCTTTATTTCACACGTTTAAATACGACTGCTGATATATAACCAGGCAGCGCATTGGATTTATTTATTATGTAGATTGTTTAAGTGGATCTTTAAATCATGAAGTAAGTAAACGTGGAGTTTTATTCGGCTAAATTCTGTTTCACTGGGTGAGGCACAGTAGTTGTTGTGCCTTAAAGTCATATTTTACTTCGGGGGAGGTGGTAACTGGTCTCACTGGGACTGACCTCACTGCAAAAATAAAAGGAAGTGCAAACAGAAATAAACCAATAACACATACAAAGGAAAGTAAAAAAGACCAAAATCGCAATCTAAACATCATGAATATATTGCCTTTATTTATTTGATTATTTGCTGTAAGAAAAACAAAGTTATCATTCCTTGTTTACCCAGTTAGCGTTTCAAAACCATATGCACCCGTAATTACACAAGAGTGTGTCGGTGTAATGTGTTGTAAGACGCATGAAGCAAAGCACTGCAGGGCAAATGCCAGCTGCACTGAGACAAATCTACCATCCATTTGAATTTCCTACAGTTTTATCCTTCATTAGGATCCTCCCAAACTCTGAATAACTAATTGTCAAATAAACCCAGAGGTATGATTTGTAGCTGTTCTGAATGAGCCAGTGTGATAGCTGTGTACCCCCTCTACCCCCACAGTTGAAGCTAGCAGCACCGGCGGCTAGGCTAGCACCGCTAGCATTGATGTTAGCTCTGTCAGAAACACGACAGGGAGCCCTGGAGCAGATTTAAAATGATGAATTACATCCACTGGCAGTTTCTGCTGCTTTCATGGATGTGAGAGAGTTTGGGGGGAGGTTCTTCATGACCTTTTTTTCCTATAAATATCAAGCTAGCAATAGGCTAACCTCTTCAGTAGCCCCGCCCAGAGCCGTACTCTGCTTCTGATTGGCTTGTAGGTGCCTTCAGGTGTGTGGAGTGAGATGGATCAGGGTTAGAGCCAATCAGAAGAAGCAGGTCTTCAGAGAATCCAGATGGGAATGATCTCAAAAATATTTTTGAGAGGATACTAGATTTCTGGCATGTCCCCAACTTTTGGGTTTCTGATGTCACACAAGGGGCAGCATATCAGTAGCACTTCAAGTCGAAATTCTTCAGTTAATTTATGTTCTGGTCCTTAACAACAGCCTCAAACTTTGTGACTTTGTGACTTCATGACCGAACGAAAGTGGCTGATGTGGCTGCCCTGGATCTCAGTATGGAGCGAGGGCAGATCAAGTCCTCTCAATGTTGAGCTCACTGTTGCCTCTTGAGGAAAAAAAGAGGTATTACATGATAAGACAAGGGAGAACCCAAAACCCTCAAAAATAATTTCTGTAAAATTCAAGTCTAATGATCCTCATTAGCATTACAGGCTGCATGAAAATGTTAGGACGTATTCCTTTCTTTTGTCGATGTGCGGCTGTGTCCTCACTGAAGTCTGAATAGAATTAAATTGAACTGAATGATAAAATGACAGTACGTCTTTTAATCAGACTGTCACACAAATTCACCCGTACTTTTTGATTTCCCCCTGATGGCCTACAGTATACTGTAGCTTTTATTCCTGCAGTAAAATCCTAACGAGTCCCAAATTCTAACAAGTTCTCTCAGATGTGAACACATTGAAATACAATATAATCAGAGAGGATCTGATCACTTGATAATGGTTAAATATTTACAAAGCCTGCTAAGGCTTGATTGGCATTATTCACAACGTTGTCAGCCCTGAGGGTGATGTTTGCCTGTGAAGCTTTACTGAAACTCATTAATGGGAGATTAGCTTAATTGTTGCTTCAGAAATCTATCAGTGGTTTGGCTCGGAAGGTAAAGCCTTCACCTTGTGAGATCATCTTTGTGGACTTGATCATACTCAATACCGTTACAAGCCAGGACAGGTTGCCAGGAACCGGCCAGGAAATAATCCCGCCTCCAAAACCAACTTCAGCGTGTAAGCTAAGTATTCATTCAGCAGGAGAATGAACGGACAGCTGAATCGGTGAAAGATGTTTGAGAATGGGACGATTGTTGATGATTACTTCATCTTCATTTTTATAATTTTCTTTGCAGTAAGAGCATATATTTCATGTTGAGCGCTATAGAAATAGAAGCATTACTCTGCTCCTGTTTTGCATTTAAACTCAACAGTAATGGCGCCATCAGTTTTTAGGACAACAGACTGATTGTTTAAAGCCTCGCTTCGTGATCCATTCATCGGGTTCGTTATGTGCTGATCTACTGATTCAATTAAACACGTAGAAAATGCAAGAAGAAGAAAAATATTGTCATACAGTGTATTTCAGATTGCACATTTTCAATGGCAGCTGATAAGAAAGCCTGTTAGTGACATTTCCAAGTTGTTCTGCTATAAACTGACAGCCAGTACCGTAACTATTCTGATAGAGCCACTAACCTTTTGCCAAACATGTAGACCCAAATCATGTTTTTGACCTTTCTCTCATTTTGTACATTTTGACACTCTGACAGTCAATACTGAGTTTTTTAAAATTATTTTTTATTGTTTTGCAAATTAATACCCGAGAAGTCTCTTTCCCTGCACAGTTTTCTTCGTCGTTCGTTTCATTTTTCTGTGCTTGATACTCATGATGCATCGACTCTTCTAGTTTGATTACATCGACTTGCTGTAACTCTGATTGCTCATTTAAAAACAGCAACAAAAAAACAACAACAACAAAAAAAAACCCAGCTTAAATGTGAGAGCTGCAACCGCAATTGCAGTCCAACAGCAAAAACTTTGAAAAGGAAGACATTTCCTCTTGTCTCTCAGGCAGACCTGTGAGATGATTGTTGAACCTCATCACGGAGAACATTTGTTTACACAAATAAAGGCTTCCAAACATACTCAACACACAGGAAGCCTCCAGGCGGAATTGTGGCATTGTGTCTGAGATGAAAGGGGCAAACTCTTTTGCCTCAAGAGATTCAAACTTGGCCCTCGGTGCGCTTTTCCACTCTAATTAATTCAGCTCAATGTGTCAGTATTTTGGAAAACTCTCTGCATCAACTGCAAATGGATTTATGAAACTTTCACATTCTATTTATGTGCATCAAGGGTTGTCAAACTCTTCCTATATTTGTAGGGTTTCTTCTGTTGTGTTTTCATCTCTCTCTCTCTCTCTCTCCCTCTCTCTCTCACTGCAGCATGCATCCCTGGTTTGTGTCCCTCCAGCTTCACATTTAGGCATTCAGGCCGCTGTACTGTGTTACATCACAAAGGAAAGACAAGCCGCCTCGCCTCTTATCCCCAAGCTCCATAACATTTCTCTTGCTGGCCATGAAACTGCTTATTTCCTCACGCATCTCATTGAATCAGGGCACTGCTTATCATAGCAAATCAGACTTCGCCATGCTCGCTGTTATGTGTGTCTTTACACGTGGCAAAACGCTCGCCAGATCAACAGAAAATCGTGTGTTTGTGAGGCTGTGAAAAGCAATGAGGAATCTGTGACTCATGATGATGGTGGAGGTCATATTGTTGCCTGTTTTGTGCGCGATGTATGGTGTTAAATCAAAACGTGATGGATTCCGCCTACAACTCTCGAGCATCATCAGAATAAAGGTCAGTTGTTGCGATGGATGATTTCCGTAGGAATCAAATCAGCTCATCAGAAATGAGAAGGAAGGTTCTCCAGGTAGAAATGACAAAAAAAACCATCCATCAACTTCTCTGTACAGCCATAATGTAGCAACTACCTAAGGTCGACCAACCACGAGTGAGTAGTTTAAGAGACTACGGTGGAATCGGATAGAAACCGCGTTGAGATACTCCAGAACCCACAATTTTTAAGTGTATCAGCAACGCTTCACCCTTTTACCTTTTTGAAGGGTTCATTGAATTCATCAGTCGTTCATTTTGAGTTTCATGAGTTCCGTCAGTCATTTGAGAGGCAACTGGCTGCAGAGACAAGATTTCCCTTTTTGATCGTGAACAAACGCCAACGTCATTGACAAGTTAGCTCACAACAGAAAACATGATCAGTTGGTCAGAAAATGAAGTTGCTTTAAACAACAACCGGTTGGAAGGTCGATGAGAAGCTCCTGAAACACGAACACAGTCTTGTACTTCCGCTTTTTCAAAATCAAAACTCAAAATCAGAAGCCTTTATTGTCATTGTACGGCACACAGCGAAATTGGAGCGCAACTCCCTTTCGTGCAATTTTTCAAATGACAAGCATAACAGTTATTAAATATAAACAAAGGCTTCTGGGCATAAAAAGAGATGAATAAAAATTTTTAAGAAAAAAAAAATATATATATATACACAACTGCAGCAAAATTGTTACCTCCAATGGTCAAATGTCACTTGCTCACTGGTTGTCGTGGTCCTGGTGTAAAACCCTTTAAAGATAGGTTATTTTAATGGTGGTATTTACAGGGAAAGGTTCTTCTGAAGGGTGGCGAGGAAGGTTGTGCTCGATATTGTTAGCTGACGCCTTACCTTTAACACTTTTGCATCAATTCAATAACGTTTAAATGTTGGCTAACTAACACCTTAGTGTCCTTTTACTAACGCCTTAGTGACTGCTAACTATGCCCTAGCGTCTACTGACTAACACCAGGCACTAACTCATTAGTTTGCTCTCATGAAAATTTTAGTTGGCCTAGAAGTTGCTATTAAGGAATTTTGTCTGGTATCCTTTGTTTTAGCTTTCTTGGTCATAATTTGTACTGTAGGGTTAAGAGCTTCTTTCAGCACAAAAAACTCCTCTATAGTTGCGTACCTCATTGTAAATTATTTTATATATCCCCCCCCCCCCCCCCCAAAAAAAAGATAAAGCGACTACAAAGTTTCCACTTTTCTGTCAAATGCATCTTGGGGGATCAAATCACAAGTGGACAAGACTAAATAGGAGTTACAAGTCACTCGGACCAATACTTGAGGGGTTCTGGGACACGTTTGACTAGAATTCTTTCATAGAATAAACGCTGGTGTGTTCTAAATCAGGACGGGACAGGACGTCGTCAATTTAGGACGCGGTGGAAGTTTTGGTGAGAATGTATGCTATGCATGTACTGTACATTAGTTCTGAAAGTATCTAGTTGTTTTTGGAAGTGTTTGATTGTCTGCCAATGTGAGTCGCTTGCATGGGCACCTTTGACATCACAGCCGAAGCGATGTAGGAAGTAATGAAATCTGAGCCCAAGTAACCAGCTGGACACATTTGAAGACACATGATGGATACAGAGGAAACAGGGATGTGTCCACTTGTGATCCAGCTAAGCGTAAGCTGGGTCTCAAACAGTAGCATAGCATGAGTGAGATGCTCGGTGCTATCTCATGGAGACGGCTATGTCTTGTTGGCAGGCGAGTGGCATCCTTTAATAGTCCTGCAGAGTTGATTTTGGCACGGCAGCCGTGCAAACATGTTGCTATGGAAGATGCTACTTTGTAATGTATTTACTGTCTAATTTGTGTCTCGGTGAGAGACCATATATCCTCTTTAGGGAGTGACACCTCTCCTCCTCCACTTTATGGAGCGGTGCAGGCATTTGAGGGGGACTTGAACATGCTGTGCTGATGGATGAGCTTGTCAAGGCAGCCCCACGATGCTCCGCTCCTCACAGAATTTGCAGGGCTGGAGAAACTCAATCATACGGGGAAAGGCATCAGTTGAAACATAGTTAATAACTCATTCAAAACACCTTAAAATAATCTTCTTAAACATAACAGGCCTCACTCATGGGGATGGGTTTACAGTTTATGGGGGGTTCAGATGGAAGCCTTTATACTACATTTTGACATTTGGCAAGGCAAAAAAAAAATAGCATTTTTGTTGTTGTTGTTGTTGTTGTGACAGCTCGGCTTTTTCAGCTGATAAACATGGTTGCGGCTGTACATAAGTCAGCAAGGTTGTTTTTCTTTAAATCTTGCCTGTTTGTTGTACACAGTCTCTGCCTTCACCAGTGTGCTGCCACTGTTGTTCACTGTGCCTCTAATGTCAGAAATTCAGCTCAAGACTGAGAATTTGATTCCCCGAGGCAGAAGTTCTGAAACGCTGACAGGTGTTTCAAAGTGTTCAATTTGGGGATGTTCTAAAACAAATTCTTGAAACATTGTGCTTTAATATGTCTTTCCGAATGTCTTTCAACACTATTTCTGTGCTGCTATTTTTACTCTGAAGTTTGTTTTATGGAGGAAAAAAAAAGTCCAATCAACAGTATTCTTCCCACTATTTGGTATATATTTGGGTATACTTAAATACATACATTTAGAACAATATAATGAACATTGCCACTGTGCAACTGAGTGCCTCCAAACGCAATAATGTTAATGTTGAATTAAATATTGATAAAACAAACTTGGATATTATATTGGTTTATTACAGCTTTGGTACAAGGAGTAACTGAACAGGAGAAAAAAAAATAGTAATTCAACTTATAAATGCAAAAATATACATAAATGTATAACTTGGGACAGTGCAGACAAAGAGCAGTTAAAAATGATACAGTCTGACATGCTAGCTGGCTGTTAAGTCTTAAAAACATCACAGGGTTAAAACTGGTTAGCTGTGTTGATCAAAGAAATCTTGACATCATCAACAGGGTTTTACACTGTTTTGCCTGCTAGCTTTGACCGTTAGCTTACTGTATATTATGACTCAGACAACTCAGGGCGCTGCACCAGTGCAACTATTCTGGTGTAACACAACGAGGCAACGTGTCACAATTTGAGTGGGTTATGTCACATCACTTGGTCTTAATTAAGCTAATAACTTGCATATCTTAAGTTAGTCACAAATAGTGTTTGTATTTCATTCTCTCGAGTAGCGGCACGGTGGTGCAGTGGTTTGCACTGTTGCCTCACAGCAAAAAGGTTCTGGGTTTGAGTCCTGGCTCGGGTGCACTCCAACTCCCTGTTCCTGTGTGGGTTCTCTCTGGTACTCCAGCTTCCTCCCACAGTCCAAAGACATCAAGAGGGGACGAGGCTGATTGATACTCTAAATTGACCGTAGGTGTGACTGTGAGTGTGAATGGTTGTCTGTCTCTATGTGTTGGTCCTGTGATGGACTGGTGACCTGTCCAGGGTGAACCCCGCCTCTCATCTGAAGGCTGCTGGGATAGGCTCCACCCCCCTGTGACCCCATGACCTTATTATTAGGGCCTGAGCCTGAAGGTACTTCAGGCGAAGACCCTATTATGTTTGCTCGTTTTATTTAGAATTTTACATTTATGGTAATATGTTGAGGAGGATGCCCATTAAAAAAATACATTTAAATTTTACCAGTAACACAAGTCTAATATTCATCTGATCCATAGTGGCTTACTGTAGATTCCTCACACTTGCACCAGTTGTCCTAGAATATACACAACATTTCTCTGGCTGTGTGACCCTGAATGTATATCTAGGAGATTTTATGACGCTGGCAACAAGATTTGCTATTTTTGCTGACTGCATGTCTTATACACTGTCAGGGGTGCATAACAGATTTCACCCATTCAAATAGCTAATATAAACTGTTTCTACACACACACGCACACACAGCCACACACACACACACACACACACAAGCTTGCTTGCACGCACGCACGTGCACACACACACACACACACACACACACACACACACACACACACACTTCCTGCAAACTCCGATGAATACAAACTCAGGAACAAGGGTTGGGCAGCAAGAAAAACATACCAGGAAGGACATGTTGGTGTTGAATCGAGACAGACATCATTCCTGAAATACACACTCATTGAAGGGTTTGTGGGTAGTTCCTCATACACTCTCTCATTAAGCTAAGTAATGTTCTGCTCGACAGTTAAAGCTTGTGTTCGTACAAACATAATTCCAGAAATTGCTACTCTTTTGCAAACATACACAAATAATTGTAACAATGATGTGCACTCCTGGCAGACTGGAGATACTTTATTGATCCCTGAGGGGAAATTGTTCACGTTGCAGTTCCTCCCTTTCAAGTACAGAGAAATAGATAAGAATACAGAAATAAGTATGTAAAAATGTGTACATTCAACAACAATATACCTCCAAATAAAATAAAAGGCCTATATACAAATCAGAAGTATGTCAAAACGTGCTTTGAATGTTAAACCACAATATGTATACGCATAGGATATAAAACACACAAGAAAAATAGGAAATTTAACATGAAATATGCTAAATGTTGAAATGTAAACAGAAGTTATGTCACTCTACGTATAGTTGTTGGAATTACTGCACATGTTACTCGTCTACACTTCGCTTGCACGGTGCACTGACAACTTCATGTGCCTTGTGTTGATCGGGACGATGGCTCCACGTTACTGTTCCACAACTACAGAAGCAGAATATTAACCTATGCAACAAGAGGAATACAACTCTCTCTCTCGACATGCTGCGGTATTTCACATATGCTAATGTCATATGTTCAAACTTATTAATGTCCATGAAACCAAGAACTCCCAGCAATGGCAGTAGCATCTATTTTAGCTCTGTTTATTTTTATTTTTTTTATCATTTACTTTATGCACTCACCGCTTGTGTGACTTTGACTGATACCAGGCTTATCACATCCACCGCTGAATTTGTTTGTCACAGTCTGATGGTTTTAAAGTGGTGACGGTTGGTAAAGTGGAGTAACTCCCAGTCCAAGGAGTCCCTCATCTCCTTTAAAAAAAAAAGTGAACTGTGCATGAACTTCACAGCACTGAAGTACTGGGAACACTTTTATTTAGCTGCTGGGTGCCAATAAGCACAAAAAGCATCAAAATAAACCATGTGAAAAAGAATTGACCTTGAAGATTCTCACTTTGGGTCTATGTAGCAAAAACAAAAACGGAAATACAAAAAAGACTTGTTAAACTGTGAGAAGTTTATTCCGTGTGAGCAGTTTCATGTGTGAGGTCACAAAGATTTGGATGACCATTTCCTCGAATTGATAAATAACGTGAAGACATCAGAAAAGTCCAAAAAGTCTGTGTACAACTTAGAGAACGTTCACACCTCTAACTCCGGATCATTGCTGTTTCACCTCTCCAGGTATAATATTATTATACCTTTTTGCACCAGCTCAACACGGCGGTTTGCTTGGATGGAGATGTCACAATGATAAAAGGTAAAGCATCAAATGGGAAATTTGACCTTGTGATTCATGAAAGTTCGTGTTGTCAGTCAAGAGGAAAGAATGACCTCCAACCACTGAATAAGAGCTGCCGTGTTATAAGGATATTCTGATTGAGGAAGATCCGCAATAAAGCACCTGTATTTATTGGGTCCCCCGTGGTACCTTCTTGTCGGTTAAGTGACATCGCATATTGGGAAATTAAAGAGGGTTACTTCAGTGTGGTGCTTTAATACATTTTGATGAAAACGACATTTTATCAGGAATATTACATCAGGTAAAATATACCTGACGTGAGTCGCGTTGCTAATCTTAGTGTCGTAAGGTTAATGTAGCAGGAAACGAGAAGCACAGGAGAGCCTAACCAAACACAATCATGAGCTCAAGAAAAGCTTCTCTTTGAGCCACTCGAGATAAATTGATAATACAATCGGTGATGGCCTCAAAACCCCTGATGGATATTTTCTGTGCGTCGAATTGGAATTGCACATGACATCCATCAAAACATGAACCAAAACCCGTCAAACTTTGCTACAAACCCCCCGTTTAATATTGATATTCCCTACGGTTTCATTCCATGTCATTAGCAACCGAATTTCCTCATCATCATTGTTCATCATCCTGCAATTACGTCTACAATCAAAGCATCGTTTTATGTGCTTCACTTCACTTTTGGAAACCACTTGTGAGAAAAGTAAAAATGGTTTCCGTCTATTCTTTACGCCGCTGAGCACAGAAATGAGTGGACCAGGAGACAAGCAGGCCCAACTTGTCAGTAATTCATTGTCTTCATTAAAGGATCATGATCTGTTCTATGATTCATGATGTCCATGCAGGAGAGTCGTGTAATTGGAGTGTGTGAAAAGCGATGGCTCTCTCAACAGGGTGTTATCAGAGTAGCTACTGTCTCAGTGTCACTTCTTTTTTCCTCTTTCTACTTGCACATCATATACACATCAAAGTCATATTCCAGCAGTGCCCAGCAGTAATGAATGCCCCACATTTCTGCTGCTTAAATTTGATGATGTTCTATTGAAGTTTGCCACAATTCTTCTTCATGTTCTAATTTCGTCAGGTTTCTCAGAATATAAGGTTATTATATTATAATGCCAGTCTTAAGGTTGTACTGCAATTACGTCTGCTGCCAGCTCACTATTGAAGAGTGCTTCTCTCTAAAAGGCAGGCATTATTTTGCAAGGTATTATCTTTAAGAGCGAGCATCGCACGGCTAGTTAATGTTTCAAATAAAATTAGGGTAAAAAAGGAATTTTATGACAGAACTGTATCTGAGATACAACACTAATATTCATGGTGTTATTTCCCATTTACTTCCATTTTCAGCCCGTTTTCAGTCGTGCAGTTATTTGTTGGCGTTGATCGTTACGTGTTGCTCTTTTCAGTGACCATTCTGCATTTTACGTTTCATCAATTCAGCAAATATGCGCCCTTGAGTTGAACTACAATTAACAAGTATTATCTAAACATGCATGGATTGAAGCTTCTTCTTTTTATTTATTTATTTATTTATTTTATGGCAGCATAAAATTCAATTTTGTGTAAAAACTTCCAACAGCCATTTCTATCTCAAAGCATTTGTTAGAACCAATGAACTTTGAGCTGGAGAGCCACAGTTGAGGAGAGAGAGAGAGTGAGAGAGAGAGAGAGACATAGACTGTGATGGATTTGTTTACAGTTAAAGCGTATATGAGAAATATATTTGCAATGTAGAGAATCAATTTTGAACATGTCCAATAAAAAGTTATACTTTAACACCTCTCTATGGACTTAAAACATTTCACTAGATTGAAAATCCTATTTTTTTCATATTCCTTCACTAGAATTTGACTGTACCAATTCAACCAATTTGGAGTTTGAAAAGTCAAATTTTTCTAAATGACCTAGAATGACCTCGAAATATAATATCGTAAATGCTGTAAACCATACTGAACCACAAAAGAATAGAATAAAAAAAGAAAGAAGAAAAACCTGTTCGGACTTTCCAGTACTTTTCGTAACAATATTACACATGCGTGCATACGCGCTCACACACATGTACAAGTACACGCGCACACACATACACAAGATGAGTTGTGTTGTGGGATTTATGATCAGTGTTGTTTCTGGACACCGCATTGACGAGCAGCTCCTGTTCTCCAGCCGCACAGAAGCATACAGCCTGAGTTTTAAGATACATTAATTTTGTTGTTGTTGTTGTTGTTGTTTCAAAACAGCACTTTGCAAGTCGAAGTTAGCTGACTGCAAAAGTCAGTCTGCAGTCTGAACAAACCCAAAGAACTCTGTGAAAATCCAAATCTAACAGCTAAAGTAGAGCTGTCCCCTATGGCTCTCTGCTCCTTTTGTCTGCTAAAGCAAACTTTTGTTATCTTCTCTGGTGTGAGAGTCTGTCTGTCCTGTTTACTTTAGTATCTGAGCTGGAGTTCCTCACAAGCCAGTTAGCGTGTAGACAAATGTAAAAGACAGTTTACTTGCTGTTCTCTTTTTTTTTTTTTTTTTCAGCGATGACCTGATTATAACTTCATTTTATGTTTCTGGCATCTCCAGTCAGTCGCCTTAAAATTGCCACACAATGATGCTGTATGGCTTGTCAATGCAACACTTGATTAAACATTGTGCTTTTGGTTTACTCTCCTGCCTCCCCTTTTTGTTGTCAGGGTTGCAATAATTACTGTTTTTTGCAAATGTTTGACGACAGAACAGGAGGGTCATTTTGCGCGATAAGATGAGAAACTTTATTATATTTTGCAGCTTTTTTTTGCCTGATAGAGCAACGGGCGCGGCCGGTGATTGAGCTTATCCATTAGTTCACTGGAGGGCAGCTCCCAAGGTAACCAGGTTAGTAGATGAGGTCATCCAACCGGGTTTTCAGTGAGTAATTCCTGTTCTCCACAGATGGAATTAATAGGACGAAAAGTCTGCAGCTCACGGATTAGGAGTTACTTCATGCCGAACATCATGCTTCGCTACTAGTCGATCAAGTGGCTTCACACTGTACACTAATTAAGCTAATATCACCTCTCGTTGCTAAAATCTAACCACAGGCAACCTGCAGAATGCTGAACCCCTGTTGAAGTGATTCTGAGTCCAATATATTTGCACAAACAAAGTTTTTAAGCCTACTTTTAAATTCTCATCATTGATGTCACGGGATCAAATCTGTGCAGCAGAATTGGAAGGCTGCATATGTCAGAGAGCAACTTTCTTCCTTCTGCTGCTTCAAACTTTTAAATATCTCAGGCATATTAAAATGTAAAGATCTGATAAAAAAATGCTCACTGTGTGTTTTAGTCACTTAGACCTCATGAAATATTTCCTAGAGTGCAATGAAGCGACCAAATGAGGCGAGTGAATGACTTCTTCCAGAGCTGGCCACAGTTCTCACATTAGACAACCCATCAATAGGCACATTTGCACGGGGGGGGGGGGGGGGGGGGGGGGGCACTAATGGTGTGATTAGGCTGGAGGTGAATCTCAAGGCCTCAGACAGCAATTTACATCTTGGCGTCCAATGACCATAGAAAATGTATTATAGTGTCCATGCTACTGTATGGTGTAAACCTTTTGTCTGGCTCCTATTCTAAACACACAGCTGCAGTATTAAAGCCTGAAATGTTTAATTATTTTCATCCTGACAACAAAACCAAAGAATATTTGCAACATTAGACATTAGACTTGAATGCTGAAAGAAGGACACATGGCAAATCTTTTAATCCCTCACAATCTGGGCTGCAAAAAAAAAAAAAAGAAGGATGGAAGAGGCCGTGTTTATCCATCTGGGTCCAGAGATCAAGTGGAGCAGTAGCTCTGACTTGCACATTTGGCTTTATATGATGGATGCGGAACGTGTTATTATGTTCTGAATAGAACAAATAATTTAAAAAACAGGTAGTTTGTGGAAATTCGCTTATTTGACTGAGGAAATCCACTTTTTTAAATGAATATAAATCGGTTTAAAGTTGAAACAAGTGCGGGTTTGCATATTTCATAACAAAAGTTGATAGTTGGATTATATAATGTTTAAAGCAGCACATATACTGAGACTAAATAAGATGCGAATGAAAAGGAGAGACGGAGCCACAGCTAGAAGTAACATTCGCCGTCATAAGAGGTTTGCAATTAGACCTCATCAACATGCTGTAACGAGGTTTACACAGAGTCCGAAAATAGGAAGTTGAACGGAAACTCCCCACTGTTAGTGGAGCAGTGTTATTAGATGAAGAAGGAGCATCAGGATGAAGAAGGAGCATCAGGAGCATCAGCTTTTAATGAATTCTTCTTTCATAGATCTTATATTACTTATATATATTTATATATATATATATATATATATATAAATATAGTTGCTATCAACCATCCTCCCCTGTAGCTGTGAAAAAAACACCAAGGCCGCTGTATGTGTCAGGGAATAATCACAACCTTTGAGCCTCTCAGGGTCAGACCATGATGATACACTATCCACTATATATAGTTTATATTTAGGAAGAGAATTGCAGTGACTGGTTTGTTCCACTTTTCATTTCATGGAATTCTTCAGCATCTCACGGAATTTTCCTTCACATGCAAGATAACAGACGATGGCGGTGGGGAGGAGGCGGGTTGTGCAAGCGTACACCTGAAAGAAGAGAGAAAAGGAGATAACGTGGGCAGAGAAAGAGAAACGATTGGTCCGATGAGGAAACATCGGAATTGTGATTCAAGGGGATTTCGACAACTCAAAAAGGGATGAGGCAGCGTTTCCATCAAATTCAGTCTTCAGTCTTCATGTGAATGTTCTTGAATGGAGCTGCCCAGAGACATAAAACAAGTCAGTAAAAACAGAGAATGAATTTGTTCAACATATCGTCCCTTATAAACTTTTGCTCGAGCTTATTTTCTTAATCAATAATTAACTAGCCTATATAACGAGAGGGGGCACAGAATGAAGTTTTTCTGGCAGGTTTGAACCTAAGTCCTCACTGCCAACTTTTGCCTGTATGGTAGTGCTTTATATTTTATGTAAAAATCACTGTAGTGTATCAACATTTTTCAAATATTTCTGACAGAAATGATGTATTGACTAGAGGGTACACGGAGAGCACACACCTCTGCCAAGACCAATAATTTCACTGTAAAAAAAAAAAAAAAATTCTAATTTTCAAAGCGTCAAATGGGTTTGCACCTAAAATTAATAGCTTCTTTTTTTTTTTGGCCTCCACCCAGCCACCAAGTTTGGTGAAATTCTGCCTCATTATTTTTGCATAACCCTGCACGCAGACAACGAAAAACATGACCTCATTTGCAACGGTAATGTTATACTGGGTGCAAGATATTACACCTCCGACTTCAAAAAAAAACTAAATATTTCTCACTCCCGCTTCACAAATTTCAGTGATTCGCTTTTTCTCTCCGCGTCGTCCTAAACTTTTTGACTTTTGGAAATTAAAAAAAAAAAAAAAAGCGGTTTGAAGATTGCAAACCAGCGACAAGCATTGTCACTATTTCTGGATACATTATGGACCCCGGTGGCTTTTGTAGAAAAGCCACTTAGCAAATTCATTCGCAGACGACTGTTATGTAACACTAAAGTTGCAGCCCTAAAATACCACCATGCATATATCATTACTAGCTTGCCAACATTGTTATGTAATAGTTATCCCATCTTTATATTGTGTTTGTGTAAGAAGCCCTGGCAGTTTTACAGTCAATAAGAGGTCAGTGCCATCAGCAGACTGGTACTTTTGGTCTCAGCGCTATTGTCATATTTTGAGGTCAAAACCATCTGATAGCGAAACAAAGAGCACAGCAACACCCGCAGCAAATAAACAATACGAAATCAGTGAGTTCTATAGTGTGTGGTTCTCAATCCTGGCTGATACGGAGCTTTCTTTTAAGTTGCAGGTATCCTTATTTCAGTGTGCAAAAGGCAGGTATGTTCCCTATTGTTTTAGAGTGCACCGTGCAGAGCAGAAGCTGTCGACAGCACTTTCATACAATAATAGCTGCAAGGAGGAGAAGAAATGGATGTGAGGTGCTACACATGCCTTTGTCCATTGTGCTCACTTTTCACTCCCCCACAGACCCTGGCTTGCTGGAGACGGAGACAACCTGGAGGAGAGAGAGAGCTTTGATGAGGAGCGTTTCCTAGCGAGGCGGTCACTTCTTGATCACTGTTTTCCAAACATCTATATCCGCATCCTAATGTAGAGGATGGTATTGAGAACATATAGTGTAGAAACGGAAAGAGGTTATTATTTTTCCAGCTGCGGCTGTTGACAAAGTTGAGCACTGAGAGATGGTGCTTCGTCAGTGGCTGCAAATCCGGTCAGGAAGCTTATAGAAGCGTGACCTCACCTCTACCATCCGCCATAGCTGAAATGCCCCCCAGCAGGGCATTAAACAAGACACAGAGAAACTGCAGTGGTAGATCTGCTCTAAGGCCAACAAGACAAGCCTGTAATGTTTATATTTGTTGCTCCCAGCTGCAACTGTGGCCGCCCATATAGCCTATAAATCCCCCTAAAGCTATATCTGTGCATAAGAATGTATTTTTAGTAAAAATGTCTTGTTAAATATCAAGAATTCCAGTTTATTGAACAGTGGCTCTGCACTGACAGCGAAAATAATAAAGTCTTCTAGAATCTTAAACGTGGAGGCCACTCTACACTTCAGGCAGTGTGCGTGTGTGTGTGTGTGTGTGTGTGTGTGTGTGTGTACGCACACGTTTAGTCAGCAGTCTTGTATATTAGGCATAACAGAGAGTGTCACCCCCCCCCCCCCCCCACACACACACACACACACACTCCCCCCAACATCTTGTGCTCAGCAGGACGTTACTTGGACCGCTGGCGCTGGTCTTGTGTAGCTCCCCCATTGGTGTGTAATGGAATGAATGACTAGTTGTTCCTTGTGAGGCTGTGTATTTATGTGCATATATGGAATGTGCAATGAAACGCTTCTAGACTGTGTGGGAGGATGAGACGGTGAAGGGATAACTGTTTGAGAGCTTGTTATGTCATCACTGAGTAATAATTGTCATAATTAGTGAGAATGCACATCCATCCCTTTCAAAGAGTCTCCTGGAGGGAAAAAAAAAGGATAGATTTGACAATAGGGCAAACAAAGTGTTTTGTTGCAAAGATTACTGCGAGTTTAAAATCATATCAGATGTGGGGCAAATCTCCTCTGTATTCAAGCTGTCAGTGCTATGAGTCTCTGGCGATCCATAGTGTTTGTCTGCAGTAATTAACTTGAGGTGAAGATTAGGGGAGATTTCTTCCCTAGTTGCTGCACATCATGCAGAATTCATACGTACCTAAGCCCAAAACAATGAGCCTCATTTATAGCCTGGGCGCTAGCTGATGGAAGAAGGATTTGACAATGATCAAAACTACAGGCTAATCTACCCAGCTCGAGTTTAGCGTCGGAATGGATTTATGGCAACAGCACCATGTGTTTTAATGCATATTCTTACTTCATGACCAAAACAAAAAAACAAAAATAAAAAAAAACAACAACAACAAGTGTGACAGAAATTTCCTATTTTGCCTGCCAATATTCAGGTGATCATAAATGTTTGGATCAGAGTCGGCTTTGTCTGATTTGTTGACTTTGCCTTTGGGTTTATTTTTAAAGAAGCAGCAGCAAGAAAAAGCATCCACTTACAAAAAATAAAATAATCTTATATTATATCACAGCCATTTTGAATTAATTTAGTATTTCTGTTGGGTTTGACTTTCTAAGAAGGAATCCAGAACAATGAAATTCATTTTTAATCACCTTTTAGATACCAATACTTGTATTAATTTGCAATGTTGCTCCAAATCTCTAGTGACCGATCAGATTAGAACATTATGTAACAACCAAGAGTAATGACAGTTTTGTTTCAGTCTTTTTGCTGTAGGCTAAAATCTCACTGCACTGATTAAACTTGGGGATTTCAGTTCCATAGGGCAAACAAGCTAACTAGCTAACTACCAACTAGGAGTAGCAGCTAGCTATCTTGCAAGCCTCAGCAGTCAGCAGCAGCCATGATGGCTCAGAGTGCGCTGTTTACGGCCAAGCGCTTATCGTAAATTTGCCTAATTATCATCGGGACAAACGAATGACAAAATTAACGTCAAAACAAATCGAGTGCTTCCATTTTAAGTTACAAGTACAGTCCACTTACTGTAAATAACGATCACTAAATTTGACTTATTTTAAAGCCCGATTAAAATCGGCCATTTAAGCATTATCGCTGTCATTTCTCTAGCAAGTTATCCACCGGGTCCACTCGCTTGTATCCAGTTGCAGTTATTAAAATGAATGCATTTTTTTCACAGGTTTTACATCACCGTATGCTCTAACAGTGTGTCCTCCTCCAACTGTGTTCCAGCTATACTGTTTATAACATAAACTCACATCCACAGCCTTAATGTGCATGTATGAGCATCAGCACACATATTTTAAATTAAGTTCCTCCCTCCTTAGTTTCCTTGTTTAATCACACATAATACATAAATATTACTGTGCGTTATCCATCAACGCATATTCCAATTATAGCACATATCCAGGTCCGGTTGTGTCCTAGTCTTTTTCTGGGTCTGTGTGCGTGCATTGGGGATGATTCCTGCAACGCCGTCATATGAGCACTGGGTAGTGTTTTCATGTAAACACCATCTAAGTACCCTCTTTTCCAGCATCTCTATCTTCACACGGAGCATGTGCTGAGTAACTGTTGCTGGTTCAGTCCTTGAACCCCGGGGACATCTTGTATGTGCTACTGTACCCTACTAGCAACCGGGATTTGTCAAAAAGCTTCTGATATTAATTGAGCCAGGCTTTTGAGAGATGCTCTCACTGCAGGAATGCCGGTGTGCTGCTTGCTTTGCATGAACGGCACTTGGAATTAAACACGGAAAGTCCAGTCCTTTTATGATTACACATTAGCGGCTTCAAGAACAATTGTAAGCTGCATGTGCCACTTCCCAGTTAATCCATTATACATCCATCACCCACCTTACAGACGCCACCTCTTGTGCTCTCTGATCACTGCCCAAACCGGGGGAGAGGGTTTGAAGGTAGAAGTTCCTGCTATTAACAGAATTAACTCCAGCCAGGAGCACAGCTCAGGGAGAACACACCAATTCCATTATCTCAGCTGGACGGAGGCCATTCTCTCTCTCTGCCACTCTGCATCCAAAGTGCTCCAAGCATGGAGCCCAACAAACCCATTGTACAGAGACACAGCCTGCACCAACTCTCAAAGGCACTCTATCAAAGCCTTTCTGCTTGAAATATTCATCTAGCTGGAATGCCACATTTGAATCTTTTGAAAAAAAAAATAAAATAAAAAGGTACAAATATTTAATTTGTTTTTTTCTTTTTACTGAGTGACTTAAATGAACTAAAGTGAACCAGGGAATATTTGGTCCACTTGAGTTTACATGCATACGCTCTCCCAGGATGTTTTATTTTTTTTCTCAGCTGTCCTCGCTGTCGAATAAATATGAGGATAGTAGTTTGAATAGTTTGATTATATAATACTAGAGGTACTGAAGTAAATCATTTATTGCACTTTACTATAGTAATGTTGGGCTGACATTGTGGTATGTGTAATAAAAATATAATAATGTGAATAAAATATATTAGTAATAGAATATATTACCATTATTATTATTATTACATATAATAGGAATTCTAAAATAGCTCTGTCTTGAATATTTCCTCAAAAGAGAAAACTAAAACATGCACTTTTTTAAAAATGTATCCTGAAAAAAATATTCGGAATTGTTTATAACATGACAAGGAACAATGATATAAGTGTCAACTGAGGAGTTTCCCTTATTTGCATCTTGGCAATATCTGAAAATAGGCAAATGCCACACTTAAAGGAACATGCCAAATTTTTGGGGAGGAAATACAGTCCACTTATTTTCCATCAGTTTTAGAGTCACCCAAGCTGATAGACACCCTTCTCTCCTATCCAGGTGCATTATGAACTGCCAGACCTCCACCAGAGAGCCGTCTGCTAGTTAGCTTAGCTGAAATGAACGATAGCATTCAGACAGTGGAAGGAGACATCACAAAATTCATCGGATCCTCTTTTCTACAAAACTGTCCCTGTCCCTGTGTCTGCATTAATAAAACTAAAGCTTTGCTTAACATTAGGTGTGTAAAACATTTGGCTGTTACAAGATGTTAGCATTTAATCAGATTCCAACCCAGGAGTACTCAAACTGCCTCAGCCACCAGTCCCATCCAAAAATGTTTTTGATTTCTTTCAAGATGGTTCTGTCAACTGCTCAGCTGCTAGCATGTATTGCAGCTAAGCTAAGTGGCAGTTAGCCATCCAGTGGAGGTCTGGAGCTCGATAATGCAACTCGCTAGGAGAGAAGGGTATCTATATACTCATCTGACACTAAGAATCATGACCAACAAGAACATACCTCCCAAAAAGATGGCATGGTTCCTAAAGCAAGCAGACTTGCTCTTGGACATGGAGGAGAAAACACTGTTTATTGTGCTTCTCAGTACATTCCTAAAAAAAAAATGTAAAAAGTGGAATTGTTTAAATTACTGCCACAGACAGGTTGTTAGGTCAAGGCTTGAATTACTAACAAAGGTGGTGTATTAACTCAGCAATTCTGTGAAGGTCTAAATACAATAAAAATCATGAAACATTCAGTGTGTGTGTGTGTGTGTGTGTGTGTGTGTGTGTGTGTGTGTGAGTGAGTGTGTGTGAGTGAGTGTAAAACTACTAACTCAAGCAGCACACTGATTCAGAGGTAAGTGTGAATATATCTAACTCGGTGTCAATAAGAGCAGTGGCTTCGAATCAAAGAAGAAATGATTTGACTCGATAGGGTTTCACTGGAGAAAATCTCCTGAACATATTTGTAAGCTGGTCTGTACGCAAAGAGAAACGTTACATCAGATTTCCTTTTCAGTCTATTCTAAAGCCTCATGGCCGTAAACACATAAACACATACTAGCATGGCTCATGTATATGTCATTTTTCAATTTATATTGTTGTTTCATTATGTTTCATTCAACTTTCCCAATAGTAATTCACTGTTGAACCTCAAATGAGTCCTTCTTGTAGTCATGTATGAAAAGTTTCATTAGCCGAAAAAAAGAAAGGTTTTACTTTTAGTTGGCGTATACAGTTTCCAACAATAGTTATTTTTTATTTGATATTTATAATCTGTAATATACAGTTTCTCACATAGGATATGTATTCATCTTATGGTAGTATTGATTATAAAAATGTTAGGAAAAATGTGTACATATTGTCAGCAGGATTTCACCAAACATGGTGGAGGGATTTAATACAAGCCAAGAAAGAATCCACGGATTTGTCATACTGCCACCTGGTGGTAATAGGAAACTAAGTGTTTTTTGATACTTAGGTTTAACCTTGTGGGTCGGTATCCAGTTTGGTTAAAAAAAAAATGCCTTGAGAAACTGGTGATGTGTTACTTTGAAGACTGGGAGCTTTAAATAACCAGCGTTACCATGGTGAGTTGGCCAAGTTTGATCATTTGCCATAGAGTAGTACACTGCTACTAGAACGATCCAATATCTTCTCCAAACTTCACATCTCAGCTTAAGCACATCTACAAACTGAGTTTAAGTCATAGTCATATCGCCACCTAGTGGTTACAGGAAGTAAACCAGATGTAGTGAACATCATTTGCACCATAATGCGTCATAAGTGTGTTTTCTCTCGCACCACCCAGAGGATGCAGGAGGTGATATTTGCACCCCAGTTCAAGTACACATTTGTGTGCTCCGTCTTGCAAAATCAGAAAAATCTCAAGTTCTGCACCCTCTGCTCCCCACAGTGCCGGAGCACAGTGGCATGCCCGGGGGTGTGAGGGCCTGCTCATTGCTGTTTGCAGCTTTAAATATGGCCAAAATATGCCAGGCACTCTCAGAGATTTGTCCTTATAAGGCAACATTTCTGGAAGTTGTCTGAAATTTGGTGTGTCCAAATTATAATTTTTCTTCCATCAGTTTACACTGACTGTTCCCTGGGTCGGTGCATAGGAGAAACAACCCTTAAAATGCCCAGTAAATCCTTGATGCGATAGGATACAATAACGGTAACACAGTAATATTTGGGTTTGAATGCTGCAACATTGATTTGGAGTGTAAAATGTGCTCCACAAATTTGTTCAATTCAACCTCAAATTGTACTTTTAAATAAATCATATTTATGTCTGGTTTTAATGTTGAATTTATAACAAACAAAGAGGAGTTCTTTTGGCCTCTCCTTTCTCTTTTGTTCTTGTTCAGATAGAATCAGAGAGACTGATATCGAGCCTGGAGGCACGGCAGGGAGAAGAGACCAGGTGAGAAATATGAATCCAGGCCATAATACTTTATAATCACACACTGTAGAGCATATCATTAGTATTTGAAGATCGTTTTACTTGCCTCTTGGCTATACAGGCTTAGAAAAAAAATAATTTGATCACCTATCCTAACCTAGCTTTCTGCATTCCCTAACCACAGGGGGAAAACATTTCCGTCTATAGTGGTAAAGCAGGGGAAATGCTGAAGCCCGAAGTCATTGTTGTAGTGACTTGTTTACAATATCCAGTCATAAGACACCAATGTGTTACCATTTGTTTGACACAATGGTTCCACCTTCCAACATGGAGGGAAAAACACATTTTTAGAGCTTTCGGTGGAACTCAATTCTTTCCAAGCACAAAAACAGAACAACTGTATGACTTAGTGTTCAACAATGCAGGTATCAAAGGGAAAAGAATTCAAAACCCGAGAAAACACTGAGAGGAGAAAACAGCTAACACTGCACACTGCGAACTGCATTGTTATTTCGCACAGCACACTCCTGTGACATTTTCTGCAACATACATGGGTAATTCATAGCGAGTGGGAGATCAAAACAATAAAACACATAGTTGGGAGTTTCATGTTGAGGTTGTCAATACAGGTATCCCGAGGGAGGCAGATGAAGCTACAGAACCAGAAAATAAGGAGAGTGTTACAGAGACGGCGAGTGACCAGGTAGCTCTCATTATCAAATAGAGCGTGTCATTGGTGTTTAAATGTTACTTTTGCAACTGCTGTCCTGAGGCATTCTGTTCTGACTGACAGAATATGGAATATGCATACATTCAAACAACCATGGCATGCACTTTACTGAAATTTCTATTATTTTCTGTCATTTAATGCAGCTCACCGATGATTTTGCAGTCTGACATGTACACAGATCTGGACCGATGCCATTTCCATCTATGTCGTCCCAGTGCTCTTCCTATTATTTTCAGAGCCAATCAGTTCCCTGCCCGCCCCTGTTGTTCTGCCACCTGTTCCTTGTTTTGTCATTGTTTCACTTGTATTTTTATGGTGTGTTCTAGCAGCTGGCAATAGGGAAAGTTCCCCATAAGGGAACATCTCACTTCCTAGTTGATAGCATTCACATAACAACAAACAAGCAGCATAGTCTGTTTCGAAAATCAGCTCTATTTCTGCTGTCAGGATACAGAGTGTGACCCAAAAACATGTCAGTGCACATATAAACCAAACAGGGATGAAATAAAGTTCAGGTGGTGAATATCTCTGCCGATTTGTGACAGGTAGGTGAAATTATAGCGGGACAAACTTTACAAAGATAAAGAGGAAATTAAACTGCAACCACACTAACGAACGCCACCTAAATTAATACTGAAGTGACTTATTTGTGCTTCCCACTTTCCGTGTGGGAGTTTGACAAAAGTTGAGTGTTGTGATCTCTTTCAGCTTTCAATTTTGCTCTTGAACACACTCAGTCTTGTCCTTTCATTCAGTCACTGCCAGATACTGTGTTCATCTTTCATTCAATCATACCAGTTTTGCCTTCACCCTGCTCAAGAAAAGAAGTCAGTCGCTGCTTTTTCCAGTACTTGGTTCCCCCTGAGGGGCGGCATGGTTCGGAGGTTGCGTGGCCGTCTAGCAACCGAAGGGTCGCTGGTTCGATCCTCACTTCCCTCGGTGACCTTGTCCAAGTATCCTCAAGCAAGATACTGAGGGCCCTGCAACAGACTGGTGACCCATCCAGGGTGAACGCCGCCTCTCACCCAATGTCAGCTGGGATAGGCTCCAGCCCCCGCAACCCTTAACGGATAAGCAGTATAGAAAACGGATGGATGGTTCCTCCTGTTTCATCATAAGAGTGTGGCTTCACTCTATTGTGTTGTATACTCCAATTAAAAGGCAAAACCCCTTTTTTTTTTGACAGTGGCAGACAATTAAAAAGTTTATATATTAAAGTTTGAAGGTTCAATTGTGTGCAAGTCCCCCTTGAATCAATAATGTTGTTTTTTTTGTACACTGAATAATTCCACATTTCAGATTTCAAACTGAGAAAGCTTGAAATTTGGGAACTGATTCTTGTTAGTCAGTGAATAAATTAGAAGCCAGTCTGCTGAGTGCACCCTCTTTACTTTGCGTAGCCTATTGATTGAAGATGATGAAAGTTTCTTTTTTTTCTTTGAACCCCCAGAAACTGAAATTAAAGCGGCAAGATGATTTGACTAATTCTGCAAGCTGTCCAACTGCAGTGAATGCACTCAGGACTGGTTCATTTAATTCATGATTAACTCCAGTGAATGTGGCTGATCAACGACATTTTTTCGAGAGCAGCGAGCCAGAATTAAAGTAATTCCCACAGGTAGGCTGAAAATAATTGTGTTTGTCCTCAACACGTGTTTTGTATTAGTAAATTTCTGGGCATGCTGTGTAGAGAACAACCATAGGACATTGATCTATTTGTAGTTCAAGACGAGCTTGTCAGGCAAATGAAAATGTGATTTAGAGATTCAGTGGTGTCAGCGTATGCGGGAGTCAAACGCGCATCGTGAACGGTAATTTTAGCATTTCAGTGGTGATAAATATATCCCTTTAAAATATGGGACAATAAATCAAGATGTAAAACAATCAATTTGAATATACAACCGTCAAATAAAGTATGGGTGGGCTATGTAAGATAATAACATCATGTTACATAGTATAAAATCAATAATATCTCACCTGAGGTGACGTTTGTTTCAAAGCAACACTTAAAATTCAGGACTTCTCTTGTGATGCTGATTAAAGTAGAAGGGGTTAGATTGGAGCACTGTGTAATAACGCACATTTATGTGCCTGACAGGAGAATAATATCCCAAGGTTAAACTTTTAAACACAGAAAAATGTTGCCACAATCTCGACATAATTTTACACCCGCACAGCTCCCGTGTGCTCTGTATTCCTTTTGTGCCGCTCTCACCGTTGCTTCATCTACAGAAAATGTACGCGTGTGTTTCTGGATGAAATCAACAAATATCTCTATAGTATTATCTATGTGGCCCTTTGCTGCAAGACAGGGGCAAAAAAAAAAATTATAAGAATATCATTTCTAGAATAATTCATCCACAAAGCTATTAAAGACAATTGGAGCAAAACTGAGTTAATGTTTCTTGAATGTGTTTTTTAGCAGGATATTTCCTATGAAGGTTCGTGTATGCTGTAATACTTGTTTTTTGTTCCCACCATGCCTGTGAGCCAGTATTACTACAGCACTGGGATCGTGCAGTATCTCTGTGTTGTTGATGGAAACAACAAATACAGATGGAAAGGGAATTTCCTGTGAAAACCTGAGGAAAAAATGGCAAGTTTTAAAACAACAACAACAACAACTGACCCAACTAACTTTACTGACGGAGTAGTGCGGGAAAAGTACAAAAACCTGGAAAGAACATTTGATTCCCTGATCTCATACTTGTTGTTTTTTTTAATGGATTTTCAGTTAAATGCCTGAAATAATGTCTATAGTTCACATCTATATGATTTCAAAATTTTGCTATTTGTCATAAACTGTATCAGTAAATATGGCGCCTCAGCTAGTTGTGCTGAAATCACACATCCGTGATATTATAGTTTGTACAGAGAAGCATAAAGTCGGCCTCGTACTTCAAATGACTGAAATAACAACTCAAAAATCAGAAAGCGTGAGTGTTTTAAGATTATTTTCTCGCCAACGCACCTCTCACGGTGTGCAGAGTTTCCTTTTGAAAACTGCTTCTGAAATCATAAAAACTGGATAGCTCCCTCTTCCAATGTATGTGAAGATGCACAGTAAAGGACAGTTCGAGGTAGGAGTACACAGTGTAAAAATGCTAAACTGAAACTATTTTTACTGTGATATGAATGTTGAGGAGGCGGCACGGTGGTGCAGTGGTCAGCATTGTTGCCTCACAGCAAGAAGGTTCCAGGTTCCAGTCCCGGCTCCATCACAGGATCTTCCTGTGTGGAGTCTGCATGTTCTCCCTGTTCCTGTGTGGGTTCTCTCTGGTACTCCAGCTTCCTCCCACAGTCCAAAGACATCAAGAGAGGACGAGGCTGATTGATACTCTAAATTGACCATAGGTGTGACTGTGAGTGTGAATGGTTGTCTGTCTCTATGTGTTGGTCCTGCGATGGACTGGTGACCTGTCCAGGGTGAACCCCGCCTCTCACCTGAAGGCTGCTGGGATAGGCTCCACCCCCCCACGACCCTTAACAGGATAAGAGGTAGAAAATGGATGGATGGATGGATGGATGTTGAGAGAAGTAAAGTCAACCAAACATTCCCTAAACTCTCACAGGGAGCAAATTCAAGGTGAGGCAAATATATTATCATCTATCACGTCACTCATACGTAAAGACCTACACAGTGCTTCATGAGAGTGCATTAAAAATACATGACAACTCTATAAAAGCAGCAGATGGGAGAGACTTTTATCAAGACAAATTACAACATTTATTCTAAAGGAAATCTATAGTTGTACAAACAGAATTGACATACGTAACGCGGTGATATGATTGTTGTGGTCTCTGCTCTGCTGACACACTCACATCTTGTGAGCGAGCATCTCGGCAGACTCGTTAAATACCTCATAATTAAATGTGTCTTCTAAGCCTTGCAGGCAAGTCGTATGTGGGAGATCATAATAGACTCCAGGTAGGGAAAGTTTAAATGGTTCAAATGATTTCCATCATTTCCACAATTTGTCTCTTCTTTGTGTTGAGAATTGGAGTTTTATTCCCTCTCCACAGATACTTATGGGCACAAACTCCTGTTCCGTCTCATCTTTGCCTGAGATTGGAAACTGCTGTGCACAGTTTTTAGGGTGTATCATGAGTGTATACAAGCTTTATAAATGAGCCCTCAGAGATCCATGTCTATGATCTGTGATGTCACACTGATGTACAGCCCGAAGCTGTTCTTCTACTTCAATGGATGGGAAACCGACTGGGTGGATTTTCTAACCGCTGTTTATCTAGAGAAACCTTCCTAAGCACACAAGCTATTGTTCTGCGTGATTGCACTTGATTCCCTCAGCTGTCTTGTACAACCGTGGCTGGATCCTATCGATCACTACCCACTTAGCATTCTGCTGTTTTCCAGGCGCAATTTGTGATTCAAATGCAAACAAAAGGCTTGACCCGCTACTAAATGTCAAAACCTCAGAGCCCGTTAACACTGTCAGATTGAATGACAGGTCTTTTAATACCAATATGGATTGTTTGTCGTATTACTATTCCAAACACAGTGGAAAACCGACTATATTTTATGTTTTGATATATTCATTTTGCACTGTTTTCTTTTACAAATCATGTGATTTGATTGAAAGGGACAAAAACATTCCCTTGTCTCAATATATAACAATTCAGAGAGAGAAATTCTTCTCCATTTACATCTGCAATAACAGCTGAATTCAGGATTTTACACTCTTCTTTCAAGCCACAGCCTCTTTTTTTCCCTCTCAGTATTATCATTGTGAAATCTGTTCAAACCATACCCTGAAATATCAAACACTGTTCTGCTTATGTCACAGTTTCCTTTTTCTGTCCTTTTTTCCAAATCAATTATTCATCGCTGTGGTATCGCAGATTGGGTTTAGAACAAACTGTCACTTTCGGCCGCACAGGAGGAGACAGCGTTGAGTTCACGCGGTAATGTAGAATAAAAACAGCAACAGCAAAGGGACTGCGTTTCGAAATTCACCTGGATGGCTGAATGGAAGCTGGTTATCAAGCTGCTGGAATCCGGCAAAAATGTTCGGAATTACCTATAAACCCTAGAAATGACCTAAGTGGAAGGGAAAAGAGGAATATACATGTTAAATGCCACAGAACAATTTTTCCTTTTATGTGGACCAAAAGGTTAAAGGCTTTTCATCCAGGAGGAAAAATGCTCTCCCCATGCATTTATTTATACTCAGGCTGTTATGGCTTTTTCAAGTGTCCCTACAGGGCTGTCTGCACTTCCAGCACCTCTCCACTCTGACGCACTTCCCCTGGTGGGGCTTGACTGCACCGGTGAGCATGTAAAGCTCGTCTCAGAGCACTCTTCCCTCTGCCTGGGGAATGACACCCTCAGAAAACACCTACATGAAAATGCAATTAAAAGCTTCATCTCTGAATAGTACAGGCTGTTTTAAGGGACAGTGGCAGGAAATGTAGGGTGCGAGTAACATGGTAGAGGATGGACAGAGAATGAGGGTCTGAGGCGGAGGGGAGAACACCATCTGTGTTCTCCCCTCATCTTACAACAGTCATTTCAGCACTCAGTCTTAATTTAAGCGTTTTTACTGTTGATGATACACACGCACAACTGCACACTCCAACTATTTATAGCTGGACTAAACACAGCCAGGGTCCTACTACTACATCCACCGATGCAATATTTAACAGGCTTTTTTTTTATTTTTTAAATTGCATGGGAATGAAGACATATTTAATTGACTTGACCTTTCTCCTCCTACAAAGACTAACACGTACATCGCTTTGGAGCTTAACCATATATTTTATGGGGCCTGTATTTGAGGTCACCAAAGAGGTGTAGAGATTATTTTCAATGCATTAAATCCTACCTGCAATGAGTCCGGGGTGGCAGGGGAACGGAGGATGTGAGCCAAATATCAAATTACTCAAATGTTTCCGTTAAGGATTAGTCTGTCTCTTAAGAATTCTTGGAAGGACGTTTCAGGGTAATTCTTCAACTATAAAAGCTATTTTAGTCAGAAACTTTTGGAAAATAACACCTTGCTTTGATTTCCATCTATATACGTGTGCGTGGGGGTGGATTTTTTTTTTTTTTTCAATCACAAATGATCAACGTACATGACAGTATTTCACGTACAGGTATGCACTCATGTCAGATTTTGCAATGGTGTTATTTTAATGAATTTTACATTAAGACAGTGTTTGTGATGAGATAACAATGCGAAAGAAAAAAAACGACGTAAATTTGCAATGTTGAACATAGCATTTTTTTAGTCGGTGATAAGAATGAGCTCGTGCGACGTTGGTTAAGTGAAGTATAGTTTTAACATTTAGATGCAGCTCAAAAACCAAAAAATGATAACTGTTAATTGCAATTTGTCACGTGACATTAGGCTACTAATGTCAGTTTGAGTTGTTATTAACAAATATATATATATATATATATATATATATATATATATACGTTTTAAAATTTATATATATATTATAATATAATGTATAAATGTATAAATCTTTGTACAGTCAGGGTAATGAGAAGCAGCTGCTTAAGACATCCATGTGCTCTCTGGTCGCATGAATGTTGCCCAGTATTCTGACCCTTAAAAAAAGAATTTCATTTTGTACATTGTGATGGAAATGACAGTGAACCCAAGCAGCAGTTGTTCGTTTTAATGAAAGAGAAAAAAAGATAAAACCCTCAATATATCTTACAGCATATGATGGGTTTTATTAAAATTGACATTGGTGTGTCATTTAATATTCAATCAATATTGAACACTGACTTTCCAGAATCCAGCAGACACGCAAAAAAAGACTGTATGTATATCCGTTACGGTGTCATAAAGAGTGAAGAAAAGAAAAAAAATATATAATGAATGCGCTTGTTTCTTCTCATTTCTACCGGAGACAGACACATGGAAGAATTTTAGAGCTTTTCATTAGAACGGGTGTTGCTAAAAAGAGGCTGAACAGGACCGCAGAGGATGTTGAAGATCGTGCATCACTGTATAGTTCCTTTCTAGCGTAAAGTTAGCGCTACACATCCAACGATTCCATTTCATCTTCAAAAATTATATAGGAGGTTCATTTGTGGCAATTATCTTGCCAAGTCCCTTGTAGCTTTTTTTTTTATTATTATTTTCCAATGACCAAAAATAACATTTAAAAATCCTATTGGTTTCATGTCAGAGAAATGATATTAACTTCCTGGTTGGTCTACAATAAATACCTCATGCGGCTCTACTGGTATTGGATTTGAAGTACTGAATAATGAACCAATAGCTTCTACAAGTTAATACTGTGATTGAGTTGTTTCCCACTGTTCCTTTGACAGCCACTCTTGTCAATTTGAATAATTATGCAGAAAAAAAGAAAGAAAAAAAATCCAGCAAAAAAAAAAAAGAAAAAAGAGAAGCTTCATATAGAGACAGACGAGGGACCGAGTAGCACAGTCTTTGCTTCATCACATTTATGGCTTTTCTTCACAATGGTTTATGGAGATTTTAAATACCTTTGTGGCATTTGGAACAGCCCCACAGTGGGAGAGTATCGGCCCCGGCCCTTTATGCAAGCAGTAGACTCAAGAGTTATTCTTTAATTGGTATAAAATAGGGCACAACATGCCCCAGCTAGCACAGGTGTCTTTGGGCGAGTGATTCGTCAGATCTGCAGATCAGAGTGGATATACTGTATGAGTAGATGTCTCATATCCTTTGTGCGCCGCCAACGTGGAAAAACAATGTAGCGTCTTCATTATAAGCTCCCTCACTGGACATCAGACATTTGATTCATACATTGAGGCGGTGTTGTACTATGTTAGAAGGCTTACTTTGGGTCCTGGAGCTTGTTAAGAAAACACTGTGTTGTTTTAGAACCAGCAAGGCCATTTATCAACTCTTATCTGTACCGCTATTGGAAAAGAGCTGGGACTCACATGTACCTATCTGTTTTTCTTAAATCTGTTTCTGTCATGTCTCTGCGGGGGAGTCAAAAACCACAGGGAAAAAATGAAAAAAATACTAGTCACAACAACTCGTCTGGTTTATTTTGGACAGTTTGCATGCTACTGGAATGCGATCTAAAAATTTTTTTAAAAAGGAATTATCATGAAACAAAATGAAATCTGGCAGGTTGTAGACGGCACTGAAAAGAAAAAAGAAAAGTTAGACCTCAAGTAATTATTTTTGATTTAGTTTATCATTAGTGAAATCTATGTCTCATGGGTTCGCAGTTGCTGTGAAGACAACATAAGTTGTGTGTGTGTGGATGCGTGCCTGTTCACTTGATTGTGGATCTCATTAAGCACTTCATGCATTCACATTATAATGAATACACTCTTTGGAGAAATGCGTATAACCATAATCATAAACATTAGCACTTTATTTTACTAAAATGCATATGCGTCATTAACCAGCCTTGTGGGGTTTTTTTGCTGCAAGGTGCAACTGAAACTACATAAAAAAATGTAAATACAATGGTGAGAACTTTTAAGTGTTTGTTTTTTTTCTTCGGTGGTTGTGCTTTGTTTTCGTACGTATAGTGTTTTCAGCAGTATTTAGATCCATTATAATTCTAAAATAATGTCAAAAAACATAACGCCGTAAGCAAAAATGGAGGCAATTTTACGACTGAAAAATAAACACGAGGCATGATTTTTTTTTTTGTGTGTTGCAAAACCTAATGCTCTATGTTTTGTATCTTGTGTTTGACAGTAAACAAAGAACTCAATATATTAAGAGACTATATTCAATATTATTCCAGAAAGCATTCCACTGCAGTGCCTTAACCCGGGGTTCACACACACTGTACTGAAAATTACCATCACCTTCCTCCCTGCTTTAATTGCTTTAGATCCTAATTGGACTTTGGAAACTGTCATGTTTCATTGGGGACTTCCACAATCTCAATGAAAAAAAAATAAGAAGCAAAAGGTTTTCCATTTGCCACAAGGCATCTGGATGGTCTTGCCCTGAAAACATATTCATAATTAATCTACAAAGTCTGGGGGAAGGTGGCTTTTTTTCTTCCTCTTTTTTTTTTGATTGAAAGGTCTCTCCGCATTACTCCAGCTAGATACGAATAGAGGATGCGAACCTGATGTGCAAGAAAAGGACATTTGAATAAGAGCGTGTATCCCTCGTAATTTCTCTTCCTTGTCACTAAAGTAAACAATCGGAAGTCTAACACCTCATTAGTCATATCAGGATCTCTCTCTCTCTCTCTCTCTCTCTCTGGAGTGAGTAACTTTATAGCCGGTCAACACTAAGTGGATGTATACATCTTCTTTAATACCTCATTATTAGGCCAGCATGGCTCAGATGGTTGACTGGCTGTCTAGTAATTGGAGGGCTACTGGTTTGACTCTGTCCAAGTGTCCTTGAGCAAGAGCGTTTGGACTTCTCCAGGTAGACTTTGATTTATATAAAATAATTGCAGCAGGGCGTATCAGATTTTTTTTGGTTTTCTTCTTTTGTTTCCTTTTTTAAACAGAGTTTTTTTTAGTTGGTTAGTTAGTAAGTTAGTTAGATATTAAGAGAACAGTCCACTCTGTTTTGATTGGCCAGGTATCAATAGCTTGTTTCAAACTTTACACCCCCTTCCATAAACCAGACTTCACCTGCCAAAGCAGCCTGACATGAAAGCATGCTTGAGGGTGGAGCATGGAAGATGCAGGGCTGAGTGCAATTTAAAAGAAGTCCCCTGTGATGCGTTAAGGGGCTTCAAATCTGAACGGCTCATTGGATCACAAATTACGGTCCAAGCCAGCCGGCATCAAAAGGAATGTGTTTTCTTATGCCGCAATTTGTGTGTTAGTGGGCACACCAGCGACACAAACATACTGCATCCATACAAGCACTGCCTGTTTATTATATTGCATTTGACAATAAAAGGAATGTCCAGAATTTTGCTTGAGGTTGAGGTTTGCTCTGGCATACTCCGGTCCTCGAAAAAGACAAAAACGAATGAATGTAGCAGTGGAGAGGTGTTGAATCTGGATGTGGCGAGAAGGCTTCCTTCAGGTCATGAAGTGTTGTTACATTTCAAAAAGTGCGGCAATGTGAAAGTGACGGCTGCCACGACGGCCTACGCTACAGAAAGGCAGGGCGGCTAATGGAGACAAGCTCTTTCCATTACGACACCATCTGTTCCACTGAACAGTGCTGCTGGCAGCTGCACACATGTTGGAGCGAGACCTAGCAACAGAGGCAGGAAGGTCCAGGCCCCTGCTCTATGTGAAGACATGATCCAGCCAGAGTGACAAAGATCTAATTGGCACAACTGATCAGTGCAAATCCTTTGAATCTTCCACTTGATGTGTTTTCTGCCAACATCTAACAAGCAAGACTTTTAGATGTCTTGTTTTGAATTTAATCATCTATGGTGAGGTCACGGAGGCGATAATTACAAAATGAATATCAACAAATTATACTGTAGCATTAATTTTTTTCTCGTGTAAGGATGAGATGAATGATTTTCTTTGAATATCAATTCAAAAGCCTTTTTTTAATGTTTGCATGTGTCACCATAAAATAAATGAAAGCACTGAAATGTGTTGATGCGGTCAGAGGGATTCATCATGAAGCCATCTTTAGACGTGAAATATTTATTTCTCCTAATTCTCTTTGCAGAACTTTTGAGTGGTAATAACATGTTTCTTTCCGCATGGCCGTGCCAGACGAGCGACAGGAAGACTGTAGGCCATAATTATCCTGTTTGTTCAGAGGCCCGGTGCTTTTTATTATTTAAATCTCCTAGGGCTGTGAAAGTGCTGAGAGGCAGTTCTTTCTGCCATTTTTCGCCCTGCTGTGTTAGTCAGTGTTAATGCCGCTGTCTTTTTTTTTTTTTTTTTTGATAATATCTTTGTCCAGTTTTCACCAACAATGTGATAGATGCCCTTCCTTGGCATGTCAGTGTAAACAAATAACCTAATCAAATTACTCAATACAGTCATAAGCAGTGATGATAAAAGACATCCAAGATCCTTGTTATTAATGCGAAGGTCTTACAAAGGTGGTGGTGGTGGTGGTGGTGGGCGGACTGACTCTCTTCACACTTCAGTTCCTTCCACTTGATACATGTAAATGTATCAAACCTTTCAGAACTTGCAAGTTTTTCAATCTTTTTTTTTCTTTAAATACATTTTCATATTTCTATATATATACAAAAAAAATGTGAACATATTGGCTCTGCATCAATCTTTTATGTGAGCTCAATTTCAGGTCCAGTTTCACGGGTCCTCGCTCATTTCATTTCATTGGTTGTCATTTCAATGGGACAGTCTGACCCAGTACCTATCAAACACTGCAAAGACTACAAGATGCAGTATGTACTTATCATTATAACTGCATATTCATGTTCTAATCATATACTGTATAAGCAGCGGCCAGAGCTGATATGACATCCTGTGGCCTTCCGTTTTGAGTTTTGCATTTTGGCCGTCGCCATTTTGATTTGGGGTGGGGGGTGAACATATTTGGATGAGATGGTTGAGCTGCAGAAGAGTGAGGAGAGGCGCAGTGGCTAGTAGGAACTGTAAAGTTAGGTTCATGTTTAACGTAGTTTAAATGGGTGCGTCTCAAACCCCCAAAATCATAAAAAATGACGACAAAGAGCACACTGTGTCAGGCTGTGAACAACTGCTGTATTTAGCATTTTTAACACTTGACTATTCGGAGACAGCCTCACGTGGTCATTCGAGGAACTGAGGTTTTGGCTCCTGCTTTGGCGTTTTGTACTAAAACTGAAAATTTCACTTATTAAAAGATGCCATGAAAAAAAAGTGTAACAAAAAAAAAACTTCATTCTATTTTGTCATCTTAATCACTGAAGTCTGCTGAAAAGACAGCAGAAGGAAGAATGACGGGGGTGTGAGAGTCATGGCTGCCGCACTCACCTTCTGAGACTTGTCTATCTGCACCTTTTCACTCAAAAGAGAACAAATAAATGTACTACAACACAATGCAAACAACCAAGCTGTTCGTTTTAATCGGAGACTTCATTTTCCCACCAACTGCTCCGTGATAATAACAATTCACTGTAAACGAAAGGCCGCCGTAGCCACACAAGCACAACAAAGCAACCGCCCGCCCCCAACACACACACACACACACACACACACACATACACACACAGTGTTGGTATTAAATTAATTCTGTTCTGAGATTGTCTCATCATACCTGCTCATACAAGTACAGTGTGAGAAAGAGAAGCCCATATAAGCCTGTTAAAGCTGAGATATCAGAGGAAGAGTAAAGAAGCCTGTGTGTTACCTTTGCTGCGTGGAAGGAGACCCCAGCGGGGCACTACTGTAGCCTGTGTTAACTCAAGTGTGTACCAGTAAGGGAATAGGCCATAAAAGGTGCTTTGCTTAAACTCTCCTTGCCATTTGTAGTCATGTGTGTCTTCCTTTCATACGGTTTACAGTTTTAGTCCTCTCCAGATGACACTTTCCTCAACTTTTCAATAAACTGACTTCAGCACTTTGACCATGAGAGGAATTAATGTTTTGCTGCCGCTGCTCAGTGTAAAGGCTATCAGTTTAGACGCCGCTATTCAGGCTTTTCAATTAATTGTTGTTGTCTGGGTTGAGATAACCAACACCAGAGGTTGTTTAATAAACAAGAATTGGTCATGATTATATTCTTTGTTTAAATATTAATTTTTAGCATTTGGTTTTGCCATCTTGTTGTCGCTAACCTGACTGAACACTAGCGAGCAATGTTATCGTCCATTTGGGCTTGGTTAAAGGTAGCATAGGACAGAAGAGTAATCAAAAATATACATTCTTTTTATAGTTTCTTTGGAAATCTGTTCATTGATATTTCCAGTTTTAAGCTTTATAAGATCAAATCTCAAATAATATCGCATAGTATGCGCCCCCCCCCCCCACTCTGAAATATCAACAAAACCTACAACAAAAGGGAGAAAAAGCGTGTAATTATAAGGACACGTGCACAAGCACACGCATTCAGAATAATACCAATCCACAAATAAATAATATAATTATGAGAGTTAAGCTTTTTTTTGGTAATATTGAAAAATCAAATATATTCCAACCAAGGTTCCTGTTTAGAGGATACAAGTTAAGTGACAAATCATTTGTGTACATACTTGGAAATCCGAGCAATAACTAAAGGAAGCTGTCGACTCTTCTTCTCGACCCTTTTCTTCACCTGCTCTGTAGAGCTGCCTCCAAAATTACACCAGCTTGATATTTACTACCCTTAAAAGCCGTGTGACAGCCTCGCCATAAATTACGCTGACATTTTTATCAGTGCCAGGCCACACCCAGCATTTCAAAGAAACAAACCTCAGTAGATAGGGCAATCTTCGGGCTTTAATTGAAATGAAAATAATTAAATTATCATTTGCACGGTGTAAAAACGAACAATTTTCCAGCAACATAAAACAACAGAGAAACCATCAGGACACAAAAGATGAAGGTCGATGTCAGTTTGTCATTAGGCACATTTTTCTTTACTCGGAAGACACTAACTTACAGCATGACATTAAAGTATAAGACCTAAGGGCAGCTCTGTCCTTTGATAAATGCTGAGGAGGCACAATAGCATCTCTTCCCCTCTAATGCAGGTTGTTTACAGTAGGCTGAGTAACAGAGTTTGGGATTTATAGGCAGTTGTGATATGGCCGGGCACAAAGACATGAAAATGTCACAGTTTGTTAAATGGCTTGTGACCTGAAAAAAAGCAAGCACTGCTCACAAAGCAGCCTGGGTGGGTAGACTAGAGCACGACAGCTAACAGTTACCCCTATCTTTGAATATGCTGTGACATCATCTTAAGAGCTCTTATTCATAAAATCAGTCACTTCTTAAAACGCTTTTTGGAAAGAATGATTTGTGGATGTAAATTTAAGTTTAAGCACTCCTGCAACAGCAGCCAAGCAAGTGTGAATATATATATATATATATATATATATATATATATATATATATATATATATATATATATAAATATATATATGTGTGTGTGTGTGTGTGTGTGTGTGTGTGGGTGGGTGTGTCTTTACTAAAAAGACAAAAGATAAAACAAGTTCATTGAAATGTAACCAAGACAACACATTCCTAGTGAAAAACAGCTTTTCTTTGTGTTCCATATTGATCCCACATTGATTCTTCACCTACAGGTGAAGGGCTTTGTCTAATGTGGCCTTTTAACTTAAATATGGGTTCTTCAGTGCAGTGGAGGGTATTCGTAGTCTTCCACAAGTCAACTATGTATATTTAGCTTGAAGCTAATTTTGCCTGACAACAGCAAAACTGTCGAAAAATGCCAGTTTACCACCTCCAGTCCAGTATACTCCATTTCTTTCTTGTCCAGTTGTTCACGGTGACCAGCTGGTGCATTCAGATGAACCAACTTGGTTGAGCTCCTCCATGCTGGTTCACGTTAGCACTAAACTGAAAGTGTTATTTGTTATCATTATTATTATTATTATGTTTTAGCTCAAATCAAAATGAGGTTACTGAGCACACAGTTGGCTGTGGACTACATTCAAACGGTCCATTTTGGGCAGTTTTGCTATCGTTTGGTTGTTTTAGCAACCAGTAGTTGCCGTTAGCTTCACGTTAGCTATACATAATTGGCTGCCTCACAACAATTGACTATCTGTCTGCTGATGTGATGAAGGTAAAAATAAATACCTATTTTACCTACTTGGGAAAAAAAAAAAAAACAACAACTCTGTTTTGGAGACATTTTGCTTTAAGAACTTGCTTTCTACTTGTGAACCTACACATGAACGCCTCACTACCATTTATTTATCTACTTTACTTTCTCCTCCAGACTTGGTGGGATTAGTATTTACAACACATTAATTATGTTCAGTCATCAGTATCAAAATTGTACACAGACAAATATATAACAGTGTTGTCAAGACTATTCACAGAGAGGAACCTTAAGCTGCATGTTCATTCAACTATAGCGTAGATAGCTGCAGGGGTGTATTCTGAAATGACTAAGAAGCACAGTGCAGTATAGATGGAAATAAATTGAATCACTGAGAATTCATGATCCATTTTTTTTTTTTTTTGTTACTTGAAATGACCCACAACAACAGAATAATAAAAAAAAACCTTAAGCCAATAACAATTAAAACAAATGATGTGTCCTAATTGCAACACTTCAAAACAAAGTGTTATACAAATCCACTGTGAAGGAAACTTTCATTAAACTGATATCTTCACATCGCTGTCGTCAATGTTCTTAATTGGCTTGTTGAGATTCAATATGGTTAATTAATCCCACAGAGTTGGCTGTGGGACTTTAATATGAGCAGGCTGTGCCAACTAGTTTATTGTTCAGATGACAATTCAGCTTTTAAGAATTTGATTCGTGTCATTATTATTAGCAACAGCGTGAACTACATGGCAAATGCACTACATGTCAAGGCTCCCGGCCAGCCACGCCCTCCTCCACCTGTTTCCCATTCCCCTAATGAGCACCCTAACCCTAACCCTGCAGGAGATCCCATTGGAGGTGTGCTTACGGTATACCCCAGCCCTTCACCCTGCTCGCTGCCAGATCGTTGAGTTATCGCACAGTTCTTGCACTTCAGTAAGCTGCGTTCAGCCAGCCTGCCAGCCAGCCTGCCTTTCCCTCCCTTCCCCTCCCCTCCTGCCCCACCTGCCTGCCCTGTGCAGTCCCTCTCCCGTCTGCCTTGTGTCCCTGCCCCTATGTCTCTGGATTTCCTGCTACCAGCCCACCCCTGAAACCCTTCCACGCTCCTCTACAACCTCTCCCCTGAATCTCTCCAAATAAAAACTATTTGTGCTCCAGTTGATGCAACCCTGCTTCATGGTTCTTATCAATACGTATATGTGTAGAATAATTCATAATTAGCAATTGATTTTTGTTTTAAATAAAATACACACAATTAACTAATTGTTTTTTGATAATGAAATAATTATTTTCATTTCAATTTATTATATTTAGTTATGTATTTTGAAAAGGATGAGGGAATTATGAACAAGATACCAAAAAGACAAAATAATTAGAATAACAAACACATGAATGTACAAGAAGCCTGAATCATCTGTAGTTCACTAGCATTGTCTGCAGCTTGTGTTATTTTGTCAAACCCTGTATATCATCAGTCTGACATTTCTAATAGGGCAGTACTTTCCCTTGTCAGTACCAATTAGCCCCGTCCCCCTTCCCCTCCCCCTTATATCTAATCCTAAACCAATTACCTTCTGCACCAAACATGACTTTAAAGGCAATTAAATGTCAAATATACACAAAATAACAATCAGCCTCCCAGTTATGAGCGCTGCCCTCAAGCCATTAACCCTTTTTTTTGTTGTATCTGCTCCTGCTTGTCCAGAGACTTTATCAAGCTCCTGCAATGACACAGCGAGCCGTAAGCCGTATGGAAACATCTGAGGCAAAAGGTCAAGAGTGCATGACCAAGTCTAAGAGGAGTGTGGCTCACCGCCTGCAGATGCTGCACTATTCCCGACACGCCATGATCCGAATGATGAAGATCATAACTGGTGATGATTACAACCAGTAGCTTTTTTTCACAAATCGAAAATTGCAGATTCTTGATCAGCTGCAAACTCATTCATTTGTAAAACCAGCAGTGAAAGAAGGTTAAAGTGCATAAAATTTCAAATGTGGGCTGCAGAATTAATAATCGACAATATCTGTAAGACTAGCAATGCTGCAAGGTTTACCACTGCAGTGCTATTTAGAATTAAGCTAAGGGGTCAAGCTACTGTGTGCCCTTTCAGCTAATCCATGCATGTGCCTCAGAAATTTTTATTTTTCGTTAGTAGAACTAAAATATTTGATTTTAAAAGCTCTAGCTTGATTTGCACTTGAGGACAGATGGGAAAAGTTCACATTTAATTTGGGAACTGAAGTGGCGATAATGAACAGGTGACAAAATTCACTAAAGGTTGGTTCATGCATTTATAATGTAGCATTTCACTGAACCCAGACATTTAGCCACTCTTGCAAAGTGATATGAAAATTATTTATAGAAATGCAGATTATTTTAAGTAAAGTATGCATTTGCATGTTTAATGTTGCTTAATAGAGCTCAGTTTTAAAAAGCAAGATTAATTGTATTGAATCTGTGAAAGATGTTCTATTAAATGCAATGTGACTTTGTTACCAGGAGATGGCAGCAAAACTTAGTTGATTAAAAGAATAATTTCATTTCTCTTTCTCTGACTGGTGTTTAATGAGGGACTGGCCATGTTGTGGTTATCTATAATGGAGCAAGTACAGGAGACAACAGGGATAACAAAGTACACATCACCTCAACTGTCAGACCTGAATCCGACTCCACTAATCCTCTCATGGTATTCCAGATTATTTATATATGACATGTGTAGTTGAACTAAAGATACAAACAAAACTAGGATTCATGCTCTTTCCTCTGCCCTGGTGAATTATTTCAACATCTTACCCCAACCCTTCCACACAAGTTCAAAACAAAAGCCTGAAGTTATTTTTCAGCTCTATGTACTGGGAGAATAATAATGACAAGACCTGATCCACTGAGTCTGGGCTGCAAGAACAATGGTGCTGTCACATGGAGCAGCAGCATGCCTCCTCCATACAGGATTACTGCCTTCAACCACTTGATGGCAGTGCAACTGAGGCCATACATGCTAAAATGATGAAGGCCAACTGGCTCTGCAGTGAACAATGTAGTCGGTACATAAAAGTTCTTCATTCAGCAAAGATGTAAACAGGGATTCACGTGTGTCACAGAAAGGGCGTCTCATGACATAACAAAGGCCGATATAATTTGAAGCGTATTTCAATGCCACACACACAATAAAAGAGGCACCAGTAGCCTATAGACCGAAAATGTACACTTTCCACCGTTTATTAACCTCTTGAAGACCAGGGTTGTACTTTTGAGGTAAAAATGTACCATCAGAGGAGTGCACCTGTAAAAACTGAACTGTTCCTGTATCCATTTTTGAGTGTGCAGTTTCAACATAACATGAGTAATTTCTGCTTCTAAAGTAGTAGGATGCTGAATCCAGTACACAGCATTCTTAATTATGAAAATAAGGTGATGAAAAAGTATCAGTATATGCATATGTGAATGACTTTCCATAAAAACATGCCCGTGGCAAAGAAGAACATCACATAAAATCTGTTTTAAAACACCGGAAACTAGATTTAGTATAGCCCTCTCTATTTAAGCAATGAGCTGTGTATTGGATATGCATGCGCTCAGTGGAGCAGGAGTGGTTCATCCAGCAGACAACATTGTTCGAAATGGTAAACAGCATGTTGTGAGGCAGCCACCATCGGTGTTGCGAGGACTAGAGGCAGCCTGCTGGCTAAGTTTTAATGTTAAACAGAGCAGCATGTACTGTGCTAAGATGAATATTTCATTTTGAATGTCATCACATGCAGTGAGATGACCTTAGCAGTGTATAAATTGACCAACATCCTGCTACTATCTATGAAGTGCTTCAGAGGGGGCAATTATCTGAATCGATGCCCCGAAGATGTCAGACTGTTCCTGGGTCAGTCTGCTTGGAGGTGGTGTAATGTAATGTAATACTGTATGGAAGACCATTCCTGCCTGTAAAACACAACAAAAAGATAATTAAAAAAAATTAATAAAGAAATGGAATGAAAATATTCTAATTACTAACACAAACTGCAGATTTAAGAGATTAAAAAGTTAAACAGTTAAAATGATCACATATAAAGAGATACACATCATAATATTAAACTCAAAGTTATAATCAGAAGACAAAATGTTAATTGAGCATCTGCTGAAGTAGCCGAAGAGCCATCGTTACATAAGTTTTATCTCACAACCTTGACTCTTTTCACATGATTTTGATTTATAATGTCATGATTTTTAGTTTGATCAAATATTTGTAATGTTCATTCTCAATAATGACTCAATATCTAGTAACTTTGGCAAATCATGATTTGACTTTTTGCATCAAAATTATCGGTTTTAATATCAAAACTTTGACTTTTCTTATAAGTTAACTTTTTAACGTCATAATTTGCATTCATTTCCTAATGACTTAATGTTTCTCCTTGCTGCGTTTCTATTAGCTTACATATCGTGAATTAAAAAAAATTATATTATTATTATTTACATTTTAAATCACATAATTTGTACAGTCAATGGGGGGCTGCACGGTGGTGCAGTGGTCAGCACTGTGGCCTCACAGCAAGAAGGTTCTGGGTTTGAGTCCCGGCTCCATCACAGGATCTTTCTGTGTGGAGTCTCCATGTTCTCCCCGTGTCTGCGTGGGTTCTCTCTGGTACTCCGGCTTCCTCCCACAGTCCAAAGACATGCAATTGGGGACGAGGCTGACTGATACTCTAAATTGACCGTAGGTATGAATGTGAATGTGAATGGTTGTTCGTCTCTCTATGTTGGCCCTGAGATGGACTGGCGACCTGTCCAGGGTGAACCCCTCCTCTCACCCGTTGACACTGGGATAGGCTCCAGCCCCCCCGCGACCCTTAATGTGTAGGAATAAGCGGTCAATTTTCTCATTATTTATCTTTTCTATTTTTTTATACTTTATACTCTATTTTTTTTTCAAATGTTTACGAATCAAAATATTTCATCAGTTTACATGCCCTAATTGGATTAATTGAAATCCAAGATTCCACTCCATCAATACTATCTGCAAATGTTCTAACCCCCCTCCCCCACCCCCCCACCCCCCTCCCCCCAGAGCTCAAGTCAGGCTCTGTGGCTGTCATTCAGAGGGGGAACGTGGGGAAGTCGCACAAGGTGTGTCAGCGAGATACAGCAGAGTCAAAAGCTCGGGGCACAGTGTGTATTAAGGTTAATTTGAACTGATTAGATTAAGCATTGGGGCTGTTGCTGAGGGGAGTGAGAGCGATGTGGTGTGTCCTGCCGTGAAGGGTGCGTGGCGTGCTTTATCTCCTAAGTGAGCTTGTGAGGATGCTACTTCATGCTCAGGAATAGCAGGTCACATGAGCTCAACTTTTTTTTTTTTTGATGTCCTTTATCCGGCAGCTTGTCACGCTTCATGGGAGAGTCAAATTGGCAGCATGTGGAACAAGGGAAGCACTCTGGAGGAGCTATGCTTGTCTTTATGAATAGTATCCTACAATCCCCCCTCGCAATCTCCCCATTACTGTACATGAGGTTTATTAAATTGAGTTCTGCTGAGTTTTTGCTATATGGTTTGCCCCAGGTGAGCTTAAGTCATTTCATGATACCCCAACCTTTTTTTCTTTTGCTGTGTTTTCTTACTTATTTCTTCCTTTTTTTTCCATTTATTCTGCTTGAACTTGAACACTTTGTTCTTTTTCCCACTTCATCTCTTTCTCTTCGAGCTTTCTTTATGCTCATCACAAGCTTTCAGTTTAAAGTTTTCATTTTTCTTAAGCAAGGTCCTTCCAGTGGGCTTTATCGATGTGTCCCTGTCCTTCGTTGCCAAGAAACAAATATGGCATTGAGATGTTCAATTCTGAAATGATACAAGACAAGATTGCAGGTCTGAGAATTTCACATATCAGTGCTCATACAGTAAAAATTGTATAATATGATGATGTTTTGCTTGCTAACATAGCTAATAAGAGCTGAAAAGCCAACAAATGCTGCTGACGGGAATGTTTTTCAGTTATTTTGTCATAAATCAAGGTATTTGGTACCTACTGGCGCATACATACATGGTGGTTTTTTTTTCTTTAAAAAAAAAAAAGGCATGTCGCCTTAAGGTGCATTCCAAGGAAAATTCAGCGTATCAGCGTCAGTGGCATGAATGTTGTTTTCCCCAAAAGGCTGCAAAATGCATCAGTTGTGCAGCAGACTACAGAACTCCCCAGACAGCTACTGAAAAACAACACATTTCACATGCTAGTAATAAATTCAACACAGAGAAAATGTGTAAGCTAGGTGCAATAAAGCAATATGACAGTTTTGATGAGAACAATTGCTTTGCATGAAATACACACGGTATGACTTGAGAGTAAGTTAAGAAAATACATTGTTTACAAAAACACAAGGCATCTGTTTGTGTGTGTGTGTGTGTGGGGGGGGGGGTGTTGTAATTACAGTCAAATTAAGACAGTGAAAATGAGGTAAAATCACAACTGACACAGCAAATTAAAATCTGTGCTGAATGTGTTGTAAATTCATGTGTGTGCATCCTAGAGGCAGAAACAAATCCTAGGGTTAGTTCTGATGAGCAACTGGGTCAAACTTCTGTACTATGTGATCTGAATTGAATTGAATTGAATTGAATTGAATTGAATTGAACTGGATATGTGGATTAAGAGAAAACAGTGACAGACCCGGCTGACTGAACATGTGTTCAGCTGCTGTTAGAAGGATGTCTCGATGCCTCCAAATACAACCAGAAAATATGTAGCACTGCATGTTTGTTCTTCCTTGAATCTTCATCTTTAGTTTTGAGTCGACTTTGTTCTCCACAGCCCTGCCACCAGTGTTCATTCTCCACTCAGCTCCTTCCCTGCCCTCGTTTATTGTACGTCATTAATTAGTTACTTTTATTCCGGTTCAATCAGTAGTTTTGGTTGTCTTTTGTTGCCAAAATGAATCCAGCATTAGTTCTTCAACTCTCGCCTGCCTTGGTACATCTCTGGGTTTGGTACCACCTTTGTCCTGCTCTTCCCTGACACTGATGACCAGTGACAGCATGGTGAGCAGATGAAGGCAGGGTACAGTGATTAAACTGGACAAGATAAAGACATCTGTCAAGCTTAGGACCACTATTTTTGATCATAACATTACAAACTTAATCGGAAAGTTTGAGAGTGGCCTCATTTGCATTTTAACACAATTTCTTGTGGTTATAAAACAGAACTTTGCTGCAGGTACACTTCTCATTGGAGAATTTGTACCAAAACTTTGTGCTATTCAGTGCCAACTTCAATCTGAATTTTAAATACATATCACCTAGAGAAAATTAAATCTCATGAAGACAGACTGGATGCGGATGGTTCACTTGCATTAATGTTAACATTGTGTAAAATTACATCAGCCAGGAATGAAAGTGTCTACAACTCCTTTCCAATTAAGCCCCCTTTACCACGTATTAAGTGCTCAACTTAAGCTGTAGGCAGCCTTGGATAAATTTCAACATAGCTGGATTTCCTTTCATTCTGTTTGTCATACAGTATATTTGACGAAATTATAGATTTTAGTTTTTGGAGGGGGAAAAATAAATGCTTCAGCCACATTCAGACAGTCTTGGTCTATAAGCCGCTTTAAGCCTCACTGAGGGCTTAGTGCTCCCTAATTATTACGGGTGTATGTATAGATTCATCTGACTAAACCCTCTCTCTCTCTCGTTGTATTTACCTTTGATGCAACCATGTGCACTGATCACTTCAAGCGGTCCCCTTAATCCCAAAATGTCGGTTGTTTGTCCAGCATGTTTGCTCCCTAAATACAGCTGTCCTTTTTTAAGTCTTGCAGAATGTGATCAAATGACATTAACTACATGTACATGAAAGGAATTACTGCCTTTTTTTTTTTCTTTTTGGTTCGGGTTGTCTTTAAAATATTTAACCATCAGGGGTGGAATTACTGTAGTGGGTGAGTATTTCTTGTTCTTGAGCAAAACACCATATTTTATGGATGTGAAAGGCACATCCTTTTCAGAATAATCTAAGAATAGTCGGATTTTCCAACTCGATATGCAGTGAGTAGCACCTCTCCTGGGAGTGAATGCAAATCGGATGGATACATTCCCTTGTATCTTTGCAGTCTTGCGGGTGTCATCTATTGAATATTATGTATCAGCTCTCTGCTTGTCTATTTGACACCCAAAACAACAGCAGCGAATGAAAAAGTGACTAGAGGCTTCTGGAGACACTGACAGCTTCCGTCGTTTCAACTTTTGTACATTGTTTGGCAGAGAATGGAGGCTTTTATAGAGACGGCAAGATGTGTCTTAAGTGTTGAATATTTTAAATCAGCAAACAAATTTGACGAACTATTTTGTACAACCAAGTTGGTTGTAGAGGCAGTAAATGTGTAGTTTGTCCTCTTTTTTTTGGGTCTTTTTCTGCGAGACAGATGTTTTGGGGTTGGTTTTTTTTTCACCTCTTGCTGCGTTGAAAAAAGGCTGTCAGATTTCTCTCCTGTGGATTGTTTGCCACAGTCAATACGTAGGGGGCAGCAGTGTAGCACAGACTGTTAGTCGCTGCTGCTAATTGCACTGGAAAGTAGATTATCAGAACAGAGGAGGCAGATGCTTGTGTGGCCCAGGTTGAATAAACATTTGATGTGCTAATATGTGCAACTGTAAAAAAAAAAAAATGTATATGCAACTGATCCATCGTGTTAACATTGACCAGGGAAGGAAAAAGACATCAACATCAGCAGAAAATAAGACTGGAGATATGATCAACATATTTTGACTTTGTTTTCCTTCATGTGGTCTTTTTGAATCCAGTGCTTCAAATACACAATAGTTAGTGAAGGCTTTCCAAACCGAGATACTAGTCAGGGCAGAAGGATGCCATCCTCACACACTCGAGCGCACCTATTCTTAAAGATATAAAGATGAAATAATCTCAGATTTCTATTGTCTTCTATACACTCTTTGTAAAATTTTACCAATTCATTTCATTACACTAACAAGGGACACAAGAAATGATCTGGTTAACAATGCATTCTAATCAATTTAAGCACAAATTAACACCCATAACCAGTTGAAACGATTTCAAAAATACAACAAATCACCTGAACAAGTGTCTGAATAAACAGGTCTACAAGTAAACACAACCAACAGCATATTCCCCTGATGGATAGTATATAAAGACATTTTATACATTACATTTTAGTATTCAGTGCAGTGACAAGCAGTGTTGTCTTAGTTATTTTAGGTATTATTGATAAACCTGGCAGGATCATTTTAAACATTGACAAGAAACCAAGGGAGGCACGGTGGTGCAGTGGTTAGCGCTGTCGCCACACAGCAAGAAGGTTCCGCGTTTGAGCCCTGGCTCGGTCAAGGGGTCTTTCTGTGTGCACAAACCCAAAAAATTCAGTGGAGTTAGTCACAGTTCAGGGGGAAATCTGGAAACCAAGAAAATTAACCTGGCACCCATAACTGCAGCTGAGGAGAGGAAAAAATGAATGCTCAGTGTAAAAAAGACCCCTCAGGCAGGTAGATTTCAAAGTCAGCACAAAATTCCTGATGGAATCATTTCAAATAAATGTCCTTTCAATCCTGGTTGTGAATATTAACTTTGGATAAGTTGTAATTAGATGCGTTTCTTCAGTGTTTCTTCAACCGCAAGTCATTGAAAGAGGTTAAGAATGACTCATCATCTCTCAGGGACATAAATATCATGTTTAAGGGTCTATCAAGGATCGAAAGATGACCTCTACTGTAAGGACGCTTTAGAGTTGGCTCCGCCTCGATGTGAATGGTATAGCCCAAAGAACGACACTGAATGAATGAAAGAATGCAGTATTGACACCAGAATATAGTATAAACATATACATATATATTGTGACTTTTTATGAAGGAAATAGTTCTACTCATCTGCAGAAAAATATGCTCTATCCAACTGCATCTATTTAACCCATCCCCACCATCAAAACATTGCGTTAATTTTTCAGACAGTTTCATGTTTGTAAAGATGCCGCGACAGTCACAAAGCTCTCCAGCGGCCGTGTATCCCGCAGGTTGACGATGAGGACTTGATGTAAGTAATCCAGACGTTGACTGGGAAGAATGTAAAGTTGATAAATGATTTTGTACTGCAATGTCCTCAATGTGACTGATGGAGATTTGGACCTCTATGGGCAACCACGCTGATGAGGGGAGCTCAAGGAAAAGCTCCTGGCATCTGGCACTTGTTTTGCACGCTCTTGTCCTTTATCAAAGAGTGAAAGTTAATTCCCGGCATACGACTGTCTGTCACTCAGCCAAGTTTCTGATGTTTTAAGACACTCATTGAAGGGTCGCTTGATCAGTCGTTTGAATATTCTTGCTGTAGCTGTCCTGCAGTTCTTCAATGCCAAAACTGCTTTTAACAGTCAGCTGGTGGCAAGCTAGTGTGTGAAGGCCTCCTTAAAAACCATGTTATGGACAAGCACCAGCCCCTACATACATCTTGGTGGCATGTCTGGGCTGGGGGGGGGGGGGGGTTCTGGGATGAAAAGGAACATTTTTTATAAAACTGTCAGCTTTAAAATGAAATATAGGCAATACTGGACTACCGAAATCTTTACAGTTTCAGGCCAATTTGGAAGAGTCGCCCCCAAAGAGTTCCTGAGATATCGCATCAGTGAGAATGGACGGATATCCCTTATGAGAGGTGACAGTGACCCTTGACCTGTAACCATCAAAGTCATTCCAGTTTGACCTTGAGTTCCTTTGGACGTATGCCAAATTTGAAGAAATGCCCTCAAGGCGTCCCTGAGATTGTATTTACCAGAATAGGAGGGACACGCTGTACGGACGACATAATACCTTCAGCACAGCGGCATAAAAACACAGTTAATGCAATCTTACAAGAGCAGGAGGCTGCCACAATGTCATCCTCTTGGCTTGTATTTCAGTCGCGTTGCCAAACATCTTGCCTTCATATAAACAGGCAATGAGGTGGTCCTCATAATCGAGGTAACAGGAAAGTTTTGTGTGATTAACACCCTCAGTCTAAAGATAGCTGACACATCTGAGTGCCAAAGGAGGCCTGGAGGACTTCATGGCGAGCCGCCAGTTCTTTACTTCCCTGGCTTACTGACGATAGTTGTTCGTTGGGACTGTAAATGTGCCTCCTCTGGACAAGGAGAGCGGTGCACAGTGACTGAGTCAGCCGGCTCGTACTGTAACCTCTCAAAAACGAACATGAAGACAGAAGACTTTCACGTGAGGGCAGACCAACACTGAAACTTAACTCCATCTTTACTTGGTCAAGGGAATGTTTGGTCTACGGGTATGCAGGAATGGGGCTAAAGTCCATGACATCCAAGTGAGCAGAGAAGCGTAACGAGGAAAAAGGCAGGAATGTACTGACAAAGAGATACAAATGTGGCAGCAACGAAGACTACATGAGGGAGTTTAAATTATGAGATTCAAATAAGGGAGAAGAGCAGGAGAGCCAGGTAGGCAGGAAGCAGAGGAATGTATATGGAGTATATAGAACTACATCTATATCGTATGTCAAGTAAGTAACGAAACATACATGGAAGCAAATCATTTCATATCCCGTCTGCAGATGGTAACTGCAGTGTGTACCTTTTAATTCTCCGCACACAAATTCAACAACCGCGTAAGGTACAGGCGGCAAGAGCTAAAATATGTCATCTAGCGTGTTCATTAAAAACTTGGCTTTCCTTGCACCGAGCTATGCTCAGTCCTGCTTGCTGGAAACAGACTTTTGACAGTTTGGAGGCGGAAACCAATGCAGGCCCCGGCCCTCTCTCTACTTACTTTCATTTTAAAGTAATAAATTACTCTAAATAGGCTTGTTTCTATCTGTGTAGTGTAGTAAGTTGACAATTGCACTACTTTTGTTTTGTTTTCATCCAAATAACCACAGATGTAGGACTCTGCATTTAGAATTAAAGTACACTATTAACACATGCAATGCAAAAGTCACTTCCTGTGGCCATCAGAGAAGAGACACTTGTTGTTCTACATCTGTGAAAGACAGCACAGTGCAATTCAACCATACTATGACTAGCAGCAGGAGTACAAATAACAGGGTAAATGTTATCATGTTTTATTAAAGTTAAGAGGATTGTATCACATTTTTTCAGACTGTATTTAATAATGTTAGAAAATGATAATTTAATAATTGTGATCAATAGGAAACATGGAAAAGTAAACAAGAATAATAAAACAAAAGAGACAGCTCCATATATAATGTTGATTGCAGAGAAGATCAACTAACAGCTGATATCCTCAAGTGATGCTCAATGCTTCCCAGGCCTGGGTAGAGAGGCACTGGAGTCCATTCACCATTCGTCATCCCTCTCATAATCAGACTCCTCGTCCAGGCCCACTGGGCTATTTGGGGCTACGACAACCTCGTATCCAGCTTGTCTTTGTCTTGAGAGCTGTCGGATATCATGAAGACCTCATTCATGACGGCAAACTGTAACTCTTCTCACTGACCTTGTTCACCAGCATCTTGGGCAAAAGCTTAATGCTGTGCATGTCTTGAAGGCTGTTCTGGGTCCTGATCCCTAGGCAAGACTGTAACGTGCCATTGCCTGACTGTGCCATGTCATGGATCCTCATGAAGCTGGGTCGTTGTCTCAAAAAGCTGAAATTCACACTGCAAAACACTGTTTTCTCCTTCTCCAGCTTTCACGTTGACCTCCTCCAAGGTGAAAGTCTTGTCTGTGGCTTCTGGTGGGCGCTGCTGCAGACGCCTTCAGAGAGGGTTCTGAGGCAGGGGCAGCTGAAACTCCTTTATTAGACACATTCTACCAAAACTATGATTGATGGTCTAAACTGTTTGACGCATTTTCAGAGTTCAAGGTAGAAAAGTCCAAAGACAATTGTTAGTGTCCTCTGACAGTGGCAAAATATCAAGTATTTGTGAATTGACACAAGCTTCATCATCCTCATTCCAATGTCCCAGTGCCAATGTCAGGGGGAATGGACGAGGGAGGAGGGGCTCAATCACAGGAGCACCGCCCACTTTTTCCCACCAAAGTGACGTTTTCACAGTGGTGGTGGTTCCACAACTGGGGTCGGACTCTGAATGGGATTTTGAGGGTGGCACCTGAAGTCCTGCAGGACAGACAAATCTGTAGAAATCCACAGGGTCTTGACTGGAGATGCCTGGACTTGGTGCCTGTCCCTCGTCTTTAGTGTGTTCCTCATTTTCACGTTTCGGTGACTTGGTCATGTTGACTGAGTCGCTCGTGCTATGAGGTGAGAGAGGGAATGCTGAGGTGCGAGCCTTTTTTGCTGGGGGATAATAAGATTCAGCTTCTTTGTCTGAAGCTTCCATGTGCTCCCGAGTCCTCTTCCTGCCCCGAGGTCTGTTGGTTTCCTTGTTGGTGTATAATTCTTCATCAAATGTACATCTTGCCCGCTTCGCAGGACGATAATAACTTTCGGCTTCGTCATCTGAAGCCTCGAACTCTGCCCTGGTTCTTTTCCTGCTTGCCTTGTCCATGTTGTTTTAAGGGTTACTGACTTTGATTTTGATTAAAATATTTCTCAAAATCAAAGCCAGAACTCTGTAATTATAAAGATCAAAGTAGAAATCTCCCAAATCAGAGTTAGATTTGTCAAAGGCCCATGACACCACACAATACAGGGCCCCCCAATCTTCAGCAAAAATGGCACTCTGCATTCGCCAGGTGTCGCTAGGGAAGAAACTCTTACGTACATTGTGTTGCTGTGATTCAGATCAGGACAACACAGGGCAATTTTGATGTTTGTTATGTCTGACATACCTCCTGTAACCACTAGGTGGTGCTGTGACTCAGGGTGAGGGGGGGGTTTGTCCGACTCAGGGTTTGAATGTTTGGAACAGTTCGGTCATGGGATTGGTTCAGAGGCGGTCACATGTTTTATGGGCGCCATGTTCGCTATTATTAACCAATATTTATCCAATGACACACATAGCAAAGCAAGTATCAGAGATCATTTTTCAACTTGAATAAATTAGCAACAGTCAACTTCCACAAATAATCAAAAATGCCAAACTGTGCAGGTTATGGCTGCACAGCAAGAACGGGGCAGAAACAAATGCATCGTTTTGCCCGCGACAAAAAAACAGAATGACTTTTGTGAAGAATTTACATTTGAAAAACAAAGTCATATCATCATTTATTCATATCATGCTGTCAAAACTCCGAACACCGCTCTAGAAATGAAAGATGAATGAGGTTTACCAAGACTTGATAGCCTTATGCTTGTGAGCTAGTTATCGAAACTAAATGCTTAGAAAATTATTGTTACACTGGATGTTAGAGATCGTTGTTGGAATGATTTATCTGCCCTTGTAAGTAGGCTGCAATATGGCTGTAAAAAAATCTTGCTCTGTTTGTATATTCCACTGGCTGAGAATAGCATTGTACTTTTTCCTTGAAAAACAATCACAACCTGCACTGTCTTGAATTTATAAATTTGAATGCATTATCATTTGATACAACTGCATGGTTTTCTTGGGAGGATTAGCCGATGTAGATATTTTTCAATCGGAATCACATATTGTCTTGGGAGGGTTTATGCGGGTTAATAATGATCATACTAATGATAATACTAACAGTAAGTAACAGTATGTCTAAGACTAGGTTATTCTGAACTATATGTCCTTTTTTGACGATGGATGAACACAGGAGACGAAGGAAAAGTTAAACAGCTTTGTGATTAATTGAGCGGTTTGGCTGCAATTCATTTTACAGGCTGATTTAAGATATTTAAGGTACATGCTGGGTTATTTAAGTGAGGGCCTTTTACATCATGAGACACTGACAAGAGTCCTACATCAACATAGCATATCTGCCCCATAGAGTTACAAATTGTAGAATCATCTGGTGTTGGTAGCAAACATGGCACCCATGCTTTGAGTTGACGGAACTCTCTCTCTGTACGGCTCTGGGGTCAGTGTGGTCAGTGTGAAATGAAATCATTCCAACCATGTGGGAAGGAAAAACTGTAAAAGATTTTCAGTTTTGGCAGCAAATCATCAAAAGGGGTCAGCCTACACATCGACACAGTCTAAAAAGCATCGCAGTTGTATGGTGCTCAGGGGTTTAGTATACATTGTTCACAGAATAAGATAAAGCACCCAGGAGGAGTTCTTTAAAGTCAAGAGGAAATTCAAAATGGCGGACTTCCTGTTTGGGTTGAGGGTCACGTCACCAGTGCACCTTTTGAAGGTCTTGTTATTAGGGCCCAACCAATTAATCAGCTAATTATGGCCATTAGAGCATCATCGGCGTCAATCATTTTTATACATAATTTTTAGAAATAAAATGATAAGAAATAAGAAATGATCTCCTTGTGTATCAGTAGAGGGCGCTCTGACTTCTCATGTCACGCCCCACAGCAACCCCACAGAGTGAGAGTGAAGTAGCGTACGGTACAAAAAAAGTCATCAGCGCATGCGTACCATAACCGAGCAGTTTGCCTCAATGGTAAGTTTATGATTACTAGTTTGTGAGATAAAAGATAAATTAATAAGTTTCCGATTTCCCATGACGTGCCTCGCTGTGTTTGCCTCGCTTCACTGACATTATCAGTCGAGCGGGACATGATTTGTTAGCAAGCTAAAAAAGTTAAGATAACCTAGCTTAAAAATTCGCTAGCTTGCTAAACTAACCGAGTCAGTCACGGCACCGTGAATGATGAAACGGTAAGGTTCCAGTACTTCAGAGTAATGTTGCCTTACTCAGGCAGCTGCATGGTACCAGGCTACATAAGACCGGACGATAACGCTTCGTCGCCGTGCAAAAAGCGTTTGGGGCTGCTTTTATTTTCAGCCGCGCGGAAAAAGCGTTTCTGGTCGAAGTTACAACTTCATGGAGGTGAGAAAATGTGAACGCACTTTGAGGGAACATCCGAGAGGCGCATTTCGAGGGACCTCTTTATGTATAGTGAGATGATCATGAGTGTTGCCCTTCAATTTAAATCTTTGTTGCAAGTGTTGGGAACTATATTGAAGTCATCGAAAGCTGGCATTTTGTCATCGTCATTTCAAAAATGTAAAAAAAAAAAAAAATCTTAATCGGGCAATACATTGGTTATCGGAATGTTTTATTCCCGTTATTGTGTGTGTGTATGTGTGTATATGTGTATGTGTATATATATATAATTTCAACAAACTCCATTATCCACAACTCTTGTCTGGCTCAGCAAAGTTTCCAAATCGTTCTCATTTGACAACATCACGTGATACAATATGGCGGTGTCAACATGAAGTGGAACAGTAAAGACAGGAAAGGAAAGACAGTAAAGCTTCTGAGAGGGATCGATTCACTCTGGACCCAGACTGAAAGCTACGTAGCGGTCGGCTTCTGGAGCTTTTGGCAGTGAGTAAATTGGTAATTTTATTGTGAAATAGAGCTGTAATGAATGACAGTATAGGATGAAGACTTGGTGACGCGTCACTGGACACAGAAACTGTAATTTTACTCACAAAATTTTACTGCATAAAAGTAATTGAGCACTGTGATTTGCAGGCGGTATTGTAACACTGAAATAATGCCATTTTTGATGAATGGGTTTTGGTGTAGCAAAGGAGTGTTTAGGAATGTTGCAAAAAGAAATTTACAGCAGTTTTAGAGTTTTTCTCCAGACAGTTTGAGATATTGCATGATACATGCAGTCTTACTGTGAATCAATGGTCGAAAATGGGTCTAAAAGGTTTCCACATCAAACCCACAGACCAACATGCAAGCCAGAATAACATTGATAAAAGACACTTTCATGAGGAGCTTTTAAAAAAAAAATCGAACAACAGATGATAATGAGTTTTTAGGTACACGAGCATGAGCTATTGGTCACAAAACAATTCCAGAACAACTGACGGACATCTAAAGTAGGGCTCAGTTCCTCACATGTCTGTGGTGAATCATTAGAGTGCCAGTTGTAGATCATAGCTCTATGTTTCCAATAAAATAACAGGCGGCAAAACTCTGCAATTTAGCACAGTATCGTCACACCTGGAAATCGGTGCCATTGTAGGGTGCACATACACTCCACTGCTATTCACACTTGTAATATGAGTAATCACGGGGGCATCAGAGAGCTGTGGGTGAAGAGGAGCACGGTCACTCCCCGTCAGGGTGGAGTGGTCACTACAAAACTTTCTCTCACTGCTCAAACAAACAAATATAAAAAGATAGAGCAGTGTTGTAAAAAGAAGCAGTTCTGATTGCTTTGTTGTTTTTTTCAGAGCAAGAGAAAAACGAGCCGTAAACATCCCTTTATTGTTTTTGTTGCTCTGATATATCTGAGTCGGATGAAATCATGAATCACATTGTTCTGCCTCTGAAAAAAGTGTGAGCCATCTGTCTTTAATTAATATGCCCATCTAAGAGTTTTCATCCGTTAATCAATCATTGTATTAGCTTCCAAGTTTCATTACATAAACAAGCTTCTTCATCACATTCAGCCCAGCTAGAAACAGAGATGGCTGCTCTGTGGATGATAAATCTCTATCTTTGCTGCTGACAAATGAAGTTTTAACTATAAAATGAGTTCAAGAGCAAAGGTTAAAAGCAAATTTAGTTCCCGACTCTAAAAGAGGCAGGGATACTCCATTGCTGTCGCGTTAAAAGCCTCCTTTTTCACATTTACAAGTAAGTTCTTTGTCAGACAACCACACAAGAACCTTGAAAAAGAAGCCTTACTGGTTGATTCATGCTCATTCCTTGATAAAGCTACAAATGATGAGTTTCTCCTTGAACATTGATCTGTTTCATGAAGATCTAGCAAGACCTTCAACCCGAAGCTGTATCACGCACTTCCTGGTTGAGCTACATGGAGACGCTTTCCTCCACACTGGAACAAGGCTCTTGTTGTATGGGGGAGGGAGGGGGACCTGTCAGACGAATAGAAGGACTTTACATGTCAGTCCGTCAAATTATAGACTTATGATGGGGGTGTTTTGCCTGTGACGGACATGCAGACCCCTCATGAAGGATCATCAAGACCTCCTTGCACATTCCCAGTGAAAGAATTTGAATCTCAAATGCAGCCAGTCAGTATTTAAACAATATTTGCATAATTATCTTGACACTGAAAGCAGAAAGTCTGCATTCTTTCATCTACAATGAAAGATGGCGAGGACAGAAACCGATGATATAACTAACTGTGAAACAAAAGACGAACTCTGAAAGGAAACATCCTTGTGTTTTCTCCGCAATCTTTACTTGAAACAGCTGTCTCTTCCTGTCAGACATGTTTCAAAGACTGCGAGGCTTGCTTTGATATCAGGCACCCTGGACCAGCAGGTAGAAACTTTAAATACACATATCATGTTTGATATTGTGATTTTAATACTTTTTATCGATTTTTTTTTCCCCTTTTTATTTTCCAAAATGACATAAACCTATAGCCAGTTCTCCATGTCAGCCTCAGGCCAATGTATCAAAATAAATAGGCAAGACTATATGGAATATTGAGCCTTGGTCATGACATGTCGGTACTCACAAATTTATTTGAACACACAACAGGATCTTTTTAAACCCCCAATGTCGACTTGGACAGGAAGAGTTGGAGCTCGCGTTTGGATGGATGTCATATCTCAATATTTTCAGTTATTTCTTCTTCTTGATGAAAATCTGTTTCAATAGGAGCAACAGATCTAAAAACGACATGGCCTTTTTTTTTTTTTAAACAGAAGTCCTTTCACTACCTTTCTTGTTGTGTTTGCCAAACTCTCTGAGGGTCAGCCTGAGCTATCTTAGCACTTCCTCCCAGTGTGAAGGAGCAGCAGTGATATCAGAGTCCTTCTGGATCACTGGGTCTCTGTCACGCACGGTGAAGCCATAAATTCTGGGTCGTGTATCCAGAATCTGATTCTTTCGGTCACCAGGCAGAAACGTTATCACAGGGCTAGATGGAAGATCGATCCACAAAAAAAAAAAAAAAAATTAAAGAAACTTTAAACTACCACGCACAATATCAATATCAGGGGTCATGCTTGTTGGCCCTGTTAGTCCCTGACATGTCTAAACTCTACAATATTTATTAGTATAATGACTCATAACAGCACTTTTAATAGAAATGAATAGGAGTGTAAAAAATATCATTCCTCTCTTAGACAATATTACACAATGTAGGAAATTGATCATGGATTGTCTGACTGTAAATACAATATAATTAAATATCAGAACTAAGTGATATAATTTGTCCCAGCCTTAATCTCTCTCTCTCTCTCTTTCTCTCCATATATGTATACAATGTGTGTGTATGAATATGTATATATACATGCATATATTTATGTTTAATATTCACGATGTCGGGCTGCACGGTGGTGCAGTGGTCAGCACTGTGGCCTCACAGCAAGAAGGTTCCGGGTTTGAGTCCTGGCTTGGGCACGGAATCTTTCTGTGTGGAGTCTCCATGTTCTCCCCGTGTCTGTGTGGGTTCTCTCTGGTACTCCGGCTTCTTCCCACAGTCCAAAAACATGCAATTGGGGACGAGGCTGATTGATACTCTAAATTGACCGTAGGTGTGACTGTGAGTGTGAATGGTTGTTCGTCTCTCTATGTTGGCCCTGTGATGGACTGGCGACCTGTACAGGGTGAACCCCGCCTCTCGCCCGTTGAGGCTGGGATAGGCTCCAGCCCCCCCGCGACCCTTAATGTGTAGGAATAAGCGGAAGATGACGATGGATGGATGGATTTACGATGTCGATCATCATGGCCTTAGACATGCATTCTTTTTAATGGCCAGCAGGGGGTGACGTAAAAAATACTTGATCGAATGGAAATCTGAAAAAAAACAAAAGATTTATTCATCAGTGTAGTCACTTGTGTCAAGTCTTTTTCAACACAGCAGGATATACTTTTTTTTTTTTTTAATTTACACTAAGATAGGCAGTTTGACAAGGGTTACCACTTGTGATTGCACTCAGCTACCATGGTCTTATTCAAATAAGATCGCTTCCAAAATTGAAAGCAGGCAACCGTCAAAATACCAAAATTTAAAGCTTCACAACTGTACCTCCCAAACCAGTGGGGTGACATCATGGTGGCTACAAACATCAACTTATATGAATGAACAAACATATTGTAAGTATTTGCGTATCTTCCCAGGCTTGCTGGCTAATCAGCAACATTCCAACCTGTAAAACGAACCATATCTGATTAAAAATACCAATGTTTTCAAAGCAGTATTTTAACACACACACAGTGTCCATTTCTTTCTTTTAGTGAAAACAAGTGCTTTTTGGAAACATTTAACAAGATTAATGGGTGAGTGCCACACAACTCCCTCAGCCTTGACTACCAGTTTGATACTCCGAAAGAGACCATTTCTATGTAAATGCAATGTTTACACGCATGGGAGAAGTCTATTATCTATTATTTGTGAAAATGTTGGGCGCACAGTTCTTCCTGAGGATTCACAGTTCTATTGCTCAAAGCATTTTCTTTCTTGTTTTCCTTTTTCAGTGCCCACCCACAGGAAAAAAATAATAGTGTAAATGTCCTTGCGCCTGATTAAACACAAAATACTTGATGTCCATGTTTGTGTATCCAGGGAAATATCTCCCTAGTGTCACCCAGAGCACTCCCTCCAAAATGGACCTTTTTTTTCTACTTGAAAGCATTGATTTGGAGCTGGAAAGATTGGGCCCTTGTGTCTCCACTCTGGTGACGTGTGTCAGGGGGTCAGTCGTGTTTTGTAGAGCATGAAGGTACACATAGGAAACAACGCGTCCATAGCAGGAGAACAAAGTGACACACTGTTAGAAAATACTGTTCCAAAACATTTTTTTTGAGGTTGTATAAAAAGTGCAATGAAGCACCTCTGAGGCCTCAAGTATTGAGAGGGTGTTTGAGTTAAAGGCCTTCCAACACTCGAGATTTCTCTTTAGCGATGTTTTCAATGCAGTTGTCTTGTGTGCAGGATTACTATGCCGCGCTCCCCCCCCCCCCAAAAAAAAAGAGTGCCAGAATTTAACCAACCTTGCTGGAGGATCGTAACATGGGACTGGCAAGAGTTTTTGGACTGGTCTGGTTTAACAGACAACATTCTGTTCGTCCGAGGTGGCCATTTAGGAATTATGTGCTGTACCCTTCAGTTGTCTCGTGTTTGAATACGTCACCACAGTGTGGACAGCAGTTTTTCTGAATGATGGATCTTCAAAAATTGTTTCATGTTATCGTCTTGAAATAAATTTTAGCTGTAAAATTTAGACTGACAACTGAAAGGAGACTGTCCAAAATGTTAGCGAATGTTATAGCTGAAGCGATGTTTTTTTTCTTCAAAGGACCCGCTTTTGAGTGGGCTGTCAATTCAATCATTTGCAGCAACAGTGGGAAGGCAGAAAGAGAGAGAGAGAGAGAGAGAGAGGTGAAAAGGTCCTGTTAGGATTTGATGCCAGGGCAGCCAGGGTTCATAATCACCACTCCGTCTGTGAGCAGAAAGCTGTTATCATTGATAGTACCATGAACCATCCAGAACGTACAGCAGAGCCATGAGCTTGGTGTCACAAGTCTGATGCTTCACAAGCTGCCCTCGCATGATAAGAGATTTGCTCTTCCTCTCACCGAGAGGTTGGGAACGGAGCAGAGTGGTGGAGAAAGCACATTGTGCTGTGGGGGGGGTGATACGTCATCAAAGACTGTTACATAAACAGCTAAGTTACCTATAGCGTTGCATTTATATGAGCTCATAATCTATATGTTTATTCTTAAACCTGGAAGCCTCATCTGACTGCTGACATTTCCTCATGTATTCCTTGTTAAAAGCATGTAACTGTAAACTCTTTAATGTTCTGCAGAATAAATAGTGCGGAACAATCTGTTTTATTGTCTCAACCGTAGGCCACTCTGTTGTTACTGCGATGGCGGTGAAATCAGTGAATACATGGTGTTTGGATGTCACATGGGGAACAAGGGGCCGTATTTTAGGGTTCTGGTGTAGCCTGCGGACAGTCGTACCAAGACTTCCTTGTTCTGTCCGCCACTCATTGTTTACAGACCGTAGAGCAACTTGAGATGAATAAGAGCAGATTTTTTTTCCCAAAAAGCAGCCAGGTTACTCTAAATTAACAGTTTGAAACCACTACATCGTCAGACTTCAGCCTTTTTCAGACCTTGAATTTCGGCTGGTGCATTCTGTCTCTTTTGCACACCACACAGATGCAGCCAAGGCCCTCTCAAATGCGAACGGTTATAGATACTGAAACAGAAACTTAAAGCTTCTCTTTCCCGACATTTTCTCCCTTTCCCAAAGATTCTTTATTTAGATTCAGAATCTTTTTGTAGGATAAGATGTCACACAACCCCACTCGATACAAATGACTCGATTCAGTGCTGCAATTTGATTCATTTAGTGTACAGTGTTTTGTTTTGGATTCTTACCACTGCCACCTTATCACAAGGAAGAACCACAATGGACGTTTCTCTTTCAGTGAGACGCCACTAATAGCAGGGGTGGCAGCTATGTGACCACCACTTGAGATCATTTGACAGTGCAGCCTTCCTTTTAACAACAATTAACAGCATTCGACTCCAAGAAAGTCTCTTGACAAGAGCGAAAAAGTGTGTGTGATGTCAAGGTTTGATTATTCTATTTAAAATTGTCCAAAAAGCAAAAAAAAAAAAATCAAAACTCAACTATAGAGTTCATTTAACCAGTACAGGCCAGATGGGACTGTGACAGAGAAGCGAGAATCAGGGGATGACGTTCAGGAACCGGCTCAGTCTTGATTTGAACCCATGTTGATGTGCGGTACTGGGTGAGCTATATGTGGCACTGTGACAGAGAAGGTATTTTCTATTATAACCAGACAAACTATTTTGAAGTGCTACAGAATACTCGAACATTGGTGCTGTTCCCATTAGGAGCCAAAATTCGCTCTTCAAAAATAACTGATGTTTGCAAATCTGGAGGTCATATGAGTGGTTATGCCAAAGGTCCTGTCCCTGCAGGGTCTTCTCATTTGGCTGTGATTGAGAAATAGACACAGGAAGAGAAACCCCGAACCATCTCTCTCTCTCTGTCTCTCTCTCTCTCTGTCTCTGTCTCTGTCTCTGTCTGTCTATGACTAATCTATGACTAAGATGCTCTGGTTGCACAGTTGCACATAATCCTGTCCTGTATTGTCTGATCACTGGTGTAATTTGATGTTGCAGGCGTCCTCTACTGAATGAACACCTTCAGCTGTTAGACCGCAGTTTGGTCTTTGTGGTCAGGACACATGTCTACTCTGCCTTCTCTCACTAGTGCCGAGCCTGTTTGGTGTTGTACACACTGTCACACACACCATCTGTTACCTGCAACACTCCTGGCTTGGACAAACATGGTTATGAGTAGGTAATGGTGCAGACAAATCTTATGACCTTGACATTGTCTCCTCTGTGTGATCAACAGAGAGCGAGATTGATGAGAGTTGGTACCAGACCTTTTTGATTTTGTGTGTGTGTGAGAAGAGCAGAATCTCACGTTGCCTGGAAACATGTTTGTGTGTGCGTCTGATGAAAGATGGAGTATTTCGCCCTCGTATCTTATTCAACCTCAGAGATAATCACCTCACTCGGTACATTTTTTAACCTCATGCTGGAAACCAAATGCCATTATGACTTCTACATGCTCTACACCCTGAATCGCTACATTTAAATGCAATTTTCATTCCCTCATCGATACATTGTGGTACACGAGTGATACTCGCAGTCAGGGGATGAGTACATTTGTGTCTTTTTGGCTTATTTGTGCAAAGGTTCATCTCTGACTTTCTTTAGGAGAGCTTCAAAATGGGTTTTATTTACCTCTTTACAGCCTTTTATTTGTGTGATTTTAGTTTGGAATGAAATATTTTTCCGACAAAATCAGTGATACAAGATAGATTAGTTTGTATCATCTCAACTCCAGATCATTTTGGAATTAATAAGAATGCACTCAAGGGACTGGTGCATCATTTATTCTGAAATTTGGCCTTTGTGTAGTTTGGATATTTGACTGTGTATTGAAGAAATGAATGCTAGGAGTTGTCTCAACAGAGCCCATTCAGGTGCAGCCTGACCGAGAACTCAGTTTCACCGATATTCTTTACTAAATTTACGAAACTGAATTTTAAAATGTAACATTTCCGTCCTATGCTGTATATTTGCCTTCTTGACTGATTTTACAACTTCGTACTCCCTAATATCTGTATTGATGTCGCCTGTATCCTTCAAGCCCTATACACTTATATACTTGGTTTGGTAGTCAGGTTTGTAATGGTGATGCTGAATATTAAAAAAAAGCCCAGTGCACCTGTGCATGTCTATTTTTTTTTTCTTTTTGCTCTCAATCAAGATATGAGGTTGATTGATGCATATTATCAACATAAGAGCTTTAATGGATAGCAGCATTGCTGTGTATGAAGTCACTGGTGTAATTAGCACAACATGTTTTTGAAGTTTCCTTCTCAGACCATTAAAGTTCACCTTGATGATGGAATATGTGAGGTGATTCACCCCCCTCCCCCTCCACACACACGCACACACACACACACACACACACACACCTCGCCTTTGCACCTCTGAGAAAACATGACAGCAGTAAAGCAGCGTTGGCTCTGCATAAATCTGAAACCAATTAGGGACAAACTACTTAAAATCCTTAAATGAGTTTCTTTTCAAGCACAGAACTCTGTTTTCTGTTGCTGCCACCCCCCCCCCCGCTAAAAATACCACTTATGTATTCCTGTTCTACTTAAGTTCTAGTAAAAGGCGTGCTCTATTGAGGCATAACTAAAAAGCTATTGAGAGGGAAGAGGTGTCCACAACACCATGAACTGAGCTGTTGCCATAAGAACAATCTAACAGGAAAATGCTATTGAACACATCATCCTCTGATGGATGAGATCTATCCAATTTGAGCGATTGTGTTCACTTTACACCCCCTTCACGCAGACGCGGTTTAGCCATTGTCCACAATTATTATTCGATCTACTGCTATGAACACAGTGCCAAAAACTGTTTAATTTCAGCTCGCGGGTCAATAGCGGCTGATACAGCCCATCTCATTCTCGTTTCATGGTGAGGCTGCATTTATAATGCTATTGACAGTATTGAGCAGTATTGACGACAGGGCAGGAAAAGCACCTCGGGCGGTGGGCTGGACTGAAGTGCCATTTCTTTATAGCCGCGCACCTTTGTATTAGCTTTTTCTACCAATAAATTAAATCACCGGTTTGAAAAAAACAGAGTGCTTTGTTTATTTTGCTTGCGATGTGACAGGGTGATGCAGACCTCTCACTGAAATGAAAGTGTTTAGAGAAAAGAAGATACCAGACAATAACATCAGCTCTGTGGGACGGGAGAGACAAAGGAGGACGGGTTTGTTCAGTTGGATCGAGTGACACATCTACTGTATCGCTTATGTTGGTCCAGAGCTCCAGTCACACTGTTGCACATCATTAGCTCAGGGATGATTTTTTTCTTCTTCTTGGTTTTTTTTTTTTTTTTTTTTTTTTTGGTCTCCTCATAATTGGATTGCCATGTTGTACTGATTAAACCTGGCAGACTGTCCCTGTGGGGACAATGTCTTATTTCAGGACAACTGGACTGATGTTGCATGTTAATAAGGTGGTTTGAACAGATGGGAAAATGCAATATTAAAAGAAATGTAATTCAATAATGTACAGTAGTTTACAGTTAAGGGTTACAACGTGATACCGGCATGTCAGATAACGGTATTTTATATACCGTAGAATGTCTGGTGGCCGATATTTATTTATCGTCCCGGTTTTGCTCAGGTTTCTTAATGATCATCAATGATGAAGATATGACAAGTAAGTATATCATTTATAGGCTTTTTCACGTTATGTAAGTAAATAAAACTTTTTTTTTTTCAAATCTCCAACATTTCCATCGTCAAGAGACTAAAAACTCCTAATCATAATTCATGCATTTGAATTAATCAAAGATATCAATTTAGGCTCCGGTAGGCTTTTAAAATGTCTAAATTCATTACATTTGAATGCAGTTGGATCAGCATATGAATAAATTAATAGATGAACTTTACAGGTCGAATTCGATGAGCCAAACAAACAAACCAAAAAAAAAAAGAGCCAAATATTAGAGAAGCTCAGGCCCCGGTTATAGAATAACAACATGGCTTGACTTCGTCTGTTTGTGTTTTCAAAACCACGCTGTCATCTTCTAGGGGGCGGCATGGCTTGGAGACAGAGTGACCGTCCAGCAACCGAAGGGTCGCTGGTTCGATCCTCACTTCCCCAGGTGACCATGTCGAAGCATCCTTGAGAACTAAATTATAATTTTAATACTAAATTAGTAATTAATTTTGACAACCCTATTGTTCTTGTTGTTGTTTTTTAGTCAAGTTTATGCAGACATCAGCAACTACTGGCTCTCAACCAAATTAGTTGAAAAATCCAGACCAACACAATGAGCAGTGCAGGCAAGTAGCCTCAAACAAAACCTGCAACTGACCATCGAATTAGTTCAGTTGACCCCCCCCCCCCGGAATAAAACCACCCACAAAAATAAATAAATAAGAGGACACGAGCACTTGAGTGTGATTCTAGCAGGTCCTGGTGTGAGCTGAATATGGCGTTCAGACTAATTGCGTGTGTGTGTGTGTGTGTGTGTGTAAGTGAGTGAGTGGGGAGGAGGGGCTCCACTGTGACTGTGCTGCGCCGTACAGGCAGCGGACTCACCTCTGGCTGTATCCCAGCTCCACCTTCCTCCGTCCCTCAACTTGAACCGCATGGGCGATGGAGATGCTTCCCTGACTGCTGTTGGACCCGGTAAAGTACCGGTAAAGAAAGAAATGCGTCCGGACGGGTACTGGTGGAGTGTCTTGGGCGTCGGTGATGTTTGCAATTGGTGACTGCAGAAATATCCGGCGTGTCGGCAGACCACTGCTGCTTACTGGTGCGCTCTTGGAGAGGAAGGGGGAATGTGTTGGCTAATCGGCTGAAATGTTCATTGTTTTTAGTTCACTAACTTGAAACAGATTTTCACAAAGTCTCACAAGTGAAGACAGGATTGATTATTTAATTTATTAGGGCTTCTTTTTTTTTTTTTTTTTTTTTTTCGCTCGAGGAGGAATTCATGCGCCGATAGCTGAGGGGGCCAATATGCCAGAATGGGTCCTCTACACTATTTATTTCTCTGTGGACTTTTGTGCACCAAAACCGAAGGTAAGTCCTTTTATGTATTACTGAAATGATAAAATATTTCAAATAAGCCTATATATATTTATATATTTAGATATATATTAAAAAAAAAACACTCTAGAAGCTAGCTGAAGCTATTCGACCCGTGGTTTTGTTCGCTCAAGTGTTTCAGTAAGATACAGAATACGGTTTCTCTCATTGTGTACAGCGCAAATGTTCCTTTTGAATGTAAATGTTGAAATTAAGTCGTGTTTCTTAGATGTCAGCGTGCCAGGTCAGCTATTAAATCGCTAAGGGAGACTAAAGTTGCTCATTTATTCATGAAGCCTGCCCTAAATTGAAGACATTAGAATACAACCCGACTGCTTTTGGAAAATGAGACAAATTCGCAAAGATGTGGTTTGGAATACGTCTCTGACAGAAGAAAAAGTTCAAGCGAAATTCCAGTTCTTTTTTTTTTTCTTTCTAAGAAATCATCTCACAGCAAGAAGTGTTTCAAATCTGTTTGATTTCACACCCTTGAATGTTGTGCTCATCCGTGTGACCTACTGCCCAGACACATGATGGAGTCCTGTACTAGAGATGTCTGATGTGCTGTGGGGAAGATGCTTACTCATAGAGTCTGAAATGCTCCCCTGAGTGTCTACAGGTTACCCATCTCACGTCCTTCCGTGCATATGGAAACATTTAGCGTGCCAGATAGACAGATAAATAAATATTCCTCCGAGTGTTGCTTTTTGTTTCTTCTTCTTCTTCTTCTTCTTCTTCTTCTTCTTCTTCTTCTTCTTCTTCTTCTTCTTCTTCTTCTTCTTCTTCTTCTTCTTCTTCTTCTCCTCCTCCTCCTCCTCCTCATGAAATGTTTGTACAACTGTGTCCCCCATGTAGCCTCTGGAAGATAAATCTATGTCAGCGCAGGTGGGATTGCACTGTGGTTGCCAGTAGGTCCGAGACAATTACTGTGTGGCTTGCTTCATATGTGCAATCTAAAGCAAATCAATGTAATGCAACAGTCTGCCATTAATCCTTTGTAAAGCTTGCAGTGTGTGTGTGTGTGTGTGTGTGTGTGTGTGTGTGTGTGTGCGCGCGCACCAGGGTTGATCCAGCACATTTCTGACAAACTGTCAACAAAAACACAGCATTAATATCCCATAGATTAATAATGCACATGCTTTTTAGATCCTGCGGATGTTTTAATCTAAATCTAAATAATTGAACAGGTCCTAATTTTTATGAGATCCCTTATTTATGTAACTAACTCTCTCACGTCTTAACATTTTGTCGACTTTTGTTGGCAGCAATCATCTCAAATCTGATCTGGAACTAACAGAAGCCTGACACACCAATGCCTTTCCCCTGACAATCAAATTAATAGTTTAATCAGGAGCCCAAGGTGAGATCCCCCTGAACTCTACTGGGGATGATGTTTTCACCTTAAAGTGACTCCTGTTTGTGCTTGCACATTCTTGACAAGCGTATTCCTGCAGGAGCTTAAGTTTCTTATTCAGCACCATGGATAGATCCTTAACCAGCCTGATGATGGCAAAAAAAAAAAAAAATCACTAGCCACAGTGTGAAGTTGGAGGCTGCAGAATAAAATGCGTACAGGTTTCTTTACAAAGCATCAGTCACCAATGCAGGACTGTTAAATCCAGAATATATTTAATGCAAGAGGTTACATAAAAAAACATCTATTGTCTACTTATTCATATCAGGGTCATGGGGTGCTGGAGCGAGCACAGAGCGGAGAGCATGCAAACCCCCCTGGATGGGTTGCCAGTCCATCAAAGGGCATGAGATTGACAGGACCCCACAGGACCTTCTTCCTGTTAGACGACAGAACCAACCGCTGAGCCAACGTGCCACCCGCAACTGCAATAATCTAATTTAAATCCTGCTGTCTGACAGCGCAAATCTGTAACTCTGAAGCAGCCACACAGTAGACTAATGGGACAGCCAATTAGAAGAAGTCAGTATTTCACAAACTGCATCATAGCGGAGGCACACAAATGTTATTTACTCAAGAGACATATGTATAGGGTTTTAAAAGCCTGTTAAAAACATAATGTATCACCATGGTTTGGTGTGTTGGCGCCAGCTAATGGAATGCTTTTTGTCAACAAAGCTCTTAACGTTATGGACTGTCACATCAATTTTGCTCACATTTTTGCTGCTTTATTTTGGTTTGGATGTGTAGTAGCCGATCACCACGGTTGCATTTTTACAATTTCTATGATTTTTCGCCATCAGAGGCTAAAGGACACGATGAGACGGCGTAAGAGAATTTAAATTTATTTACGTCTCGCCTTTTGACTGTACAAAAACAATCAGTTTCAGGACATCAAATTTAACGTTTGATTTCACGCACAGGAGAGAAAAATAAAACCTTTGACCTCAGTTACTAAAATAGTCACAGCAAGAGACAGATGAGGGTTATTGTGCTTTCATAGCAGTTAATAAATGGAGAGAATGAGCAGAACAAGGGTTGTAGACTGGGTTTTGGATATACCAAATATCACTTTATTCTTATCAGTGAGGATTAGCAACCTATCTAATCACTGGCTGTGTTTATAACCCCTGTATGATGCTTTTATTGTTGTAATGTAACCTTGAAGAAAAAGAGAGGGAGCCTTGAATATTGTCATTTAACTATCCTCAATATTACAGAGAAAACTCTAATTTTCCAGCCATGTCTGATGATGTAGCTGCTTGATAGAACCTGCTAGCAACCCAGCTAATGAGATGTAAGGACTCCTCAGCTCCTGCATGGCAACGTAAACATTCAAGTGTCAGGATATCCTGACGCTGATTAACTCAACCTGGACCATAACAAAATTATACTTCATCTTTTTGTACCAAAGATAACCCTGCATACATCTGTTGTTTACTATGTATCAAGGAGTGAAAATATTGTGTACCATTGATCAAGATGATGATACTTCTGCAGCATGCTCATAGCAGATTCTGCTGCTCCTGCTGCTGCTGTTGGTCATGTTAATTAAATAATTAATCTTGTTTATCTCAAACATATTCCTGCTGAACCCAGACGAAAATGCATGAATTATATGCATGTAAATATTAGGACTATTACCGTGATGGAACATTCTGCACTCCTGCCTCCCCTCTAGGGTCTCGTCTTCGCCAGGAAGACTTCCCTCCCCGCATCGTCGAGCACCCCTCTGACCTCATTGTGTCCAAGGGGGAACCAGCCACTCTCAACTGTAAGGCGGAGGGCCGTCCAACCCCCACGGTGGAGTGGTATAAAGACGGGGAGCGCGTTGAGACGGACCGCGACAACCTCCGTTCGCAACGTATGCTGCTGCCCAGCGGGTCTCTCTTCTTCCTACGCATTGTCCACGGAAGACGGAGCAAGCCTGATGACGGCAGCTACGTGTGTGTGGCTCGCAACTATTTGGGCCAGGCTGTAAGCAGAAATGCATCTCTAGAAGTAGCATGTAAGTGTGACTCTTCCTCACATCCCCTGTGGGCATAAAAGTGATAGTAATATTCACTAGGATTCATGTGTTAAAGTTCCATCTGAAAGGGTTGAGTTAGTGTGAAATGAAGCACTACATTTCGGAAGTTGCAGTGTGATCATATAGATGTCATCTGTCACAATATGAGCAGCATCACCTAATCACTGAACCTACAGATGTGTGTGCGCGCGCGTCTGTGTTTGAGCTTAGCCATGTGCATAGCATGTGTGCGCATATGTGTGTGAATATGTTTTCAGCCTGCTAGTGAGACCTGTTTGGATGACCTGTTTGAGTAGTGTGCGGGCAGAGCTGTGAATGGCTCCGGGGAGGGAGAGAAAAAAACAGGGGGTGGGGTGGGGGTGGGGGGGCAGGATTTTAACCTAGCTAACTCCCCTCCACTGTTTGGATTTGGAAAAGATGCAGCCTGCTCCCAGCCAGTTCTCTCCCTGTGTGGGAGAGACCCTCTGGGCTATTCACATTTCCATTATGTGCTAAACTGAGCTGATTTCTTGCCATGAACAAGATGCACACATGCTTGGACGCACACACAGATATACATGTGTGCACACACAAACACCCACACTGTCTCCCCTGCTCTGTGTTCCTCACTCTTACAGAGTATGCAAGCTGGAAACTGGGAATTCCAGGCAAAAAAGCATATTCCTATTGATTTCAAACTCTAGTTTCTGCTCTGTTTTTGCCCAGTAATCCAACTATATGTGCTGCGCAATATAGGTGGATTTAGCAGACGTTGGACTCGATGTTCTGGGATGTGATGTGATAAGACATGGAAGGAAGTCTAACCACCAGAATTATGGTCTCACCGTTGCTGTTGTGGCTTGTGCTGCTTTGTCACCCACTCAGATCTGTTTTAGGCTTTATGGGGAAATCATAGACTAGGAGGGAAAAAACTGAGATAAGAGCTCGAAACCTAATAGAGTCTCAGCTGGGACATTATCTCAGATCTGTGTGTCTTTTGGGCACCATATTCTCCTTTTGTCTTATTGCCTTTTTTCCCCATTACACACTTATATTTCTATTGTCTGTTTTTACCTGTGCTGTTTCTTTTCCTTTCTCCTGAAACGACCGTGTGCTGTATTGTTCTGTAAATTCTAACTTCAAATAATGTTCAATACAAATAGCTTTTACATATTAAATGGAGACACTGGGGTGTTTGATACCACAGTTGACAAGTATTTGTAAAACGCATCCGTTTTATTGTGAACATCTCGGATAGTTTGAAGACTGTAAATACCCACACAAAAGACACCCAAGAGCCCCAAACCTTGACTGAAGGCCAACTTTATGAACACAATAAGTGTGTCAGAATGATTTTGTGTGGATCTTCCGGTTCTCCCTAAAATACAATAAAGCTCATTTGTATTTTGCAGCTCAGAAAGACATTTTGAATTCATGCTCAGGAGTTGATTGTCACATCCATTGTCAATGTAGAAGCCAGAATTATTTTTTGACATTTGTGTGGCGTACATAAACACGTATAGAGGGTAAAATTTATATTGTTGCAAAGATCAAACACTTCTGCAAATATAAGAAATGGAATATGGTTGAATTTTGTAGTTTCAGACTGGCTTCTATGTCCGACATCATGACTATGTAAGCTTTGCTGTTTAGTTGCTATAGGTTTAAAGTCAGTGCTTTTCTCTTACCCCATAAATCTGTGCCAACAGTAGCAGTAAAAACAACACACACACACACACACACACACACACACAAAAACTACTTTCTAATCTTTCTAATCTACAACTGAAGTTACACCAGCGTTGATCTTTTTTGTGTAGCCTGCTTTGTTCTATGCTGTCTCCTCATTTGCAGATAGTGTCAAAAGGTTGGTTTATCTGGAGGTTATCTTAAAAAAAAAAAAAGCACAGCAAGAGCCAAGGCAGCCTCCAAGGATGGTGTAATTTTTTTGAATATCATGGCTACGGGGATGAATAATCGCATGACTTCTTCAGGGGTTGCAGGAGCCTGCCAGTAATGCTGAGCCCAGCTTCTTTAGTATATAAACATCCTTAAAATGTTCTAATAGGCTCCTGTTTTGTACCTCAGCTAGTGGCTTAGAATATGCAGCTAAATAGAAAGGGAGGGTGGGTGGTTGGTTGGTTGGGTGGGGGGGGGCCACAAACCCTTGGGTACATTTATGCTGTACAAGCTCAATTCTGCTGGTTCGTCATGCATTTTATGAGCTTTAGTGTGAAGGAAATTTGAAAGGATATTATGTATTCTACGGTGATGCCAAAAACACTTCAGCTGTTTAAGTAGCAAAGTTGAAAATGTGTAAATTATGCAGATCTGCCTGATAGATGTGCAGCTGGCAGGGCTGCATAAACAAGTAGTTTTTAAAGCTTTTGTTTGTCTTGTAAATTCATCAATCTACACTTTAAAAATGGTGAATAGTAAAGCTCACAACAAAGAATCAATAGCAGAATTATACCGTACGGCTTTATTGATTTTCTTATCCAAACGTGTATAAAATGGAAGAGAAATGCACCAGAAACACACAAAAATAACAGTTTTGCTTAATGCCGAGGACTATATCAGTGTGTATGTGTGTTCTCATTTGTTTGTTGTATTCCCTGCTAAAACATTACGGCAGGGATGACATATTTTTGCAGGTCAACCCAGGAGTAAACACCCCCACTGGTTCCTTCAACTAAAACCCAAATTGGGTTTTTCCATCTTATTTTGAATTATTTCAGCAAAAAAGAGCTCTGTGACGAGCAGAAGTCTACATGAGAATTGAACGCTTTCGCTCTGCAAGTTCACGAACTGAACACAGCCTTTAGGATTTTTTTTAGCGCCTAAATGCAGTCACTAGATGTACGAAGCTAACATTGTGTGGTATTTACCGACAGGTTTTATGCCTTAGAACAAAATGTGGAATTATCTTGAATTCTAACAACCAAAATGTCAGTGCTCATTTCTGCGCATGTTTCGGGACTTATTCTTGCACCACTCGAGTGCATTACGTTCACGCAGTACTTCAGTCTCACCTGCAGTGTTTTGTCCTTTCGCTCAGTGTTGCGTCGCGCTGAAGCTACTTTCCTGTGTTCTGGATTTACAGTGTGGATGTGTTGGTTTTTTATTGATTATTGAGTTATTCACTCTACATGTTACATCTGAACCCTTGAAAGTCTTGAAAATGTGATCCCAGACGGGTCGAGGGCACGTCTCTTGTAGTCTTGTTGAAATTCTATTTCCTGAAGGGTCTTGCTGGTTGCATATTTGACACCGATGATAACATCAGCCATTTCTGCGAGAAATGAGACCATGTCTGTTTATTATTAGAAGATCTTGTATTTTATGCTCGATAAACAAGACTCATTGTGCTTCTAGTTGCTGAAGAATTTTTTACACATCCAAGTATGCAATTTTAATAATCTACAATCACCTGCTGTCAGTGTGTACAATCACTGAGCTGGCTTCTCGCATCCTCAGTCAGACGCCGCAGCAGCTGAGCGCTACTTCAGAGCAGCGTCAACAAACAAGTGATGGACCTCCAGGCCACCAGTAGACTGGCACTAATCATCATCACGAGAGGCTGTTGATGGAATTAGAACAGCTCCCGCAAACTGTTACAGGACAGAAAGACATAAACAGTGATGTGGTGAGAAGCCAGGGAGGTGTGTGTGTGTGTGTGTGTGTGTGTGGGGTGGGGGGGGGGGGTGTGTAAGGGTGTTCATTAGTGCAAAATTCAAGACCAAGATGAATCCCCCTGCTGTTTGAGTGTGTTAAGTGAATTAAAAGCATCATCAGTCAGCCAGACAATCATCAGTTGAATCTTCCCAGTCAAACACGAACGCAAATGGCAGAGTGGAAAATAAATCTAGTGTCTGGATTGTTTGTACTATCCAGAATAAGTACAGTACATCATCTCAAATAATTTAATCTGTATTAGAAGCACTTGTCCCAATTATAGACACAAAGCATGATTGCGTAGTCTAAAAAAGACATTTTCTTAACTTCCACAAGATTAAAAGACTGCCTTTTGTTGCCTCTGTTAGCTCACGGTTGAAGCTTTTTTGTCTCCTCACACACATTTTCTCTACAGAGGAAAAAAAAAGTCTCTCCACAGTTCAAATCATGATAACTTGCTGCTCTTTCAACCGATTTTGTTTTTTGCAGTTTGGATGGTGACAAATGTACAAATTATACTAAAATATTTAAATATTTTAGCAGCAATATTTCTGCAATCAGACATAATTTATCCTGTGTAATTATCTTCAAAGAATTTTCTTTTTCTTTTTTCTTTTTCCTTACAGCATGGGAGATGCCCCCCCACCCCACCATGATATCATTTTGTTTGTATTTTTGAAAACAGATAAATCACTTAAAATATGCATTGTGTTTCTGTCAGGCTTTATGTATTTCTTGATATTTTATTTATTAATTATATAAAACGTGCTGGTACAACTGCTGCACCATCAAATAACTCTAACCTGTCAAATTAGCAATATTTAAAGAGCAGTGCTTGTGCTGTTATGATTTGCTCCAGAGACATTTTGATTTTAGCAGAAAGGAAATCTTACACAATACAAGCGCGCGAAGGTGTCAAATTGTTAAATATAGGTTATAAACTTCATTTGAAATTTGTATCTCGAGTGGTTCTCATTGTCTCGCTCGGCCTCCTTGTCGCTGTGGTCTCTTCAGTGCCGTCCATTCCTTAGAGCCATTCAGTGTTCTAGACTAGGCAGTAAACAACATTAGCCTAATTGGCATAATTTGAAAGTCAACGCCATGCTTTCTCCAGGCATGAAATAATGTTCTCCTGCAAAGCGTCTCACATGGAAGAACTCATTTATTCCCACCTCCACATTTGTGCTTTAAAACTGGCACATACACCATGTGGGTAGTGGATTAGAAAGTATTTGTGTGTTTGTTCAAGCTTCCAATAGATCCTGGCCAGGCTTCTGAGAGGGGATTTTGTTGTGATAACAGAAATGAGGTTGTGGTCAGCCGTTATTAAGCACCTATCCAGTGCTTGCGGTTGGATTCTGGAAATGTCGTACACCACTTAAGGTTCAGCAGTGCTTCTATTGGGAATCATTCTCTGGTGTTTTTTTTTGGGGGGGGGGGGTGGTTTTTTGTTATGTCGAAAGTGGCAAGTTGCCCTTAATCGCGCCTTTCACTCTTACCCATTGACAAGATCCAAAGTTAAGTGCCTGCCAGCCCTGTGTGTTCCCAGGCAGATTGTCAATGTTTTCTCTGAGTAGATCGCTTGGCCACATTGCACCATCTGTTGCCAGTCTGACAGCCCTTTAGTGTACTTATCCCCCAGTTTGCCTTCCTCTGACTTAGTCTCTTTCAGCCCGTCAGATCAGAACTGATCTGCCTCACCTGCCTGTAAATGGAAATGTGCATTGAGATCTTCATTCACTGCTGCTGCTGCTGCAAAAAAGTTAAACTGCTATGACGATCGCATGGAAGGAGTTGTTAAAGGCACCACAGCCTTTAACCGAATGCATCGTGTTAACGCGTCTGGTTGAGCTGACAATTTCACGAGTAACCTCTCCATCTCTCTAAAGGCTTTCGGAAAGAATAGCAGCTGAAACACAAATCTTAAAACGTAGCCTCACAACTGCTCCTTCATGCTTGCTGTCTGTTGTTTATATCCTGGAAATGTTTGTCAGATAAATCGGATACTGTAGCTCTGGCTTGTCAGTGTTACTATGGCCCTCTCTTTTTCTGCTGTTGACAGTGCAGTGAGGAAAGCTACCCCCCCTCCAAGCTCCTACAACAAAGGATAAGGCCAAAGTCCCAGAGAGTGATCATCTCCTGGAAGGGAACTTTCTCATACTCGGGGCACTTGGAGACTTCAGATCCTAATCATAAACCCTCCAAAATGACTTAGGAAACATTTGATCTCTCTGATTGAGATGCCACAATTTGAAGTGGCCTATCCTGCAAGAGCTATTTCTTACAGGTCAGAATGGTAGATTAAACATATTTTCTCTTAAGGCTTGTATTTTTCCTAGTCTATAAAATGCATATGTAACATCCTAGGAATATTTGGTTGCTGTGTCATTGTCAAGACCCCTGTTAAAAGCCCTCTCATGCTCGTGAGAGCGCAGATAGAGAGGTGACCATGCAGGGCAGGCAGGGGGAACATATTTTTGCTTCTTCTTTGTCTTTTTTTTTCTCTTTTATTGGTGTAAAACAGGGAGATAAAGGGCTAGCATCTGGTGCTAACTGGACCATGCTCACTCCTTGGAGGTCTGTGCAATGTGAGGTTCGGTAAGTTAGCTAAGGGCTAGCATCTGGTGTTAATTGGACCATGCAAACACCTTTAAGAGCTCTGGTGCACTTTCTTACAGATGGTTGGAAGAAACATATGCCTGGTGTGAAGAAGCATAATAACTAGATTACAATGTGGTAACTTGCTGTAGCGTAACACTCTTAAGAGGCAACTGCGTTGATTTGAGACTTAATAATTCTGAATTCATCCAAGATTTGTTTGTATAAAATGAATTTAGGCAGTTAATTCCACCCTGTTGTGCTCAGTGTGCACTGGTAATTAACTTTGCTGGTCATGTTGCTCTCTTGATTTCGGATGACCCTTTTTGTACTCCACCTTCATTCGATGCCATTTTGCAATGCAATACTTCTTCTGATAGCGCGACAGGAGATAACATTTTAACATCAAATATCCACAAGAACCTCTCACGTCACGTTTTTAAGACATATTATGGGATATTTACTGATGTAGCTTAGGACACAAAACAAGACATTTAAATATCTTAAACAAGTGTCAGCTCCAGTTCGACTAATACTAACTCATTTGCAGGTGTAGGACTCAGACTCAGACTGAAACTGGGGTCAGATGTCAAAGAGAAAAATCAATCAATGTGCATTTTTATTCAGGATCTCATTCTATTGTTGCAGTTTCAAGCTGCAGATACTATCACCGTCTTAATTTCATAGCTGCAAATGCGTTTTGGTGTATCGAAAGATGAAGATCCTAAAACAATAGAGGCAAGACAGGAGCTAGAGCTGAATATTCCTCTCCGGCTTGATTGCCTCTGCCATGAAAACAGCGAGAACCGTCTCCATCAATGAGCTTTGACAGGCACACAGCTCACTCTCTCACTTGGTAGAACTCAATCTAGCTCGCCCAGCGCTCCATCTCACAGTCAACTTAAACAAATAATACTCCAGACTGAATGTTGTTGCTCTAGAAAAAAAAAAAAAAACTCCAAAAAAAGAAGCAATAAATATGATAAATATTCCATCGTAAGATTTCAGCCTGAGGAGTTTGTTTGTTGCTTGTAATAAACAAACTGCGGATAAATATATCAGCTATCTGCACATTGAAAATGTTTTTTTCTTTTTTTTTTCAAAAAAAGCCTCTCAATCAACCAGACTCAATAGCCTCCTTCCGCAGCGTGATACCAGTCATTTCAGTTCTAGTGAGACTACCGGTCAACCATCAAAGGAAGCACAAAGTATTAACTTCTGTAATTAAAAAGCCCAGCCAAAATGAATTTGGACCATCCAAAATTGAAAGTCTGGCACCAAGCCTGCTTAAAATCCTTTACTCCTCACAGGCATTTCAGGTTCTGTAATTAATAATTGGCAGTGCCTGTGAAATAAAGCCTTCAAAATAACTCCCTGTTCTGTTACAGTGTCTCATGATTGTCTGGATTTTGGTCACTTATATTTTTCCGTCTTCATGAGCAACTTATTCATTAATGTATTTATTTATGGAAGTTGAGTATCTCTCCTCCTCAGAGCACTTGACTCTCATGCTTCCGTCCGTTCAAGTGGCTGAACGATGTTTACGTATTTGTACATTAACTTCACTTTTTCCTCAAAATAAAAACAAAGATATATTATGTCATGACAAAAAAAAAAAATCACATGACACGATTTATATTCTACTGAATTCACCCGTGATGAAAATAAGATGCAAGCTACTGGAAACTATTTCATAGTAACTGCAAAGTGGAATTGCAGGTTATTTTTATATATATATCTGTTAAATCTGACTAAATATTGTACCACCCTACCTAGAAAATGTCCCATTAATGCATCTTAAAAATGCGCTTTAATCACGACCATGTTGTCAAAAAATAAATAAATGCTCCTTCTTGATTTTCCATGTAAAACTCCAGGGGGCTAATTTGATAGAAAAAAAAAAGCCATTTAATATAATTTTCCTGATATTAATTATTTAACATTTTCAGAACTTTCTTTTTTTTTTTATTCAATTAATCAGAAACATTGGTGGAAATCCTTCAAAAGAAGAAGAATTAAAAAAAAAACAAGTTGAGGCTAATGACCGCAGCAGTCAGTGCCATCGGTTAGCGTAAGGTAGCCGATGAGGCGTTTGCATTTGGAAGACATCGGCACACCTTTGCTCAGGATCATATTGGGTCATGCTGCTCACAGGCACTTGTCACAACCTGTGATGGAGGATCCCTGTCATGAATAAACCAAATACTGTTCCGAGGTGTCCTGCCCACCCATTGAAATTCCTTAAAGCAGAGTGGAAAGGTGCTGCTGCCAGCTATTCAATATATCTGACAGGAAGAATAACAAATATAGTTACTGTCAAAGTAGCCTCACGTTTTAAGACTGTAGTAGCCTGAGGGAAGTGGTAATACATACAACGAAATACTACACCTCATCATTTTGTCATACTCCTTCTATGTGTATGTACATGTGTGGACTGTCAAACACATGATCCGTTTTCTATATGACAGATCATATTTTGATTCGTTACACGCTGTTGACTGAGGTATTTTATTATGATGCAGTATATTATGATCTGTAGTTTAATGCAGTCATGTCTCAACGTTGCAATTTGAAATATTGCTAATATATCTCCTTTTTAGATGAGTTGGCACTGGCTGGAGCTACTCCATTAGCAGATCTTGAATGAGGCCTTCACGCTATTACGGATGCAGCTGTAACTTATTGCTGCTGTCACCTCTGCAGCTGCACTACAGCCTTCTGTTTTCAGAAAGATGCATCAAGTTATGTTTTATAACCAGTCAGGACTTCCTATGAAATATTCAGAGGGTATTATAGTTAAAATACAAGTTAAATCACCTTGGTAATATTTTACTGACCTCTGCGCTCATACTATGAGTACAGTGTGTGTGTGTGTGTGTGTGTGTGTGTGTGTGTGTGTGTGTGTGTGTGCGCGTTCCTTTTTTCATGAATCCGAGCGTGAAAAAGCTCAGTCGTGTGTTTCTCAAAACGATAACTTACAGTTGTTGATCTGTGGATGTAATTTGTACAATTTCTGCAGGCTTGTCTTGGCTAATGGGTAAGTGCTTATTTTAGTTAGATAGATTTATGGAAAAACAAACACCCAATAATATTGGCTCAATTAGAAGCGGTAGTATTACTGAGTGTTATCCTCTTTCTTTCATTAAGCAAGAATTGGAGCTCAGTCATCTGGTCTTTTCTTTGGTAAAATGCCAATAATGTGAGTAACCGTATCCACTCCCTTCAGTGGTCGCCAGTCTGGCTCTGGTGATTGTGAGGAACATCCCGAGCCAGCCAGAGGGGCTCTGTAGTCACTTTATTATTCATGTGACCTACCCAACATCTCACCCAATCTAGGCCAAAGCACTGTTCAAAACGCTAAGTGTCCCATTCCGGACTTCCGTTTGTCCATTCATTCACCTCCATCCCATCAGGGAAGGTCAACAACTTCATCTATCATATCCTCTGATTCATAAGAATTGCCAAGGTAAGGGCAACAGTAAGATGACATCAGACTCCCCCCGGTGTGCACCCATCAGGGTAAAAAAGAATATCCGGAAGCTTGATTAATTCATGAAATCGACTGAACATAGTATCTTTGTTTTTATCTATCCTCAGAGCACTTTAGCATGTGTTTTCTCAGGCTTTTACCTGGGTTAGGCAGGTTAGTTCATAAATAAATGCTTTATGCAAGACAAGGGCGAGCACCTTTACGTGGCCTGTCTGTTGTTGCTTTTTAAACCAGAGCATCCTCAAAGTGCTCGGCTCCAGTGGGTGTAAACTTATTCCACTGCACTATAGGGGTTTAACGACAACAAGTCAGAATCCAGACATGTTTGTGTGTTTCTGAAGTCCATTTTGCCTTTCAGGTACTCACAAAATAGGTGTTTTAATTTCACAACAATTTCTTTCCCGTTTTATTTCTCCAGATTGTAGAACGAGCTAGCCAGGTGTATTTAGTGTTAAGCTAATAGTGACTGAAGGTTAACATCATCAGCTACAGCAGCAAAAACTGCCATAAGTACCTTTTGTTTGTGCTCCAAATTGATGTTGGTCACCTTTAAATGTGAAAGACTTTTTTAATGGGGTTTTAATTTAAATGGAGGTTATTTTGCCCGCATGTGGTAGTAAGTGGTTGTCATGGAGAACAAACCTTCCCAGTCTTTCACCTGTAATATGTGAAGTAATACACCAAGGGGCTACGGGTGTAAATTAGCATTTCTGCTAACTCCAGCATATTTGCAAATGGATTCATACCGATGTTCAATAATATGCGCTGTCCCTTTCAAATAAAGATTAAATGAAAGATAATCATAAAAATATGCATAAAAGTGTGTTTTGCCATTCAACTTCTTCGAAATAGCTGTCTTAAGCTCACGAAATGTTATTTTCCCCATCGCATATGTTTATCTTGAAGCTAATTGAGACTCAGCTGAGGCTAAAAACAGTAAAACTGTCAAAAAATGTCTCTTTTCAAACTCAGTAATCCACAAGTACTGTGATTTGAGCTGAAAAGGTTCGCAAAGAGCTGGTGTTAAGTTCTTTAGTTTTAGATCAAATCAAAGTATTTGTGGATTACCAAGCATATGGCTGGATACCAAAGATAAAGACCATTCCAGACCAGACACTTGAGAGTTTGAAAACAGACATTTGTAGATACTAACAGCAAAGTTGCCATTAGCTTCCTGGGCCAAATATCCATGGCTGGCTCTTTCTGCACTCAAGAATCACAAAGAAGTGATGCGGGAGTGAAAATAAAACACCTTTTGTGTGTTCGACACCTGTTTACAAGTTCTTCACATGCAAATTGTACTTTTTTGGTTGAAGTTTTTGGTGTTGATAGAGCAGGAGGTGGACTAGAAGACAGATTTAGAGCTAGCGTCAGGAGTCTTAAGAGGGTTTTTGCTAATTAAACAATAAATGTTCCATCCCTGGATAGATCCAAACCATGCTGTGCTTCTCTTTCCAGTCCTCCAGTCTGTACTGGGTCTTGTGCGTTCTACCTCATGGATTTGTGTGCACTGCTGTGCTATGATCCATTTATGCTGTGAGGACTCTTAAATCCTTCTCTGCAGCTGTAAAAAAAGTCCCTTATCTGAATTAAAAGTGATAGGAAACACTTGTCATGAGCTTTGGGGTCTATATAGGCTTAACATCATGGTTAAAGACATTTTACGCCAGTTCACAATAAATGAAGGCAAGCCATGTAATTGCACTTTTTGCACAAGTGACATTTCTTTTCTCTTTTTTTATTTTTTGCCAGTGACTCTTCAGCGAGGCTTTTTTTCCCCCTCGCAGCTAGTGTTTTCAAGTCACACGAGAGACTGTCTTGGCTGCTGTATCTAGAAGGAAAAGGGATATTGCTTCCTCCATTCAGTGTTAACATGAAGCACACAACAAGTCTAATGGGATGTTTCACAATAACAGCATTTGCCAGATCACAGGAGCCACAACACTATGCTAACCCTTTACAGCCCAGGCCAAGTGGAAGATGGCACAATACTGAGAGCAGATCCATAAGCATCGTGCCACATCAAAAGCAAGATATAAATACTGCATTCACACCAGTGAGTCTCAACTGCTGTCAAAACAGGCTGTTGTAAAATTTTGACTGTGTTCGGAGTCAATCATAGCTTGTAGGACGTATGGCTTTTAATCAATAGTAAACAAAAAACAGACTTGCATGTGATACAAATGCACAAAATAATGTCTGTGTGTGTGGAAAAGCTTTCTTACAAGGGAGCATTTCAACTCTGAGTGCACAGAACAGTATCCGCAAGCAAAAGCATCCTTGTGAGTGAGCATTGCTGCTACCAGGCTGTGACTAGCACAAGCCATACCCTTCCTGAGCACTTGCTCGCTCATCTAGTAGAATTTTAGACCTCGGAGGCTGTTGTGTCTCCTCCACTGATTGGTCAGTTTGAAAACTAACCTTTGAATGGCTATTTGGTTGGATCACAGTGAGGCAGGCCTGAGAGAACATCTGTTTCCTTGATTTCTTCATTATGTCAAAGGAGGTCAATCTCAAGCCTCTGTTATACTTTCCCTGTCTGGTCAAGAGGGTCTCGTGATGTCATTTAATCATCAGAGGGTGTTGTGGATGGTCTGCTGGACAATTGATTTTGACTGTGCACACTTCAGCAACATGATACGATGCTAGATGGGCTACCTGTGCTTGTAAAACAAAATGGATGACTCCGACGAGAGGTTGTGGAGAGTTTTGTGATTACCCACACAACATATCTGTAGTGTGCATGCGTGGAATATATCTTCCTCGAGATCTCGATCTGCTGTTTAATGTGGAATGTCAAATCAGATGTCCTTAAATGTGTTCCTGGAAACACTCAGCTTCTGGGATGGATGCCATTTACAAGGTTTGTTCACAACACTTGAGCGTAGCATCGGTGGTTGTAGTTGGTAGTTTGGAACTAGTTGCTGCAGCTAAACTGACCATGTTCATTGCGAGAGACATGCGTTACTGCATGACAGGTCTGTTTTTGTTTTGTTTTTTTCCACATCAGGTGACGACGTGATCCTCCAGGGATTTAAAAATGATAAACTCTCCATGGGAATTGCCCTGCAGCACAAACTGAGCCCTCGTGTCTGCTTGAAAATCCTTTTACCATGTTTCCAAAGTGTTTCATAGATGCAACGCCCATTTAGTTTTAGGATTTCATTCACTTTATTCATTAATACAGCCTTCTAGGTGACTAAATATGAGTTTATGATACTGTGTTTTAGTATGGATGGATGATGAAAGTGACCATGAAGGAGCCCAGACATCAGACACTGCCATTTCCATCCTAGACTCTAAAGTCACCTTGACATGAGATGAGTGGGTGTAGGGTTGCACTTGTCTCAGCCCTGTCTTTGTGGAACGGTTGCTCTTACGTGTGCTTGTATCATGCAGCGTGCCTGGTTTGTGTGTGTGTGTTTGTGTGCGTGTGTGTGTATTTCAATGTGAAGAAACTAACGAGATGCCATAACAAAATCCACATATTGCTGAAAAACCTACTGGTAGCGTCTATTTGATTATACAAAGGGCGGCTGTGTGGGGAGCAGCTTTATAAAGCGACCGTGTCCCTGTGTAAAGGATGATGCTCTCATGGTTTGTGGGTTAGCTTGGTGTCATGCTCCAGTAGTTAATGTGCACTAGTTTATTGCTGCAGATGTTGTCCGCGTGGGGACTGGAGCTGAGGAGTGACCAACAGAGCTCAGCGTGTGGAGGAATGGACAGTGTGTTCCAGAACAGATGTTTGCAGCCTTTGTGCGTTTGTCATTTGGGCTTTAATCTGGTCAGTGAAGGGCATAGAAGGCAAAGGGGAGGGATCCTGCGTTGCATGGGGACCCCAGCTGTCTACTCTCTTTGGAAAGTCAACCCCCTCGCAAATCTTAAATTTACTCCTACGCTCATGCGCCCCCCCAAGTCAAATCAATACCCACATGCAAACCAAAAAGCACCCACTTTGTAATTGGCTCAGAATTAGGGCACATGGTGTATTGTTGAACCTGTGGAGATTATGCATTATGCTTAAATCTGTGGAGATTATGCAGCTCCAGGATATTATGCCTCCATTTTCTCTGATTGCCTCTTTCCCTGCCTGTACTATAGTGAATATCCCACTCATTTTATCCCTTGTTTTCTTTCCTAATATTGCACTTCACTCTCTTTTCACTTTCCTCTGAATTCCCATCTGTTGTCTCTGTCTGCCCCTCTACTATTCTCTTGTATTCTCTCTTCTTTGCTTCCTTGCTCTCCCTCTCTCTCTCTCTCTCTGTCTCCCTCTCTCTCCCTCACTACCACTTCTCTTTTGCTCCTTCCTCTTCTCCTTTGGGCCTCTGGCTGTCTCCCCACAAGTGATGTTCTCCTGGCCAGATGATGCATGCATATCTCTTGTGTCTTCTTGATGCTAACTCACGTCGACATTTGCACAGCATTGTGGGATTCTGCTCTCGGTCATATTTCATGTAATGATGAAAATGATGATGAGGAATGGGGGGGGGGGGGTATTTTTTTGTCCTTGTCTTTTCTTCAATATCAATCAATGCAGGGAGATATGATGGAAGATAATGGCTGTTCACAGAACGAGTTGAAGGGAGATTAGCTTTATGTTTGGATGAGGTAATTTTCACTTTTCAGATTTGTTTTCTCTACGACACTCCCACACACACACACACACTCACAAACACACACACAAACTACTAATCACTGGGGTTCTGTCTTGCATTTGATGATTTTTTTTTTCAGTTTTTCGTTTGTTCATTTGAATATTATGTTCCAGTGAAGAGGCAGGAAGTGAAAATAACCCTGAATAGAATATGTATTTTCCTTGCGTGTGCGCTTTATGAGAGGAAATATGTTACAAGCAAAAACCAGAGTGAGAGGGGAAAGTGAAGATAAACACGCACAGGGAAGGGGGGGGGGCTAAGTTATTGGACTAACCCCGGAGAGAGGATGCGTGGAGGCTATGCCTGCCTTTTACCCCTCCAGCAGTGTCTCCTATGTGTGTATGTGCGGTATATTAGCTGCGACTGGTAGAGAGTCAGAGAGAAATGCGGGTGGTAGTGTGCACATTTTCTTGCCAGTATGCAAAGCTGTGTCAGTGGATATCACATCTATGGAAGAAAGATTTCTTCACAGTCTTCGCTACACCCTAATTAATCTGCTTAAACCTGCTAGGCCTGTCTCCAGCACTCTTACACATCAGAAAAGCAGGCAGCTCTGAATCCAACCAGGATTTTCTCCATGGATGCCAGTGGAAAATCACTCCAGCCCCACAGCTGACAGCTTTCTGTCAGCAAGTGCAGAAATGCATATAAAGTAGAGAAAAACATACACCTCATCATTTCCCATGATGGATGTTGGGTGGGAAGCAGTTGTCACAAGGGGTCATGAAGCCACTGAAACAATCAGGTTGCCAGTTTATATTGCCTGCCTGCATCCGTCGCCTATTGGATGAAAGGCGCTTTGGTAGCCAACAGATGAAGCAATTTATGATCAGTAGTGTTCTCTTAGCCTTGCCCTGGGCTGTCGCTGTGATTTGGATCTCGCACAAATACCAATGACAAAAGGGGAACAGTCATTTTAGATCGTTTTCACTCAGCGCAGCTGCTGTAAACAAGTCTCTCGGAAAACTCTAATGGAGTGAAATCAGATAATACAATCAATCAAGACCATTATGAAGAAGTTCGAATTAAATTAGTTGACTAACTTAATTCAGATTTGCAGTGGTACAATAATATGCAGAGAGAGGTTGTTGTTTTTTTTACACCGTTAACAGAACTCCCTCCAAACGTCATAGTTTTGTATTCATTGATATAAATGTATGCTTTGGCCGGGGCTTTGGTGGTGGGGGCTCTATCTGTAATCCACCGCCCTCGCTGACTATAGATTCCCACGCTGAGTATTAAAAATCCAAGCCGTAAATAAGGTTTCGGGATTCCAGTTGCACTTAAGCAGATTAAAGCGTAATGATTGGTGAATAAATGCTAAATTTTAGGGTTTCAACAAATTTGATCTGATTGTAATTCTGCCAGGGACAGCTCGTACGCGTTAGCCGATGAATCTACACGTCCACAAATCGACACGCGAAGATTCAAGCGATACAGCGGCAGTGTTCGCTGGTGAATTTTGACCGAGTTAATCATACTTGATTAAACATGCAGGCCCACCTCCTCACCGCTAGATATCACCAGATAAAGTGTATTTTACTACTTTTTTGGGGGGGGTCTAGAAGTTTGTAACGCAAACTCTCTTCTAAACAACAGAATCCAAGATTACCACTGAGAACTTACAGTGTAACAGGAAAACTGTGTACTCACTCTGACAGGGAACTTCAAATCTGCTTCCTTTCAATTAGAAGACAATTCAAGTAAACTAAATTATTACCTCGCCTGCTGTATTAAATGGTTAAGCAGCTCTCTCGACTGCCGCCAGAGCTTTTGATATCCTACTTAATATATTTTGAGACGGTCTGCTCAAGCTTGATTAACTAATATCAGCGTCAGACATTTAAGAGCTAAGGCTTTCAAGTATTTATTGAAATGAAACATCTAATTTACCATCCGTGTGTAAAGCAATGTTTCTATGTCTGTGATATTTTGAGCTTTTAACATAATTTGTTTTGTTTTGGGTTTTTTTTGGGGGGGGGGGGGAGTGCATCACTCACCGAGTGGAAAAATGGATGAGAAGATTAACGAAATGACTCCGTTCATATAATTTTCTAACCTAAAATGCACCTTTATGTGTGGATTTATGTGACCTGTTCAGAACCTGGTTGCGATTTGGGTGATACAATGTTGCTTCAAGGGAAAAGAGGTTGAATATTAAGATTTTGAAATAAGTGTTTCCGCTTTGAACTTGGAAAAAACAGGCAAAAGCACATTTACCCTGTGAAGAAATGCGTGTAGATTAAAAAAAATACCAAAACAACAAAAACAAACCATTTGCTTTTATGAGGCAACCTTCCCTCGTATATTCCCCTGTATTCTATATTCCATTTGTTCCACAATAAATGTAGCAGGAAATCCTCTACAAGCCAAGGTTACACCATTAGAGGAGACTTAATCTTGCTAAGTGTTTGGTTCTCCTCCATTATATTCCAATAAAGTTCAATATCCACTTTCATTATGTTGCTCAACAAACGTTGCTTGTTTTGACAGTGATGTATGGTGTATGATATCATTGTTTGACTACTTTGAAATCACTTTGAAATAGTACTTTCCCAGTATCCATCCATCCATTTTCTATACCGCTTATCTATTAGGGGTGGGTGGGGGACGGGCCTATCCCAGCTCAAGGACGCTTCAGCATGGTCACTGGGGGAAGTGAGGATTGAACCAGCGACCCTTTGGGTTGCTGGATGGCCACTCTACCTCCGAGCCATGCTGTATTTTCCTAGTAGTATATTGAAATAGAAGAAGATGTTTTTGGTGAGATACAAGATAAAATTACTTCCTGAATTGTTTTCTGATAGTGATAATGTGTTTGCAAACTATCTGGTTGTTAAGTCCATAATGTCAATGCTTCCTCTTAACACCCACACCCCTCCCAGCCACACCCACACCCCTCTGAGCCACACCCACACCCCTCCTAGCCACACCTACACCCCCTCCTAGCCACATAGGAAACAGAAAAGTAGCCCACCTGCGATTTTGTGTTGGCTCTTTTGTTTGACAGGCTAATCATATCGAAGCCCGAAAACGTGTCACGAAGACACGTGATTGGATGGACAGCCGTCCATCATGGCTTTCTTCAACCAATCAGATCATCTAGAAGCAGATGTCCGTCCCTACAACAAGAAAAATATATTTTCCATGGAGAAAGCTGCAATTTTCTCCAAAGAAGAAATTCTCTCTAATTTCAATAGAACTGATGCAAAAGCAGCATCTCCGCTAACCTCTTCACTTGAAGCCTTGGATGTTTTGAACAAAATGCTGTTGTCACACCAAGGCCACACCCCCTATCTCCTGAAAGGACCCTGATCACCACAGACCACTTTTGGTGAGGACATCTGCTCGCATAACTTTAAGCTTGGCAAGATGAATTGTCATGTGATTTCATGAATCTTGCTGCCCCGAAGGGTAAAAAAGAAACTACTTGGGATGATCAAATGCAAGTAAAATTGCAGTGCAGGCAGAAGTCACATTTTGACCTCGTCCACAAGAAAGAAGTCATTCTCATGAGTGAGGTTTTGTTTTAAACGGCTCCCAGTAAGGCTCCTCAGGATTCTAGCTCCCCTCACAAAGTCTCAAAATTCTGGCACTACTTCCTGTCCTAAGAGGCTCTGATGGTACAGGTCTTGTTTCATGTAATCATCTGGTAGATGGTGATATTTTATCTTACAACACTACAAATAGTACATGAATATGATTTGGTTTGCGGACTTTCTTTTGAGCGAAATTGAAAAGTTAACCAGAAATTTAACTTCCCAAAAGCTGTATCCCACCAGCTGATTCCTCAAAGTTGGCTATTTTTCTTTCCAGAGTCTCAGATGATGCCCCGTAAGTTAAAACCATATGCGCCATAACTGAAACCTTCAGATGAATTCAAGTGATGAGCATTGAAAAAACTCAAATGTCGAATTAGAAATTCAGATTTAAGCTGAACAAACAGTACTGAATTGATAGAATTTGTAATTCAAGGTGCATGTTTGTGCGAGGACGCTCGAAATAGAGTTTTTCTCCATGATGGCGGATGGCCTCAGATATCCAGCATCTGTCATAGTTCAACTACAAGTGCATCATTCACAAATAATATAATTCAACATCAAATATGAACATTTCTCCTTGTCTGCTTTGCTTATTTGAATGATTTATTTATGTGTGCATCAACTATTTACAGCATTAGATTATTTTTATGACATGATTTTATTACTTATTTAAATCTCCTGTGTGACACTCCCACAAAAAAGAGACATGTGTATAATCTTTCCTCAACTCTGAAGGATCAGGGACATATATGTATGTATGTATATATATATATATATATATATATATATATATATATATATATATATATATATATATATATATAATGTAGAGAGAGAGAGAGAGAAAAACAGAGAGAGATAGACAGATATAGATAGATAGATAGATCCATGTGTTGTGTGATTGTGTGAAAGCATTAATTTACTTTGTGTGTTTAAAATCTGGTGCTGCAGAGGAATCAATCATCAGTGTAACCCGTCATTCAATGTGACTTAATTTCATTAACACTTTGGAAAGGTGGATCAGACTTGTGCTCATGTATCAGACTGAAACTGCTCATCAAAGAAGTCTCAGATCCTCTCTGGTCCGCTCTGAAGTTTAAAGACCAGACGTGAGCAGAACCATTAACCTTCCAAGGAATAAAATCCAGGTGGTGCAGTGGTTAGCACTGTTGCCTCACAGCGAGAATTTTCTGGGATCTTTCTGTGTGGAGTCTCCATGTTCTCCCTGTTCCTGTGTGGGTTCTCTCTTGTTCTCCAGCTTCGTCCCACAGTCCAAAGACATCAAGAGGGGACGAGGCTGATTGATACTCTAAATTGACCGTAGGTGTGACTGTGAGTGTGAATGGTTGTCTGTCTCTATGTGTTGGTCCTGTGATGGACTGGCGACCTGTCCAGGGTGAACCTTGCTAGGATAGACTCCAGCCCCCCCGCGACCCTTAACAGGATAAGCGGTAGAAAATGGATGGATGGATGGAAAGAAATCCCTGACTTCATATACTGGCTGGTATTTTACAGTATATGTCAGCCCCTCCAGAAAATTTCAATTCTGCATTTGCATAAGAATGCAAAATCAGCCAAAATATGCGAGGGTTCCCAAATTTTAAAAACTCCTCCACTTTTGTAGCAAAAAGTTGGAATATGTGTTATTGCTGCGGGATCCAACTCCTTTTTTTTTTTTTTTTTTTTTTTTTAATTTTTTGAAATGACATTACATCCGTGACATCCATGTCCTTAACGGCACAAGATTTATACGACCTTACAGTTGTGAGAGATTGTTCTTTGCCTTTTGTACATACAGTACTGAGGTTAATTACACTGGTTTTATAATAAAACTTCTGTTTTGTGTGGGTTATTTTTAAAAAGCATGCAGAAACTCATTTTTACAATAGCGGTCTGATTGAGCCCCAAAACACTCTCAGCTCATTCTGTGATTAAGAACTATCACTGTAGGAGGTAGCTGGATTTGATTCTTTAGGTAGGCAAGTCGTTAAAATGGTGGGGGGCATGCAATTTTCTTTTCTTCAACAGATCATAATTTTTGCCCCAAATTGCTAATTTTGTAAATCCCAACAAAAATGATCCCCCCCCCCCCCAAAAAAATCTGCCAAATGTTGTCGCATTTAAGAAAAGCCACTGCGAAGTCGAGCATTTTTGACTGCAACAGTGTGTGTCAAAGGCTTTTTCTAGATTTTTCCTCCATGCACATCAGAAACTGTGGCACAGTTGTTCCTGTGTTCTTGTACAACCTCTTTAGATCAGATATCTCACGTGATATATTCGGTAAAAGTCTCATGACCCCCGACTTATAGATGTTCAGACTGTTTTTAACATTATCGTCAAGAACTGATCTCTACTCACGAAACTTTCACGTTATCCTATAAAAGGTGATGCACAATTATTCATTCATAATCCGGTAAGTGCACCCATGCAACAGTAGTCAACTAGTTTTGCCCTCCTCGCTCTCTCGCTTGTCCACCTTCCGTTTCGTTGTCATGAGTTCCAGTCCGGTGTTGGAACGTGCGCATTGAGAGGCTCAATCCAAGAAGCACCTGTTGTTGTCAGTAAAGGTGCAGCATTTTGAGCTGTGGTTAAGGTCTGGTTAGGTTTAGCATACAAATTATCGAGAGCACGTGGGGGAAAAAAATGTTAAAATTCAAATAAATAATATCTCAATTACATCTTGGTTAAAAACAACAAAAAGAACAGCTTTTCTCACGAGAAACTTTGCCGCGAATGTTTTGACAGCTTGTGAAAACTTTGTTTTTTTTTGCCACAATAAAAACTGAAAATGCCCCAACATCTTGCAAGAAAAACAACCCCCCCCCCCCCAAAAAAAAGCCCACCATTTTGTCACTTGAACCTGGTGTCATCAACACAGCTACTTCCCCTTATAGCGTATAACTTTTGGTAGGTATAACCCCACACATGTCATGTGTGTACTGTCTGGGTGCTGACAAATCCCCACATAGTTATAATGAGCAGGCAGACAATGAATTAGATGATTTTTTAATTGGACTGAGCTGACAAAAAAAAAAAAATCATCCTTCTCCTTCTGTGTTAGCTTAATTAATCCCTGATTGTTGAGTTTATTGTCTGTGCAAACTTTATGTGAAGTACTACTGGATATGAAGAAGGCTGAGCATGCTGGTCCATGTATGTCTGGCACTTTAAATGCAGTCATTCTGCCAAATAATAATAAAAAAAAAAAATGATGACAAAGTGTCTAATTACCTCCTTTCTCTTTCTTTGATTACTGAGCAGGTGCAAACTATGATGTTGTGCATATATTAATGATGTTCTCCATCACTTCCTGGTGTCTGGGCTCTAAGTTCTGCAGTCGCTCTTCCTGCCATTAGAACCCTCTGATCTGGCTTCACTCTCAGACTATTAGCGGCTGCTAAACAGGCAGTTACTATTAGCGGCCGCTAAACGGAATAAACTGTGAGCTGATGATTAGAATGCATCCACGAAATGTGAACTGTATAGCGCTACACTCAGCGACACTTAATTAATCTTAATGGATTCGGGAAAAAGCCAGCCAAACAAATATCTTATCCATAAATTACTTCTCTCTGTCGTCACAAAGCGCTCCCAAAGGACCCTTTAGCGCTCGCTTATTAATGTATAGGCGTGTGGTATACAGTAAAAAATGCAAGCACAAACACGTGCAGTCAACATGGATCCACTCCTCCTTAAAAAAAACAAATTACAGTATTAGCTCCCAAATTCAACCTCTCATTTCCTGTTCCTGCTTATAATCTTCGCTCTGCTCTTTTAATGCTCTCCTCTTACACCCTAATACTCCCTGTCATCTTCTAATGTGAGGAACACAGAGTTAGCGACCGCGCCGGTGCAAGTTATTTGAAGGAGTGCCATTTAAATTTAGCGTCAAAGTTGAATGAGCGGTTCCAGTAAGGAGCATGTTTATTTGTTTATGTCTGTGTATGTGTAAGCGTGCTTATATTTGTGTGTTTGTGTGTGTGTGTGTGTGTGTGTGTGTGTGTGTATTGCCTGCCACAGCATTCTTATCACCTCCTCACACACCTGCTTTCCTCTAAGACTGAGCCTCCCCTCTTCTCATGCCTCCTCATCAAAGCCAGATCCAGCCACATTTGTCGCTTACCGTTGCCTGCACGCACCCCCCCCCCCCCACACACACACACACACACACACACGCCGCTGTCTCAAGCTCATCTGGCTCTCATTCAGCAGCCACCACTCCCCTTGTATCTCTGTGTTATCCAAACATTATAAGACCTCGCTGGTATCATACCAGCCCCGGGAGGAAAATCCACAGGGTTTGGCTCCAACTACTGGAAGCACAGTTAAAGATTAGGGAGGGAGACAAACTGGTAAAGCATGTTGCTGGAACTGGAGGATGTTTCACTACAAAGTCCTTTGATATATTAAAAAAAAAAAAAAATGGATGGATAGTCTGTAACTTTTTGTTGGACAGTATTTTGCCCTTCTGGTTGACTGCAGGCTCACAGTAAGATGAATCTGTGCTACAATTTTGACCCTTTTTAAAATGCAACACATTTGTGTCCCTGGCATATATGCAGTCTTGATCTAGCTGGCGTGGCGTGCTTGCACAGTTGAGGTAACCAACGTATCTTTTACACTTTCCGGTAAAAGCTGAAGACTGACATTGATAAAATATTTATAGAGATTTTGTTTTGGCACGTATGGTTTGATAAACGAACAATATGATCAAGATGTAAACCTAGAAATTTAAAAAGGCTTTTTTTTTTTTTTTTAAATCTCAGCTCCACTTAAAAGACTTTCCATTAACTAGTGCATATCTTGTGTTGTTGTCTATTCACAGACACATTACACCCACACATTTGATGTTGCATAAATACTGCTTTTACTACATCTTGCTCTGACATTCCTTCCATCAGCTATCCACTTAACACTTACTTGCCTTACTGTCTGCTTTCACTGCGCCTGCAACCTGAACTCTCCATTAAGTTCCTCTTCAGTTACTCGCGTGTTTCTTTTCACATACCTCTTCATAGTAGTTTTAATTAACTTCGCCCAAAAGATGGAATGTCTTCGGATTTCTAATTAACGCAGGCTGAGGTTTAAGCATATTGGAAAAGTAAAATGCGGATCTCCATTCCTTTGTCTCCCTCCAGGCTGGGATTTTTTTTTTTTTTTTTTTTTTTACGTGTGATTTCTTTTTTTGTGTTTCATCCATCACGTAGTGGAGGGTTATCATATCTCAGTACTCACCACTTTTCTGGTAGGATTGATAATAATGTGTGTGTGTTTTTTGTTGTTGTTGTTGTTGTTTTTTTTATTCATTCTGGCTGCTACCTCTGTGTGTAGTGAATTTGCATTTGGCCAGTTCTCTACCTAATAGAAGCAGCTATTTTCTACTCATTGGAATAATGCAAACCTCATCCATGCATGTAATGTAAATAGTCCTACATACAGTTGTAGAGCTTTTATGCCGGCATCTGTACAGTGTGTGCGTGTGTGTATACTGTATGTGTGTGTCCCTCCCTCACAGCATGATTTGTCCTCCCCCGAGAGCTGCAGCATTAATAACTGTAAGTGGATAATGCTCTAGCTGGAATTCCGATCAAGGTTTAATAAGAGTGTGATTCAGTCCGCCACTGCCTACAGGAGGCACTTTGTGTGGGTGACGTGTGTGTCTGTGTGCGCGCGCTGCATTACTGGGTTCATCTAAGGGTTTGTGGTCATTACCTGACCTTTCGCCTCATTTATGAACCCCACTGTAAATGTACATCTCATGTCGCTGCGGATATTCGGTGAACTTAATCACGCTATCGAGGAGGATAAAGGCAGTTGTCTGCTTATGCCCCTGTCCGCTGCTGGGTCTTGACGTTGGGCGTTTTCTAGAGCGGGTTACCATGATTATTTAGTTCTTCTGTGTATATGCTTACATTTCTGTGACCGTGTTGAACAACAAGCGCTTAGCAGCTCTTCCAGTGGACTATAAATGCAGCTCAACAGAATTAATTGGAGCGTTGCGTGGATGCTGTACGGGCACGACTTCAGCAAGCCAGCCTTCTAATACGAAGAGACTGGTAGGCCTTGTAACCCAGAATAACATATAGCAAGTTGAAGTAAAAATGTCCTGCGACGTCACACGGAAGAATTATTAATGTTTTTAGGTGTGATGTAATATTAAGCACTCTTTTTTTTTTTTTGCCAAAGGACAATACAGAGGAGGGATCATTCGAGTTGAGGAGACGTGTGTTTTGCTGAGAGTCAGAGACGTTTAACATGCTATCTGCTAGTTGCCATTAGCTGTAAAGGCTCAGAGAGCAAACCTGTCTTTGGCATCTAATCCTCTTACTCAGAGAAGAACTAATGCATGCAGCAGACGATATAGTACATCCAGCAAACCAATCCATTTTTTATGTACATACATTGCGCGGTGCAGTATCGATGAGAGTCTGTCGTCTCCCCATCTCTTTTGACCACCCCCCGCCACCCCCACCCCCCTCCCCTACTCCATCTAACCAGATGGCCTCCCTCTAACAGAGCATTGACACCAGATGTGCAGTTCCAGTGTCGACTCAGGGACCAGCTGGGCTGAGTGTGCCAGTGGTTCTGTTAATGAAAGTGGTTTTTGCTTTGTGTGTGAGCGTGTGCGTGTGTTGTTTACCGTGGTTCAGTGGCATGTGACAGTTGGGGAAGTCTCTCTGCGTGGGTTTTTTTTTTTTCAAGAGTGAGCCACAGTCAGTTGCACTGCAGCTCAACTCAGCCGTGCAGTATTCGACAGCACACCCACCAAGGTTGTAACCATCCAGCTACCAATACACACACACCAACCTCCTCAGCGTCTTGCATGCCACTTTTTCTGTCAAGGTATCACTCAAATCTACCATCTTCCACCATACACAATTATATATTCTTTCCTATAACATATTTAGCAGCACGGGGATCACTGGGTGTATTACTTATTCATATTCCTCAAACAAAGGCTGCAAGACTGTACGGTAGAATTTATCTGTAATTGCTTGCAATGTAATAAGTTAATTTTTATTAAATATAATGTTTTTTTGATTGGTAAAAGAGCGAGGGAATGCAAGGTACTCTATAATGAATGTGATAAAAGCGCTAGACCCAGCTAATGAAGTTGTTACTACACGCTGCGCACTGTAATTTATGAATTTGCTCTGAAACAATTCATTATTACACATCCTTCTGTTGATCAATTAAATGATAAGGAAACACATAAATCCTGTTTACTTTGGTTGTAATTCTGGCTCCATAGGATGAAGACAAAGTGAAACATTTTCTCATTAAAAAAGGATGTTTCTAGTGGAGAGGGAGAAAAAAAAGTAGCAGAATAATGATAGATATGGAAGCGTACACCTCAGTGATAGCTTAGTTATCTGAGCTGATTATATTTTGCCTCAATTTCCCAGCGTGGAGATTATGGTGCCGTAGTCTTAATACCTTCACCAAATGGCAGACGAGCTGGATGAGATTCCTCCAGCTCTTAAGCATGTTCCAAAAGAAGATTCATGCACTTACAGAATAAGTCATAGCCCTTTTGATTTTTTTTTTTTTTTTGATAGGAATGTGGAGTCCATTCACCTGTACTGTAATACTTTTGAGCCAGAAGTGGTGCAGCAGTGAGTAACACAAGAGTGAAGGCTCCCACAGGACTCAGTCCATTAAGCCAATGGGGGCAGAGATGTTATTCAAGATATTGGAGACTTTTAAGTTCCACAGTAATTTATCTGCCTGCTCCCTAGAATATCCATGAATAGTTCTCATCCGCTTTCTATAATTTCTACCTGAATAATTCCTTTGACAGAGTCTGGCACTTAGAATATTGTCATCCTGTCACTGAGAAAATGCAGGCATTTAAGCAATCTATAGCGGTTGGCGCTACGTGTGTGCCGTGCGTTCATGGCGTGTGCAGCCTCATTTTGGGACTTCAATGGTATGTAATCAGACCGCAAATCATGACACTGAGGCAGTCGTAAAACCCCAAATTATTCATAGGTGTGTTTCAAACGTGACATCACTCAAACCAATCAGAGTACTTCATAGGATTCTCTTTAACGCTCAGGTTACACCAGCATTTGGCGTGTTGCTGTTTCGGAGGTCCACGCATTCCAACCCGGCAGAAGCGAGCGCTTCATGTGAAGAAACGGACCGTCTCGTGTGCCAGATGATGGTGCGCGGGCACGTCTTATGTTTCTATACAGAAGCTGCTGGAATCCACTGAAGCCATCAGAGGTGAAGCAGGCCCGGGAGGACGTGGCGGCCAGCGTTTCCATGTAAACGGCCCTCAGTAGAACCACGCTGCAATGCCGCGCATCTGCTTGTATGATTGATGCCCCCTTAAATAGCACTTCACATATAACACCATTGACCAAAGACCAGCCTCTTCTTGGTTTATGGCACAAACATTTTGATGTCCCCAAATCGCAATGCACCAATGTCGCACCAGGCCCGGCCTCAGTAACGTACTGAAGCACCGGCCAACACAGAAGGAACATAAGTTCATTTGTTTGTTGAAGGGTGAGAGAGCTTTGCCTGAAAAATCATTTGTGCTGGCTTCAAACTAGCGATTATGCTTGTGCTTGTTTAAAGGAGTAGGTCACCCCAAAATCTCAAGAACACATCTTCTTACCTGCATTTATTGCTATTTAACCATCTAGATCATTATACAGAATTTAGACATCAGCTGTCGAGACCTTTCCCTTCTCTCATCTACGAAGAGGGGTTTTGCCTCGCGTACCAAACATTTTCAGAAACTCTCTCCAGAGTCTGCCAATTGATTTCTTCGCCGATAATGACAGTAATGTCAAAAGAAAACAGTTTAAAGTTGTTGTTGAGGGAAAAAATGGTGATCTGGCCAACAGAGCAACTGATCTGCATCTCAGATCCAGTCTAAACAGCAAAATAAGCAGCACAAGCATACAAGAGTGACCTGTCAAGGTGAATAGGTCTGCTTTCTGTCACGGCGCCTGAGATCAGGACCAGGTGACCACAAATTAAGACCACTTATTCAATGAGCGAGTCCCTCAGTGGGGAACGCTCAGTGACGTGTGGGACCATACTTTAGCATCAAAGGGGCATATTTCCCCATTAACATCTAAACAGGAAACAATGCTTCGTCCGTCAGGAGGAGAAGAGGGCTTTGCAACACGTAGACGTAGTTCACTTTGAGGGCAAAAACTGAGTGTTAAATTTGGTCAAAATTTTGATGTATCGTGGTGAGGCACTGCAGGGGAATCTGAGCTGGCTGCATTTCAGTAGATTTGCAGAGGGGTAGTGGGACCAACATAGGTGCTGCCAAATGGGTGCCACGTTCTCTTTGATTGGTGCTGCTTGTTCCCAACGAGGTCAGCCTTACGTGGGAGAATCACGTTGAGGTTCCCAGAGGGCTACGATGTTAAATCGGAGATGCTGGAGATGTAAGGTTCTGCTAGCAGTGACAGCTAGCGGGTACACGGTGTTGATATCAGGCAAGTGTAGAAGGACATCGCACTCAGCCACACGTCAGCAACACATCCCCCCAAATTTGCTGCCATCTCAGCTGTGGTCATTAAAAACGAGCATAATTCCTCTTCATAACCCTTTTGACGAAACCCCCGTGACAGCAAATCATCAAATTGAAATTCAGTGTTCCTGTTACCCCTCTCGTCTCTGGATGAGAACGCCATGGCACGCATATTTGTACTTGTTACTACTCTTGTCAGACAGAGTAAGACATAAATTAGGGGTCTTTGCCTGCACTGGCTGAGAGGGTGGGTGCGCTGAGTGTATCAGAGGGCGAGCGTATAAAGACTGACAAACACGTTCACTTACAAGCCATTTCCAGGAAAGTTTCCAAGTCACCTCACCTGCGTGTCTTTGAGATGTTGAGAGAATAAATGTCGGCAGACGCATTTATGGACGCTCAGTCGGGGGCCAGAACCTTTTCACTGTTCGGCGACAGTGTTGACACTTTGCAGGTGGGCTGCCATAATAGTCTGTCTTACATCGCTCACATAAACTTTTATAATACAGATATATTTGTTATGTATCCTTGGATGAAAGAGAGAAAGCCTTGGGGGTGAGGTCCGCTCCTGCTGCTGCTGTGTGGATTTGGCTGAGTATGCAGCTGTGTTTACACACATCACTGCTGGTCTCACTGAAGTACACATTTTCAATGAAATAAAGTGCAATTTGATACATATAGAGATATATTTTTACATTAATAACATGTATTGATCTGAACAGCTTTAGTTCTGGAGAGGATGTTATTGCGTAGTCAGGCTGAAAATATGAAAACAGCCACCAGGTAGACTCCGCACACATACTGTAAGCCAAGTAATAATTTGCTGAGGGACTGGATGCTCCGGTGGGTGTCTCATCAATTACATTCCCTGAGAGAAAACACCCGTCTGTTTTCTGTTTCTTCAGATGCCTGGGTTAATGGTACTTTCCTCTGACGCCTCTGCCAAGCAGTAATTGGACCAACTTAAGCATCATAACTTCTGTGTTTGCACTGTTGGGAGCACAGAGGCTGAATGCAACTTTATTCACTATAAAATGTAACAATTTATTGATCGGCACTGTTTTCTTTCCTCATTTTCTCCCTTATTTTCACATCAGCTACCCTCTCACAGGGCAAAACTCAAGCCAGCCTTTTTAGAAGGACGTTTTAATGACTAGAAAGCACTCCACCTCATTCTAATCCCATTTCTGCATCTATTTTAAAGCATCTAGGAAATTAGAAGACATTATTATTAGCAGTAGAAGGGAAACTGCACATTTGTATCTCCAGGTTTTTTTTTTAAGTTAATGAAACTGGTTTGGTTTTTTTTTGTTGTTTTTTTTTTAAAGAGACGTTTTGGAAATTGAGTTGGCTTTATCAGTCTTACCATTCCAGAATTGCTGAAGTTTTACTATGTTTAAGTATATTATCCTCCTATTTGCATAAAACTAATTGAAGGTAAAAACAGAATGCACTGTAGACAGCTGGAATTTATTTATTTATTCATTTCCAGTGCCATGCTTTTATTAAATAATATCTGTTTAATTAATATTTGAATTTTTAGATGAATTTGATGTGCAGTGGAAGCCAACTGGGTATGTTTTTTTAGTGCTGTTTTTGTGTGTGTGTGTGTGTGTGTGTGTGTGTGTGTGTGTGGGTTGGAGGGGGTTGTTGGTTGATTCTCCTTATCCAGAAGATTAAGACAGGATTGTCAGTTTCCTTACGCCTTTTACCTAGAGAATATGAGTTGGCATCCACGTCAGTGCTTGCATCTGTCAGTCATGCCTTGCATGTCCTCCACTTTCTGACCTTTCGTCTTACACAAACGCGACACAGATGTTGTCTTGTCCCTTTCTCGCTCTTGTTCATCTGACCGCGGACAATCGGCTTTGGCACATGGCGTTGCATGCAGATCAGACAGTGAAAGTTAGTGCAGGCTGGCTCCAGTGTGTCAACCACAGAGACGCGCAGCACTAGAGAGCCGAGTGTCTCGCTGCAGTCGTTTTTACAACGGTTTAAGTTTTATTGCATCGACTGCAGGAAAAGAAGCCTCTTTTGGGTTTTTCATGAGGGAGCTCTCAGTTTGACAGTAAAAACTCTGACTGACAAGTTCTGAAAGCATATACAAATCATCACCATCAGGTGGAAGCTTTGTACGTCCTAAACGCTTACGCGGGAAATGAGGAAAAACCAAATTTGAAATCATGTAATTGAGCTGTTTACCTGAGACAAAGTCAGATGTAATCACTGCTTACCTTCTGCTTCGCTTTATTCAAGATGGAGGGAGCACAGAGCTGGGAGTCTGAGTATTTAGTCAGGAGCTGTTTTATTACATTTTCATTACATATTTGTAAAACACCTACACAAATACATGTGTTCTACTCAACTACATTTCATTTTCATAAAATCATTTAAATGAACTCCACCAAGGACACTGTGCGGATACAGAATGACAGGAGTTCTAGGAGACTTATGAACTCAGACAAATCCAATGAAACAAAAAAAAAACAAAAACCTAACCATTTTTCACTGTGTCTGCACCAAAATGTCACCTCTACAACGATGAAGAGATGCCCCGATGTGGCTCCTGCCTCGGGTCCAAAAGTGGCCCCCAGAAAAACAAGATGGTCGTGCACAAAATCCCAAACTTGAGGGGTCAGAATGGAACTCTTCAAACCAGTGGACGACGTCATGCTGGCTGCATCCACTAAAGAGTCTCAAACCTTAACCACAGATTAAAAAAAAACAAGGAAGCAGGCGATCTTTAACACTGTGAGTTTGTTGTCCCATTTTGCACACATTTATACATTTATACTCCTATTTAGTCTTTCAGTGTCGTTTACAACAATGTTATTTTAAATGATGAAATATTCTCCTGCACTTGACAGCCACCATTCCGGTGAAAAAGAAACTCATTGTTTGTGTGCCGTGAGATTGCAGCAGTTTAGTCATATCAAACGCTACACAACGGCTGTGCTATTGGGGGCTGCCCCCTGACGACCCGTAGATTCATAGCTTATCATGTCCAAAAGTGAGCAACAGACCAGTCTCCTGCCTTTAACCCACTTGGCAGCCTGGTGGCGGTGGCTCATCTGTCCCCGAGCCAGTGTGAGCACATCACAGATCTGGAACCGGATTAAAGAATTTAACACTAACAGCTGCGCCGAGATTAGCCATGTCAGTATTTACAGTTATTTTGTCAATTTATGCACCGCATTTACTGTTTTAATGAACTGCTATATTTGAATTCCTGGTCTGATATATTTTAATTGAACCTTGGATTTGAGAATTGCATACATGTTGTTGTTTTTGTTCTGTAGGGAGAAATGGACAGATGAAAAACTGTAGCGTGGTAAAGATTGGAAGGGAGAGGTTTTATGCAGCGGAGTGATAACTATGACAACTGCTGATGTATGCTAATAAACAAAAACTGTCAGAAGACTTGGAGGAAGCCAACTGCGGCTTTAAATTGGAGGAAGACGGACAGAGGAAGAGGAAAGATGATTAACTTGAAACCGGAAAGTCTGCAGCATACATTTGCTGATGGATGGATCTGGATTTTACAGGGAGAGAGAAAGAGAGACGTACTGTGTGATTGTGTGTGCACGCTAAGCTCGTTGTGTGTTTGTCTTAGTGTGTACTTTCACCGTCAAGTGTCTAAACTTGCATGTGTGTTTTCACACAGGGAACGGTGCTTTCTCCCTCTCAGCTGAGACCGATCACCTCTTGATGGGCGATCACTGAAAGATTGGACTGAGCTTCCATACTCTGCTGTCCATGGAAATGTCATACATAGAAAATGGATAGTGGCACCTCCTCTGATATATAGTACATTTAATCGGCTCAGACGCCTTAAATGATGGAAGAGGTAGAAAGAGATCCCGTGAAATTGATGGAGAGCCGCCACTGACGGCTGTAGAATCTGTGCTGGGTGGCCTTGGACTTACCGAGGGTGTGCATGGATGTGATTAACAGAGATTTGGGGTGAATAATCTTCTAAGCTGCTCACTGGAGCATTGGTGTTGGGGGCTGGGCGTGAGATGGGAGGAGAGCAGGGTTACCAAGCAATATACCTGGAGCCCAAACATTTCACATGGAAGGTGACTGATGGCTTCTGAATGCTCAGTTAGAGCGTGAACCTATAAAGCAGCATCGTGGAGAACTCATCAGATGTGTAGAACTGGTATATTTATTTGTTGACCAACGAGGAATTATTTGCACTTCATGCCCTGCAAATACTTTTTGATCCACCAGAGAACACTCACACTAGTTGGGTTTCCATCAACTGATTTTTGTGGACATTTTGAAGTGGAAAAAGTTGATAGAAATTGCAAAATTTAGAAAAATCTCCCTCAGTTTCATAGAAAAGTATAGATGCTTGTTAAGGTGATTTTTTTTTTTTTTTTTTGCCTTTTTCATAAAGAAGTAAATGTGCAATTCAGGAGATCGAAGCCCTTTTTTCCAAAAAAGGCTCCGATGTAACAAATCTGTAACTTGTGACTCCACCGTTGCCGTCTTCACCGACATTCACCATCTTTGTTTTTTGTCTCTGAAGTCTAGAACTTGGCCAACTGACAGCAGTCCCTCAACAACACTTCTCTCCATTTTCACGGATGGACGACAGCTCTTCTTCTATTCTGTGTTAAAACTACAGCCATGAATAACGTCGTCTGTACCGCCATCTTCTGGCAGCCCTACGTTGCCAAACCAGTTGATGGAAACCCACCTTATGTCCAATCCTTTCACAATTGACTTAAAATATTGCTTGATAATTACATGCAAATCCTATTCCTTTCCAAAAATATTACACAGGATTTTTTTTTAAACCTCTGGATGTGGACATTGCTATCCTCAAAAATTCATTTGGGTGGGTGGGTGTCAGTTGTCTTTGTAATACGGTGTATGTGTGTGTGTGATGCTGCCTGTGTGCGAGGTCACATAAACCATGTGTACTGCACTCATGTTTGATAATTCCAGTTCATTTACTCATTTAGAGATCAAAGGTCAAATCAGCGCAATCAAAATAGCAAAGCGTGCCATCTATTATCAGTCAGTGTGCTAGTATGACATTACCATATTAATGAGTTTTCTTTTGTGCTGAATGCCAGCAGTAGTGTGTGTGTGTGTGGGGGGGGGGTGTCAGCGGTTTCTGTGTTGTAGCTCCAAGCACTTATTCGACTGCATTCAGACATATCTATATACTATCCAAACATGCACATATTGTGGCCCATCTGTATGTACCCATGCTAAGACAGATATATCCGGGATGTTGTGGTAAACACAGCTTCGCACCACCATCTCTGGTGACCGTCATGAGATGTGTTTGATCATGCTGGATGGCGCAGATGCACAGATTATCCCAGGCAATTTTAACCCCCCCTCCCCCTTTTTTTCTCTTCGAGCCCAAATGAATTAACGCAATAAGGAAATATGACGCACGCATCACCCGAGGGTGCGAAGAGCGGAGCGAGCAGTTGCTAGAAACATAAGAAAGGTGTAGAAAAACAGAGCTTTAAAGGTCTATGAGAGAATTAGATTTCTTAAAAAATGCAGTTCATTCCAATAAGTGACTATGAAACACAGCAGCGTATGTAATTTTGGTTTGTGAGGGCGAGTGCGTGTAAGAATGCACTCTCTCCCTGGGTGACCGCTGCTTTAGTGAAACAAGGCGGATAAAAAGCTAAATTCTGATCCCTGACTCATTTTCCAGCTCATGTTGCACATCTCGGCAATATTGCTGTAAGGGTGTATGATATCCGTGGTCTTTGAGAAAAAAATAAATGTGGCTGCTTTTCTTGCTTCTGCCTTATTTCTCTCCTGACTCGCCTGATTCCTCCAGTAGGAGCCAGAGATTTTTCGCGGGTTATGAACACGGGGCCTCCTGCGCCACCCAACACCAATCCTATATAGAGCGTCTTTTCAAATGCTCAAATAGACAGTAGGACAGAACTTTATCCTTAAATGCAAAGCCGCGATGAGCACAGATATGTGCCAACATTTGCAGGTAGATAGGATAGTGTGCGAAGCAGGGGTATTTACGTCGGCTAGTCTGAGAGGTGTGGTGATGTACTCCAGTGAAGAAATACATGGAGACAGCGGTAATTAATTATAAATGTGGAAATGTGGTCTGAGGGAATGCTGTTATAGTAACCAGAGGGATGGCAAGTGAGGGAATGGAGATGTGGGGAAAGGGGGGGGGGGGCAAACCCTCCTTCTATAACATCTCCAACTTCAATTTCCATTACATGGCAGGAGAATGGAGGTTAATTACACATGACAATGGAAGGGCATTTATTGTTAACCCTTTATGGTGGTTGACTAGCTCCACATTCAAAGGCCAAAGAATGCATAAGAAATGCATTTGAGCCAACCCCAACGTGTAAATTCAAATGTCTCCATGGAAACAAAATGAGCCCTGGGGTTTAGTGCGGAACACAGTCGGTTTCACGAAATGTTAAATGAGAACCAAATCACTCGTTCTTAGATAAATCGTTAAGGAATTAGCCGGAAAAGAAACGATTCTAATCGCAGATAAACGCGACATCTTATGGGTTTGTAGCCATAGTTTAATGAAAGGAAATTGCATCTTTAAAAGAGAAAAAAAAAACAGCGTTGCCACAGGCACGCTCACATTTCTCTCTGCATTTATTTCCAAAGTTCATTTTGATGCTAATTGGACTCGACATTAATAATGGCAAAAAAAACAAAAAAAAAAGCAAAGTGTTGCAAGGTTTATAACTGCTTGCTTACAATTTGGGAGATCTGAGTACAGTCTGGACCTCCTGAATTGGGATTCAAAAAGTGGACTGTGTTGCACAAGCAATGAATCGTTATGCGTCTTCAGTTTTAGATCAGACTAATATGATTTCCACATTGTGCCCTCCAAACTTTCCCCATAAATGTATTTTCTGGCGATTCTATCCTTGATAAATGCAATTTGGAACGTTCTTTGGTATGCTGGCGATCGGGCGCATCTCCATTCACTCGCGTTGTCTCCTGCTTGTTGCGAGCGTGGAGTCATAATAGGTGGTGTACATCTGTGCTGGATTCATAGCCTCGGGGGACACCGTGTAAACGCTCCTCATCTCCCTGTTGATCGTAGTCCTGACTGATTGCTGATGACTTTTTTAGGGCACAGGGATGTTAAGTTGTTTATTTATTCAAAAAAAAATCCCTAATGCAAAGAGCTTTCTCCACTTTTGATTTCGTCCCCCAAACCCCACCCCTCCCGATTGTGTGTCGACATATCTGTCTCCGTTTCTCTTTCTGTCCCTTGAACTGGAATGATGTGTTGTGGTCATCAGCAAAGTTTGTGATATAAGAACAGGGCAGCTGTTTTTTTGTTTGTTTATGTGTGTGCGCTTGTGTGTGCGTCAGCGAGCGTTTTATGCATGTGACAGATATGGGACATCCTTGACTGCTGTTTGAGAAAGTGACACACCCCTACAGGCTATCGTGTTCAAAAAGAATCTTCAGCAACCTCCAAACCACAATTTAGTATACCGCTGTCATATGCAATCATTTAACTGTTGTAATGCATTCTGCGGCTCTGGATCACCAACTTTACAATACTATTATGGTTATTTTAGCGTCACAATACCTGACATCAGGCTTATAGATGGAAACAGTATTCCCATACAGCACTTTCTTAGAAAGAGGAGCCTGATTGCTGTATAAACCTGCACTCTTTGTCTACATGCAGCACATCGCTTCTTCACTGCATATGTGATTCCCGAATGGAAATGCAACCATCTGTTATATGCGGCAACTCACAAGGTGTCTTCATCTTTCCTCTCCACTCATACATTATTCTGTTTCTTTTTGCCTCAGCCATCTTGCTGTACCACCACAACAGTTTTCTTGTGGGCGGGGTTGTAAGGTGTGTATGGTAAAATTCCCGTGCTGGACCACCAGCCTGCTTGCCACACACACTCACATGCACGTGCGCACACACACACACACACACACACACACACACACACACACACACACACACACATTCAGTAGAACCTCATAAGCATGCATGAGCAAACAAGCAGATCATGAAAACATGAACAAAATCCTGCATATGTTTCACAAATTAATTGGCTGGTAATTTTCTGACCCATCACCATCTGTCTGTCTCCACCATGTTTATTTTGTTTTAAGTAAATGAATATAGATTTTAATAAATTGATGCACTAACTCAGTTAGTTATAAATTAGCAAATCAGAATTTTTGAAGGAAGTGCAACTGTTTGAACCCGGCTGAAGCGATTTACTCCGAGGCATTAAAAACGCAACATCAACATATCATTTATTCCCTTTTGAAGCTACACAGGTGCACATCCAGTGTTTATGGAGCAATATTTCCATTCATTTGGAGCACAGTTTCCAATGTTCACTCTGGTTTGGCTCAGCTCGTGGTCTTCATCAACTCCTGAGCCAAATTTCTGTCCCTTTAGCTGCTAAGTCTCCAGCTGGTTGCTAACTGACAGTTTGCCATGTGGTGCAGTATAAAATGTGGTTTTGTTTTTTTGTTTTTGTAGAACTTTATCATGTTAGAGTGAACTGAAATATGGAATTTGTGGGTGCATATTACAGCTGGGGAAAAAATGGGGAAAAAAGGAACAGTTCATGAGGCAATCAATGCTTCTATTTGGTTCAACAATGAAAGAAAGGTTAGATAAGGTTATGCTGCCTACTGAGGGAACATTAGTGAATTTATAGCATTCGTTCATGTCAGTGTGAGTGTGCATTTGGCTGTCATTTCTCCTCCTAAATGTACAAAACAAGGAATCGAAACATGACCCAAAAATCGCAGTATTTACCAGACTGTGGCCTGTGGTGACGATTGTTACCACTGTTAGGATGTCAGATGCCACGTACCCTTGGAATTTCAATTAGAAGATTTCAGACTGTCATCATTGCCTTTAACATGCAGGTTAACTCGGAACATGGATGCCAAACAGAAGACCCAGAAGACAAGTACAAAATCCGTTCTAGTAGAATAAACATTTTATATATTTTGAAAAGCCATGTCAAATTGTGTGCTAAAACTGTAAACAAACGATATTTGTAAATGTAAACAAATATAAATGTGGGCAAATGACATGCTAACTGTTTGTGAGCCTGCCATGTTTGATGTCATAAATCATGTCAATTCGCTGAAACTGGAATTCCTAACAGGTAGTTTCTGACTTTGACACCATTCAGTTCATTTATTCTGAACTCTGAGCTTTTTTTTTCTTTCTATTTGTCCTCAACACAACATACGTAACTGATGCTAACAAGCTAACATGAACTATGGAAGTCAACATATAGCATGTTAGCATAACATTAGCATCAACACACTTTGTCCTCTCTCTCTCTCTCTCTCTCTCTCTTTCTCTCTCTCTCTCTCTCTCTCTCTGGAGCCGTGTAGCATTAATCGGTTACAGCCAAGACGAGCGACATGAATGGAATTTAGTTATGTGGTGAAATAGAATTCTACGATAATGACGGTGCTGCTGTAGTTGAAGAGGGTCTCAAGAAATCAGCGTTAAGATGCAAGAAGCACAAAATAGCCCCCCTTTGGCTGTTAATCATAAAATGAACTGCTTTATAGATATTTGTATGCAAATACTTCCACATTGGTGGAATATAAATATATATATATATTTGTTAGACCTGTCAGTCGATTAAAAAAATAATCCCATTAATCGCATGGTTGTCCATAGTTAACTCACGATTAATCACATTTTTTTATCTGCTCTAAATCTATCTTAAACTGATTTTTTTCATTTTTTTAATTAACAATATCAACATGGGAGTAGGCAAATAGTTGCTTTCTGCAAATGCAGCATGTTTATTAGTGTTGGAGCAATGTACTGTCCAGAAGTACAAACAAAAAAAAAGATCCATCCATCCATTTTCTCCCTCTTACCCTGTTAAGGGTCGTGGGGTGCTGGAGCCTATCCTAGCAGCCTTCAAGCGAGAGGCGGGGTTCACCCTGGACAGGTCACCAGTCCATCACAGGGCCAACACATAGAGACAGACAACCATTCACACTCACAGTCACACCTACAGTCAATTTAGAGTATCAGTCAGCCTCGTCCCCTCTTGATGTCTTTGGACTGTGGGAGGAAGCTGGAGTACCAGAGAGAACCCACACAGAAACAGGGAGAACATGGAGACTCCACACAGAGAGATTCTGTGATGGAGCCGGGGCTCAAACCCAGAACCTTCTTGCTGTGAGGCGACAGTGCTGACCACTGCACCACCGTGCCACCCCAAAACAAAAAATGCACAGGGTAAAAAAATAAATAAATAAAAAATATATATATATAAACACAAGCCCAACAAATATAATAGTATTTAGGGCTGGGCGATATCACGATATATATCGTCTGGACGATAGAAAATGTCTATTGTTTAATGTTAAACTCTATCGGTTATATCGCGGTGTCGCAAAACAGGCTTTACAGCAGTATGTTACGTCACCGACGCGCCTTACGGCAAGCCCAGGCATGCGGCTAAAACATACACAGCCATGGAGGAAGATGGTGGACTCCACACAGAAGAACGTGTTACCAATTCTCAATCTAAACAACAACAAGACGACGAACAACCAGCGCAAACCGACGAGCTTGTACCTAAAACAGGGGGAACTTCTGTCATATGGCGGTGGTTTGGATATAAAAAGACCGACAAGGATCAGACTACTGCACTTTGTAAAGTATGCCGCTGCCCGATACCAACAACAGACTTGAACAACTATTTATCACCTGAAAAAGAATACAGAGAGAGTCAACGAGAAAAAGCAGCAAAAGCTGGGCCGAGTGACGGTGACGTTCAGAAGAAACTCCAGACGCAGACATTGCAACAGGCTTTTACCCGCGGCTCACCGTATAGCCATACCTCCCGCAGATGGAAGGAAATAACCATGGCCGTTAGGGTTGGCACATCTGTAAAGATATGATTCCAATCTACAAGGTCGAGAAACGGGGGTTTCTTGAGTTAGTGCAAAGACTCGACTCTAGATATGAAATGCCCAGCCGAAAACACATCAGTAGCGTTGTGTTACCTGCTTTACATGATGAGTGCCGGGCAAAAGTGGAGGAAGAAATAAAAAATAAAATTAACTGTTCATTTATTGAATTTACCAAAAACGTGCTATATGGTGATGTATATCGTATCAGGATATAAAATGAGCTATATCGGGATATCAAATTTTGGTCATATCGCCCAGCCCTAATTGATTACTAGTACTAACTGAAGTACTTGAACTATTAAGCCATTAACACAAAAGGATGACCCTTATGCATTGCATCTAACTGTGATGCACAGCATAAATTAAATTAAGTAAAAACAATGAATCAAGTGTGCATTGAACAGATGTGTTGTACGTCGCTTTGGACAAAAGCGTCTGCTAAATGAAATTGTAGAATTGTAGAATTGTAGGGGGCAGTGCAACACAGAACAGGACTCAAATGATATGGTGGGGATATTGCGGGTGGTGGACGCCTCCAATGGTCTCCATCGCGCCAAACAATCCAGCGTGGTTTGTTTTACGCCAGAAGGGAGCAGAGGGCTCTCTGCAGCAGCTGTGTGCTTCGCGGAGAAGTGATACTTGAGACTGCTCGTACTCCGGTGGAGGCTAAATTCAGCTTTACAGTGTATGCATATCACTTTATTCCTGTCGAGACTGGCTTTGAAGTTGAACTTTCCACTTAAAACGGATGTATTCTTTTCCATGTTAGTCCTACCTTAACGCTCATCTGCTCTCAGTTTTGTTTTGTTTTGTTTGTTTGTTTACAAGCTGCACCCGGCTGCATCTGGCGTGTGTGAAGAGAGGTGCGTTCACTTCTGGTTTTCCGAGAACTACTGTATGGTCAAAGGGTCAAAAAGCACCTTGCGCATTAATCGTGATAAAAAAAAAATTGCGATAAAGGGACGTTGGGGTAACTAGTTAATAACGCGTTAACACTGACACCTATAATATATATATATATATATATATATATATATATATATATATATATGTATATGTATATGTATATATATGTATATATATATGTATATGTATATGTATATATATGTATATATATATGTATATGTATATATATATGTATATATGTATATATATGTATATGTATATATATATGTATATATGTGTATATATATGTATATGTATATATATGTATATATGTGTATATATATGTATATGTATATATGTGTGTATATATATATATGTATGTGTATATATATATATGTATGTGTATATATATATATGTATGTGTATATATATATATATGTATATGTATATATATATATATATATATATATATATAAATTTTAACACCAATTTTGTTATAAAATGAGGCTCATTTACAAACTATTCTCCCACTGATTTAATAAATGAAACCGTTGAAGGAGCGAGTCCCTTGGATGGTTTGTTTGAATAATTGAAAAGTACTCAATCAGACAACATGAAGCAGTGTGGGTGTCGCTGCAATCTGAAATAATTACCAACCGACAGCAGACTACACATGGGTGCTGCCTCCATGGGGGGTGGGGAGTCCGCATTTGAGACCAATAGATTGGAACGACCCCACCCCCTGAGTCTCACATGCCTTCATACACAGCACAAAATCCTGCAGAGGTCTCTCAGTTAGGGGAGGAAATAAAAAGATGATAATGGGTCTTTAGAGTAAGAACTGTAACAGCCGAGTGCTGCCCATGTGTCTGTGTTCCATGAAGTTCAGCATCAACAGCGTTCCGCGGTGCAGAAACACCCTCAGGATACAAGTCTCTCCCCCGCCGGCTCCTGGCATCCAAGAATTAACAGGTATAACTCATGATATCGACATTAGGCCTTCTCCATGTGCTACGATGCACATTTTTGAAGTACGTGTTGCCAGAGAGTAAGGTTAAAAACCAGAAATGGATAGAGAGACTTTACTGAGTGCTTGAGGACGTGTTGTTTTGTTGTGTAACAACAGTAAGGCAACGAGTGAAGTGCTAAGTCACAGGAAACCCATCTGGCGGACACGGGTCCCTAATGTGGGCTGTCAGGATTGAATCAATCACAATCAAAGTACCAGCAGCCTTCATATAATTGGACAAAGGACCCCCCCCCCCCCAATACCTTTTTCACATTTGCATTTCTCCAAGACATTTAATAGGTTATTCACTTCTCATTTATTTCAACATGTATTATGTGCAACAGCATTTTAAGATGTAAACCATACGCAGTAACTCGATAATTTTGGTGCAAATTGAAAATTTTCCAGGGATTTATATGATGTCAATGGAAACAACTTCATGTAACATGTTCTTATTTGTCTTAGCAGAGGGTTTCTGCTATAATTGTACAGGAAGTGCACGTTACATTTCCTTTTAGCGTTTGCCAACATTGACAAGTACTTCCTTTCCACCTTACAGGAACACTTCTGGGTTTTCACTTCTTCTTAAAATATCCCAAACTTCTTTATTCCCTTTTGTGTTTCTGGTTGTCTGAATCTCTTGAGACAGGTTTTGCTGATTTTTGTTTTTGTTTGTTTGTTTGTTTTTTTTAGGCGTTTTTACTGGAACAAGGTAAGCCTTAAGACTGGATGAGCTGAGTGTTGGGTCACTCAGTGAATATATGACAGTCAGCCAGGCATGCGTCTGTGCCAAAGTAGTGTCTGCAACTGAGACTCATTTACTCCAGCACAGCTTGCATGTGATTGACAGCTGCGCCAAAGGGCCTTTGGCTCCTTGCTGATTTTCTTTTTCACTAGAGGTGTCCTCTGGGACTTCAAATTCATGCTACAGTGTATCAGTAGAGCAGCTTATGGCTGTAATGAGGATGAGAATCACACTGAAACCAAAAAAAAAAAAAAAAAGTTGATTTGAATCTGTGCTGCACTCAGCTTCACTTACTATTATTTAGTTTTAGATTTGCTTCACCAAAAACAAAAAAGGGGCCGGAATATTAACTTCCTTTTCAAAACGAATTGCCAACTACTATTTTTATTTCGTTTTCATCATTATTGTCACTGTTTTGCAAAAATCCAACCATACCAAGGCTTCTCAAAAAAAAAAAACAACAACCATGTCTTAAGCTATTAATGCAAATCCAAAGCATGATCTCTATTTTTAAGCATAATTCCAGTGAAGCTGTTCCTCCTACTTAAACCGGGAGCTTTTGAATTGATATTCAGGATAACAGTTGTGACAGAATTATGACATTTTGAAGCTGTAACCTTTTAACTAGCAAGCTCATTCAATGCTTCTCCTCCAAATATACCAGTGTGGCTGTTTCATGACAATATTTGATGATCTGGCTCCTTTGAACACGCAAAATCAAGTACATCCCTGCCATGGATGAGTTAAAAATGCTTTGTTTTTTTTTAGGATGCAGGAAGTACTCATAAATGGCATTCCAATGAACTAAACGTGTCGTGAATTTGAAAAGGAAAAAAGTTTCACATTTCTCCAAACTTAAACCTTCCATCATGTTTGCAGTCTTTGGTTATTAATTTCACTTTGGAATGTTTCAGCGGACTTTTTCAAGGTCACCGCCACGACCTGACGGAGACATCTTGCTACATTTGCTTCTGCTAATGACGGACTGTATAAGCATTGTAGCAACTGTCCTCAATGAAACCTTGCACCTGTTTCTTTGTAATTTTATAAAGCTTCATAAAACCTGTTTTGCTTCGGTCCCTGATCAGTGGGTTTTTTTTAATTTATTTTTTTCAAGCCAAGGTCTGACCCTGTGGTGCTATGTCTGCGAAGAAGAAGGTCGTCTTTAGAACTGTTTCCGCTCAGAGAAACGTCTTTCTCAGCCAAATCGCTGTTTTCAATCAGTCAAGCAAAAAAGGAATTTATGACTAATGTGGACCTTATATTTCCAGATAAATGTTGGAGTTGGAACATTGCAGCTTTTAACATGTAAATCAGAGCAGCGGTCCGTGTTTGGAAGAGTAGAACATTGTTTGTTCTGTACCTTTAGGTGCAAAATATTCTCTAACCAATCACAGAGGATGGATTTTAATGGTCTTGGTGACCGTTCGATTTTCCCTGTTGCACAGTCATCCTGCAATATTTGTACACAGTATTCCCAGTACTTGTGACAGAGCAGGTAACTTTTAATGCACTGAGCTCATTTGCACTCCCCCAAAGGATGAACTCGTTCCAGTTTGAGCTCCATAAACGTTCCGTCCAGTGCCAACCTCAGGTCTAACGGTCCAGCTGAGCCTATTTTTGCATCACTGCCAGGCGAGACGGAGTTTACAAAGTACAAACTATGAGAATTATTTGTTCCATACATTAACTTCATTTTTGTGGACTTTGATGGCAGTTGCCTGCCAGTAAGGCAGTAGAGATGTTCTCTTCTTGCTCCTCTCCTTGTTGTCTCTTCTGTGTGTACTGTCCTGTTAATCCCATCAAGTTAACATACTATTATGAAATGTATCTATTGAAGTCAAAGGAGAGTTGCAAACCCAAACCCTCGGGGGAGGGAGGATTATATAAAATCAAAAGGCAAGAGAATGCTGGGGGTCTCCTGGGGCGGTCTACTTGATAGAATGATCCTTCGATTAGGAGCCATATAAACCGCTCGCTCGCTCTGTTGATTTCTGTCTCTCATAACGGGACAGATTAAAGGATCATTTTAAAATTCTTCTCCCTGAGCCCTGTTTTCCTACATGTTTGGATTAAAATAATTGTTGTGGACAAACTTTATGGGTATTTCAGGCCAGGTGAAGAAATACCAGAACCCCCCCCCCACCCCCCCACCCGCGTCTTCATCAGAGCCGAACACTGACTGATCATAAAAACCTCTCTTTTTCTGCGTCCCCTTTTTTTTTTCAGTGTTGCGTGATGATTTCCGACAGAACCCACAGGACGTGGTGGTGGCGGTGGGAGAGACGGCCAGCCTGGAATGTCAGCCTCCACGTGGGCATCCTGAACCAACCACATACTGGAGGAAAGATAAGGCTGCTCTTGACCTCAAAGATGACCGGATCACGGTGGGTTACTTCCCTGGAGGCACTCCTCTGCCTTTTGACCTTTACCCTCTTTGGGCTTCTTATGATTTGTATTTTTGCTCAGGATAACTTCATATATTTTATTTCTCTTTATTTTTATTCATTGTTATTTTTGATCATGTAAATTTTCTGCAGGTAAAGAATCAGCTAAAGTGACTTTGGTCAGTATCGGAGAGTGCAATGGGCATTCTCTGAGACCTCTTGGAATGTAATAAAAATAACAACATTCCTCTTAAACTACCATATATCGTAACTACATCTTGAACTAAATCACACACACTTAAGCTGTTCTAAAAGCAATACTTCCTGAAACTAATATTCTTTCTCCTGCATTCATTGATCCTTACTTGGAGCCCCCCTCCCCTTAAGGAGGCCCACCCCAACATTTTGCGTCCAGGGCCGAATTTCAATCAAAATAGCTGCTCCGTTAAAGTGATTGGCTCCTTCAACTTTTGATCAAATGGGTTTATTGTAATTACACCCTTTTTATTTTTTCCATACCTTAGGTTCGTGGAGGAAAGCTGACCATCTCAAATACCAAGAAGAGCGATGTAGGGATTTATGTATGTGTGGCCACCAACATGGTCGGAGAGAGAGAAAGTGAAAAAGCTCAGCTCTCAGTGTTCGGTAAGAAGACTTGGATGCACTCTTAGCCCAGTTGAAGAAGTAACAGAGCACTCCTCTCTCACGTGTTTACCGCTCACTACTACCCCATACAGTATTTACCACTCTGTCACAAGTATATTTAGATCCCATGTTATGTGCATTCCCCACATCCAGAAAGACCAGTGTTTGTGCAGCGGCCTGTGAACCAGGTGGTCTTAGTTGACGAGAGTGTTGAGTTCAGGTGTCAGGTCCACGGTGACCCCCCGCCTACACTACGCTGGAAAAAGGAAGACGCGGATATTCCCCGTGGCAGGTGAGGAACGCGTTAATGCATATGTCTGCCTATGCATGCATGTTTGTGTGCACATATTACAATAAAAGTGATAATGGATGAGCACTGAAGCAAAACTAATGAGTCCCTCATGAACAAGAAAGGGTTTGACATATTACTCACGGAAGACTTTCATCAGTGCGGCAAAAAATCATTTATTAGCCACAGAGAATCTCATTATGAGGTGTTTGGAATTCTTATGCTGTTAACAGATAAAAGCATCACTTTGGTCGCTTTTAAGTAAGTGCAAATTACCACTCTGCACAATATGTTCCACATAAGGTACTAAAGCGTGGAGTGATGGACATACTGAAGGAGCACACGTGCAATATAAAACAATCCAATACATTAGCTCTCCGAGGAACATATGAAGTTAATAACGTCCATCCAGTCAGAGGCGTCGTATTATTTCGAAGCTACAGTTTGTGGTGCTGCTCTTTTGGATCGCTTTATATTGTGAGATGTGTCCTGCGATCCCCCATTACGAGTACATGTTATATTTTTCTGTTTTTCTGTTGTTAAAATGATTAACTCCAGTGTTCTGTTTTGTTTGTTTTTTTTCCCCTTTACCTGCGCAGTAAAGCTACATAATACTGTTTTAATTGCAGTACAATCCTATTAGAACTTCTTCTTTTTTTTGGGGGGGGGGAGTAAAGCTTAGCACTCATATACTTTTAATTGCAGTATGTCTCATTATGTAATCTGGCCATCCATCAAAAGCTTTTCATTTCATCAGTGGCTTTAAAGTAATCCTTCAATTTTATTTTTCAGCAAGCTGACAGCTAAATGGCAAACAAACATCTCATATTGTCATGTGTCAGTGCTTGCAGCAGCTATAATCAATATGGTTTATAATAACAATGTATCAAATGACTGGGTGTAATGTCAGATGTGTCACTTGTTGTGATGAACCCACTGAGAATTATCACAACAGCTCAACTCACCATTGTGGAGCATTGAGAGAGTTTCGATTCATTGATGACAGTAGTGATTGTAAACATTCTTCATAGGCTTTAGCCAGTGTTGGAGTGCCAGGCATGTTATGTAACAGATTCACTTGCCGTGAGAGTGGAAGCCATCTCTTCCACCGCGCAACGAGCTACAAGCAGGTGAATATCTGTAATTCTATTGATGCTAACCTTAGAAGCTAACTCTACAAGCTAAATCTAGCGCCAGCAGTATTCTCCTCCTCGTCAGGCATCGGTGTAGCAGCGCCACACTTTGGTTTCAGTCTCTTCTTCAAACCTGAAGCAGAGTTGCTCACCGCTGACAGACACTTATCATCTTGCACAACTTTGCATCTCACTCCGCTGTACTTGTCGCTTCAACAAGTTCTTCCACCGCTTAAGAATTGTCTTCCCTGCCTTGTTTACGGTGCTGCACATGCACAATGCCCCTGACCTCAGGACAGCTAATAAAGCGTTCTCTTAGCAGTTACAACAAAATACTAATTGGAGTACTCTCTAATGTCTTATCTCCAACACTGGCTATAGCATAATTCATGTATATAATGCGACGCAAAAACATAAAAAGAAGACTTCGCAATCATGATATACTATAAAAAAAAAATCCCAAAATAAATGACAAGTTACCGTCCCAGAATTATATGTTTTAATATTGTTTGGGTGCATCTTTACTGAATATTGGACTTAGTGTATATGCAGTAGGTGGACACACTCACAAATGAATATCGTGTTCCTCATAACTGCAGCGTGTGTAAAACCACAGTTGTTCGCTTAGGAGTTCCCCAACTTTAACAGCGTCAGCGTTTTGTTAAAAACTTGTATTTGAAGCCACAAAGTACATTCATTTACATTCACCAGAGCTTTTACACAGTGGTTTTTATTTTACACAGCTTTTACACATCATTCATCAACTAATATTAGCAATGATTTAGATTTCTGAACTATGGGATTAAATGAATTAACACACAATGCGTTTTTTGTCAGGTCGTTGTACAGTGTCACAGTTTGTGCAGTGTTGGTACACTTATACAGTTTTCATACATGATAGATGTAGTCACAGTAAAGACTTTTATGAATGCAAACCAATCTGATGGGTCGGATTGATCTTGTGTTGAAATGAGCTGCTCTGCAAGTTAACAACATGCAAATCTGTCAAAATGTTAAAATGCTTTACTGATTTGAAATGTGCTCAATTACTTCTGGATTTGCTTTCATGTAATTGAAATAGATGAAGCGTGTTAAATAGTAAATATGGACCTTGTGAGGCCTAAGAACAGTAACATCAGCTTGAACTGATTATTCTGGGAAAATATGTCATCTCCTGAATAATCAAGTTGAACCAGGGGGCTACCTGCTCCATCCTCTTGCTGCCACCTTCCATCGTGTGTCGCAGTCTGAGAATATATTGTGAGGAAGACAATAATAAGTGGCGTGTCTGCCTGACAGTTCTTCTGCCCACCTGTGTTTTGCCCTCTACCTCAGTACCCCTTGACTCAAGAAACATGGCCTACTTTCAGACATGTCTTGCCTCACTTCCTCCCTTCCTTCCACTTCTTTCATTCTTTCCTTAAACCTGTCAGCCTCCTGGGAAGTGGGTATCTGGGTCAGAGAGGTGCTGTGAATGGAGTCCTCACCACACTCTGGACAGTCCCTTCAACCCCCATCGATATTCTCCCCACACTCTTTTGAACATCTATCTCAGATATGACTTTTTCTCACCCCTTGTGCCATTTCTCTGCCTGACTTGTCCCCCATCTCTGAATCAGTATGGCTGGCTAGACAATTTCACAAGATCTCTCAAGCCAAAAGACACCCAAGAGAGGAAGAGCCCCGCTCCTGTCCTCCTGTGTGCAGCCCCTCTGACGTGCTTATCTAAACTGTGATGGCTGAGATGTTCCTCCCAGTTTTACTGCACCAGTGCTGCTTTACGCTACAGTATTCTGCACTGGTGCATACACATCGATGCATGGAACAACACTATGAATTAGTAATTTCTTACTGCTCGACTCATTCATCAAAATCGTTTGTCAGAGCGTGCCACTCCCTGACTCTCAGACTGTTTGTCTATCTGGCTCTGGGTGTCTCCTTTTCTTTTGCTTGCTCTCTTCCTCGCACAAACACACACACACACACACACATATATATAGTATTGCATACTGCACAGCCCACACCACAGTGGGTGGCTCGTCTTTATAAATATTGAAATAGTGGAACAGTCAGGGTTCCAGCTGAAAGCACCTTTCATTTTGCCATGCCTTCATCGCAGCATAATTGCTCCCCTTTTTCCTTCCTCTGCAGTGGAGTGTGTGCAGCGGGGAGCCTTAATTGCCTCAGAAAGTCCATCTTTATTCTATCAAAAATGACACAACCTTCATAAAAGCTTCCATCTCAGATATCACACAGGTTAAAACAACCTTGATTCGATTTCAGTGTTTGTTGTTTAAAAAGAAAAAAAGCAATTTATTAGACACACTTTTGATCTTCCAGTTTTATGAAATCAAACTTGGTTTCGCTTGACTTTATTGTTCCCTTTCGTCTTCGTCAGGTATGACATCCGCTATGAAAAAGAGGATTTCCTGCTGAGGATAAAAAAAGCATCAGTCAGTGATCAGGGAACATTCACCTGCCTGGCAGAGAACCGCGTGGGTAAAGTGGAGGCCTCTGCCTACTTGACTATTAGAGGTGGGTAACTGCTTGTGGACACTGGGAAAGCTCATAACCCATCCCTGATATTTTTTTGCAACTCCCAAGTCACAGGACAATCAGTCCTTTATTGCCCATTTTACGAGTGTTATTGCCCCCCTGCTGAAAAGCTGGGCCCTGCCTCAGCTTCCTTTCATATATCAGGATGATGTAGTTGATTGCTTCAGATCTCCAGCTAGGCTCCGAATATGAACAATCTAACCAGCTTTAAGTGAACTGTTATGACCTCTCCTGGGAGGGGGCGCTCCTTCCAACCCACTCACGCCATATTTGTTCTTGTGCTTGGCTAAAATATTAACTGCATTAAGTCAGAAAGCAAGACAAAACCTGCAGTGAGGCTTCTGTGACTGGAAAGTCTTGATAGATTAAAAGTGATGAGGAAATTGAGCAGATTACCTGAATGTGTCACTTTAGGAGGTCGTGTTTATGATATAATGTTTTTAATTATTTCTTCCCAGCTGACAGTGAGAGGAGATAGGTGCAACTGAAGCAATAAAAGAGACTCTGGCAGATCGTAGTGTTTCACATTTTCCAATCATTAAAATTTGCTGTGCTCTCCTGCCGTATTTAATCTATTTAATCTAATCTGCTCGAAACCTGCTCTTGTCATAGGGTTGATTCATTTACATATTAAACCTCCACACACAGACAGATCTGTTAACTGCGTGTTGTTTTTGTGACATAACATATATACAGTACAAAGCAGTGTTATTTGCGGCATTTGGCTACCCTTCTCCCTAATGTTACCAAGGTGCCATTTCCTTACGGCCCATCACCTTGCTTCGGTGATTGAGCTCCATCCTCCTCCTTCCTGAACTTCATGGATGGAAACCCAACTCCACCTCATTCATATCTGATTTTCATTATTTTTTTTCTGCCCTTCTGTTCTACTCCTCTGCTTTCCTTCTCTCTGTGTTGTGCCTTAAATCACCCACACCATTGTTGTGTCACCAGCTCGCCCTGTTGGTAAGTAAGAGCTGATCCCATTGTGCATGCCTTGCTCTCTTTCTGTTCTTAATCACACATGTATGCATGCAAGGCTGTGGCAACCCATAAACACACTCATCCAGTTGATATTTTTTTTCATGCATTATTATCTGCGTCTTTATCTCAACCCCTTACTTCTTCCTGGTGGTCTTGGACGTACCGGATTTACCACGTCACTTCAGCGCAGGTTCTCGTGTGGTTTGAAAAAAAACCCTACAGTAGCCACCCTGCTAATTAAAGCAGCTAATATCATTCATTCCGATGTTCCTGCAGCTGAATGAATGGCTTGTGAGATTGGCGGAGACAAAGGAAAAAAAAAAAAAGATTACAGCGCACACACCCTATGCATGAACCTGTTAGCGTGTAGCAAAATTCTCAATCCCAGCTATTGTCTTTCAAAGTAATACGCACTTGTCTGCAAATGTCTCGCTCCTATGTTGTTGTTTATGGGACCTTTAAAATCAGAGGCGCCCCAGTTCGTGCTGCGACCCCGTGACCAGATTGTGGCTCAAGGACGAACCGCTACCTTTCCCTGCGAGACCAGGGGTAAACCTCAGCCTACTGTCTTCTGGCAACGAGAGGGTAGCCAGGTGAGGCTTTGAATATAATGCACTTGCAAGTCTTTGAGTATTTTTGCATGATGGGAATTCATTAAACTGTTTCTCTTTTTAGACCCACTGTGTTATACAGACATAGATTTTGCAGCAGCAGCAGCAGCAGCAGCAGCATCCACAGTACCTGAAACACAGTAAAAAGAACCCAATTAAGTGGATCCAACCAGGGTGTCACTATATGGGGTTTTGTGGCACATACAGATAATTAAGTGGTCATTTATCATCTATCTACTGTGCACCATTTTGACCAGCCACCTCACAAGAAACAATATTATGTGCAGCATTAGAGTCATTAGACATAATGAAAGCAGGCTAATGTCCTTTTCTGCCCACCAGCTTGTCTGCTCGGGGGGGCAGAAACAGACAAGGCTGATGCTTCAGTTTCACGAAAATGACCGCAGGATTATAAATGCCACTCAGTCCATGTAGGAAAGAGACATTTACCCCTCTTACTGACTGAATTTATACATAATTGCTGGAAAATGAACAGGGACTGTAGGCAGAGCCGACTTGAATAATTCCTTTTAGCTGTGTAGCACATTTAAAAACGCAGTTACAAAGTGTAGACATGTAACAAACATACCAACAACAAAACTAAACTGCTTAATTCAAACAAAACTAGAGGTACCTGTGTGTACTTAACAGGGTACAAATGTTCGACCCCAGAGGGGACAATTTTTGCACTCACTTGGCGCACCTTTAGTCTCTTGAAGACATGTAGTGTACTTTTGAGGTAAGAAATGTACCTTTTAGGACACATTTTTCCAAAGTGTACCTGGAAATATCGAACAGTTCTTGCGGTGTCTCCATTCCATCCGTGTACTTTAAGCGGTGATGTTTGCATGGGACCCAGTATCTGGTCCATGAGGATTTATCCCTTTTAAATTCATCTGTAAAGGAGCAGTCAGCCTCATTCATGAAATGCTTTTCTTTATGAATGTGTTCTTACACGCCCTAGGACCTTTTTTTTACCCTCAATTTAGACTTACAGACAGAAAGCCAAGTCCGATGGCTCCACGTTCCTGACATCTATTGTGTTCCTCTTGTAGCCCTTGATCACCCAGACTTAAAAAGACAGGAATGCTAAAAGAGGTACTCAAAAGATGTCAGGCGCAAGCAGTTGCAAATAGCCATTAGGCTTTACTTCCTGGTTAAAAGACTAAAATGAGTTAAAAAAAAAAAAATCCTATAACATGTAAAAACAATTTTTGTGCATAAGAGCATTTCATGAATTAGACCTGTCCGTTCGTTCTGAGTGGAAACGTGCAGATTTCTCACTCTGAGTAGAAACAGAAACAGAAAAATACAACTTTTGATCAAATAAAAGCGACTCCGCTTCCTAGGTTTAATACATCTGCACCACTTACATCATTAGATTCTCTTAACATGCTTTCCCACTTCCACTCCCTGTAGGATCTTCTGTTTCCCAACCAGCCAACACAGGGAGACAGTCGCGTGTCGGTGTCTGTGGATGGAGAGTTGACCATTTCATCTGTGCAACGCTCTGATGCTGGCTATTATCTCTGCCAAGCCCTCACTGTGGCAGGCAGCATCATGGCCAAAGCCCAGCTTGAGGTAGCAGACGGTAAGGCTCAAAGCACAAGCTCAAACAGCTCATCCACACACAAAATAACTTACCTCCACTATATTGAAATTCATGAAGAGCTTTTTTTAGCCACTATCTGCAATTATGTTGAAATATTTTCGAACTAAAATACAAGTTTTACATCCTGTTAGGTACATTATCTTGGATGTACATGTACAGTATCGGTGAATATGCTTAACACACACGTAGTCCCATTGGATTAAAACCATCACAGCTCCCCCCTGTCCTTAGAGCTGCTAGCAAGTAGCTGCTTTTCTCATTAGTGGACAAAATATTTATAATAAGAGCAGTTTGAAGTGTTATACGTACCAGCCACCTTGTTCAAATAGGTGCACTACAGTTGGACACCCATTATATTCTGCATTTGATGTTGCTACATATAACATTATTCTGATGCATGCTGGGTTTTAAAATCCTTTAAAGTACATACATACGCTTGGAGCATCATCCAAGGATAAATCACCGAGATATTAAATGCTGTTTCTCTGCCCCCGGCTTGACGGAGAATCATCTATATGTCATCAAAGATAGTCAACCGCAATCACTCTTTTCATTGTCCCCCCGACTGTGGCGAAACATGTAAAATAAAACCCCTTGATGGAGCAACACTTTTTTTTTCTTTGACTAAGCTTTAATGTCAGCATTAAGTGCAGAGCTCCCTCAAGCTGGGAGCTTTTGTTACCCTCTCTGTGTTTGTGTCCTTTTGTATTGAACAAGAGAGAGGGTAGAAATGTGGTTATAATTATAGGTGGTTGGAGTAAATAAGTAATGATTAGAATGATTAGAGGGCAGCACGGTGGTGCAGTGGTCAGCACTGTTGTCTCACAGCAAGAAGGTTCCGGGTTTGAGTCCCGGCTTCATCACAGGATCTTTCTGTGTGGAGTCTCCATGTTCTCCCTGTTCCTGTGTGGGTTCTCTCTGGTACTCCAGCTTCCTCCCACAGTCCAAAGACATCAAGAGGGGACGAGGCTGATTGATACTCTAAATTGACTGTAGGTGTGACTGTGAGAGTGAATGGTTGTCTGTCTCTATGTGTTGGTCCTGTGATGGACTGGTGACCTGTCCAGGGTGAACCCCGCCTCTCACCTGAAGGCTGCTGGGATAGGCTCCACCCCCCCTCGACCCTCAACACGTGTAAGCGGAAGAAGATGGATGGATGGATGGATGGATGATTAGGAGAATGTTTCAAGATGTAGAATTAGCTTGTATAGCTTTAGCGAGGAGAGATGCGATTTAGCGCCATTAATCGTTTTTATTACGAGCAAGGAAGCAGAAGAATGCGTCAGGGTTGCACGATAATATCAGCACATTGTCTGTAGCGGCAGTTCTCTGAAATTTTGTAAGATGGTCATACATATAACATGAGCTCACTTTTTTACGAGAGCTGTCAATCAGCTGATATCACCATATTAGCACTAAATCCATGCATCCCTGTATCTATGCATGTACGTCCTACATGGTGCAGGTTTTGAGATATTTTGGTCGTGGAATAATTTTTTTTTTTTTTTTTTTGCAATCCACAAAGGAAGCATCGTGCAGCTCCTTAATTCATATCTAAAGTTAGTGCATTGCTTTTTAAATTTTTTTTTTTTTTTAATGTCAGCTCTTGTCAGGGTTTATTGAAATTTCTAGAAATGTGTGCTGTGATTTAGCACACTCTTCTAATGAATGTTTCAACAACCAACATTTGTCTGAGAGCAGGCAAACAGTTTGTAATTAGTTCTCCCCAAATCCATTTGTCTGCCAGCATGAAACAAATCAGTATATTTTGCTGCCTGAGTAGCCTCTGGCAGTCATCACAAGTCATATATAACCTCAAAAGGCCACATTTTATTTATCACTAAAGCTAGAGTTTATGACTGTGTTTCTAGCAGGACTGTAGCTAAATCAAGAGCACCAATATAATGTTGTTGGCTCTCTAATCACAGGGGTAATGATAGCTTGCAGTAAAATAATCATGTTGTTTTGTTTTTTTTTCCCCTGAACAATCGCTGTCTGACTTCAGTCGTTACAAAAACGAATCTAATGCTCAACTGAAAAACGCTGCAGTGATCATGTCTGCCCATGAAAGAGAGCTATTTAAAACCTCTGCTTTATAGCTATAATTCATCCCGAATGTGGGGGGGGGGTCTGCCTTTCAAGTGCACACAAATAAGTGTTTTGAGCTCATAAAACTGTTTTTCCACAACTGCATCTTTTCTTCGTGACTCTAGAATGTAGACGGACCCAGCCACATCTATTTAGCTTGAAGCTAACGGCGGCTGATCGCTTACAACAGCATGACAGTTTAAAAACTGTCTGCCAACAAACTTTTTCAAGGGCATCGTCCCCCCTTCCTCCTCTGATACCGTTGACAAACACAAACGTGCTGGTTCCTGCTAGGTGCTACTGTTAATGGATGTATTGTTTGTTCCTCTTTAGCTCAAATCAAAGACTTTGTGAATTCCTGAGTATACATCCGCGTTAATAAGACAAGGATTATAGTTGGTGGTATGCTTGAGACTCTGTAAACTGCTGTTTGTGGACAGTTTTGCTATTGTTTGTAGTTGGTGGCACCGTTAGCTTCCAAGGCGAATGTACATTGTTGGCACTTTCTGCATGGAGTCACTGTCTGGAGTCACAATGAAGTGATGCAGTAGTTAAAAAAAAAAAAAAAAAAGAGGTCAAATCAAGTATTTTCTGTACTTGAAAGGCAAAATCACCTTTTCAGTTGAGGTATCACTTTAATAAATGCCTCATTTAGAAGGTAAATGATTCTCCCATCAACCTGACACCACTAAAAAATTAGAAAATTGTTTCCTGTTATGCGTTTTCATCGCTCACAATCCTTCTGTTTATTCGCCTTGCAACGTTGGGTGAGACATGCCTCGTGTTTGAGGTGAAAACCAACATAAGTAAATGTAATAAATGATAGGGGGCTTTGTGAAAGAATAATGCTGATAGTGCATATATGATGTTCATATCGACACAAAATGCAAACACTTCAGCCTCGATGATAACAAGCCCGTTGTTGTGCTGAGTTTGCCGCCAGTCTGCTACGGCGCTTGTGTGGCTGTGTTTCTCATTGTACTGAAGGGATTGTGATAAAAGATAAAGCCAGGGGAACTTGTTCTAAACACTTGTGTGAATGGAGGCAGACCTGATAACGGTGGAGTGCAGCAGCAGCAGCAGCAGCAGCGAGGTGACTGGAGAGGCAGGGGCCGCAGTTACATGGCCTAGAGAGATGCAACACTCCAGAAATGATTGTTGCAGAGTGCAGAAGCTGTTTTCTGGATGATATAACATACTTTAAAAAGCATTAAAAGAGATGTATTGGTGCCTTGCTTGGCATGCTAATTCTGAGTTTGTGTGTGTGTGTGTGGGGGGGGGGGGGCGGGGGGCAACCATGAGTCAGAGTAGGAAGAGAGATAACAGGAATGAATGTGTTGAGAGGTGTTATAAAGAAGGTATGGTAATTAGCACCACGGGTGAAACATCGTTAATCCTCACCTAGTAATTAAAGCTCAAAGGTGCGATGCAGCGACACGACCACACGGCCCTGCTGTGGAAAAAAACCCTCAAAAAACAGTGGTTTCCTCTTTCAACAGATCCATCAGATTGAAGCTTAACATATTGGGCCTGCAATTACCGCAGTCACAAATTAATGCCTTGTGACAAGGTCGTGTCTTCTCTTTTTTTCTCGCTTTTTTTCCCAAATAAAGCAACATTTTACCACTTGGAATAGAAAGCCATTGTCTCATGTTGAGACAGTGACATCAAAATAACAGTATAAGGAATCTGTTCAAATACTAACACCTGTTCCTTGATTATTACCCTCAGCCCTAAAGGACCGCCCACCACCCATCATCCGGCAGGGCCCTTACAACCAAACACAAGCACTGGGAGGTGTGACACTGCTCAGGTGTCAGGCGTCAGGGGACCCAGAGCCCACCGTCACCTGGAGGAAGAATGGGGCCAGTCTGCTGGGGAAGGACCCTCGGTTTTCTCTGCTGGAGCACGGCAGCCTTCAGATCAGGAGCGTCAGGGTGGGTGATGGTGGAGTTGAGTATGTGGAAGGGATTTTGGATGATTACAGTTGATTACAGTATTTTCAGACTTGTGGGTTTTTTTTTATCTGGGAATAAACACACAGTGATCTGAGGCATGTTTTTGTTTGTAATAATAATGATATTTATAGTAATAATAGCACAATGCCTAATAGTACAAAAAAAGAATACAAAAATTATACCCTAAATCACCATTTATGCTTTTTCTGTGTGATATAAAAATACTCCAGAACTCATGTCTGATGTTAAAGTATGTTGTGCTCTGCTGGTTCTCATTGTTTCACAACCAGGTGAAGCTAGTGGAAGGACCTTACAAAAATAGAAATGAATACAAAAATAGAAATAAATGAAACTCACTGAAACAATTAGTGTTAAGTTCTGTGTGAAAATAATTTTAGATCAAAGGAACTTGGGATCTTTGTAGTATTTTGTGCAGTTTTGGCCCGCGGCTAGAGAATGATCACGAAATAAGATCCAAAGTTCTCATAAATCGGAACTGTACTTAATTCTACTGAATCTTTCCAGACCCTCTTCCTTTTTCGCAGTTTTAAATCTAGTTTCTCTTGCAGTGGTTCACTCTATCAAGATCTAAGGATTAATTCATCTAAACAAAGGATTGTTAATTAATCGGTGACAGAACGTTTTAGCCAGAGGTGAGAGTAGATTGGAGTTTTTACGGGGGCCACCACCCCAACCTTCATCCCTCCATATTTTTCCCCCTCCGCACCCAAGAAAGAAACACTTTACACCATGAATACAAAATGATTTCATTTGAAAATATAATGGAAAATAAATATCATATCAGTTAGGCAACAGAAGCTGTTTTCCATCTTCTCCTCCCAGCTCAACCCTCCCAACCTCGACCCCCCCATAGCTGATCATGTTCTTTTATAAGAGGGTGGATGACATCAGCTGTTCCGTCCATCACCTCGCTACAATTCCTCACTCTCCTCCCTGTCCCTGGGCTTACTTCCGTCTGGCCCCATATGTCATCACTCCTTTACGGTCCGTGTGGGTTCTGTCTTCCTCTTGGAACTGCATACTAGTTCTGAATCTTTTAGTGGCACAGAGAAGCAAGAGGAGCCAGCCTACCCTGGTTTTACCCCCCCAAATAAAAATCCTTTTCTAATCAGCTTCATCTCTCTCACTCCTGAACGCTGATGCACTGTAGGACATTCAAATGGATTCGTCTCTATTCTCATCTTTAGTTGAAAGGACAAGTTCTTTGTCTGTTTTTCTTTATTTTATTTTATCTGCCTTTCTATACAATGCAACTCCAGATAAAAGAAAGGAAACTATATTTATTCTTCTTTCAAAGATAAAAAACAAAAATGCAGGCGAGGAAACAAATCTATTGTTTGGGTTTTTTTTTTTTTTGAGTGTGTGTGTGTGTTTTTAACATCACATCCTTTTACTTGCATGTGAAAGAGAGAGAATAGATGGTTTCATCTCTCAGCTGATGTCAGCTGGATGTAATTCAAATGGACAAGCGCAGTCAGGTTGCTTTTAAAAGATGAATAGCGTGTATTGATTTTTATAAGTCGTTAAACGCTGCTATTTAGTCTGAATCTCTGAGGCAGCAGCGAGATTCAAGGACTCAAGGACGAGGACCAGTGAAGTGGGTAATATAATGGAGGGACCGCAATATACAGTGTCCTGTCTCAGTGTCAAAGTGCACTTCCTATGTCACCCCTCCTTCGCTATCTCCTGAGAGATAAGGCAGTCATCAGTGGCTCTGAAGGCATCGCACGTATAAAATAGATGGTCATCATCTCTTATTTCCTGTGTCAGCACTCGTGATGATAATGTTGATGGCTCTGGGAATGGACGGTGACTATTATTGGAGGAAATCAATTAAGAAAATTAATGTAAGCTCTTACTGGCTCTTTATTCATTGGCCAGTGTTAAAGTTTTCCTTCATCCACTCTAAAGCTTTTCTCCAGCCAAATGCGGGCCAGTGGAGGTTAATGCATTTTTACTGTACTACGAGCTGCAAAACTCCTTCAAAAGCCCAGACTGATGCAAGAGCTTGTAGAACCCACCGGGGATCAGAGTTACAAAGGCTATTGGATTCACTCTAGTGAAGCGTCTGGAGGAGCAAAGAAAATAGGTTCACCTAAGTCTTTGATTGAATGTAGTTGGGTTTGTTAGTCCTGTCTGAAATATTTCTTATTACCTTCACCATGAAACAAAAACCACCAGGCTAAATTTCATGTAACATAGTCCAAGGGTGAAGTCTTAAATTTTAAGGGCAGATTTGTTTACCGTACTGAAAAAATCATGTTATTACTTCTGCCTTGGTGGAGGTTTGTTCTCCACAGAGTGCACCGGGTGGTCTGTTTGTTTATTTGTCTGTCTGCAGGATAAACAGGCTGTATAAAAGTTGTGGCTCTACCTTCCAGGTGTGGAAGTGAAGTCAACCCCATTAACCTGCATTACCTCTAATGACCAGCAGGGGACAACTGCTTGAAGTCTGACTATGTAAATGTCAGTTAGAAAATGATCTTTGTTATTTCTCGATTTATTTGAGCAAATCATTTCCTAACAAATGTACAGTCCCAATCGTTAGTTTCAATTCTTCTACAATATGTTAGTAAGGAATCGCTCACTTCAGAGTAAAACACATGAAGACACAGTTAAGCTTGAAGTTGTGGCTGAATGAGGACAGACAGCTTCACCACAGCTCTGTGCAAGGTTTCCACGTGGATTTGAGTTGTTTGCCCCCTAGTGTTTAACGCAAGCAAGTACATGTATTTACAGATGGATGGAAACAACACTTGATTAGCTAAGGGTGAGAGGCTGTCTGTTTTTTTTTTGTTGTTGTTGTTGTGGTTGGTTGGATTTTTGGTCAGAGAGACAACTGCAGAGGTATACTGATAGCCTGTTAGCATGCTCGTCACCTTTGAGGTTGTTTTGCTAGCACCCCTCTCCTACTGTCTCTCTGGAATCCATGGCAAAAGTTATTTCCCTGCACTGGAGGCTAGTCCAGAGTTGAACATGAACAGAAGGAGGAACTGCACGAACACGTCAGAGATCACCGAGGTTTCATACCCAATGGACCGAAGTTACTGTAACTTGTGCACGTTAGAATTATGCAAAAACTTTGGAGCCCAGGAGAAAGACTTTATGTTTAGCAGAAGGTCTTGATCAAAAAGCAGCACGGGATTATTTTCCCCACTTTTATTTCACATTGCAAGATTGTTTGTTTTTCGCATTGTTCAATAATTTCACAGAAAATACTTTATTGAAAGTCTGTCCTTTTGTGTGTGTGTCATGATGAAAATGTACTTAACAGTTTGCTGTTGGCCTTGGTGGAGCTCTCAAGGACACTTCTAGTTCTTGAAATATTACACTGCAAATAAAGAATCTCCAGTTTGAGTACGATTGCTAATATGGTCTGTCCTCCCCAGCAATCTGATTCTGGGTTGTACACCTGTGTTGCCACCAGCTCCAGCGGAGAAACATCATGGAGTGCTTACTTGGATGTCAGAGGTCAGCATCAGGACTAATACTTCATCTAGAAAATGAACACCATCATATTTATTTATGTATTCATTTTACCTCTCTGCGTTTCCTTTGTCAGACTCCACCGACCTTGTAGATTTAGACACGTCTAACAACGCCACAGCTCTCCCGGGGCCGCCCTCCAAACCAGAGGTCACGGATGTTACCAAGAGCAGTATCTCGTTGTCATGGGAACCAGGGCCAGAGGCAGGCTCCCCGGTGTCCTCCTATGTCATTGAGGCCTTTGGGTATGTCTGTGACCTACGGCCTCGGGCTACATTTAGTGACCCCGAACTTTCGTGGCAGTAACAGATGTGGGTGTTTCTGTAGGTGCTCGAGCAAGCAGCCGGGACAGTTTCAAGCTGGTTATTCTGAAAGCCTTAAATTTGACTCCATTATACACAAGTAACATTTGCTCTGGTATTTCAATTTGAATGCTAATTATTCGGCAAATACTTCTCACTTGAAGCTGAATGATGTTGATGAGAATTTTTTCTACCCTATTGTTGGCTGAAAGAAAGCACTACAAAGGCATGGAGTGTTTCATCATGGTTACCAGCATTATTCTTTAATCGTGATGACAGGAGGAATCTCAAAAGATTTCTGTGAATATGGTGTGTCATTATTGTTTGATATATGATTTTTTTCCCCCCACCAGTGTCTAGATTATTTTCTACAGTGACGACACAATTCTTTCAAACTAATTAGATCTGTGCTTTGTCTGTCTACAGTCAATCTGTGAGTAACAGCTGGCAAACAGTTGCAGACCATGTGAAGACAACCAAGTTCACCGTCAAGGACCTGCGACCCAATACCGTCTACCTGTTCATCATCAGGGCAGTCAATGCCCAAGGGCTTGGGGATCCTAGCCCCATGACTGAGCCTGTCCGCACACAAGGTACAGAAGAAACATGAGACTGTAATGGATTCTTAGTGATAAGCATCTGCATTTGATTCTACATGCCTGCTCCTTTTTATCTCTCCAAGACATTAGTCCCACAGCACAGGGAGTGGACCATCGTCGCGTGCAGAAGGAGTTAGGGGATGTGGTGGTCAGCATGCATAACCCTGTAGTCCTTAGCTCCACTTCAGTGCAGGTCACATGGACGGTGAGTACTGTATTTTTCCTGTGGTCTGCCGTTGTGCTCCCGTTACATTCAGCGGAACAAAGTGAATCTTGCCTGAGCGTGTTGGAGAACTCCATACTTGGCGTGTCACTGTGTTTTGGATTAGCTGGCACACACATACAGCATAAACATTATGGGAAGGCTACGCATTCATGGGCTTAACAGCTGGTGCTCCATCAATTTAGAATATTTTCTAGCTGATGCAGAAATCAAGACTAATGCTTCTGTTTAGGACAAATACATCACCATTAGGTGCTACTTGTGTCACTTCAGGAGGCAGATTGCAGGCTGCCTTTTATCTTGGAAACGTTATTTCTCTCTCTTGGCAAAGTGTCCCTCCTGTCTGCTGCTGTAGGTTAATGATACTAGAATGTGCTTATACTAGTCTGCTATTTCACGGCTGTCAGGTTGACAACCATGTACTGGAATGCTGTTTTGCAGACAGACCTAGTGACAGAATGAACCTGTTATACTTGTCTGCAAATATTCTAGGGTCTTAGTAATGTAAATTTCAGTCTGTGATTCATTGTGAACGTGTTCACGCCAACTGCTCATGTGCCGGAAAACACATATGAAATGTAAGTGACTGATAAATGAACTAAAACTGCAAACTTTGCTCAGGTGGATTCTTGGTGAGTTTTTTTTTTTTTCTTTTTCTTTTGTCCGCTCTGCTCCGTGAATCACATGATCATCTACCGCCATTCAAACATATTTTCAATTCAGCCGCTCCAGTTTAACACCTATCTGCTGCACACGTGTGGAACACGACCAGCCTTAATAACAGAGAGGCACATATTTATTGCCCTCAGCTGTCACTGATGGAAAGACTCTTCCTTCACTTAATGTCATAAGTGTCTCTATCAAAATAGTTCATGTTCACCGCTGGAGTAGGAAGGGACTTTTGAGAGATTTTTGTTGCCGTCTGAGAGCCCCGTCGGAGTATTTGCACAAAACCTGTATTTACAAAGTGGAATTCAATATTTCAACATAGTTTAATTGTCATTTTGATGCTCAGCAAATATATTGTGGCAAAGCTGAGATGCTCCATATCACCAGACTTCCGCTTGAACTGAAACCTTTATACTCTATATTTACGGGGCGATTTCTCTGGTTCTAATCTCTTGACAGGTACCGCTGAAAGGGCTTCTTTGCACAGATAAGTCCATTAGCAACAAGACGACATTCAAATTTTCCCCGTTTTGTCAAAGGTTAGAAGGTCTTAGGAGTTTATATATGAAAATTATACTTAAAAACTTTAAAATATCAAGGTAACTTTACAATCAGATGTGCAGATAATCGGAAGTTAATCATAGGGAAGACATGGCATACCTGCCTGTGTGAGGAGAAAAATCAGGTATGATTGTAGAATAGAGCGCTCGGTCACGTTGGACAAAAATAACGGTTTGCTGTCGTCGCACAAAAGGTCTTGATTAAATCTGCGTCTGTCTTCAAAAACAGCTGGTTGGACACAAGCACATCATACGTGCTGTATGTCGTCACCTTCTTAAATAATTGCCTAAGTCAATAAGACAATTCTTTATGCCCTAAAACAAATCCTTATGATGTTTTGTCTCCATTTTAATTTGTGTTTTCTGAAAAACTTTTTTAAAAAATGACTTGGCCGATTATTTTAAGAAGGTCACAATGTGTGACTTCTGAACACGACTGTGTTTAGTGGCAGTAGTAGCAGGCAGAGTGAGGCGAGATAGAGTGCTACGGTGATAACCAGCTGCCGCAGGGAAGAGCCTCCTCTTGCTTCAGTTAACCAGACATCCACATGAGTTTGCATCTGTCATGTGTTTTCTTCTTTAATGCGCCAGAAAAACTGAAAGAAAAAGAATCCTTCCTGAGCCGGTATTTTGAATCCAGAATGTGCCGTGGGTAACTGACTCTGGATTTAACTTTGGCAAATTCCCTAAACGCCCGCTTGCTAATTAAACTGTATGATTAACGAAGCATGCATTGTCGCTGACAGGGGGCACAGAATGAATGCTGATCCAGAGCTCCAAAGCAGTTTACTCACAGATGTATGACACCTCCCACATCATTACCATACAGTATGTCTTCATCCCACTCTTCCTCCCTTCTGTCAGGTGGATAATCCATCCCAGTTTATTCAAGGCTACCGCGTTCTATACCGGCAGACGTCAGGGCTGCCCTCCCCAGGACCGTGGCAGATACAAGACTTGAAGGTCGCCTCAGAGAGGGACATGACTCTGTCGGCTCTGAAGAAAGGCATCGTCTATGAGATTAAAGTGCGGCCATACTTCAATGAGTTCCAGGGTGCAGACAGTGAATCCATGACAGCACGAACCATGGAAGAAGGTAAGCGACAAATGAATGTCAAAAATCAATTTCTCTGCCTACTTTATGTTGCTAGAATGATGTAAGACTTTCTCAGGCGTGAAAGATGCTCTTGTGTAAATGGCTCTTCGTACTTTTATATTTTGTTGCCTCAAGTGATGGTTTCATGTCCAAATAGTAATGCATAATGGCATTTCAAGTACACCCCCCCCCCCCCCCCACACACACACACACACACATACTGCTGCAGTGCCATGTCCCTGTGCGTGATAACAGGTCTCCCAGACAGCACAGTAGGGGGTCTGTGACAAGCCCGGGCTCCAGTGGTTTGGAGGAGGGGCGGAAACTGTTGCCTTTGACATGAACTCAAATCTCTAGCTGCTCCTGTATGGACCCCTGCTGCCATGTCTCCGTCTCTCTCACACTCACACACACAATACAGTCCTTTTCACGAACACACACACAGTCCCAGAGCTTTATCGACAATGAGACTGCTTGTTCTCCTGCACAAAGGTTTTGACAATTCCAGCTTCAGGTCCTTCAACTAGCTTTGTCAGTGTGTTTAACCATATCACACATTCTTAATCGGTGGCTGAGGTTTCTAATTATTTTAAAAGTTCATTTTGATTCTTGGAGAAAAAAAGAAAAGAAAGAAACATTTCATGTGAACAATGACAACACCTCACTCACATCTCATAAGGTAGAAGTTACATGTGATTCATAAATATGTGTCCATAGGAGACATGTGCAGAACTCGGTCCAGCCTGTAACCTTACCCATGTGGGAGTCACTGGGTTCTTGGACTTGTTATAAAACTGAATTAAACATTTAAGACGACAACAGCTGATCATATGTAGATGGGAGACTGAATTTTATAACTTCCACTCGTTTTACCTCTCCAGCTGTGGTAGGGACCTAGAGACGGGTGTGTGCAGGAATGTGAGGTAAGAATCGCCATCCTCTGATGATGCACGGCTGGTTTGGTAGACAGTACCAAAGGTTCAACGCCAGTCTAAGAATCTGCAAAAGCAGACTTTTCCATAATAGCCATTTTGACGTGTCATTGCAGAGTGACCACATTAACATTGATCCTGTTCCGTTTAGCTGGCCCAGGGTTCTGGTACTTTGCGTTCTGGTTCAGTGGAATGGGAGCCACACATTAAGAAGCCCGTTATTCATTTGCGCAATTACACCTCTGTTTACCCTACTATTACAAGTCGAAATGGCTGAGAAAAGGTCCTGTTGGGTAGGAAATGGGCATCTGGGGGAGGAGCCCTTGCGCATAAACTCTTTGCTGCTAGGTAAACTTTGCAGAATTATCACCGTCAACCAGACCAACACCTTGATTAGAGGAGACAAAGTATATAGTCTGCTATAGTTTTTCTTGTGCTGGTGTTGCCGGGGAAACAGAGGCACGCAATAAAGTAATGACAGTTCACGAACTGGCACCGGCACCAACACAGAACCAATATAAGGGTAATGCTGTTGGAACATGGATATGAGAGAGGCTAGCATTCCCCTACTGAGCTCCCGTGTCAAAGATCTCTCTCTGTGGTAGCGCCATCTGTTGTTGATAGCATGTGATTAAGTCGAAAGCACTTGGAGGTGCTTGTCAGGACCCATCCTATTACAGGATTCATCTGGTGCATAAGCTGTTGTGTAGTAGAACACAAGGCAACTTCACTTCCAGGTGTGTGTGTCTATGTGTGTGTATGTGTGTGCATCTGTGTGTGTGTGTGTGTGTGTGTGTATGTGTGTGCATCTGTGTGTGTGTGTGTGTGTGTGTCTTTGTCTGTGTGTGTGTGCGTCTTTGTCTGTGTGTGTGTGTGTCTTTGTCTGTGTGGGTAGGTGTTTGAGTGCATGGGGGCTCCTTGTAGAATTGTATCCTGGTCAAGTGCTGTATCAGCTGAACTGTGTAAAATATGGCTGACTGAGAGCAAGTCAAGATGAGGCCATTAATACAAAGGAAAACTTCAACCCACAGCATCTCCGTGTGTGATGGTAACACATGAGAGGGCCAATAAACAGGAGGTGGTGGAGAGAGAGAGAGAAAACTACCTCACTAGAGCCCAATTAAAATGGCCACACCACATCACTGCTTCCTTTTTCCCATACAGGGGTCCATGGCCTTGTTACTTGGGATTCCGTAAAGAAATGCGTCATGGTACAGATAAATTGATTTGATCTTCCAAAACTCCTGGGGGCCGCAAATGGGCCTCGGAGCACAGCGATAAAAGAAGAGAGCAAAGGCTGCATTTGTGAAACTCTAGCATGGGCCATTTCAGCATCCTCGCAGGGCCAAACAGCTGATTTTTGTCATTATATCCTGGTTTTGATGGGAGCCAAGCCTGCGATGAGTGATTCTCAAAAACCCTCAGTGAATCACCATTGAGAGCTGCGGGGTCAAAGGTGATCGGCTTTGTGACCTCACCTTCATCCCTGTGGTCTTCTGGCATTCAACCACTTCCTGCGTCTCTGGTGTGCCGAGGTGCTATTTAGGTGTGGCAGGTCATATAAAGATATACGGCCATTATAAGACTGGGGCTAGAGAGGCCAGACAAGGCCATCCGCTATCAAATGGAACTCCTTCATCCCATTAGGTTGAGGTTTTTTTTACATCGCACAGGTCATACAGGGGCAGATTTGTTAACATAGAAGTGTTTGCTAATCTCTTCATTTAACAGCTTAAGGGATGGACTCATTAAGTTATATTTACCAGTTTATATCCTGTACATTCGTGCATTTAACAGCACAGTAAACATGTAAATCTTCCCACAGACATCGGAGGTAAATTTGTTTGAAATTTCGATCTAACTGCAGCGTTCATTAGACTTGTGACATCATTAACATCCGATTGTGTCCATTTATTGTAATGATATCCTGAGTCATTACTGGTGCTCCAGTCAGGAGTCATCCTCTGGGATTGTTCTAACATACGGAAATTGCACGTCTATACTTAATGGTTCCTGTCTTCTCCTAATGTAAATATTTGACTGGCTGGACCATCAGTCTGCTCAAGCAGCGCCACTGACATTTAAAAACTCTAGCTTTCTTGTTTGCTTACTCTGACAAAGTGCACTCCCAACGAACCCCACATGACGTAGCGGAGAGTTTTATGCTAAATGTTGTGTTTGGCTCGACAGAGATGTGAAGAATAGATTGACCTGAATGTTAATGTACTGATCAATGTTGACTACTGGTCTTTCTGCACACAGTATGTTACAGCTGCTGCTATTTTATGCTGAAGGTAAATTATGCAGCAGACTCTGATGCCGTCCTGTGTGACATGTATAAAACAAGCATGTGAAGAGAAGATAACACGAACTGTGTTTGCCTCATGACACAGTAATATTTGACGGAAGGGACAAAGAACACTCGAAATAATCACTTAAATGCAGTACACCATCAATGAACAAGATGGTGTACTGCAAATATTGAACATACTGCATAAATATCTTGAAATAAAGCTGCAAATGGAGTTTTTCTGCATATTTGTTTTTATATTTTATCGATCACTATGGTTTGTTTTCACGTGCTAATGGATCACTCTTGGCTTGGTAAAGTCGGGATCTAAATACGATCAAGTCAGTATCATTTTCTGAATTTAAATGTGATGTTTTGGCTTTGAGCCAGAGAGCTGCAATTTTACAACCATTTAGTATGTGCATCAGTGCCACTTGAAAATAGTGTCAGCCGGTATAAAAGAAACATATATAAACAGGAAAAATGGCAAAATACACCATTTAATTAGTCCTGTGCCTCCTGAAATAATAAAACTTCCGCTGGGCCCCCCCTTATTGCGATTGTGTTAGCAGTGGCTAGGCTAGCACTGCTAACATTAAAGCTAGCTCTGTCAAACCTGGTACTACTACTATTTCTGCAGCTGCTGCTACTTCTGCTACTGCTGCTCCTTCCTGGGGTGTGATGTGAGATCATTTAAACCACTTACCCATATTTGAACTCTTTTTGGGAGCCGCCCACCGCCCTACCCGGCCTCTGATTGGCTTGTTCAGGGTTCCTTTAGGCGTGTTGAGAACGATGGTTCAAGGTCACAGCCGATCAGAGGAAGAGAAGTAGCAGGTCTTTAAAGACTCCGGGGAAAACAACACAACACAAAAAGCTGAATTTTAAGACGATGCTACACTTTTTTTTGGGGGGGGGGGGGTACCACCTGACATAACTGTCTACCTTGACAGGAGATGTTTAATTTAGATATTATTTCACTATCAGTCTCAAGATATTGAAGGCAGGCAGCACAGCACAGTTTTTACTATATGATAAGAATATAATTAACAATGCATAAATATGTTCATTTTTAATGTTGCCACTGGTAATTTTGGCACATACTAATTACTTTGTACTTCAGTGTAGCTTCACCTTAATTATGAAATCATAATTTAGCATTTCATTTTTTTTTATATCCATTAGCCAGCAATGTATTTCCAAAAATTTATATATGTAATAAGAATATGGGGGGGAAATATGAATGTGTGGCATGAATGTTTGATTAAGTGGGCCTTTAATAAGAAACATGACTCTACTAGTGGGAAAAGTTAGTGTGGAGCTGTGCACTGCTGCCTGTCCTGATCAGGACTTGTTTTAGGAATAGAGCTCATGTTATTTGTGCTCACATCCAGATGATATCCCAGCATAACGATAGGACATCATCTGGAGCTTTATATTGGGCTTATCTGTCATGAGATAAAAGGGTTTTCCTTCTGGGTCATCGTAGCAGTGACAGTACCTCTGTGCAAGTACGTTTTAACAGTAATTAATTCAGATGCAGTCTAAATAACTGAATATAGATATTCTCAAAATGGCTTGAGACCATTTTTTTTTTTTTTTTTTTACATGTAATAAAAATAAACTGCATCTCATATTGCAAATTTCATTCCTTTTGTACTGGCAGACTGTCAAATAGTTTGCGGGTATGTCATCTCTGTTTGGAGCCTCTTTGTCACGTTCTAGTAATGTCACATGGGGAGGTTCGCTTCAATTAAAAAAAAAATGTACCGTTTGTTAGTTTCATGAGCTCTCCAGACACCATTAGACTGGCAAGGTTCACCCTCAAGACTCGTAGACACTTTCTTCCTCAGATCTACCAATGCAGCTCTTAAACCAGAAGACATTCAACACGCATCTTCTTTGCATTTGTCTCCTGCGGTTTACGGAACCCAGCGCATATAGAAGATTCACGTCACAGTCACCATGTTGCTGTCTGACAAGGTGGCAAACAAGACCATCGCACCACGGCCCTCGCGCTTCGCACGTCTCCACACTGCTGTTGATATCAACTCCTTGCTTACATGGATCCATAACAGACAACGTTATCTTGTTGCTGCTCCTTAATTGGGTCCGAAGTGTTATTTCATGCACTCAGTCAGAACATAATGATAGCTCAAATCGAAATCGAGAGAAACTCTGCGCCCCAAGCAGTTGTGTAGTCCATTCAGAGAGAGATGATGATTTGCTCAGTTGCATGGATATGGCGTTTGCCTCCTGCTGCCTGCAGTCCTTTAAACTCTCCAATCTGTCCTCGCAGGTTATCAGGCCAGTTTGGTACACTTAAGAAACATTCCATTAGGAAGGTAGTTTGAATTTGGCCCCGTGATACACAGCATACACATGCATAACAAATCCAAACCCTCATTAGAGGACAAACAGATTGACCATTTTCATTCAGAGCATTTATGCAAAATTGAATAGAGCTACTGTATGTTGGAAATTTTGGCATGTTGTTGTAATTGCAGCAATTCATTATGGAAATGACGTTAGTTTCTTGGCAGAGAAAACATCCACTCAAACATGCTCCGTACATATATATAAACTTGCTGGTCTGCTTTTGATGGTTTTCATTTGTGCAGTTCCTAAACCACAAACTAATAACTGAAGATGGGTACAAGATAAGGGAATATTAAACTCACTATAATGGAGGGATTGTACATTTAGTCGTTCCCTGTGATTTCCAGTGGTACAAATAGCTTAAAAACCATTAAGATATGAAATTGATACCGTGTGGTCTTCATCTGCCACGCTGGCACAGAAAATACCCTCTTCCGTATCTTGCTGTGTGTGAATATGAGTTGAGAAAATGCGAGAGAAACATCCCTCAATGACGGGAGACACTCCTGCTTCTATTGGGGACATTTATTCTCTTTTTCTCAGGAATTTCTTTTGTTTTTTTAACATTTCCAACCCCTCCAGCTCCCAGTGCGCCACCACAGCAAGTGACAGTGTTGACAGTCGGGAGCCATAATAGCACCTCCATCAGCGTCTCATGGGACCCTCCCCCCTCTGACCAACAGAATGGTATCATCCAGGAGTACAAGGTAAACTCAAAATGCATTTTAATAATGTACCTGTGCAGCCGTGCAGTGAATTCTGACCGGTGTGCCTGTCTCTGGCAGATCTGGTGTTTGGCCAACGAAACACAGTTTCATGTCAATAAGTCTGTGGATGCAACCATCCGCTCAGTGGTTGTCGGGGGTCTGCAGACTGGAGTGCAGTACCATGTGGAGGTTGCTGCAGGCACCAGTGCAGGAGTGGGGGTGAGGAGCAAACCCCAGCTCATCATCTTAGGTAATCCACTCACTTACACACACACACACACACACACACACACACACACACACACACACACACACACAGACAACACCAAACCTGGAGTCAAATTAAATGACCTAATCATGTGGTACCAAGGTCTCCAGCACGGATTGGAGGTCTGGAAAAATGATTTATCAATTTAGGGCACTTGAGGAGAGAAGATTGCGCTTCACAACACAGACATCTACTGAGAAATCAATAGCGGTTCATTACATGTAGTGTGTGGTAACACTGCCAAGTACTGTTAGCCATATCAATAATCCTCTTCAATATGTGGGCAGCTGCCGCTAACAAAGTAGAGAGTGTTTCTGTTGGAGCTTATCAGCCTATCACATCTGATAAAATAGCTAAAGGATGCTCAGAGTACATAAGCCAGGAATCAATATGAGAGCCAAAGCCAGATGCTCTTCATCTGTGACTTTTGACTGATATATATAATAACGCCCTTAACACACAGCAAGAGAGGGAAACACAGGCCTGCGGACTGAGGCTTAATGATGGTGTGGTGGTTTGGGGGGTGGGGGTGGGGTGGGGGGGTTCCTGCTGGAGACTGTGAATCTAATTTCACAGCACAGTAACTGCAACGGAAAATCAAACTCCGTCAGAGCTGCTCTGTCAATCTCATGTCTTGCAGCTCAAGTTGATAAGTGCACTGCTGAATTGATTAACTCTGCCCACATATTGGATGCACTGATGCTGTTGTTTGTTTGTTTGTTTGTTTTTTTACCACTGGAGCCCTATTTGTTTTTCATCTACTCATAGCCTCATGGTATATGTTTGATTTGTGCTTTATTTCATGTTCACTTTGTTGTTTTTTGTCCGCTGTTATTCACATTTCTTTCTTTTGTTCATCCTATGCTCTGAAACAAGTCAAGTAAGAGATACAGAATTATAAAAATCCATTGACACACCAGAAATATATTGGCCTTTTGTGTGTGTGTGTGTGTGTGTGTGTGTGTGTGTGTGTGTGTGTGTGTGTGTGTGTGTGTGTGTGGGGTTCGCCCAGGTGCGGAACTGAAGGATGTAATGACGGGGTCGGAGGGCAACAATAGCATCTCAGATGTGGTGAAGCAGCCGGCCTTCATCGCTGGTTTGGGAGGGGCCTGCTGGATTGTCCTCATGGGCTTCAGCGCATGGCTTTATTGGAGGAGGAAGAAGAGGAAAGGTCTCAGCAACTACGCAGGTAAAAATCAATTTACATGGTTCTGCATCAACGCAGAAGCTCAAAGCACAGTTGATCCCTCTCTCTCTCTCTCTCTCTCTCTCTCTCTCTCTCTCTCTCTCTCCAATAAAAGCTGATGTCATCACAGATTTAGCTCAATTTTAGGTGCCTAAAAATGCAGAACAACATAAATGTATTCAGCACAGATGGAAATAGGCTCTATTTACTTTCTATTCACTGTGCATTGATGTGCATCAACTGTGCTGAGTTCCATCAGCAATGCACATCAGCGTTCCAATACATTCATGTGAGATAAGTAATTTAAGATCCCCTTCCATTATCAGAGCATGGCTGATGTTGTTTGCACATTAACATGAGCCACGTCCAGGTTTAGGAGTGAAATATTCCTTGATCCCTCTGTGAGTCAAGCATATAGCAGTGTGTGTGTGTGTGTGTGTGTGTGTTCCATTATCATAATGCAGCGTCGGTTGCAGTCACTTGGTGAGAGACCGCCGTGATTTCCTAATTCAGTGGGGATTTACATGATTGAGTGCTGCTCCTCTGATCCCCTTTTCTGAAAACAAATTGAGGAATTTAATTCCAAAACACCAAAACACATTTCCATTTCAGGGATGATTTTTTATTTATTTATTTATTTATAATGTAAGTGTCAAGATGAATTGATGCAAACAACAATTTTACCAAAGAAAAGGAAAGAAAAAGAGAGAAATCAGAACAAACACATTGTTCCTGTTCCTGTCTTTGCTTGCTCCGATTTTCATTGTGACGCTAAAAACAAGGACTGCACAGATGCCTCCAGCCCAAAAAAAAGGGTCAAATGTGTTCATCTTCATTGAACTTTGCCCTAAAGACAGTCGGGACCCTTCAGAAAAGGCTGAAATGTCGTGATTTTGTGTATTTCCCCCCAAAGTTTCATTAAAATCTGATCCCTGACACATCATCAATAACAGATGAGCAAACAAAGCAAATATTTTCTCACCTGATATTGTTTTAAGAAAGGCGTTTTGGAATGGAGGGTAGCTTTTTGTTGTTTGTGCATACACAAATGCGTAATTTAATATGAACGCTCTCACTTTCTTCTTTGCAGTTCAGTCCTTCACCTTTACCCGCGCAGGTATGCTTTTACTCCATACTTTAAAATGTCACACGACTTCTTCTTGACAGCAGGAATATGTTTGTCGCTCAAACTGATTGTAAAAAATAATACTTAACTGTTTTCCCTTCTCTTATAATTTCCCCTACAAGTTACATTCCAAAGAGACAGAGGCCTGATCAGAAATGGAAGGTGAGATATTATATTAACTTCTAATCAACCCCCACCCCTCAGAAAAAAAAGACCTTCAACTAGATCTTTCCCGCTGACATTTCAGTTCCGCGCAGCTCCGTCCACCTTCTCCACGACGGGGAGTTCTTTATTGTCGCACCTGAAATGAAGGGGGATTTCATGATGAATAGAATTTGCATACATATCCCAACGTTTGCCGTCTACCTTTCTCATATCACAGTAAGATTTGCACTAATGTATACTGGATGAAATCATTAATCGCTCCTTTGATGTGGGTGCTAGTAATTAATGCGGCTGGGCTGCTGTTTTATTCACTGGCTCTGTCTCGGTTCAGCTGAGGTTGAAGCTGGCAGAGCGAGAGGTCGTGACAGGAGGGGAGGTTACCGATGTGAAGTACTCAGTGGCGATTCCTACAGGCGTGAAACAACAGCCTGATCAAAATGCCACAAAAGAAAAAGTCAAGCCCGTTTTTGTACCCTCTGACATGAGCAAAAACTACAAGAGCAGCCATGTTTCTTTTGCAGAAAGAAGGAATGAGAGCCATCTTCTTGTTGTTTTTTTTTTTAATTCCTCCATGTCACACCTAAGCAAGCAGATAAGCCCAGAGCCACAACAAATAATGGACTAAAAATAAACACTTTCCAACCTTTGTGTGTGCATTTCACCACAGCTTGTATACACACAGACACACACACACACATGTGTATTATTGTGTTAGGATTGGCTTGAGCTCCTGAGTAAATGTATGTAAATGTATGTATGCCGTGTATTTTAAAATGGAAATTATTGATGTAATTGTTTGAACACCTTTGAGCCATCATCAAGTCAGCTGTAAACAATTCCCTCGGCACTTGGCAAATCAGACTCAGTGGAAAATTCCCCGTGTGGTAGCACATTAAGTAAACATGCGAACGGGACGCACGAGGCATGAGAATGTTTTGCCGTATTTACAGCAGCTGATACAAAGTGGTTGTGAATTATCTCTTCCTTTTTTTTTTCTCCTTGAATTGATGCTCACAACTTCCTTACCTTGATGTTAAAACCCGTTTTCACGACTGCTGTATTTCACCAAGACAAAATGACACGGTAGCTTTCCTAAACCACCTAATGGGCTTTTGCTGTCTCTGTTGCCATGGAGACGGTGCAGCAGTATAGCTGCTCTGCCAGAGGCAGTGCATGATTCTCAATTTAAAATGTAAATTTCTGTTGTGCTAAGGCTCTAAAGTGGATTTAGTGTGTATTTAGGCCTCCCTTGCTTCTCCGGGGAGAGTTTGGGGTGGTGAAGTCGAGCAGAGGCAGGGTTCTGATTTATGGACTTGCCATTTTATGTCTTTGTTGTTTGTGCACTGGGATGTTCCACAGGCGAGAATATGCTGAATGGCTTTTCACATCAATTTGTTGTTGATGCAGCAAGAAAAAAATATTGTAGCAATCTGGGCTGGATATTTAACAATGTCACCGGTCCTCTTAATCTTAACTCCCTCCATCCTCTCTTTGTCTCCTTCATCCTCTCGTAGTCGCCCAGGTCTGTTGAAAGCGGGTGACCCAGGCCTGCCCTGGTTGGCTGACTCCTGGCCCTCCACAAGCCTCCCAGCCAATGGTGGATTAGGGAGTCCGAAGGGCAGCAGCAACTTTGGCCGAGGAGGTAAACATAAACAGGGTTGGGTGATGGGAGTAGACTCTTAGCATCGCCCGGTCAGACAGTTTTGACGTTCATCCTTTGCTCAGCACAGTGACAGGATATGACACGTGCACAGAAATTAAAAAAAAGCCTTTGAGGGATGTTCTTTACTAATGTGATTTGACAAGCTTGATATTTGGCTTCAATTTGCGGCGTTAGCGTCTACTTTTTGCTGCTTTTTCTTCCTCATACCCTGCCATTGTAGATTTTGTTGATCGCTCAACTATGTGTGTGTTATTGTGTCTTTGCATGTTGGTCAGCTTCAGGCTTTACACGTGGCTGACACTAGAGCTGAAGGTTAGCACAGTTTGAGTATCCCTCTTGTGAACACTCCACCAGGCTCCCACAGAGCATTGCATGCTAATTATGGTTGTAGATAATCACTTTCATTTATATCAACGCCATTGGAGACCTGTATTTAACGAACACAGAGCGTCAGAACAGCAGGGAATGTTAATGACCTTAAAGATCATTAACTTCAAGTCAACTTATCTCTCCATGATCCTTTATCCCTTGTTCCTTTTGTCTCAGATGTTTTACCGTCAGCAGCGGTTGAGAAGACTGGCACCATGCTGTCTGATGGTGCCATCTACAGCAGTATTGACTTCATGGGGAAGGCAGGCTACAGTAGCCCAGCGCGAGGCAGTCAGCAGCCCACCCCCTACGCCACCACTCAGATACTGCAGTCCAACAGTTTCCACGAGCTGGCTGTAGATAGACCGGATCCCCGCTGGAAGGCTTCTCTTCAAGCCCAGCAGGAGATAGCAAACCTGGGCTACTCGCTAACTGACAGACGACCTGGCAATAGTAAGAATCACGATGAACCGTGCAGTAAAAGCATTAAATAGTTTCATTGTAGCGTTACTGCAAGGGAGTTGATAAGCAAAACTGAAAGAGCAAAGGAGAAGAGAGGGGTTTTATTTACATATTCACTGAAAATGGACCCTCGGGATAATGTTCTTAATTACTCCTCTGTCTTCATCAGAGTTCTACCCCGGGAGCTCATCTAGCCTAGAAATGTCACACAATCATGACGCATTTCTTTGGGGTTAACTTGATTATTGATGGCGGAATATCTTGTGTTATTTTTGCAGCATATATACGTTTAGTATATTCACGGAGGCAGGTTTTCTTTTTTTTTCTTTTTTTTTTTGTATGCACTATCCGCAATGTGCTCAGTTAAATGTCAGGCTTAGCAGAGATAAAAGTAGAGCAAGCTGCATGGAAGCAACTTAAAGTGGTTTGCCGCAGGTTTTTGATGCCTCTTCAAGAAATGTCACTGTTTAGAAAAAGTCTTTAATTCACTGTCAGATCACAAAAAAGAGATAACGACCAGAAGATATTTTTTTAGGGGAAAAAAAATGGTAGCAAAGAAAGGCAGTGTGTGTCTGTGCGAGAATTAATCTTATTTGTGTGAACATTACGTTGAGGAGACTAAACTCACTCCCCTCTTTACCTGCCCTCAGGTGCAAAGGTTGGCAAGAAAAAGAAGGTGAAAGGTGGAACAAAGACAGCTAAATCAAATGGGACGTGCTGGGCTAACATGCCCCTGCCTCCTCCACCTATGCACCCTCTCCCCGGTACTGAGGTTGACCTTGACCGCTACCCCCAGGAAAACCATGGAGGAGGGTAAAAGATACTTTCATATCTCATCAATCTCTTCACACAGAAAAAGCAAAGAAACACACGTAAACATCAAGGTCAACATATCCTGCACCTGTGTCCAGTGTGTGTGTGTGTGTGTGTGTGTACTTGGTTTTTGTTATCTTTTGGAGACCTTTTCTGGTATAAACACTAAGCTTATCAGGACCCCTAGTCCTCATGGGGACCAAAGACCGGTCCTGATGCGGCAGAACTTCATTTGTGAACACCTGGTCAAAGTTAGAGTGAAGGTGTAAACTGCAGTTAGCTTGAGGTTGAGGTTAGGCATCAATTGGTTAGGGTTAGGGTTTGGATTCGGGCTTGGGTTTGGATATTCACATGAATGGAAGTCAGTGGAATGTTGGAATAAGGAGAGCTACGCAAACCTGTGCGTGTGTGCGTGTGTGTGTGTGTGTTTGTGACTTTAGCAGCCTGTTCTGCTAATATAGAAGCAGGAATTTGTATATAACTTGCTGATGGAAGAACGGAACAGGAAAATATGTTGTAGACTATTAGTGTCATCAAACTCTTCCCGATCCTTATACCATAAATATGCTGTTCATCTTTTACCACCTGCTGGTCAGCTATGACCACAACAGTTGGGCCCCACCCATTTCTGTTCCGACCTTCCGCCACCCTAATTTGGACAACGATATAGATGAGGAGAGAGGTCCCACTCCTCCCCTGAGAGGAAGATCTTCCTCGCCAGCAGCTCCTTTCAGCCAACCTTCATCTTCCTCTCTCAGCTCTGCCCACCATGAGGAAATGCAATCCATCTTGCAAGCCCACTTGGATGAGCTGACCAGAGCTTACCAGTACGAGGTGGCCAAGCAGGCATGGTGAGGAGCTCCAGCATTGTCGAGACTACCATTTTTCCATAATTTGCTATTTACAACAGCATGAATAAAAAGGGTGAAACTTGAAAGATACATTTGATTTGCAGTGCGGGATAGAGGATACCTTTAATTTCATTCCCTCCAATGATAGTTGGCTCTCCCATATCATCAGCCAATGTTTGAGTGCATTATAATGCTGCTGTTTACATTTGTCAGCATCCGTGATTTTATATGCTTTTTTTAAGGCGATAAGAACCAGTCTCTATTGATAACGCCTCCCCTCGGTGCATTGGAAAACTTGACAAGTCCGTGGCAGCACATGTCGGATGGTAATAAGTGGCTTTAGTCTAACATGCTGTTCTGACATCTGTAAATAGAGTTGGTAATTATGCATGCGTCTCCTCTATGGCGGGATGTAAGCCATCATTGAGGACAGCTGTGGGGGAGATAACAGGCATGTTGGTTACAGCCCTGCCCATCCAGATATCCTTTATCCAGTCCAATTACAACTCCATTGTGTTAGCACAACGCACACCAGCGCTGAGAATGTAATCAGTGAAATCACCCTGCACAGGCATTCATCGTCTCTACATATGGCATCTATGTTTGCTCTAATTCTGCATTTGCACGACTATCTCTCATTGCTGTCTGACCTCTTGTTTGCTTTATTTTGATCATTAATATGCAATCCCCCCCCACCCCTCCACATGGGCTCAGGCACATGAAGAGCAGTCCAAACGTTCCCAACACCCCCATCCCTCCGATGGACTTCATGTCCAGTACACTGGGCTCTGATTTGGGAGACTCTCGCCTTTCTGAAGATGAGGACGAGGATGAAAGATACGCCGTAGTGTCAAAGAATTTGTGTGGCTTTGAATACACTCCTGGGCACGGCGTGGATAACCTTGAGATTTCAGGTATGTTAGATGTCTGGGTTTTATTGAAGTTATTAGCTATGAAATCTGATCAAACTCGACCCAGGCTAGGGTCCCCAGACCCTGGACACCAGGAAGAACCACAACAGCACAACAGGATCTTTAGGCTGCAGGTTTCGGTGGTGACTCTACTCCAGGCTATTGGTAGCGTATTTATCCAACATCTAGGAACAGTGATTGACACCCAAAGGTGATGTACAAACCAACAATGCGTCAAGTAAAACCTACACTCACCAATTAAAATGATTCCGACTCAAACCCCGGCTACACTTTTGTCACTTTAAGTCGTCGTCAAAGAGCTTTCCAGGCAGTCTGTTAAAAGTTACTTGAAGTCCCTCTTGTGTAGACTTCAAAATCATAACGTAGACTATTAAAAAAAAAAGAAAAAAAAAGGGTTTGACAGGAAAGTCTTCATGTCTAACGTTTAAGATTTGATGCATTTATAAATAAGGTTTTTTCTGGAGGAGAAACTTGAAGGCTTCTCCCACAGGGACTGAATTATACCATTTTTAGACTCCATTGTTTGATAGGTTAACAGATTGTCTTGTGCGTTTGAGAATATGTATTTTAATATTCCAGTTCAGGACACAATGGAGGTCAGGCTGACTAAAAATATTTACCACTATTAGAAATGCAAACATTTCAGTTAGCTGTCACATATTGCACTTCAGAAGCGCTTCAAGGTAGATGGAGGAAATATCCTCTGAAACGGGGAACAAAGCCGGCGTGGTAGCAGTATAACCACAGGGGGGTGCTGTTTTACCCTTGAGATTAAAATGTGACAATCAACATGAATATTTTAATCAAATGGGGTTGAAATTCTTGCCTAAATATTCATAACAAAACTAAACTACACACCAGCAGTTTGCAAATACAAAACGACGTATCAAACTAATGCACAAAATATTTGTTCCCAACTCAAGCCCTGAGTGTTTGAGTTGGATCGGGAGGGACACTTAAGCACAACATATTCCACATACATATTTAATTATTTGATGCATTTGTGTTTGCAAACTGCACATGTTAATGAAAATTAATGTTGACATTGAAACACGTGTTAAATGTCTAGTTTTTTTTATTTATTTCCAGTGTTGTTGATTTCAGTAGTAGCACTCTACCGCTTCTACGACTGCCCCACCTACTCATTCCACATCATACGTCAGTGTCACTGTGTGTGAGCCAAAGGCTGCTTGTTCAGACATGCTTAGCCAAATCTTTGTCTTCATTTCTCTCTTCCTCCTGCCAATTGTAGGTAAAAGCTCCCAGCAGTGTCGCACAAACAGCTCGAGCTCAGCAGATTGCGGTGCGCAGAGCACGCATAGCCTCGGCCACAAGAGGGCACCACTGACTGGCCTCCACCCTCACACAGACAAGGTTGGGACTCTGCCCAGACGGAAAGACTCCAATGTAGACCGTGAGTTAAGAGCCTCAGCTGTTATTTGTCAACAGATCTTTTATTGTAGAATTTTCCATTGGGAACGTCTCCATCGTAATGCCTCGTTTGTGTGTGTGTTTGTGTGTGTGCGTGTGCGCACGTGCCAAATATCCTCATATACCATGCACTCAACAGCCCACACACCCGCTGTGAAGTCCCTGAACAGTGTGGGATCCCGCATGCACAGCTCGTGGGCAGCTGCAGCCCCAGACCCCTCTGAGGAGTGCATGGTGACCGTGTCAACGCTGGAGCGCCAGCATATGGCTTCCTGGAGCGGCAGCACAGCATCCGGCAGGGCCACCATGAGTAGGGGGTCCCACAAGAGACCTGCCACAGATCCCTCCCACAACGGACATCTCCCCACAAGCTGCACAGAGAAGAGGGATCACTGTAAGTGTCTGCACATTCACGTAACCGAGGCCTCTGGCTCTATGTGCAGAGATGATATGCAGGCTTCACTAGAGTTAACGATATATTTACTGTCACCCTCGAGAAAATCACAAAATATTTTCAAATGACTCACAAATGTAAATAAACAAATACCAGATTTGCACATATTATCTCACTTTTTTCGTTTAGAAAAAGTCGAGTATCTGGTTGCGAAGGTAAAGGAAGGAGTTTCTGGTAAATTTGCGGAAACTTTTCAGAAAGTTTTCTTGTGAGTTCAGCTCTTGAATTCCTGAATTTTGGTTTTTGTTGTTGTTTTTTTGAACAAAAGAATTGCACATTTTCCTTGGCAATAAACAGGAATGGCCTGGACATTTACTGTATACTGTAACTTAATTCAACAGCACTTTTCCTCCATCACAGGCTAAGACTGTTAGCATCTACTGCAGAGCTAAATGTCCAGTTCATTCACATATATTCCTGTTAATTCTCAAGGAAAGCTTCCAACTTTGTCACCCTGATAAAATCCCACCAGCTTCTCGAACCTGAGGAGAATCCTGGGATGTAAACTGAAAATATTGAGCAGACCCTCTCAGTGGCACCGAGCTTCTCACCCGCTCTTGTGTTGTGTCTACCTGCTGCTCTTCCAGAGTCTCGGTGAATCGTCGCTCCCTGCAGTTGCTGCCTGTCCCGGGACACCTTGTTTATAAGCGCTATGAGATTTTTTTTTTCTCTCTGCGAGCGACACAGAATGGTGGTTCTAAGACGGAGCGGAGACAGAAGGAGGAAACATCGTGCGAGATCGAATGCAGAGCTGTAAATGTCATGTACAGACACAGACACCAGTCTCACAGTGTTCCTTTCATCCCCCTCTTGAAAAGAGTATGTTATATGTCCGCTTCTATTTTCTGTCACTTGGTGTACAACGATTCACACGGAGGAGATGAAGAAGGGAAAAAAACCACAACAAAATGACTAATTAAAAAGAAAAAGGACTTGCATCATTTGTAAATATCAATTTTTTTTTTATGTTTTTCTTTGTTTTGCTTTGCTATGCAAACCAAACCTAATGTCGTCTTTTTTTCTCTTTTTTTTGTGTGTGATTTATTACAGTGAGTCAATTTTCATTGATGCTGAAACCATTAGCTTATTTTGATGAAGCTACTGTATTGTTGTACTTTGCACAGAGCGTTTTGGTGAAAATAAGCACAAACCCATTATCAGCTGAGCTGAGGAGGATCAGTGTGGCAGAGAGGGGCGTGTACGTAGAGAGGGGCGTGTACGTAGAGAGGGGCGTGTACGTAGAGAGGGGCGTGTATGTGAGGCGGAATCTCAACAGAGGAGGTGCACTCGGCTGTGCTGGCGTTGTTGAGAGAGAGTTTATTAACAGTTACAGGTGAATACTTGGTTTTAATATACCAAAATAACAAACTGTGTTTTTTTTCTACTCGCTGGGAGTCCTATTATGCATTATACTAACAAAGGTTCTCAGTAAACGGTCACCAGATCATGTTTTAGGGTTTAAAAAGACAAAAAAAAAAAGTTGTGATATCCAAAGTAAAGACGTACGAAAATAAGGGTCACTTCACTGCCACCTCCAACAAGAATATGTCCAATCAAATATATCTGTTCTGGTCTTTTTTTTTTTTTTTTTTTTGTTCAATTTGCATACGGTGATATGATAATAGTGCAATATTTAAAAGACAAGGGAAGCCACAGCGATGTCACCTGAAAACCCACGAGAGGCATGATTTATTTACAATTATATGCGATGCAAAAACAAACAGTAAAAAAAAAAAAAAAAAGAATTGACCGGATTTCGCTACTGCGCTTTTGCGTGGTTGTGGGTTTATACCGTCATCCCTAAAAAGAGGTAGAGACTGAAATGACTGCCAGATCTTTTGAGGAATCCCGTGTTGTTTTCTGCCAACATGTGATGTCTTTCAACTTGTTTTGTTCTGATCATCGTTCTGGTGACGGCTCTCCCTCCGTAGAATCTTTACCTGCCAGATTGGTTTGCCCTCAGGAATACACAGCCAAATACAGTAGGGCCAGGTTTGTTTATTTGTTTTGTTTTTGTTTTTCAGTCATTTGATGCAAAAATAAAATGTGTATGTGAAAATGAAGCGTATTTCTGCTCACACTGCCTTTCGGTCTGTTGCATCCAGCCATTAACGTTCATTCAGGAGGAGGTTTCTTAGAAGGTGTTTCAGATCGGCATCGCTTTGCTCTAAAAAGTCAATTTTATCACATTTACGGACTTTTTTTTGCGGGGAGGGGGGGGGGTGGATTGTTTCATATTTGGGACGAATCCACACCTTTCCTACGTGTTTGAATCCCTCATTGACGTGAGTCCACCTGGACGTGTTTAAATATGAATCAGAAATGTTGGTCTGAGACACGGTGAGCATTCATTCAGTGCATTTTCTCAACCGTATGTGCAAACGTGCCACAGTAAAATATCAAATGCATCACCACATAGTCACTTTGTAAAAAAACAACAAAAAAAAACCTGCTTTGAATCTGATGTCGCACAGCTTGGCGAATCAGCCGTCTCCTCTGTAAGAGCTCACTGCCACTCTGCATAAATCGACAACGGAAGCTTAAAACGCTACTCCGTCTTGACCGAAGCGTGAACTTCCAGCTGGCGAGGGTTCCTCTGCAGAGTTTCCAAATCTATTTTCCATGTTATGTGGAGATTTGCTGGGGGTAGAGTAGCTTCAGGCGATGGTGCAATAAGTGTTTCACGCAGTGTGGGACAGCCTGTCAATATTTGTATGTTGAGACTGATAGACGGGGATTTTGTGCAGACAATGGGCACCGTGTGCAATCCAGCATTTAAGCTTTAAATCCAGCCGGTTGTGTTTTGAGAAGTGCTGGGAGGGACAATGGCACCGGCGCTGTTTTTGTCAGTTCTTAATTCACTTTGACACAATTTTTGGCCGCCCTATTACAGCGGCCAACCCACCTCCCCAGACACTTCAACTACTGTAGGCTCCTCCTAATCTTATCTTGTACTACATGTGAATTTAATGGAAGCGCAGAAATACATAGCCGAGTCCACAGAGCCCAATTACAAGAGTCCGCCTGCATCCACGGAGCAACCGTCCTGCTCCGTACAGACTCAGCTTAATATACCTGCCTCTGGGTGGTCTGCTGGTCACATCTGAGGATTTCATGTGTTGGGGTTTTTTTGTTTTTTTTTTTTTTTTTCTTCTTGTTGGATGAAAAATCTGTTTTATTGCTGAGAAAAGTTTTTTTGTTGTTGGTTTTTTTTCATGAATTCAGTTCTTCACTATTGGGATACTTGTAATGGAGATCCATCATGAGAAAATAAATAATCCAGATGAATTATTGGAATGGCTGTTGGATGAGAGGAGGCTCTAACAAGTGTGAGTATATTTTTTTTTCTGCTGGCAGGCAAATGATTTGTAAGTGATTAATTGGCTAAAAAAAAAAAAAAAACTGGAAAGAAAGCGATCAGGTTGGGAGATTACTGGTAGTTCATTCTGAAATTAATTGCACGAGTAAAATAATTTAAAATAGAAAATCAGAGACGAGAAATTACCAATTTACACAAGGTCTGAAAACTGATAGTTGTAAGTACTTCGATGCAGGATATTACTCCTAAACAAAGTACTAAAACCTCATTACACACAACCGTAGACGTAAGAAGTCAGAAGTATAATATTTTGAAAGGGAATAAAGGTGCTCTGCCTTGTGTTTTGAATAAGAAAAACGCAATGAATTGCAAAGAAGAAAGTTCAATTCCACCGTGTTGAGTTCAGGTACATCACGAGCTGTTGTGTTGTCTGACTGTCAACAGAAATCAGAAATATCTTAATATCACTATACTGCCTTTCATGAAATATTCCCAAGAACCTTTCCACTGTGACTCTGTGTAACCTTGACATGAAAGGCTGATTTGTGACTCATGACATTTGGCTAATTACTGCGTGCTGCTTTACATGGAGCCCACCTGAGACGGCGTGCCCGCCTCCGTAGCTCAGCTACCCTCAGGGTGAGCTAAAGGCCAGGGTCTCCAGGACTTCAGCTCCCTCAGTGACCAATTTATTTTCATCTTGTTCACTCTGACGCTTCTGTTTTCTTTTATGTTGCCACTTCACATTGTGACACTGACACAAAGTAGCTAGTTTAGATAAGCTCTCGCTGATATTCTGCTGGTCCCGGTGAAGAACCAGAACCCGAACCAGCTGCCCGAGGTTCCCCTGTAGAGCGGGTTGATAGAATTAAGTAGAACAGCTTGTTTCTGCGACATCTTGACTTTCATATTATCTGCTGTCATGGTTAGGAAATTATACCAATTAACGTAACAGCCCCTGTGTTTCCTCCTGGGGGCCAGCAACTGGATTATATCAGTACCCAGTACCGAGTCACGTTAAATCTATCAATGTCAGAGTTCTATGTGTGAGAATTAATCTGGGCGAGAGAATAAAGAATAAAGGAGAGAGAGAGAGAGAGAGAGAGAGAGACAGATGTCACCCAGCCACGCGTTCAAGCCCCACACATCGTCAGGTTATGGCGTGCGGTAAGGTGTGTGACAGTTCTTAAGTAGGTAGTTTTATTTGACAGTTATACATCCTGTGTCACCACATGACATCACACTGAAAATTTGTGGAGGAATAAAGTACAAAACAATCAAGACCACAGTATTTTTATTGATGTATTTTTTCGGGTGGCATCTGATGACTGTAGTAAGACTTGGTGGAAGGTCGGAGAAGAAGAAGCCGAGACATCTCTGCAAATCCATTCAAGGGGTTTTTTATTTTTTGTTGTTTTTTTTTGCAATTGCTAATACGACATGATGGCATCGTAGAGGGCAGACAATGACGATGAGGTCACATGTTTGTCATTTCAAAGAGTAGTAAAGAGTTATTTAGAAAGTACACGTAAGTACTGGCGCAGGATTCTTGGTACCAGTACACGTTGATGTAGAAACTTCAGAACAATCACGTCCCTCTTCGTTAATCTGGACTGTTTAATCGAGGAGTAGACGTCCTTCAACTCACGTTTTCTCGACTGTTGATGAATTGTTAAATATTTCTCAAGTATTTTTTTCTTCCATTTAAAAGAACTCATTTTAGACTTTTTATTTTAGCATGTATGTTGTGAAAAATCTGTTTCCTCTCATCCATCACTCCTTATAACCTTTCAAATTCACTTCAGGACTCAAAGTCAGATGCCAGGAGACGATTCGGCTTTGGACGATTAACATCCTCTTCTCGTCTGCCACGCTTGAGTCCCGTCCTGGCTCCGTAAGGACGTGTCCTCCCGTGGCTCACAGACAAAGTTTTTAATGACAGACAGTGATATATTTCCATCAACAAATTGGAATTCACTACGACTGCTGCGAGCTCCACCTCACCACCAGATTGATTATCTCTGACACCTCCTAATTCCTCACCAACTGCCTGCTTTAAGAGAAACTAATCTTCCTCAAACACAACTGCAATAAATTTGGAATCATAAATTTGTACTCCATTATACACACACACACGCATGCGCGCGCTGAAACACACACTCATAACTTCTCATTCAATACAAGTGTCCCCCTATTATTCTCAACCTTGGCCCGGTTCTTCACTGATCTCAAATCGGACAAGTGGCGTTGTTTTCTCACGCCGCCTGTTTATGTCGCCGGCGTGAAACTAATCTGTCATCGCCTCCAAACAACAGCAGCTTCTGCTCGCCTTCACTAAACATTGTTACAGGAAATCCTGCAAGCTGAATGGTTTCATGTACTTAACCAACAGCCCACCAGCTCCACACAGCCTCCGCTGACAAAGAGAAACAGAATACAACTCCCAGTCACATTAGAATTCATCATTAGAGTGGATAAGAATGAGGGAAAAGGACATATGGTGCAGAGGTGTCGGAGGAGACATTTCCACCCACAACACGGGCATCACACACACTTTTGTCTCTAAAGATTTGCCCCATAATGAGGAGCTGACAGCCCTGTGTCATGCTTTTTCCTGTGTCAACCTTCTCAGCAGCTCTGGAGTTGTCACGGCCAGTTTTTTGTCAACAGATTGCACAGAATCTGCTGGATAAATGTGCAGTAATTGAAAATGAAACTTGGCAGCACACACACACACACACACACACACACACACACACACACACACACACACACACACACATACGCTCACACGCACTTAAAGTATCTTGGAACCCAAGGCAAACACTTATGAATAACGTACTCCAGACAGCTGTCCTTGAATTAGTAGACGAAAACAAGTAGACACGTAGAAGGGGACAAACTCATCTGAGGTGTTTTATAAATAGAGCAGTACTTTATATTTATTTCAGAAAATAAATTTCACTGCAATATTGTAATAAATCGAGAAGGAAGTGGTAGTTAAATACAACATTTAGCTGGTTGTGTTTCGTGCGTGACTTACATCTCCTCAGTTTAACAATCATGGATTAGTAGCCTGAACTGCAGGGAAGTGTTATGTTCACACAACTTTCTCACCTGTAATCACAACAGTTAAATGCCACAGTCGAAACTGTAGAATACACTGCATTTGCTGTTGCCGACGATACCAAATTCTCCCACGTTGCACCCTTCTTTAATTTTTTTATTAGGTACTTTGTCATTTTTCACCTCATGTAGGTGTCTTCTAATCAAAGCTTTGTCATTTTTATATTTCAAATCATCAAAATAATGAAAGAAAACACTTCTTTGGACAAAAGAAAACCGTGTTTTTCTTTGTCATCACTTTGTGCGATCAAGAGATACATGCAATACTTGCGTGACATGTTCAATTACTAGGGCGCAGTCGGAAAACGGAGCACCTCGCCGAAAGGCACGACTCTGCCTGCAAGGTGCTGAGCCTCTCCCTCCATCGAGGCTCCTCTTAACCTTGGCAGTTTGTGTTCTGACAAGCCAATTTGGATCGAGCTGGGACCTCAGCCAAGTAAGAGAGTTTAATTGTTCCTAGCTTGAGTGCATCGGCGGACTGTAAAACTTTAAGGTTTAATTAGTGAGAAAGCCTTGAATTATTACAATGATTTCTTTTTGCTCCTGGTGTCAGTCGACCCCCTGAGATGAGTCATCAATCTGGAGATGATATTATGGTCACAAGTTGAACTGTGTTAAATGTTGGGGTCATGCTGACCAGGAAGTCAGGAAATAACATCACGAAGGGACCGTCTCAGTGGAGTCCAGCTAAAGAGTAAAATACACAATTATCATTGCAATATTCAGTAAGTTTATGCATCGAGAGTAACAACCCAAAAAGGTGTAGACTTAAACCTGAGCTTATTAACACAATGGTTTTTATCTCCCCCTCCCATTCCCTTTGTATATAACTGCAATATCCATAACAATTTCGTAATTATCTACATTATAGATGTCTAAGTATAGCCACAGGTGTGTGTCTGTATTTCTACGTATCTTCATTCGTCCACAGGTAAACAAACATGCATGCGGTGAACTTCCTCCAGACTGAAGAGCCTCAGAAGCCTTTTAGCATTTATTCAAACACCTGTTCTCACAGCTTTAAGAGCAGTTTCCACTTTTATTCGTTGGTACCAGGACAAATTAATTTCAGTGCACTGAAGTGAAATTCAGAATTAAATAACATCGGTATTAAATTTTAGAGCTCAGATGAGAGTTCACCTTTTCATCTTCCTCTCTGCTACCAGGGCAAGAAGTCCTTCATATCCTTCCTTAGATATAAGCGTGTTGATAAGCTGCCTTCAAAGAAGAGGATGAATAGGCCCTCATCATCATCATCATCATCATCATCATCATCATCATCATCATCATGGTTGAAAAGAGGCTGCATTCAGGGGTTGTGTGACATCATACCATCACCACGACTAACCTCTGACCTTGACCTCTAACCCTCCGATGTCATCATTTCTCCCTCCTTCTTTCAGCTCCTGTCTACGGTGATGAAGACGAGTCTGGCCTCCAGCAAATCAACTCAAAGACGATGAAGAGTTTTTGTATCACGCTGTGGTTCGATGATGTGTTATTCCAGGTGTGCAGACTTTTAAATATCATCGCGTATCATTTACTCTCTTAGCGGTTTAGAAAGTTTGCATGTGTGTCAGCTTCATATTTGTGTGCTAACTCAAGCTAGCAGGAAGGTTACTAAAACACTGGCTGTGTTTCAGTACAGCGGTAATTCATGCTAGTTACATACACCAGCGAAAAAAATACTTATTTATTCCAAGAGACTGAGTTCTGCACATTAACATTTTGACCCTATAAGATGTCTTTCTTAGAGCTTTCATAACTGACTCAAAGTAAAGAAAAAAACGAACAGCAATTTCCTGGTTTTTACTTAATCGTTATATCATTTATGCTAATTATGCTAATGCAGACATGTAGTCGATGAAATTCTGGACCTAGAAAACATGAATTTAGCCACTGACATCATCTTTGTAAATTAACTTGAGGCTAAATTATAGCCTTTTCCAGCTTTTGGTGATTAGACTTGAGAGTAAGGCCCCTTTTTTGAGATAGGCCACACCCATTGCCCCACCCCCTTGATGACAGGTGGCTATGGAAGCTTAATAATTCCTTGTTTGCCCAGGCTGCCTCCATATACAACATTTCCTGCTAGAAAATAGACTGTCAGACTGACAGATGATGAAACGGTGCTGATGACATCACCTCCTTGACCCTTAATTCAGTGTCACATGGTGGATTCTTATTTGGGACACATCAAACTTTCAAAAAAATGCTTTATGTCAACTTTGAGGAACCTACCCCATTGTTTCCCAGGGGATTGTTTTCCATTTTCAGTCCTGACTATATTGTTCCCTCAAGCAAGCAGCCAGAGCAAATTGAGGACACACAAACACACAAACACACACACACACACACACACACACACACACACACACACACCTGCTATATTGTGTATTCTTAAAGAATTTTGACAGGCTTCAGCTGATTGAGAGGTCCTGTGACAATCTGTGGATGGAGCATTGTCCCAGGCACTTTCAGGGGGAGTCTCTCCAAGACAGGGAGTCTCAGACGGACGCGTACCTTAGGCTGCAGGGCGAGGCCTGCCTCAAGAGGCTGCAGGGCGAGGCCTGCCTCAAGAGGTTCCAGTCAGGCTCGGCTCAGGTCAACAAGGCTGGGCTGCTTCTTGGCAGTAGATGATGAGCGTTAAAGGTCACTGAGGTCATCATCTCTCTCCTGACAGAGAGCCACACGACAACCGTTGTTCCTCTAACTGTTGCTGCACACTGACTTTAAGCTAGCAAACAGATTTTTGTGCTTCCTCAGTGTTACTTTGTCTTTATGCTCTTCATGTCACTCCCTTAATGGCCCTCACTTACAACCACAAACTCTTACCGAGAAAAGGAGAGAGACTTTATGTATTACATGAACTGCCTTTTTAATGAAAGTTCCATTTTTATACTTACCAGAGTACCACACACACACACACACACACACACACACAGGGTGAAAACCTACAGGAGCAATGAAGGGTCCACTGTCTCGCTCAAGTTCACTTCAACATGATCTCCAGAGGAAGCAGGGATCGAAGCAGCGACCCGGCCATTACCAGACAGCCACTTTACCTGCTGTGACATGCCAACCAGTGCACTGACAATAGCTTCTTGAAATGACATTCACTGTTGGAAGCTGTTTTTGATAGTGACACTTAGGTTTAGAGAAAAATGATACTTGGTTATGTGTAGGAAAACTGTCATGTGTAGTGTTGTAAATGGGACTGGGGAGCAAAATGTACCGGAATGTAGTACTGAGGACCAAAAAATAAAAAACACGTACATGAAGTGATTAAGTTTTGCGACTGTCGTAAGACTAGGCAGCATCACCACGGCAACCTCTCATTGAAGTTGAATCATCCAAGATCAGCTGATTTGGCCGCCTCTCAAATCTGAATACAATCAAATAGTAATAATCCGGAAATGTACTTGGAATAGTGATTAAAAACAAGTTTTCATCAGGAAATCAGAATCATTTCTGTCTGACACAAACACACAAACTGTCACGCATACACACACAAACACACACACGCGCGCGCACCGCTGTCTATTTCTGTCAAAGACATGCAACAAAAGGGCAGTGACAGTTGGAATTCAGCATGGTTTAATTATAAATAGTGGAGAAAAAAAATTACAAGTTTTTTTTCTTTCTAATATAATGAATAGGATTCCCAACATTTTGAAATACGACTGTAGGTCAAATCTTGTCACATCTAAACAGTTCTTCACCTCCTTTTTCCATGAAACATTCACATTTTATGGAAACCAAATCTATTCAATAATGCTTCTTGCAGTTGAATATTTTACATGACTGGTTCATGTACTGAAACGAATACAAAATCATTCTATTATATATTCAAAACCCAACTACGCACCCTATAAAGTATGTGTAATTTCTTCAACATTTCAAGCTCTCGAAAACTTTCCTGCGACCAGAAAACGCAGACCATATTACAGAATCTACTTTTTCCTTTTTTTGTGCTTTGGATTGAAAACAAACTCTCGACGTGATTGAAACGAGGGTAATATGTGAAAGCGGGATGAGTAATCTACAGTGCAGACGTACGGAGAGGAGAAATTGACCGTTAGTTGTTGAAGGTACAGAAAAAAACAATTCAAAGTAGGGAAGATGAAATGATGTAGCTGTTCCATACTTAACCCGGAGAGCAGAGCTGGAGGTAACCACCTGCTTAACTCTTTCCCCGCCAGCAGTTTTGAACATTTCCAAAACCAACAAAATATTTTTTGAGAGAATGATTTCATTGAATGCATAAGAAGAAAGAGCAAAGGCTCTATTTTAATTTAAAAAAAAACAAACAAAAACAGATAAACCTGTTTCCTTGATAAGTGCATGATTTTTCCTTGAACAACTGAATACGAGTTGGTTACATCAAAAAACTGTCAATTTTGTAGAAGCTGAGAAAAACTAATGTGATTTTCAAGCTTAAAACTGATGTGGTGTATGTATTGATTCTTTTTTTTTTTTTTCATTCCCTTACGGTTACTACAAATGTTTTCTGTAAAAACATAACCAGGGCATCCATCCTCCTCCTCCGCCCGACTAAAGCGCTCCTACATCGGCCTGGAGCAACACCACGTTCTCGCTTGAGAACCGCAACATTGCTCCGTCCGCAGCGATTTCCGGAGCTTCTCGTTCTCGTTCTCGTTCCCTTGTTTTTGTACCTTGACCTGCAGTTCTGTGTCACAAGGTGTGCAATATCGCCCTCTATCGTATAACAGTGCTAACACAGGTTACGCTAGAAAGTGGCGAGGAAAGAGTTAATGAGCGCGGCATGAACGGTATGCATCGTTACATCTGGTCAGATGCGAGTCCACTGCAAGTGAAAGTTGCTCAGTCAGCCTCTTACTTGAGTTAAAGTTGTGAAGTACACGCTTTTCAAAATACTTAATTATTCAAAAGTACATTCTCTTTTTTTTGTAATGTCATGGTATTTCTGTTGTCTTTTTTTCACAATACTCGCACAATGTTTTCTCTGGTTGGACGGCGAGTTCTTGAAAAGTTTGCGGTAAACAGTAAATATATGAGACGATGTATCATTTTACTGTCCAAAACCTAAAATATTGGCTTGAGCTACGGCCGAGGGTGCTCGAACTAACAACAGCCTTCATAGAAACAGTGGCGTGAAAGTTTCCCATATACAAGTACTTGAAAAATGAACTTAAGAACAAGAAAAAAGTACTTCATAAGTGTTCCACCACTGCGCCGTTGCGCCTGCTGGCTCACCTCTTATACTACTGCAGTGTTGCAGCTAGAATATTTAGTCAGGATTCAGAGAATTTATTATTAGAAAAGGGTTTTATAAGTGACATTAGTTCAACGATTCATCATCAGTAAAGTGATAAATCTGACGTCCTGTGCGGCCCTGCTCCAGGAGTTATGACTAAGGTCACGCCATCGTGGGAGTAAATGGACTCTGTGGAGAAAAAAAAAAGAACCAGTCCATGTTTTCATCATCCAGAAGGGAAGATAAAGCAGTCAAGATGTTAAGTAAAGTCTCCTACAGGAGAATCTGCATGCAATTCTCTCAGTACACACAACAGATAGTTCAATTTTGAATGAAAGCAGCTCAAAATGTACGCAACGGAACGCACAATCACTATCAACATTCATTTTGGTAGACTGAAGTGAACGTATGAAAAGGATTAACAAGACTCTCCTCCAGACTCACACAATAATAATAATAATAATAAAAAAAAACAACAAGTGATTGTGCTTTCATAACCAAAATAGAACAAAAAATACAAAGACAAGATGTACATCACTTATAAAACATTAACACTGTTATATAAAAATTTGAAGCACTTCTGTGGCTGTAAACGATTTACAAGATGTCCGGAAATGAGTCAATAGCAATTACAGTAAAAGAACAAGACAACTCACAAGCAAAGATCATTACATGGACCGCATCAATCATCATGTACAATACTTTTGATCACGTCCACCATAAAATGTGCATTCATCTTAACGGGCGACCCCAAGTCGTTCAGGCTGGTGGAAGCAAGTCGCCCCGGAAACAAACAGTAAGCAGTGCCTTAATATGAAGTCCACATAAATATGAGCTTTTCTTTTTTTTGTTCTTGTTTTTTTTTTTGTTTTTTTTTGTTCCGACACCTAATGGGAAATCTGAAGTAGAAAAAAGAAACAAAACAGCATGTCTTGTGCAGTATTTTTAGTCCCGCCCCGCCCCCGTGGTCCTTCCGCGTGTGAAGCAGCAGGAGGATTTTCATGGCGTCCTCACGAGGCTTCTTTAGCTTTTCTGGAGAAAATAAAACATTGACTGCATTTCCATGGATGACAACAATTAACCAGATCTTTAACAAGACAATGTTTCAATAAACTGTTGACTTGAATTTCTTGTAGATTATCTGTACCGCTTCAAGATAAGTCTCCCCTTATACAGGATTAATAAACAGTTCTAAATGTGTTGTTCTAAACCCTTTATAAACCATTAATTAACAGTTACAATTACTTAAGACCTAATTTCCCATACATTAATGTAGGGTCCCTATTTGGCAAGATGATGGTAAGCCATACTACTACATGTTTATCCATCTAGGTTCAAGTTCTTGCCAAACAGAGACACTGAAATACAGCACTGACAGAATTCAATATAAACAGAGTTCAGCGGTAACAACACAGTGGCGTTTTATTCAGAATATTATCTTAACAGTGTTGCCGCCCATGTCAACATAGCCACTACGGAGATGTCAAATACTTTCAGATGTGTGGTTCCTGGTGTACCTCTTCACCCTGCCCCCCCTGTTTGGTCCGTGAGTCTCCACATGATGTAAAGCTGCATGAGTTGGGGTTGTCTGGCTCCCTTTGAGCTTGACCTGATGGGAAAGAGGGACGACTGTACAGAAGGATGTCCCCAAATTCTGAGAGGAGAGGACGCAGGAAGTGTAAATTAGTACTCTACTACAACTACTGCCTACTCCACACACACACACACACACACACACACACACACACACACACACACACACACACACACACACACACACACACACACACACACACACACACACACACACACACACACACACACACAGGCTAGTACCTGAGTGCTGTCTACTTCTGCTGCCTCCTTTTCCTCCCAGTGGATTCTTGAGCTTGTGACTCTGGTTCTCCCTTTGCTCAAGCGTACCCTCCCTGACCCTGTGAGTCCCGGCGCTGCCTCGTCGACCTCGGGCATCTCCAGAACCCATCCGAGGTAACGTGGCCCCCCTTACTTTATAATCACCTTGGGACATCTGGCTGGTGAAATTCAGGGGCATGAAAGAGTCTGGGGAAACAGTAGGACACATGGATCCAGATGTTAGAGAAACGCCGCAGCCCTTTTTTTTTTTTTTTTTTTTTGGATAAGCCTTTATTATCTTTACCATCATTAAAGGCATCTTTGGGTTGGTATCCCTGAAGCCCAGACTGGTTCTGTTTATGCCTTCTCGGCCTTTTATGAGTTATTGCAGGACTCATGTTGCTGTCTGTGGACATGGGGCTGCTGGGTCGTGGATGCCGCCGGCCTGAAATCATCAGAGAGATTTAACACATAAAAATTGAAATAACAGGGAGGCACGATTCTGAAACCTGGTTTTTACTCTCGGGGATCACAAGTTCAAAATTCCCAATTGGAAACTGATTCTTCAAATAAGCACATTTGATTATGAGGGTACTGCTTCAATCAGAGTCAACCAAAATGTTAAAATAAATAGAAAATAAATCATCTTTTGTGCTCCTTACCTGCCTCCTCGGGGTATCTGCACATACGCAGGCCTACAATGTCCCGCGAAGACGCGACTGCCTGGTTGAAATCTCCGTCCGTGAAGAAGGACCCCTCTGAGGTGCTGACAATACTGGACCTGCCCGATGAGATGTTGTCCTCAGACGCCGAGCCCCAGCTGTTCACCATGGAGCCTGCCACCGATCTGTCCAGATCCCCCGTGCTGGAGGCGGGGGTCTGCTCCAGCCCGTGGAGGAGCAGCTTGTGTGGGGAGGCGTGGTGCAGCTGGTGTTTGTGCTGGTCTTGGTGGTAACGACTTTCATCAAGCTCTGTGTCTGTCTCTTCGTCTGCATTCTCCTCATCCTCCTCTTGTCCTTCAGTATCCATGCAGAGGGGTATGGAGCTGTACGTGTGTGACGGGGAGAGAGGGCAGGGGAGGCTGGTGTTGTTCCCGTCGTGCAGGCCGTTGCTCTGTGGTGGTGGTGGTGCGGTAGGAGGGTGACTGTAGGACACCTCAGGAGGGGATGAGGCTGCTCCTCTGACTGGCGGAGTGGGACAACCATCTGCTCTCTTATTTGAATCAAAACTGATGATGGATAAGAGACGGTTGCCAGATTAGACAATTTTACATGAATGAAAACACTTAGTGAGCATGCTCAGTTCCCTGCACACTTTTTCAGTTTAAATGGCTCTGCAACGGTGAGAGCTGTAGGCCAGAGGCGTCCGGTTTTTGGAAGTCCATGTGCTCATATGTACATCTGAGCGGGACATCTCATGAATACCTGACTGGAATCGCTTCAAATTTGGCACAAACATCCACTGGGACCCGCAGGTGGCAGAATTCGGTGGTCAGAGTTGAAATTTAAGGCCTCTGTCACCTCACCAGTCACATTATTTTCAATGTGATATCTCAGGAACAACCAGAGGGAATTTCCATAAACTTGGCACAAATGTCCACTGGGACTCGAGGATGAACTTTTAATATTTTGGTGGTTGAAAGTCGCACATATTAACTTGTGTGGATGAGCATCACGGTCAAAGTTACTGTAGCATTTCTAGTTTTGTACATTGTTTTTTTGCTTTATTTTCTGCTTCTACTTCCTCCACTCTTCATTTCAGTTGGTAATTGCAGTTACATAAAACCTGCTGTCACAAACTATCTGACCACGGCAGTCGCCAAATTCGGATGTTTTTGCTTTTCAAGTAGCATCGTGACTTCTATACTTCGCACAGGATTGTCATTTGAGAGCAAGTGAAGTAATACCTCTGGTGAGCCGCATTACTGGGACTGTATGTATTCGGAGGGTATTTACGTGTCATTTGTGCTGCTCACCTCTTCTCCATGGGTAGACTGTACTCATCACTGTTCCAGGCATTGACGTGAGGAGGAGACACAGCTTCTCCCCAGCTTACTGCATTATGTTTAGGCGTCTTGGGTCCGCGTATTCCTTTCCTTTGATTCTGACTCCCTGAGAAATGAAAAGAGAAGAGAAAATTATAGAGTTAGTGCTGTAAAAACTGTAAAAAAAAAAAAGAAAAAAAAAGCAACAATTTTTCTTATTTGGTACAATATTTAGAATCAAAAAAGTCCATGATTCTGAAAGGATCAAATGGCCACATAAGAGTAGCTCCTGGGCAGACCTGAGGTGCTGTTGCTGCCTCTGTCTGAGCTGTGGTGCAAGCAGCCTGTGCTGTGATCTCGCATCTGGTTGTAGGGGATAGTTTTAGGATGGATTATTCCTTCACTTCCTTGCAGATGATCTGGAGACAGAGACGAAAAAACAGGTGCATCTTTCTTGTTTTGTTCACCAGTTGAAGGCATAATCACATGTCACCCCTTCTTACCTTTATTGAGCATATTTTGCTCCATTATATTGTACTGCATTTGTGCTGCCATCTCTTTAGGTATTGGAGGAGGATTGGGGGGTTGTTTCCAGCAGGGCATGTCCACAGGCTCTAATATAGCGCCCCCGCTGGCTGCTTTATTCTTGATGCTGGCCTGAATGAGCTGTGTGGTGGCATATGGGATGGGCTCATATGTGGCTGTTGAATCTCCTCCTGGACTTGCATAGCACAAGTTGGAGTTGTTGAATGTTTTAATCTCGTTGAGCTTGTTGGACAGATTCACATCACTGTAGATGGCGGTCTCAGAACCCAGCTGCCCGCCTTGTTTGTTTTCTGGATGCTTTCCATAGTTTGCAATGCAGTCGGCTGAGGAGGACATGAAATAAAGAAGACTGGGAAACACAGCAAGCGTGCTACAGCTCCATATGATGTATCTCAGAGGTTGCTACCTGAATGATGAGCCCAGCCATGCACTAACCTGGACGGCTGTAAGTTGTCATGTTGCTGTCACTGGTGCCGTTGCCATTATTGCAGCAGTTGATGCTGCAGTCCTTGTGATTGGCACATGCATTTGGCCAATTGTCTGGCAGCCACAGCTGATTCAGAGGTTCACCCATGCTGAGAAGGCCAGGTCTGCAACAAGGAGGACTCATTCAAAACCTGCACGTCTCACTGATGAATCAGGAGTGTGGGGTGGATGGAGAAGATTCATCGTTTTACAGTGGGGATACATCTCCCCCTAGTGTTACCATAATGTAACTGCAAGGCTTTCTGTTTGTCTCCAAATAACACAAAGAGACAAAAATATCACTCACCTGCCAGCGCTGCACACAGATTCTCCTCTTTGATAAGCAACTGCAAAGGGGAAAAAAACACTCAAAGTTGATGAACTGTCAAAAGAAGGAAGCTCCAAAGGCAGGGAATAGGCATGAAAGACAAGAGAGATCTAACCTTAAGTCAAAAACCTACACTGGCTTCATACATGTCTTTATTCAAAAGGCATAAAGTCTGATTTTATGGTTTAATGCGAATGAAGACAATACAAATAATTGTAGATGAATTTACTGCTCCGAGCATCACTGCACAAGCAATTCAGCGTTTGTTACTCTTCACCCAGACACTAATGAACCTAACTTCGTGAGCAGCAGGTGGGCTTCTTACACCCTCTGCCTGCTGATCCTTCTACATGCTGCCGTTTCCTTCATGTACTGCAGCAAAGCAATGTGTATGAGGCCTCTGTTCCTACTTCACATACTACCTCAGAGAAATACTGTGACTATTTAATATTACTAAGTTAAAGTTCTTTCTTTTTGAAGCTTTAGTTGAATTAAATCTGCTGTATATTATGAAAAGTTTTTTTTTGTGCTTTGTTACAGTCACTCATATTTCCATTTCTATGTGTCTGGCTATCTATAATAACATTAATGTGTCAGAAAGATTAATACACATTATTACATGGTAATAACAACAGCAGCTAGAGTGCTTACCTGTAGGTGTGAAGGTGAATGATGGCACTGCAGGGACAGACAAAAATATTGCGTCATGCCTATGCATCTACCTTGTGCAGCATGGATGAGTGCATCGCACCAACATTTCCTTACATTTAAAAAACTGATGTGTAAAATGTATGATAAATCCCCACATGGCATCGGCTACAGAGCAGCGTGTATGCGTGCGTGTGTGTGCGTGTGTGTGCGTGTGTGTGTGTGTGTGTGTGTGTATGTGTGTGCACGCGCACGCGTGAGAGACACACGCATGACATGAGTGTCCACGTGAAGGGTGATCAGGGGCCCCAAGGGACAGAGAGAAATAACAGTGTTATTGAAGCAGCCAGGTGATGGCAGGTTGACAGGCCTCCAAGAACAGAGGTGCATTGAGGAAATGACACTCTAAAACCACTAAAGGTCAGCTTTTGAAGGTCTGCGTACTCCCACGCGTCAAAAAGAAAATTAGACGAATATTTTTCCCCTTTGATGGGATCTGCTAATCAGCCTCGGAAAATATTCCTTAATATCACAGAGATAAAGACCGGCTCTATAGTCTGTCAGCCCTTGATTTCTCCATACAATCATGACAACCTTCAAATGCTCCACATAATTAAAGTGATGAATATAATGAGCTATTATTCTACTGTTCTAAAATAGACACATCAAATAAAAACATTAAAAAAAGAGAACACAAACCCTTGCGGATTCCTGTGTATGTGCTACTCAGGCCACTTCTCTTCTTGCGGTGACGGTAAAGCCACACACTGAAAATCATCAGGATCAACCAGCAGGTGGCGCCAATGCCTGCAATAAATGCAGGCTGCCTCACCACATCTGATATCTGAGATAAGGTATCTTTTTCCTCACTGATATCCATCATTTGGCCAGCAGAGTCTGGTCAGTAAGACAGGAAACACAGAGATTAGAGACTTTATGTTCAGGAAAACCTCAAGAATTAAAATATTGATATAAATATTGACACGTACGCGTCGTTAAAACTGAATAATAAAAGATTAAACAAAGAATGAGCTTCAGGTTATTGAGAAAAGGAGTTGCCATCCACTTATTTTCACTGTTCAAAGGTTCATCACTAATTAGACCCTGATTCTTAAGGAATGGCGCTAACCTAGTTGAAAGAAAGTGACATCACTCTTGACCCCAGGCCCAGCGCCGTTGCTTGCTGCAACCTCCACGCTGTAGCGAATTCCTGGTGCCAGACTTGGAATGAGCACAGAGAAGGTGGAGCCGTCGACTGACTGGTTCACGTGATAGCGGCTCTCATTACCCAGACACCAAATCTGTATGGAGCAGACAAGATGACAGTGATTGCCTGAGGGACACATCCGACAACACGAGTGGTAACAGCAGAACTCACTGAGATACCATTTACATTTAAACTGGTATACACATGACTCAGAGCATGACGACAGGAGAGGGTGGGGGCCCCATTTTCTTACCTTGTACTCCTGGATGACTCTAGCCTCCTCTGGTACCGGAGGTGGTTTCCAAGCAACCAGGATAGCAGTCCCATTGACATCACTCTTTGTCACTGTAACATCCTGGGGTGCTCTATTAGGGGCTGCGACGGGAGGAACATATCCTTAAATATGGAGTCCAATCCGCGGATGTGTATTGTCAGACATGGGAAATGAAATAATTTAAATGTATGATAGAAATTTCACCTTCTTCTAAAGTCCTGACCACCTTCACCTCACTGTCAGCTCCCTGGAATTCATCGAAGAAAGGCCGTACTTTGAACTCATAGATGGAGCCTGTCTTGAGCTGACTGATCACCACGCCATCCTTCTGTGGGGCGCGCACCTCCTGGACGCTCCACTGGCCCTCGGGCTGGCCGTGCTCAGCAGACGCCCTGTACAGAAGCTTGTAACCCTGGATGTACGGCGACTGCTGCTCTACCTGGTGCAGAAAAAAAAAAACATCTGCATAAATACCAAAATGTGGAACCAGAACGAGTGCGGAAGGTTTTATTGTTCGATTTCATTCATGTGTGAGTTACAACAACGACACGAGGGAGGTTACAGCCTCATCTTATGAGAGAGTGAACATCCTGTAGAAACTGTTCAAACTCAGTAAATTCCCATTAGAGCGACACAGATGAACATTACGTACTCTCACTGTAAACCACAACATGAGTCAGTAGTTTCCTCTCAGAGTGGTTCTGGTTAAAATCAAACCAGGACTAAGAAGTTTCTATTCAAAACCGCACAATTACAAAAAAAGGGTGCTGTCAAGATTTTCATCTGGGACGTGCACGCACGCATGCGCGCGCACACACAGACACAGACACACAGACACACACACATTTACCACAGTCACTTTTGGGATATGTGCAAGAAAAAGAAATCTGATATTTGGGGGGAAAAAAGCTTCATGTGCCCCTAAAATGAGGAATTCACCTGTCTCTGAACTGGAGCTGTTATCTGCTATGAAAAAAGTTTAGAGTAGATGATGTCATATATATTTATATCTCCGTGTTTCTCTGAATCTCTGTGTTTCACTTGTCAACATATCAAAGACTGCGTTAGCGCTGGATTTGGTGAAAAAGGACCATTGGGATAAGGATATAGGGTACAGTATTTTGATTTGTGATTGCAATATAACACACAAGTGGTTTCATGATGCTACTTGATCAGTTATGAAGAAAAATAAACTGATAATTAATACCGCGAATGTGTTTCTGAACTTAAATATACAATATTGACTGTGTTTTACTCAATTAAATCAATAGAAAAACCAGGAAATATCAGAGAATAAAGTCATCTGTGCAACATTTGTGCAGTACTGTCCAACATTTTTTCGTAACTATGTAATTGCACGGGCTGACACTGCGACTGTGATTTGCATTTATCACGCAGCACCAGTATTTATCCTGTCAACACAGACAGTTTAGGTTTTTTGAAAGGCCCAATCCATTGGGTTTGTCAGTGTAATGAATGTTTATAAGTAAAATACAAACTGTCAACATTATTGTATCATGGCTTACCTTCCACTGCACACTGACCGCTGAGGACGACAAGACGACTGGAGTGTGCAGGTGGATCAGAACATCTTCCAGCTCCCGTTGGATGTGACGAGGATCCATTCCCTGAATAGTAGAGGTACTATCTAATGGTACCAAAATAATAATAATAAAAAAAAACAAGTTAAAATCAGAGTTTCAGTTCAACAAATGTTAAAATTAGCTTAAAGGCCCACACTGACCTTGTGTTCGAATTGCATCTGAGATAGCACTGGGGTCACTGAGGCCATAGGCGTTCACCGCTCTGACCATGAACAGGTAGACGGTGGCCGGCTTCAGGTTCCTCAGGACGAAGTTCTGTGTCTTCACATGCTCAGCCAGGGTCACCCATCTGCTGCCCAACGTGTAACTGCAAAACACATTGATACAACTCAGTAAGGCATCTTGTTAAAACATGCTGGAAACTACAGATGTCTCACCTGAATGCCTCGATTAGGTACGACGTGGGCACTGCGCCTGCACTGGGATTGGACTTCCACGAGAGAGTGACTGAAGTGCGGGTGATGTCGGTGACCTCAGGTTTAGATGGAGCACTGGGCAACAGGTTCGGGTCTGCAGGCTGATTGGTCTGGACAACAACTCCAAACTCTGCCACAGAGATGCCAACACATTCATGAGAAAGTGCCCAAACAATGCACATCTCCTCCTCCTCCTTCTCCTCCTCCTCCTCTATCAGCAGCCTCACATACCCTCTACTTGTAGATATGCTGTCCAGGTCGCCTCTCCGCTGGGACTGGAAGCTACACATGTGTAGAAGCCTGTGTCTCCCAGCTGAGGACGAGGAGTAGCAGATATGAGCGCTTAGCCGAGTGATGTCAACGCAAACTGCTTGATTGCTTTGTTCTCCTACCTTGGTGTAGTGAATCTCTAGTGATCCTGTTTCTGTTATGGACATACGGGAATCCAATGAGGACACAACCACACCATCCTTCTTCCAATGCACTACAGGGGGAGGAGTGCTAGCTGTCTGGCAAGCCAACGCTACGGTGCTGTCCACGGGAACAGTCTGATTAATCGGGCCCTGTCTAATTACAGGAGGAGGATGTTCTGACCCAGCTGGAAGACACAGAAGTTGAAGAAATATTAGTTAAATATCGAGGATAAACTTTCAATGTTCCTGTTACAACAGCAACTCCAATTAAAGCAAGTTTAAATGATTTGTGGTCAGCTTTAGGCAATGAAAGCGCTCGGTCAAGGTTGAAGAGACGTTATGATTATGTAATGTAGAAAGTGGGTCAAATGAGGTCAAGCTTGGACAAAGAAAACAATGATGAATTGAAGGCGTTGTGTACTTTGTACGGCTGATGAATAGGACACGCGGCCTGTGGTTAACAGTTTCATATAATCGGTAAACAGTACATATAATTCAATCGTAAACTTTTTGAGTTCATCTCCAGGAAAAAAAACGATTATTAGGGAGAAGGAAATAAAATAAAGAAAGGTGAAAACAGAGGAAATGAAATGCCATCTGAAAAAAAAATGGAAAATAGATTAGATGTGAAAGATATGGAGAGGAAAAGTTGGCCGGTTGAGAGAGGGAGAGAGAGAGAGAGAGAGAGAGAGAGAGAGAGATGGAGAGAGAGACAGAGAGAGAGAGGGAGAGAGAGACAGAGAGAGAGAGGGAGAGAGAGAGACAGAGAGAGAGAGAGAGAGAGATGGAGAGAGAGGGAGAGAGAGAGAGGGAGAGAGAGAGAGGGAGAGAGAGAGAGAGAGAGAGAGAGAGAGAGAGAGGGAGAGATAGACAGAGAGAGGGAGAGAGGGAGAGAACAATAGGTTTCAGTAGCTGTGCAGGCAGTAGAGAGAAAAAGAAATCAACTTTTCCCCTCCAGCGGAGAGCAACTAATCATTCATTTGGCAGAAGGTGCTGCTGGAGCCGGCTTCAATCACAACAACCCCATGAAGATAACAGAGCTCTCTCTCTCTGTCTGTCTCTCGCTCGCTTACTTTTAGAGGGGTTCTAAAAAATAGAGACAAGAACAACAACAAAAAAAGATGATGGAAACACGCTTTGAAAACTGCCAGAGGTAAAGCAGACCAGTTATTTCCATACAAATGCACCACTCCAAATGAGGATGAGAGAAGTGTGGTGGGATGGAAGCATTTTGGGGAGAGAGAGTGCTATAGACCGCTGAAAAATAACAAAAAAGCGAAAACACGGCTGCACCTTTTTTTTTTTTAAATTTCCATTACCTGAAACAGATTTCTCACTACTGCGGATGCTGCATTACCAATAAGAGCAGTGCAGGGCTGTGCTGAACACCTCAATAAGTCAATGCAGTAAATATCTGATTAAGCCTGAGGCAGTTCTCCTCAATATTTTAATATTTTATATATATATATAAAGTTAGACAGACACGATCACCTGGGTCATTTAATTGAGAGCCTGCAGAGTTTGCTAGTGGGGGTGTGTAATTACTGCTGTAAGCCTCCTAGCACATTGGAATTGCTTTTTTCAACAGATGCTGCTGTTATTTCAACCTTTCTGACAGGCTGACAGAGAACATGCATATAATAATAATAATAATAATAATTTTCTTTGTTTACAGAACATTGAGTCCAACAAATGAGTCAATTTTTTTAAATAATAGAAATTTGTGATTGGGATCATTTATAGAGGTTAGAGGATAGTTCATGATTATAACCATCCCCTATATGAAAATTAGTAAAAAAAAACATTACCCTAAAAAAAAAGAAAAAAATAGGGGGTGACAGAGGTAAGACAATCTTTAGTCACCATGGGAACAGAAGTTCTCCCATGACAGGTTTTACCACACCCATAATGGAGGTAAAACCCCCTCCATTCTGCAACCAAGAGCAATTTTCAGCCTAATATATACATACATACATACATATACATATATATTCATACATACACAAATATATATATACATATATATACATATACAGACACACACACATATGTATATATATATATATATATATATATTTGTATATGTATATATAGATACTCAACATATATACATATATACACATATATACTCAATACATATATATATATATATATATATATATATATATATATATATATATATATATATATATATATATATATATATATATATATACATATGTGTGTGTGTCTGTGTGTGGGGGGGTGAGTGCGTGTGTGTGAGTGCGTGTGTGTGAGTGAGTGAGTGTGAGTGAGTGAGTGTGCTCAACAAAGGAAATCCACAGCAGCAAAGTAGTCTGGTTTAGCTAAAAGACTTCAGGGAAACTGGAAAGGAGGTGAATAAAAGTACCCCCCCCCCCCCGCCCTCCATCCCTCCTCCCATTACTCACAGTCTGTAACCTCCAGCAGCGCTTTGGTTATAACACTACCAGCTATGTTGAGAGCCTGGCAGCTGTAGAAGCCTCCATCCGAGTGCTGAACATCGGTTATGGTCAAACTGCCCATCTGGGAGACGGACAGACGGCTAAAGGGTTGTGGTGGCTGGTAGGAGAACAGGAGACTCTGGAGAGCAAAATGACAGAGTTATAATCATTTGCAGCATTCGCGCTGAACTGTGCTTCATGTGAGATGACAGACTCAGGGTCAGTCTCACCTCGCTGCCCTCCCTCTGCCAGAAGATAGCAGGCTGCGGGTTACCGGAGGCCTCACACTGGAAGGTGACTGTCCGGCCTCTTGCTACCACCTGGTTGCGGGGGCGTATGGCAAAAGCTGGCGGTACTGCAGAGGAGAGGTTCTAATTAACAAAACTGCCCGTAACATGGTCTTCATTCTCAGTTTAGGAAAAAAAATAAAAAATAAAAATTCTGTGTCTACAATGTGCTCACACGAGTTACCTTTTTATAAATGAAAGAAAAAAGCACTGGTTGATATATTTTACATGAATGACATACTGCGCTGTCGGATGGTTTTACAGTGAACAATGACAAGGGCTCATGAACTCCTGCTGCAGTCTGATGGTGGATGAAGGACGGATGACAACTTACCAGTGTTGACTATAAGAGAAGAGACACAGAGACAGAGCAGTGACATGAGTAATGGAGACACAAACATACTGAGCATCCTTCACTGAAGAGAGGACGATGGCATTGGTTAAAATAAACAAACATACACATAGATTTAGAGGACAGTTAACTTTAGGATTCTGACTTGATATTAAGGTCTTGTAATAAGCATACAGGCCATTTAAATCCATGTAAGGCGTTTATTTTGTGTTAGATTATAAAAGAAGAGGCTAATTCAAATAATATGTCAATGTTAAACCTAAAACTAAACTTTTGGTTGCTTTACATATCATCTATCCTAATTTTTACATTACCAATATGGTGATACAGTCACATGTAGTTCATATGTTTCTGTCATATTTTTAAAATGTATTTCAAAATCTACAATTGATTGTGTGTAAACTGTCATTGCTAATCTGTTTCTAAGCTTTTTATTGCTTTATTGTGGTTAACATATTTTAATATGCATTAATCAGCATTTCTCAAACTTGCTGCGGCTCCTGGTTCTTTATTATGCCTTTACTACATTTTATAAACATCTCTTACAGTTGGCTAAATTTTAACATTACCTGTGGAAACTTCAATAAAAAATTGATACCAATATAGTGTATGATAAACAAAAACACTGTTCAAGGTGACGTTGGACTCCTTTTGTTGTACTTTTCATTATTTTCATGTCACAAGGAATCATTCATACAAACTACATATTGTCAAAGACATTCTGATATGTGAAATAAAGCATCGCAGTAGAGCAGCAACAGCAGAGCCTTAACTAGTAAAACTACATGACGCTATTGTTCACGCTTATACAGTCATATTGACATATAATAAGCACATTATAAGCACTTATTGACCATTTACCTTAAGAAAATGATGCTTATCAAAAGCACTTGAAGATGGCATATCAACACAAGCAAGTAAGACCTAGTAGAACCAGCAGCTGAGCTGAATGTGAGACGGGACACGCGCTATTCCTGCTTGTCAGCCTCCATGCACACTTGGACAAAGCTACAGTCCTGTCATGCATAAACCTAAAAGCACTGAAGACGGTTCATTTTCCGCAGATAGAGGGAAACTAAATATACTACACAAACAAGGATGGGAGCTACTATATATCTTGACATCTGTAAACTAGATTTATAGTGAAATGACTGGCTAGCTAACCAGCTGGTTTTGGAACTGCTGTGGGAGGAAAGCTGCGGTTATTGCTTGGGATTTTTGTGTTTCAAAGTTATTTAAAAGGTTAAAGCAGTGGAGACAAGATGGTTTTAAGCACCCAGGCGGAGAACACATGCTATCACGCAAAGGAAAATGTACTTCACTCATTTAATTCCTAACTGTTCGGCCCAAGTCAATGTCTAAACGTTTACAGTACCCTTTGGATAGATGCAATTCTAAAGAGTCATATTTGGACTATGCCTCAGTGTGTGCCACATCTGTTTCAAATGGCAACTGTTTAATATCAACCAAATGTTTTGAGGTGGTGAAAAGGATTCTGTGGTTAAGACAATAGCTTTGATTGGACTTTGGACAAAATTTAAATTACAAATCCAAAAATAGATGATAGCATCCTGCTGTCATCCCTTCATTTCCTTATCAAAGAAAAAAATGCTCCTGCATGACTCATTTCCTTTTTTTTGTTGAGCCAGCCAGTAGTGAAATATCTTTTTTATGGATTTCTTCATTATTTAAATATTAATTCACTTAGATATATGCCTACGTTTCCTCAAATAACACAACCTTTAATCATCTGTCCTACCTTCACAACCGAAACTACGCACACTCATTTTCTTTGCATGTGTAGGGGGAAGATGAGACGATATAATTGGAACCCATTTCCCTGCGTGCAACCAGTCCTTCCTTAACTTTAATTAAGTCCTACTGTCCTCAAGGTTCGTGTCACCCAGCTGTGTCACTGCCGATGTGTTTATATGTGCAGTTATGAGAGGTGTCTTTCTGCTCGTTTCCTCAGACTGAACCAAGAATTAAAGGGTGTCATTGTGGCGGCACAACTTGGACCAAATGAATCCATTTTCTGAGGGAATGTAAACATTTACTTTGCATGCTTTTTTTTCCCAGAGTGCACAGCGCATAATTATGAAATATACTGTAAATAAACTCCTATAGTGCTTGGAATAGAAGTGAACATTACTGCAAACATTCTATGACCTCCAGACAGGAAGTGACTTGGTTTACAAAGTTTATTTAGTCTGTAGAACATTAATTAAAAACTACATCTGGATAAAAGCAGGATAAAAGCCAATTTATGACACTGTGAGACAAGTGAAGAAATGCTGTCTTACAAAATACACCGACAAAAAGAAATCTGAGGCTCTGAAAACTGTTTATAGAAAAGAGGACATTACATGTGAGGGTCAGGTTGTACTGACCGTGTACAGTGAGTGAGGCGGACGCTTCAGACTTCCCAACCATGTTCTCCACCACACATGTATAGGACCCTTCATCCGAGGAGGTGACTTGGCGAACAATCAAAGTATGGTCCTCCAGGATTTCAGATCTAAAAGCAGGACGGACAAACCAGAATCGAGAAATGAGAAGAAATGTTGTTTTAAATGGTAATTTTGTGTGTGTGTTTGTATGAAAGGCCTGTGTGTATTACCGGCCCTTAGGCAAGTCGGAATCGTCTTTCCTCCAGCGGATGGTAGGAACAGGATCACCTTGAACCGCACAGTGGAACTCCACGCTCTCATCTGCCAACACTACCACACTGCTGGGCCGCTTCAGAAAGGTTGGGCGCTCTGGCGGAAAGCAGGCAGCGTAAATCAATGTAATTATTATTAATTGTTTGATTAATCATAAATATGTAGTCAATTTGTTTTGTGTACTCTCTTCTCATTGTGTAGTAACTACTTCATCGAGTAAAATGTCGCACACCTTAAGTTCCATGCTGAGTGGAGTTTCACTGATGCAAAATACTAACAAATCTTTAAATATCGGTAAAGTTGGCTTATTATCATATTATTTCTCAGTAACTCCAAAATGTAATTAAATTCTAGCAATTACAGCCTATCTGTTGCCAAGGTCAGTTATTTTGCACAACATGCAGAACAGCCCATTTCAACGTGTTTTTACATCCAGCAGGATTATTCTCCCAGCCTCCAATAGCTTAATGAGGACTGTGAAGTACACTCCCAACCAAGGTCATCTAATTGTGTAATACTGATAAGAGCTCTACTCTGATGGGAAATGTTGGGAAGAAATGAGTGTGTGTGTGTGTGTGTGTGTGTGTGTGGGGGGGGGGGGGGGGTTGGTGGAGAAGTGAGGCTGGAAGCTGGAGTTTAGGGTGGGGGTGGGGGGGGCTGTCAGGGGTAGCACAGGCAGCTCTGATGCTGAAGGGTGTGCAGGGTTGTGGTATTGGATGTAGCAGATGTTCAGCACGTGTTTTGCTGCCGCTACAAAGATGGCTGACTGGGTGGCAGGGCTGCATAATCAAGGTAATTAATGGGTTATTATACTGGGGTACAAAGACCCCCCACAGTAAACTGGTGACTCAAAGAATACTTGAAGCAGTGCAAGACTGGGAAATGAAGTCACCTAGAACAGTGAGTTCAGCGATCTCGCTCTCCCTCTCTCCCACCATGTTGGTCCCGACACAGATGTATTTTCCTGCGTCGCTCTTCCTGGTGTTGGTGATCATCAGCTTACCACTGCGAATCTAAACAAAAGCACAAAGAAATGTTTACACAGCTGTATTTGCAAAGGACCTGATCATCCTGTGTACTCGCACATGATGCATGTCATGATCTGACTAATTTAACAGTATTTTTCCTATGACAGTCATGTTAAGAGAAGGTGCCATCTTTTTGGGAAACACACTTTTTTGCCATCCACGCAAGAAAATAATAGTCCTTTTCTCCTTTGCACTGCTTTGGGGAACTGAGACCCTCAGAGACCAGCTGACTGCTAGTTAGCTTAGCACAATGAATGAAAGTGAATGGGCTGTGTAGCGTATCAAAAAAACATCAAATGCCCTTCTATCAGAAACAGTCTTTGCCTGCATGAACAGAGCGAGGGTTATGTAGCATTTGCTGAGTAACAATTTAAAATGGTGAGGGGTTGTAATTTCAGGATCACAAACTTCCTACTTCCCTATCTGGGCGCAGTCATTTACACAGCTACTCAACACTTCCATCACTTGTTGAAAACTAGTGCTGTGTCCCAAATCGCATACTTCCACACAACATACATAAAATTTTGAGTATACTCAACTCAAAATGGAAAAAAAGTATGGATAGTATGCAAAAATTGAGTATGCAAAAGTACCCGGATGACGTTCTCAAATCGGTCAAGATTTTGACTATGCGACTGTGGACACTTGCCGCACTAGTTTCATCGCTAAAAATGGCGGCGGACAACTGTGGTGAGAGTTGGTCAACAGTGACTTGTAGTAGAGTCTTCTTCACGTTAAATAACGGGGACAAGTTTGAAATTCAGTGTGGACACGGATTTGAAAAAGTGAAGTGAAGGAGGACATAGCGTTTTCGGCGCCGAAAATGGCGTAACAATGCGCGATGACCGTTCATTTTGCTATTTTACTGCTTCAAAAATCGACAAAACAAGTACAGGCAAAAGGTGGCGGTAATTAGCTGATGCGGTGCGAGCCGGTCACACATCGGTGTAGAAGAAGAAGACATTGTGTTGGCATTTCCGGTGAGTGTGCCGCGCGGCAGTATGCGATTTGGGACAGCACTACACCCTCGAAACTAGAATACTGCGTGATTAGGTACAAAGTGTGCTTAGTATACTCAATTTGAACATCTTAAGGATGGAGTATGGAAGTATGCGATTTGGGACACACTGAATCACAGCGAGGCACGTCATGGGAAATCGGAAACTTATTAATTTATCTTTTATCTCACAAACTAGTAATCATAAACTTACCATTGAGGCAAACTGCTCGGTTATGGTACGCATGCGCTGATGGCTTTTTTGTACTGTACCCTACTTCACTCTCACTCTGTGGGGTTGCTGTGGGGCGTGACATGAGAAGAGTCAGAGCGCCCTCTACTGATACACAAGGAGATCATTTCTTATTTCTTATCATTTTATTTCTAAAAATTATGTATAAGAATGATTGACGCCGATGATGCTCTATTGGCCATAATTAGCTGATTAATTGGTTGGGCCCTAATAACAAGACCTTCAAAAGGTGCACTGGTGACGTGACCCTCAACCCAAACAGGAAGTCCGCCATTTTGAATTTCCTCTTTACTTTAAAGAACTCCTCCTGGGTGCTTTATCTTATTCTGTGAACAATGTATACTAAACCCCTGAGCACCATACAACTGCGATGCTTTTTAGACTGTGTCGATGTGTAGGCTGACCCCTTTTGATGATTTGCTGCCAAAACTGAAAATCTTTTACAGTTTTTCCTTCCCACATGGTTGGAACGATTTCATTTCACACTGACCACACTGACCCCAGAGCCGTACAGAGAGAGAGTTCCGTCAACTCAAAGCATGGGTGCCATGTTTGCTACCAACACCAGATGATTCTACAGTTTAACTCTATGGGGCAGATATGCTATGTTGATGTAGGACTCTTGTCAGTGTCTCATGATGTAAAAGGCCCTCACTTAAATAACCCAGCATGTACCTTAAATATCTTAAATCAGCCTGTAAAATGAATTGTAGCCAAACCGCTCAATTAATCACAAAGCTGTTTAACTTTTCCTTCGTCTCCTGTGTTCATCCATCGTCAAAAAAGGACATATAGTTCAGAATAACCTAGTCTTAGACATACTGTTACTTACTGTTAGTATTATCATTAGTATGATCATTATTAACCCGCATAAACCCTCCCCAAGACAATATATGATTCCGATTGAAAAATATCTACATCGGCTAATCCTCCCAAGAAAACCATGCAGTTGTATCAAATGATAATGCATTCAAATTTATAAATTCAAGACAGTGCAGGTTGTGATTGTTTTTCAAGGAAAAAGTACAATGCTATTCTCAGCCAGTGGAATATACAAACAGAGCAAGATTTTTTTACAGCCATATTGCAGCCTACTTACAAGGGCAGATAAATCATTCCAACAACGATCTCTAACATCCAGTGTAACAATAATTTTCTAAGCATTTAGTTTCGATAACTAGCTCACAAGCATAAGGCTATCAAGTCTTGGTAAACTTCATTCATCTTTCATTTCTAGAGCGGTGTTAGGAGTTTTGACAGCATGATATGAATAAATGATGATATGACTTTGTTTTTCAAATGTAAATTCTTCACAAAAGTCATTCTGTTTTTTTGTCGCGGGCAAAACGATGCATTTGTTTCTGCCCCGTTCTTGCTGTGCAGCCATAACCTGCACAGTTTGGCATTTTTGATTATTTGTGGAAGTTGACTGTTGCTAATTTATTCAAGTTGAAAAATGATCTCTGATACTTGCTTTGCTATGTGTGTCATTGGATAAATATTGGTTAATAATAGCGAACATGGCGCCCATAAAACATGTGACCGCCTCTGAACCAATCCCATGACCGAACTGTTCCAAACATTCAAACCCTGAGTCGGACAAACCCCCCCCCCTCACCCTGAGTCACAGCACCACCTAGTGGTTACAGGAGGTATGTCAGACATAACAAACATCAAAATTGCCCTGTGTTGTCCTGATCTGAATCACAGCAACACAATGTACGTAAGAGTTTCTTCCCTAGCGACACCTGGCGAATGCAGAGTGCCATTTTTGCTGAAGATTGGGGGGCCCTGTATTGTGTGGTGTCATGGGCCTTTGACAAATCTAACTCTGATTTGGGAGATTTCCACTTTGATCTTTATAATTACAGAGTTCTGACTTTGATTTTGAGAAATATTTTAATCAAAATCAAAGTCAGTAACCCTTAAAACAACATGGACAAGGCAAGCAGGAAAAGAACCAGGGCAGAGTTCGAGGCTTCAGATGACGAAGCCGAAAGTTATTATCGTCCTGCGAAGCGGGCAAGATGTACATTTGATGAAGAATTATACACCAACAAGGAAACCAACAGACCTCGGGGCAGGAAGAGGACTAGGGAGCACATGGAAGCTTCAGACAAAGAAGCTGAATCTTATTATCCCCCTGCAAAAAAGGCTCGCACCTCAGCATTCCCTCTCTCACCTCATAGCACGAGCGACTCAGTCAACATGACCAAGTCACCGAAACGTGAAAATGAGGAACACACTAAAGACGAGGGACAGGCACCAAGTCCAGGCATCTCCAGTCAAGACCCTGTGGATTTCTACAGATTTGTCTGTCCTGCAGGACTTCAGGTGCCACCCTCAAAATCCCATTCAGAGTCCGACCCCAGTTGTGGAACCACCACCACTGTGAAAACGTCACTTTGGTGGGAAAAAGTGGGCGGTGCTCCTGTGATTGAGCCCCTCCTCCCTCGTCCATTCCCCCTGACATTGGCACTGGGACATTGGAATGAGGATGATGAAGCTTGTGTCAATTCACAAATACTTGATATTTTGCCACTGTCAGAGGACACTAACAATTGTCTTTGGACTTTTCTACCTTGAACTCTGAAAATGCGTCAAACAGTTTAGACCATCAATCATAGTTTTGGTAGAATGTGTCTAATAAAGGAGTTTCAGCTGCCCCTGCCTCAGAACCCTCTCTGAAGGCGTCTGCAGCAGCGCCCACCAGAAGCCACAGACAAGACTTTCACCTTGGAGGAGGTCAACGTGAAAGCTGGAGAAGGAGAAAACAGTGTTTTGCAGTGTGAGTTTCATCTTTTTGAGACAACGACCCAGCTTCATGAGGATCCATGACATGGCACAGTCAGGCAATGGCACGTTACAGTCTTGCCTAGGGATCAGGACCCAGAACAGCCTTCAAGACATGCACAGCATTAAGCTTTTGCCCAAGATGCTGGTGAACAAGGTCAGCGAGAAGAGTTACAGTTTGCCGTCATGAATGAGGTCTTCATGATATCTGCCAGCTCTCAAGACAAAGACAAGCTGGATACGAGGTTGTCGTAGCCCCAAATAGCCCAGTGGGCCTGGACGAGGAGTCTGATTATGAGAGGGATGACGAATGGTGAATGGACTCCAGTGCCTCTCTACCCAGGCCTGGGAAGCATTGAGCATCACTTGAGGATATCAGCTGTTAGTTGATCTTCTCTGCAATCAACATTATATATGGAGCTGTCTCTTTTGTTTTATTATTCTTGTTTACTTTTCCATGTTTCCTATTGATCACAATTATTAAATTATCATTTTCTAACATGATTAAATACAGTCTGAAAAAATGTGATACAATCCTCTTAACTTTAATAAAACATGATGCAGATGGGATATGAAATAATTTGCTTCCACGTATGCTTCGTTTCTTACGGCGGACTTTGGTTTGACTCCTCATCCTCTCTTTCAATGTCTAAGGCGACGAAGCGTTATCCTAATTTGCTCTGGTCTTATGTAGTCTGGTACCATGCAGCTGCCTGAGTAACGTAACATTACTCTGAGGTAGTGTAACGTTACCGTTCCACCGTTCATGGTGCCGTGACTGACTCGGTTAAATAGTTTAGCAGGGTCGCTAATATTTAAGCTAGGTTATCCTAACTTTCTTTAGCTTACGAACAAATCACATATCATGTCACTCTAGACTGATAATGTCAGTTAAGCGTGACAGGTGGTGTGTCCCAAATTGCATACTTCCATATTACATACTTAAAATTTTGAGTATACTCAACTCAAAATGGAAAAAGTATGGATAGTATGCAAAAATTGAGTATGCAAAAGTACCCGGATGACATTCTCAAATCGGTCAAGATTTTGACTATGCGACTATGGACACTCGCTGCACTCATTTCATCGATAAAAATGGCGGCTGGCAGCTGTGTTGAGAGTCGGTCAACTCGGACTTGTATAGAGTCTTCTTTACATTAAATAACGGGGACAAGTTTGAAATTCTGTGTGGACACGGGCTTGAAAAAATAAAACGAGTTGTCACCAAAATGTTTTGCTCAATAGATCACACAAATAAACGATACAAACCATTGCATCTTCAGCCTATAGAAGGAGGACATCACGTTTTCGGCGCCGACTGTGGTGTAACAATGCGCGATGACCATTCATTTTGCTGTTTTCCGGCTTCAAAAATTGACAAGCGCAGGCAAAAGGTGGCGGTAATAAGCTGATGCTGATGCTGATGCTGATGCTGATGTGGTGCTAGCACATCACAAATTGGCGACATTGCGTCATCATTTCCAGTGAGTGGGCCACGCGGCAGTGTGCATTTTGGGAAGGCACTGCACCCTCGAAACTTGCAGACTGCGTATACTCAAACTGCAAATTTTAATATGCAGTATTGAAGAATGCGATTTGGGACACACCACAGGAGAGCAACCACTTCCGATCATGACATTGAAAGAGAGGATGAGGAGTCAAACCAAAGTCCTGATTCTTATCTATTTGATGACATTTGCTTATGCTAACCTACCCATCCACTACCAGTCACTGTGCTAAGCTAACTAGCTGAGCTAGGAGAGAAGGGTTTCTGTCTTCCTGCTTGTTTCTTGGGTGGATGTACAATAAGCATATCTCACAAAAAGTCGGTGTGTCCCTTTAAAATTATCACATTACCACCCACATAAACTCACATCATTTGCTATAAGTCTGTGCACAGGATGGAATGACAGTGAGCTGTTTTCTTTCAACGTGTATACATCTCTTTATCTGAAGACTAGAACTTTCAATGTCTTCCCAGCTTCAAAGAAGGTCACAGATTTTATAAAATTACATAATTCATATCCGGTGCTACATTAGCACACAACCTGGAGAACAAAGCTATACTGCCTCTTTGTAGAGACCAACTCCGACGTTCCATCAGCCTTTCTCAAACTTTTTACCTTCACTCCACAAATACACACACACACACACAGATACAGACACGGACACACCACACGCACCATGCTGCTTTCATTCCTTTCATATCCTATCCACCGTGCATCCCCACAGGGCATGGCAACACTCTTTAAGGTAACTTCAGTGTTAGCTATTGCAATGCTAGTCTGCAGCTACCTAGTGTTATAGATAATAACACACCAGCAGTGAGCTAATGTGAGGCTGGAAGACAGAAACATGCCAATATGAAGACATCCAAACAAATGCAAGGCCATTCCCTGCACCAAGACATCTGAAACCTTCTCTTAGGAATCACTTTCCATTAAATCTCCAGCCCTGTTATTAGAATGTAAGGTTGCATTTGTTCCCCTTCTCACGCTAGGAATTGACTTATTCATATATTCACACACGTATGCACACACACACACACACAAACGCCCCCCCCACACACAAACACACACACACACACGCCCCCCCCACACAAACACACATACACAGCCTGTTATAGCTCTGCTGCGGTGCCATTTCTTTACAGAGGTCAAGAGATCCAAGCACAAAGCTCTGTCCATGCACAGCTATTCTCCAGCTTATAGATGGAAAAGATCATTAAATTGATGTTGTGGGGATGAAACCAACCAGTCTTTCACACACTACTCAGGCTCGTCCTCTAACATTCCACCACAATCAGCTCCGACCGTAAATCAAATCAACAATGGCTAATATTCCAAATGGGTTGCAAAAGATGTGGTTGGTTGTGGCTGTGTGCGCTTGTGTGTACTAGTAATCGCAAGGAGAGGAAAATAGGAACTGCAGATTCAGCCTTTCCTGACAGAACTCAATGGTTTGGATGCTTAGAGTCCCGTTGGCCATAATTGTTTCGCTAAAAATATCATTAAAATATAACAACTGCATAGTTGGGATTGTAGTTTGCATTGTTGGAATCCTAAAAAGGAAGACAACTCTGCAGCTGTATTTTACAGTATCTAATGTGACAGAATAAACCGTATTACTTATTAAGTTGTTATAAAGATGGCTGTATTTTGGTCATCTTCAAATCTTATATTCTAACCCCCCAAAAAGTTTCTGTGTTGTTTATTTTCACATGGGAATCATTTGCTCCTGATCTTTTCCATGCTGGACTTTTCCATTTCACAATGTACAGTAAAGTTTAATATTTTAAACGGTTGCACTTATCCTGGATAAAAAGATTTGTGTTTTCGATTATTCAGGCATTTAGTTGGCACTTGGGTTGTTCAGTCTATAATGTAAAAAAACAAAAACAAAACACAACCCTTCATGAAGTAATACCGAAATGTGTGGAAACGTAATGAGGCCAGTTAAGTATTCCTGAAAGGATGATCTCGCTCTTACCAATGTCACTGACTAATGCTATACTTCTGTGCTGCGACTTTTGCGGTTTGCTGTAAATACTGCTGCTCTAGTCACTTTAGCAGTTGATTAAAGAGTAGACCAGGAGCTTTTTTATTTCCTGGACTGACCGCTCCTCGCTTTTAGCTGCAATTTTGTTGCTAAGAAGTCCAAATGTGGTTTGTCTGTCCTGCATCTCGGACAGTGAAATCTGCACTTTCATTTCTTCTATGCTTCAATATGTTCTCTCTCTTCTCTACATAACCCTGCATATCCTGAAGGCACGCATTAGGCTGAAGCTGCTCAAAATGAGAATTACACCTATTTGTATGTATAAAGGCACTTACCTTTATAATTAAAATTACTCTTTTGTGTTTGAGAGAGAAGCAACTTCATATACACAGGGACACAAGAAAAGACTCAAAGGGAGAGAAGTAGCTATGAATCACTCGTGGTGGACTCCTTTGGTGTTTGTAGAGTAAGCGATGTCTTTGAGTGAACTCTCATGGCAAAGACATATTTCCATATAGAAAAGATGATTAGGGAGGACAAAGACAGGCACGCAAAAAGTACAAAGCAGAAAGCAGCCTTTGTATTTGCCTCAGAGGAGCCTGTGCCTGGCTCTGATCCATGCCTCTCCTTGAATCCCAGATAGCTACTCTGTCCATCACAGTCCCCCTGAGAGGATCTACCTGTCACTCCACACTAACGTAAGCTAGAATTCTGCTCCAGTGTGTTTCGGTGGACTCCTGCAGACATTAGAATAAACAGATAAACACACATGTAAAGTCATCCCAGTGGTTGAAACCTGAAGTCCTATCCTCGTGTTAAATACATGGGATGCCAACTCTGGACTCACCCTGAGATCACCTCAGTGCATGCAAACTAGCATGAAAAAGAAATCCCTGTTGTGTTTTGAATACTGTGCATGTTAAGACATTGTGTTAGAGAAGGAGCACAATGGATGAAGCTAATATTGTGATCAGGCGCATTAAAAAAAATACATGCACCCTCTGATGCACTGAGTGGATATTCAGAGAGGATATGGGTAGAAAAATATAAACGAATACTCATATTTTTTCTGATGACTAAAAAAAATAAATACATGTCTGTGGGTCTCCAGAGGCAGCTGACCAGTACCGGCAGGCCAAGCGGTATGCAGCCATGGCAGTTGCCATGGCAGAAACCCGGGCATGGGAGGAGTTCGGTAAGGCCATGGAGAATGACTATCGGTTGGCTCCAAAAAGGTTCTGGCAAACTGTCTGTCGCCTCAGGGGGGGAAGGCAGCAACTTGCCCACACTGTTTACAGTGGGAACGGGAGGCTGCTGACGTCAACTGGGGAGATAATTGGGTGGTGGAAGGAATACTTTGAGGAACTCCTCAGTCCCACCAACACGTACTCCATGGAGGAGACAGAATTTGAGGAGTGCTTGGGGGGTCGTCCAATCTCCGGGGGCAGAAGTCGCCGAGGCAGTTTAACAACTCCGTGGTGGCAGAGCTCCAGGGGTGGATGAGATCGGCCCTGGGGATCTCAGGGCTCTGGATGTTGTGGGGCTGTCTTGGGTGACACATCTCTGCAACATTGCGTGCCTTTGGAGTGGCAAACTGGGGTGGTGGTCCCCATTTTTAAGAAAGGGGACCTGAGGGTGTGTTCCAACTATCAGAGGATCAAGCTCCTCAGCCTCACTGGTAAGGTCTACGCCAGGTACTGGAGAGGAGGGTCAGGGCGATAGTCGAACCTCAGATTGAGGAGGAGCAGTGTGGTTTTCATCCCGGCCGTGGAACCGTGGATCAGCTCTTCACCCTCGCTAGGGTGCTGAAGGGGCATGGGAGTTTGCCCAAACAGCCTACATGTGTTTTGTGGATCTGGAGAAAGCTTATGACTGTGTTCCCAGGAGCACCCGTGGGGGATCCTCCAGGAGTATGGAGTGGATGGCCCCTTACAAAGGGCCATTCAATCTTTCTACCAGAGGAGTCAGAGTCTGGAGAGTCAAGTTTTAGTAACTTGGGGTCTTGTTTACGAGTGAGGGTAGGATGGAGCGGGAGATTGATTGCGGGAGTTTCCTCCGCAGGGTGGCTGGGCTCTCCCTTAGAGATAGGGTGAGAAGCTCAGTCATTCGTGAGGGGTTCAGAGTAGAGCTGCTGCTCCTCCATGTCGAGAGGAGTCAGTTGAGGTGGTTCGGGCATCTGGTGAGGATGCCTCCTGGACACCTCCCTCAGGAGTTGTTCCAGGCATGCCCAACCGGAAGGAGGCCTCAAGGCCGACCCAGGACATGCTGGAGGGATTATATCTCTCAGCTGGCCTGGGAACGCCTCGGGATCACTGGTGGAAGTGGCTGGGGAGAGGACAGTCTAGGCTTTCTTGCTGAGGATGCTGCCCCCGCTACCCAGACCCACCGGATAAAGTGGAGGAGGAGGACGACGACATGTTAACAAATTTGTAGGTAATTGGTTATTTGGTGCTCTGAAATGGATAAATAAAGGCCAAGGATTTACAACAAAACTAGTGTATGGAGTTAAAATGGTGACCTCTCATCATTAAAAAATAAAACCTGAAAAGAAAGCCTGCAATGAAAAAAAAAAGGAATTGAAACAATCTCGTTAATGAAAAAGTTTGTGATCCAGCAGCTAACGATGTTAGCAGATAACTGTTAGCTCCACTCCAGTTAGTCGTAGTCTGACAACTAGCTGCTTACTTTACAGGTTGTTTTCAATGCCAAAGTTTATTTTTAATAATAATAAAAAAATTTACCCTGGTGTTTCAAGGTCACAACTTGAGCAGCATTGTAAGGTCAGTATATCAATTTGAGTCCAAGGCTCTCACTCTAATGCCTCTAAGACATCATTGTCTCATAAATACACCAGCAGGCATCAGTGTTTTCTCTGAAATAAAAGTGAGTCATTAAAATAAATGTGTTTGAAAGTGTGTCATATTTCAGGTCAAGATGGCTTCTCTTACAGTGATTCGTTCATCTCTGTCATCTAAGTTGGTCCCATCTTTCCTCCAGGAGATTGTGGGTTCCGGATGTCCGCGGGGGGGCTGGCACTCCAGCACAGCAGGCTCACCCACCGCAACCATAACATCTACCGGGTTCTGTCTGAAGTCATCCCGTAAAACTGCAAGACACACACACACACACACAAAAATAAAAGCAAGCAAGTCAGCAGGGTGGATTTGATATCAAAATATTTGCTGATTTTACTGGAGCCTCTAAAATTGGTTTGTTTATTATGTCAACATCAAGAGTCAGTTTCTAATCCTGACATCAATTTAATCCCTAAAACTCACTTTGCTTACTCAAAACTACATATTTAGATTGTTTTTAGAGATTAAAAGATTTCATGCGGACATGCAACTCTATACCTTCATTTACTATGCGCTGCTCTATTAATATTCAAGTAGTCCCATCTCTATTCAACACACCCCTCCACCGCATCCCTGCAGATGATTGCCTTATCGCCCTTGACTCTGCTCTTCAAAAACACACAGATAGTTCTCTGCTTTTCCTCCGACTATGCGCTATATAATGATAAGCAGTAACACTGCGGTGATTCACTCTATTATGTCCCTTACGGAATCAAAGGTGGCAGTTTCACTCCTGAAGTACAAGGATTGCCATTATAGGACCCTAATTTTTTTTTTTTTGCAAGAGTGCCACCTAGAGACCAGGATGACCAGAATAGTGCAAAAAAAGGACCATATTCAACTGAAATAGAGTGGTGTTGAAAGTTAGCATTGCTGTCCAATCACTTGTCTCAAATTCAACAAGATTTTTTTTAACCGGTTTTTCAGTTCAAAGCCTGAAATAAAGTTTGTGGTTTTCTACTGTATAAAATATGTCAATAAACACAACACTAGGAAATTTGGCATTTTTGAGAGTCTTAAAAATGGTGGTTGCTGACACATAGCTAAACAAGTGTACAGAGGTTATTGCAAAACACAGGAAAATGCAACGCTAGTTAGCCTGACATTAGCTTTGTGACGCTAATGATTGCCTTTACGCACACTACAAAAAATTGCCATGTCATCCCTGCTGCACATTATAGAAGTTAATAGTAACGTATGTTTTAAAGGTTCATTCCACCCAAATGCTTCCCTGATACCCCTTTGTTCACTTTAACATGCACATGCTACAGAAAGCAATAAAAGCCCCAACACACCACTCGATGGGAGTTTTATTTTTTGGGGCTGTGTGATGTATGAAACCTTTCCCCTTTGAATCCACGTTTTGGAGGCTTTATTTGTTACATACACCGCAGCTTGAAAGAAGAAATGCTTTAACATACAGTATGGCACTTAATTCACTTCTGATATTTCTTGCTGGAACTGTATGAACCGATTTAAACTTGATCTTCATTAGCAGTGAGGCATCTACACTTCACGTTCAGGAGCATATTTCTACTTGACCTTTCTTGTCAAAAGTACAACTTCCATAACAAATATGAGGTAAGTCTGACTGTCGACGCTCTAAAAATCTGCACACCAATGTCTTACCAAGACATATTATGATGAGTTGTATCTAGTATTCTATCTAAAATTCATGCATTCATAGAGTTCTGTAATGTACCTGACAAAGACAAACCTCAGGGGGTTCTTTACTCAAACACAGAGTACAGTAGGTCTTCTGAGACTGGCTGCTGAGAAAGTAGGTTGTCTAACTGGTGGAAGGACGAGAAGATTCCTTGCTACAGTGCAGACTGGTGTGCACATCTCTTACTGGCAGGCAGCAGAAAGCTACCACAGTAATTTATCATCTTTCCACAATGAGAAGCCAGCGTACAGAAAACGTGCTTGTAACCAAAATCATAACTGGAGACAAAGCAAACTTGCATACCCCTCCAAGAAATCAAACCAAAAAGATTCCTGGTGGCCAGAGGAGGCTCATTCCTCCACACCTTTCAACAGAGAGGACGCTACTGTACAGACTCAAGCTGTGAACGGCACAAGGGGGAGCAAGTGTCTGATTAATGGTGAGGGTTTTGAGAAATTGTGTCAGAATATGTGTCAAAAAAATCATCCCAGACCTCAGAAATGTAGAAAACAGCTATTTTTTGCAAGATGACACCAGAGGAGAATGTGAAGTATGGAGACAATAAGAACAGTGCATCATGGCGTTCCCTTAATATTGCTGTTCCTGATGAGGTGAAGAACATGTGTTAATGTAGATGCCTGTGCATGAGTGACTGCTCTTAAGCATTCACAGGCTTAAATTACATGAAGGGTGGTGGTGGGGAGAGGGGGGAGGGGGGGGGGGCTGAACACGTCAAGGGAACGGAGCCAACGTAGAGAATGCAGAACAACAGTGCTCAGTAGAGCTGGGTTAGGGTGAAAAGACAGGAAACAATGAGGAAAAGGCATGATCACTTCCAGATGGCGGCAACCCATTCACCCCTGGCTACACATTTGTACATGGCACTGGGTACGCGGGCCTGAGATGCCTGATGAGCATCGTAGATAAGGGAGGACAAATTGGGATGACCTCCTAATTGGACATATTTTGGCCCCTACATTTTGTTTGAGCGCTATTCTTCCCCTCTGTGCAGGGTTGCGACTGGCTGACTGCAGTTGACTGAGTACTGATGGGAAACAGCTGTCCCCCCGCCCCCCCCACCACCACTACCACCACCACTACCCCACCCCCCCACCCCTTCCCTGCCTCCGTCAATACCACCGTGTCACATGATAAAAGGCATTCCTCGTGGGACACAAAAACATGGTTGAGGTTACTTCAGACAGGAAGAGAGTGAGACCATCACAAGTGTGTGTACAGTGTGCATGTGTGTATGTGCAGGCTGATTGATTGGGTGATATCTTATAATTCCAAAAGCAATCAGGTTACACATCTGTTTTTACTATTGTGCGATGTCCTAATAGCTCCATAACATGTGTGAAAGTTTGAACTCCTCCTTTAAACCCTTTCGATAAAGATTTATTCCGGATGATAACGTTAGAATTAGTGTGATAAATAAGGACATATAAGGGTTAAAAATCCGAGGACAAATACGCTGATTAACAAAGAATGTTCTCATAATATATGTGAAGGAGCACAAGCAGCCTCGTTTGTGCAAGTTGTATTTTGCTGAGTAGGCGGACAGATAATCTAAAACATGTGTTTGTTAAACTGACTGAGTGAAAATGTATCTGCTTATTAAGTTATAATAAGAAATTATCCATGCCCAACTAAGAACCACAGAAGCATACACAAATGTAATCAATCTGATCCCAAAGCCTAAACTGTGCTAAAACCATCTTCTTCGCCCCTGGGTCTCCACGGTGCTGAAGATGACCCATATCCCTTAAATCAGGGGTGCCGAAGGTGCAACAGGATGCAAGCGATGGACAGAATGCAGAGATTCATCGTGAGGGCAGTGCAGCAGCAAATACTTAGCAAGTTTTTTTTGGAATTATCACATCTACAGTTCATTTGCTTGTGTTGATTGTTTGCACAGATGAACGGAAATAATAATAATAATAATAATAAAAAAACTAAGCAAACCAAAACTATAAACACAAACAATCCATTTCTTTATTGAGGCTGTAGCAATTCAAAAACACGGGATGAAGCCTCTAAGGATTAGACGTGCGAGCGATCTTCTACTGCTACGGTTTCTTTGCTCTGCAGCATTCAAAGTACAAAGCAGACCTGGATACATGAGCCATTTAGCTCATGAACTTGCTAGCCAGTTCAGACTGAGTTAGGATAGCACATGAATTTCCCAGAAGAACTGTGCCAGTGTCCATTTGTGAACGGACTGGGATCATTTCATTTAGGCAGCACCTGAGCCCGATTGCTGGTTTCACACCTCCCCAAATGATGACGTGATACCCCAGTGTTAGATTCAGCTGAACTAAAGAAGGTGGGAAAACTCCTTTGAGCACTAAATCATTACCTTTAAAAGACAAACGTGAATTATATCTGACACTTCCTGATCCACAGAAGTAATTCACTCATTAGTCGAGCAGACTCACAAACCCCAGCTGACATTTTGCAGCATTAAACACACACTGGAGTGATAAGTCAGTGTTCCTATCCGTGCTTTAAATACACAGATATGTTTGGGTATGCTTTGATGCTGAGATAACACTTAATTTCACACATTCTGGCAGGGTGAAAGCCATTAACAGTGTGAAGGTTCTCCCTTCTGCATGTGTAACCTATCTTTCAAGCTCCCTAAGCCAACCCAGTTTGCCTGTTTAGCTGGAGATTTGCACCTTTCGCTGTCTTCTTTTCTCCCTCCATCTGATCCCTCCAGATGAGAATCTCATAGCCTACTTCAAAGCAGCAGCCCTTGGCCTCACTTCCCTGGATCTGACAGTGTCTGACTAGCTGTTAGTCCTCTGGAGCCTAAGCCAAACCTTGAAAGGCCTACTGCAGCAGAGCTCCAATAATCCTCTCTGCAGAGTCCAACAGGACCAAAAAGGAAGACGATGTAACCCCACAGACACGGGCGGAATGGGGCACACGTAGTATCACACTGCATCACTGCATGAGGCAGCTTTTGTCTCGACAGTCCAAACCAACCCTCCCATTGTTTCTCCGTTTTGTATTCGGAGTGCTTTCTACTGCAGGTCCGGCTGAAAGATGAACACTATTTTTGTTCATCAATAATTTTAAAGTTGTCATCAACATAACTGGAGGGCACCGGTAGTTTCATACCAGGAGGACAGCTGTGCGTGTCTCCGCTTCCAGCTCATATCACAGTGGAGGAACGCAATGAACAGTCAGCCTTCCTACTGGGGAGAAATGAATTTGTAGCTGCTGTACATTTCCATATACTTACATATTTTTCTTATATATTCATTTTTAAATTGGCTCAAGCAATTAAAAAAAAAAGACAAATTAGAGTACACGTGTACCAACATTTAGCAATATCATTTTCCATCAACGATTAAAAGACTACTATCACTCAACTATCACATAGCCAGAAAAGTTACACAATCAAAGAGGTAGACAGTGGATGTAGTTCACAAAACTATAAATTCCTTTTTCTTTTTTCCGCCAGAGCAGCGACTCTCTGAATGGGTCCCACCCCATAAGATCCAGGGACCCATCTAACCAGTTCCAACACAGACTGCGAGGTTCATCCTCTAAGTACATTAGAAGCTGTCCACTAGACTAGTGTTTCCACTGCAAGTGCCCACAACCAAATCTGCTGAGACTTTCACTTAATCCTTTATTATTGCGAGTTTACAAGAATTGTCTTGAAGCATATCAACATTCCCCCATTGTGAAGATCAAGTCTCTTGAGTAACTAAAAACGTTCAGGCACCTTGAACCCTCTGTATGGTATGATCATCCTGAATCAACACAAAATGGAGGGGAATTCCAGAATACCTCGTCCCAGGGTTAAGATGCCACTGAAATCAAGATATGCTTGAAAGAATCTTCCAGAGGGAGGGAAAAAAAATTAAGCTTAATAAAATTTTGTTTCTGCATATTTGGACACAAGACTTGACATGTGCAACGGGGAGGCACAGGCGGGCCGTCACAGATTGAATTCCTCATCCGGCCAATTGAATCATATGACCTGTTGAATCTGAATTGCCAATGCATGCAGAGACCCTGATCCCCAGTACAGGAGAAGAAAATAAGAAGATGGTGGACACACTACAGAAATCAGTTATATAATAGTATGGGATGTTCCAAGGATGACTATTGGAAACAAGAGGATTGTTCCAGACTGTTCCAGACTTTTGTAGCAGCAGAATTACATACAGCTTGTCTGAGAAGCAATAGGAGGTGAAGTATAGTCAAGAGGCAGTTTGGTTTATTCTTCAGTCTTTATGTACCTCAAGAGAGACACCCGGTTATTCAGCACATTGCCGTTTGCTCAGAGAATGTGTTGAACATCCTCGACTGCTTTCTTCAAGCTGTGCTACGAAGATGTCTTAACCAGGTCCACGTTCCACTTGGACCTCAATCAAGGCCCCAGGGTCTAAACCTGGAATAGCCAAAAGTAAACCAGTATGGCAAAGGTGCAAGACAGGAAAGAGTCAGCCTGGTGTGGGGCATCATCAGACACGCTTGGCTGATCTATTTCACTACTTTGTCCTGTGAATGTGTCTTCATGAGGAACTTCACACTGTCAAAGGAGGACTTTAATCACCCCACCGGGACATGGAGTAGGAGGAGGAAGAGGAGGAGGAGGAGGAGGAGGAGGAAGGAAATGTTCGAAGATGACACACAGTGGAATGCCACCATGAAAGAGGCCTCAATCTCTAGTGCTCTTTCAGTCTCTTTGCAGCGGTGCAACAGAAGTGAAGCTCTATGGTTGTTACACTGGCAGGTTGAAGGAGAAGGAGAAGCCGCGCCCACACAGACAGGACGTCAGGAGAGTGAGAGACAACAGGGAGGCAGGGACTAACACCAGGGAGGACAGACTTTGAAACAGTGTCAAGGCAATGACCCAGAAATATCTTTGTCTTGTACCTTTCTTTCTATCTCTTAAAATTGTCCTTAAAAAAAACAAGGAACCAGCACAAACAGCTTATAGTTAAGATTGGGTGGCTGACATGGACCCAACTTCATCAGAGGCATTTATTATACCACATTTATTCGATTAGAATCCTTTTCTTACATTATTAATAAAGATATGCATGATTCAAGCAGTCTCTTAGTATCTCACGCACACACATGCTTGCCTCCTCTAAATGTTCCGTGGGACAAAAAAAAAAAAAAAAAGCTGAAATAAATTTTCACGAGAAAATAAAAAAGAAGCACACACCCTGCTTCAAGGAATGATCCCTGTAATGTAGTTTAGCTATGGTTCTTATATTTATCAGATGATGTCAGTAATATGTAAAAACTTCAGTGAAGAAAAGACAAGAAGATTGTAGTGCGGTTCCCTCAGGCGTAATTAGTAAAAGTAAGTGCTGGCATCTATTGCTCTGTTCTGAAGTTTCCCATTGCTTTAATCTTTCATTTTAAACTCAGCCGTTTTTGACTAAATCATCTCACCGCACTGACTTAAACATATAATAAATTCCCAAAGATATCTTTAACTGACCACTATCCTCCCATCCCTGCAGATATATGAAATCCTTGACTATTTCTCACAATCTAGCTCCTGACGCCCCCCCCCCTACACACACACACACCTTCTATACCTCGTCTTTATATTCCCCTCAAACAACTCCTCTTCGCCTCCTTGCTCTTGCAGAGATGTCTGGAGAGACTGAAAGCTGCAGGAGAAACAGCTGCTGCACAGAAAATCCAATATTTGCAGGGGCTCACGTATAGGTGGTCAGGTAGATTGACAGGAAGACGCACACACACACACACACACACACGCACACACACACGCACACACACACACACACACACACACACACACACACACACACATCGTACACTCACAGGCGATCCAGTGGGTCCTGCACCTCCTTTGCAAGCGTACACTAAAGCAAATAACATATTATGAATGTCAACCATGCAAATCCAATAAATAATGAAGGCCTCACACATACGAATTAGGATACATGTATTAGCGCAGTTTCGTGACTGTGGCACATGAGATTTGTAAAATACACACAAGCATCCAGAAGACACCACAAGCTGCTGATAAAGGAAACAACAACAAAAAAAACTTGCCTATCCTCCTGAGCTCCCATATTTGAATTTCATTTTCCACAAAGACATGATTACTCAAAAAAGTCCCGAGGCAAACACATTTTTTTGCATGCATATCCATAAATATTTCTGATGTTTGGCAAGCCAATTAACTCAACATAGACGCTCACTTACTGTGATAAAGCTCCTGGTTATATTTGCTGGGCCAAACTTTATTGTTTATTTTTTGCCTCTTGCATTCAGATTCAGAACAACCTCCCCTGTGTGTATCCCTCCTCCAGGCAAGAACGCCACAAACCAAAGAACTCAAAGACACCTCATGTGCCAGGAATGTTAACCCAATGTTGTCTGGATCATGCGTTCATTTATTTGTAGTTTTGTCAAATTATATTTTTATCTAGCGCAGCAAATGCTGTCACAGACGTTTCTACTCATCTCCTGCATATACACATCTACATGTAGACAGAAATACCTGCCAGGTAGGCTCACAGAAGACATAAAAAGACTCCAGCTACTCACGGCTATATTTAAACAAGTTGTTGTGTGAGCCACAAAAGAAATACAATTTTGAAGAACACCACTCTGACAGAGAGGGCACACGGACATATCAGTCAGGACAACAGGGGTTTTATGTTTACCATGATGATGAGTAGCCTGTGTGCATGCGTGCGCGTGTGCATGTGTGTAAGTGTGTTCACGTTCACCGGTTCACCAGTTCTCAGATGTACTGACACTCTAATCCCGTTGATGTACGTGCAGAAGCTATCACTCGTGAGGGGAAGACATTAACAACCAGCTAAAAGGATTGTATGACTTCAGTTTTAATCTTATTCTATCCTTCTGAAAGAGGGAAAACAGGAAAGAGAGAGAGAGAAAGAAAAGCATTGCTGGGAATACGGAGAGGGCAGACGGACATGAAGCAGATTAGGAGAATTAGTGAAGTGGCAGATGAGCCGGGTGAAGCGGAGGTTGAGTAGCTCTGATAGGGTTTAGAAAATTGTCAATCACACAGAAATGCACCAGGGTGACTCTCCGTTCCAGTTTACTGACGCTTAATTTCTCTCAAAGGGCTCATGATGATAATGCAAAACAAAACAGTCATATTTCCAAAGCAATACTTTACTCAAAAAGTGCATTACCCATTTCAAATACTCATACATTGGTGTTTTGGTAACATAGACATTTTTTACCTCATGTTTTTTTTCTTTGTGATTCTAGAATGCAGAAAGAGCCAGCCATGTATAATTAGCTTGGAGCTAATGGTGACTGACGGCTAACAACAACACCACGGTATCACCTACATCTTCTTTCTCCAGCTGGATGCTAATCCACAAACACTTCAATTTGCACCAAAAAAAAATTTCACACACGATTGCTGAAATTTGGTTCAAATGAACGCTAGTCAGAACAGGTTAAATGTTGTTTGTCTTTAAAAGTTTGGGGTGAAGTGAATAAAGAATACACAGCAGGTGATGCGCTCGAGAGTTTGTTCACTGACATTTTTGGACACTTGTTGTTTGATGTCATTCGCTATGGGGTGCTGTTAGCGTCAAGCTAAATACACGTGGCTGATTCTTTCCACATTTTGGAGTCACAAAAGAGGAACTCAAGAGGGCAAAAATATCTGCTGTTCTCAGGATGATGATCAGAATATAATTAAACTAGCTGTAACACAGGCAGTGCAGGTTCAGACAGAGACACAGCAAAATGCCAACATGAAACCACAAATGTCTCCATTTTTTTTTTTTTTTTTACAGTTACAATTCGTCCTAACAGCAGTCCACACGACTTTCATGCTGGCATGCTGATACAGAATATTAAAGGAAAGATGTGGGCGCACTCATGCAGACATTACATCATGTAATGTTTTAAGAATGGCTGTCGACATCTTTATGAGCTGCAGAGGACTTTATCAGCTTGAGAATGGGAAAGAGCTTTAACGTATATACAGGATGACAAGTGTATTAGCTTAAACAGACGCATACACTTATGTTTATAGAATACACACGTCTTGCTTTCACTCTGCAGCAGCCAATACGAAGCAAAACTATTCATTCAGGAGAAATTATACAACACACTGGAGTGTACTTTATATTTCTGACTGGAATTTGTCATGTTCAGCAGGGAAAATAGCAAAGCAAATGTACTTGCACCACAAAGAAATCATGAAACATTGATGTGTGATGTTACTGGAGCCAATGAAGAGCCACTCGCACAAGGACGACAACGTAGAACCGTAAGCCAATTTGGTCCAGACTGAAGCATCTTGACAGCTTTCAAATGGATTGCTGCGGAATTTGATACATTCAAATCTGGTCTCCAGTGGATGAATCTTTACTTTGACAAGCCTCTGACGTTTTCACGGATCGTGAGACCCATCTATGTGAGGTTGAGAGTTACTTATCTTCACAAGTACTATATGGATTGACATCCTGAACTCTATTCAACACCGCCATAAGATACATTCTTTACAAGTAAGAGTTTATTATTGATACAAGTGATGTTTTCCTCCTTAGTGTGTATCATCAACACAATTAAGAAAAACATATGGTTGCGTGCTTCCAAGGCCGCGTGTCAATATTACATTAAATCAAACTCCTATTAATGACGGCAGCTTGTCCAGACCGTTTGTGCTGAAGGAAGTGCATCTTTCCTGAGGGAACGCGAGACAGTAATCTATGTAGTCTTATATTTGCAAGAACTGAACCTAGCTTTCTGTTATAATGATGCTAGGCTTGTATGATTTATTTATGTGTTTGTGTGTATGAGTGTGTGTGTGTGTGTGTGTGTGTGAATGTGTGTGTTTGTTGTCCGCTCTTACAGTACCACCTGTTATTTTGTAAGTTTGTTTGGAGACCTTGAGCTCCTCTGTCCATTGTTATGAATTCAGCACAGTCGAAAGAGGGATTTCCATATTTTTTACTTTTTTTTTTTTTTTACATAAATCAATATTATTGGTCACCCTTTTCCACTGGAAACTCACCAAGCGCAAACTTCACAGCTCAACCCTGCACACACAACTGAATATAAATTTTGATGGTGAAGATGATTTTGTTGTTGTTGTTGTTTTTTTGTAATTTCCTGAGAGAAAATATTCTCATTTGGTGAGTTGTTAAATGAGACACCTGTCAGAAACTAAAAATATGCCACAATTGCCTCCTACGCTGAAACTGTCTTTTAATTATTTCCAACAATCCTGGAATTCCTTCTGGCGTTAGTGATAATAGGAGGAGAGAGCACAAACCATGCTGGATGTGTGACACTAATGAACGATAGGGAAGGGGACACATAGAGGTGTGTGACAGGGTGTTGACAGTAGCAATGACAATACACACACACACACACGCACTGCACACAACACAACCTAAGGACCAACATGCAGAGATCTGCGCCAACAACCCCACCCCGCAAGAACGTGACCCCCTGCAAGACTTATAATCAGGCCTAGTGGTGGACAGAAGACCTTTATTTACCATCTTCAAGGCCTGTTGCAGGTGTGGACCAAAATTTAAATGATTCAAATCAAATAAAAACCCCCTGTTACAGATGACAGCTACAGTAGACGCCCGAATCCTTTTAGTCATCAGGAAGCGAGAACCAATGAGAAGGAGAACTGGTACAAAACCAAATCAAGTCCTCTTCTACTGAATAATGGAGAGAGCTGGAAGCAAATGTAACCCCCCCTTTTCTCTGCAGGGCAAGAGTCCCCTCACATGAATGCAGAGAAAAACCACACGCATGCACGCACGCACACTCACACACACACACACACACACACACACACACACACACACACACACACACACACACACACACACACACACACACACCCTTTAACCCTCTCATTAGTGTAATCCTGCATGAGAAGAGTAAATTGTCATGAATAAATCCACTTAGAAGCCCGCGAATGAAAGACTTTCACTTTGAGATGGTGGCATTACCATTTCAATAAGCATGCAACACAGCAAAACGTTGGCAGTGTTTGACAGAGTAATTGGGAACATTAACGAGTGGATAAAATATGTAGGGGAAGCCTGTATGTGTGTGTGTGTGTGTGCGTCAATTTATGAAATCTAAATTTTTTCACTAATAGGTGGAATGACTCGCCCTGAAGGTTTGGTGAGAAGGGCTTTTGTTTGACAAAACAAAAGAGTTGGAAAACAGACCTTGAGACAAATGTATTCCAGTATACTGGCCCATGGAGACCTTTGTCTGAGCAGTGTGACCTCACTGATGTGCTGGGTAAATCTCCAGGCTAGGCTGACTTCTAAATAATCACCTTACTTGAACTGTTCATGAAAAGTAGAGGGGAGCATTTCAGGGCATGTGCAATTACAGACTAGATACAAAGCATAAATCTGATGCTTTGAGGGTGATACGCTTTAAGTAAGTCATATTAAATGAACTTAAATCCCTACCTGTTTGTGGAAAAAAAGATTGAGATGGAAAAGATAAAGAGCAAAACCCAAGAGAGATGCTCCAAGGAAGGAGTGCAACCGGGTCATGAAGAGAGGCAATGTAGAGGAGGATGAAAAAGAGTAGGTGAGGGTGGAGGGTGATGTTTTTTAACAAAGAAGAGCAAGATTCACAGACACAAAGAAACAGACACAAAGAAAACAAAGAGCTCCAGCAAATGAAGGAATGGAGAAATTTTTAGTCGTTGTTCTATTGCATTAAAAAAAATAGGCTCCCGTTCATGCACACAGCTACCGCTATGTTTTGCATCATAACGTACCCTCAGGTGCCCCATAGACGTTCCCCTGTCATCAATCTAAGAGACAATTCAGGGCCCAGGAGAGAAAGAGGCTTCAGGCAGGTATGTAACACTCTCCAGAACAACAACAAAAGAAGACAGCAGAATTTGTTTTAGACAAATATTTACTGCGGTATTAAGTTCCAAACAGTATTACAGTGATTGGCAAGTATACATTGTACAGTGTGAAACATAACAATGCTTTCATTCAACCGCGGGAAAACAACATTATTAAAGATGCTGAGGGTGCAGAATCATGTGACTCTGAGGCGAGGCATCATTTGACACCATCCAGCATTATTTTCTCCTAGTTGATGGACGTGCTGAGAAGAGACGCAGACGAGATGAAAAGGTAAATTATGAGCTTATTTAAGGCCATTTAGGGATGTTTGACGATTTGACCAGATGAGGCAGGCACAGCTGCACATTACAACTATTAGAAGGTATGAAACAACCACGTTTCCTCAGCATCTTTTCCTCCCCCCCCCCCCCCCCAACTCATTTTATTACCCTTCAAGATGGCAAAGTCAGAGCTACACAAACAAACCTAGAAAGAGGAGTCTTCAATCCACGGAGCGTCTGAAGATTGGTGATTTAGGGTAGGAACGGGAAGAGGAATCGAGTTTAACGACAAGCTTGTTTGGATTGGACTGAGCTACACCGTGGAGGAATGAATGGAGTGAGAAATGAATGAGAGGTGAAAGATGAAACTTTAATGATCCCTCTGGGGAAATTGGGTCATTGCAGCAGCACAGAGAAGGGTATAGATAAGACCAGAACAAATGCAAGCTGTTGTAGATAATGAAAGTAATTAAAAGCAGATAAACACCGGGATTATTAATGCCACAGAGACATTTTGTGTTAAATGTATATGTAAGCGTATGTATGAAAATGTCATGGAAGGATTTCAAACAGGTTTTCCTGTGAGATTCTTAAATTGTCAAAACAAAATTACCAAACATGGCAGAAGGGAAGGAGAGGCAGAGGAGGGAGGCCTGGAGGATTGTGCTGAGGCAGTCCCCAGCCCCCTTTAATTGGTAGGAAACAAGAGGTCTCTGAATAAACACCCGCCACAAGACAGAGCCGGGCTCATTTTTCCTCGTCTTGCGCTATCCTTCTTTTTTCCTGAGTAGTTTAACTCCTCAATGCTCTTCTTCCTCCTCCTCTCCATGCTTCCCCGTCACTCGTCACCAGTCCCAGCTGTTCATCCCCTTCTGTGTATCTGTCTGTTGCTGGGACGACAAACTAAACACCATCTCAAGATGTCCAAATATAACAACAAGCAGCTCTGGGAGCAGCCCAACACTGCAACTACCACTCTTCACCTCTGTCTCTTTTATATTCCTCTCACTGCTGGCCCTTATTTCTGTTTTTTTGGTCCTCTCCCTAATTATCTCACAGGGAGCCGAGGTAGCCCCCTACCATCCCCCGCACCTCAGCAGCCCCGCAACTGAGAGACCCTGATGAATAATTTCACGTTTCTCTAGCCTTTCCACTCGTTCTCAAATTGATTATTGTACAGAAAGCAAAGCTAAGAGAGCAGCCCACTGGGTAATTTGTCTTTCTGACGAAGAGAGTCAATGGTTAGGTATGGGGGAGGGAATGGCAGAGTGCTCAAAATGATATGCAAAGGAAGAGCGAAAAATTATACAAAAAGATGGCGAGCGGACGCTTTTCTTTGATAGGTCATTCTGTTTGATGTTGTGGTCAGAGGTGAACTTGTGGATATTTGCCATGTGATATGCATAGAACATGACGTGCTCCTGGAAAAGTGAGCAGGTCAGATCAAATCCTCCCAAAGAAGAATCTCAAAGCTTATGAAGCACATTGGAAACGCAGCTAATGCGGCAGAACACAGTCCTGTGATCCATTTTCTCCATCCACTCCTGTAAATCTCTACTGCAAACACCACTGCATCCCCGTGGCTGCAAACATTCATCTGTCAATGTTTGATTATGCGTGAACTATGAGTGATGGATGTGTGTGCTGTTGCCAAACTCCAGGTGTTTTTAATCCCCTCCACAATGTCACTCCTATCGGCTGGCGTGCCAGACTCCACTGATGACAGGGTGGAGGGTATCATTTGGACACCACAGGGAAGATCACTAAGTGTGCGTATAGAAAGCCAGCTATATGATTAGCATGAGGTATTCCATGAATCACCCCTGTTGACCCAATCCTCAGCTTCACTCCACCTGACTGGATGGAAGCAAATTAATGTAGCAGATAATGATGAGGTCATCGCAGTTTTGCGTGTTTGTGTTGATACGCACTTTTAAAAAAAAAATCGAATTCAATGATTTGAACAACATCAGAAGAGAATAATTGGGACTGGTGATGGTTATCATTAGAGATTCATTGATAATGACGGTTAAAGTCCTTTCTGAATTTCTCTTAACATACATTCTTTTCATGTTCATGCTCAAACAAACTACCCCACAGTGATACACGCTAACATTATGCTAACTGCCCAGCAAACTAAAAACAGACGGCGAAGGGATGTAAGTCTTTAGAAAAAAATGGCTACACCTGCGTGACATTCTGCAGATGTTTTCCGATGATAAACAGGTCGGTGGCTGACATCGCTCGCGTGATTATTTGGGAACATGAGCTAGAAGTGCTTAAAACTGATGCTAACTTTGTCCTTGGTTAAAGTACCAGTGTTACCTTGACTGGATGGGGAAAGAAAACTGGAGTGTCACACGTGTCGCAGGGTCACATGCAACAACACGACTCCGTCACAACCATCACTACAATCGTGTTAAGCATTGTGGACGGACCCGGTGTATTTTAGCCTTTATAGCTGTACTTTCAAGTGGCGAGAGCGGAATGTAAAATGTAGTTTTGTCAAGCATAATTGCCCGGCATTCAAAACTTAATGCCAGCTATAATTAAGAATAAGCATTTTATTACCTTAAATTCAGAAAATGTTTTTGAACCCTGTAGGAATGTTGAACGTTCATTTGCCATTCTTGTCTTGGTTCCACCATGCAGCTTTGATTCTCCACCAGGGTAAAGTACGCTGAATCAGCCTACCATCTCTCATCTCTCCGTCTTCTCCTGCCTATACTGTACAGCCTCATCAGTTTTCCTTCTCCCTTGTGTTTTCCTGTCTTCCAACTTCAATCCCTGCTTACTCTCATCTCTTTTGTTTCCTCCAAGCTATCTCGCCATCTCTCAAGGCTTTGCACCTCCCCGTCTTCTTTTTCTCATCTCCCGCTTCGAGCCTGCTGTAAAAATCTTTCAGCAGTTCTAGGTTTTCCTCTCTGACTTTTAGGCCCACACTTCTCTCTTTTTCTCAACCGATCCTGTTGTGCATCCCCCTCCGCCCCCACCTCACAAACCCTCCTAATGGATTCCATGTCAGCAGAATACCAGAGTAAACCACACAACTGCACTGTGGCTTCATGTCTGTCTCTGCCTCAATGTCTCTCTTCTCAATGTAGAAAAAAAATGAACAGAAAAACTGCTGGCTGAACATTACAGTGAAATGACTGAAATGAGATTCTACTTGCTTTGAGAGGTCTAACATTTAAACACATTAAAAACACAGGTGCACATTCTGATGTAGGCCAGCACATGTAAGTTTAGTTTTTAATCCACTTTTTTAGTTAAATGACGCGCTAGTGCGAAGGAAGTTGGTGCTGCAGTGTCTTTGCTGCCGTTTAAACTGCTGAATTTAAAGTTTCTTTTATGCATAGAAGTTGTCAGTAGTTCTAATAGGTTCCAAAGAAACTGCCGCTTGGTCTGTTAAGTCTGCCCACATTGTATATAGAGAACATTTTTTTTCTCATTCTTTGGCCACTTGGGTTCCCCAAAAACATTACCTCATGCCAAATAGACCACAATGTCGCTTTTTATTTACATACTAAAAACGTAAAATGTTTTGATAAAAAAAACCTTTTGCGACACAATCAAAGGTTAATTCATCATGTGAATAGGTAAATCTTTGTACATAGTGACAGTATGCAAAAATGTATTTCATTCACTATCCTATAATATTGCAATATTATATGTTTGTTGTGACCAAAGCATGAAAAATAATTATGGCATTTAGGAAACTTAGACCGATTGGTTACTGTAGGAAAGGATTGTGGTCTGGGTCGAACATTATGGGAAGCACTTAAAGGAACACACCAAACTTTGGGGAAACACAACGTCTAGCTGTCCTCCCCAGAGCCAGACAAGATGATAGAAACCCTATTCCCCTCTATGTGTTAGAAAGCTGAGACCCGCAGAGGACAGCTAACTGCTAAGCTAAATAGCTTCGCAGTAAATGGAAGCGGACTGGAAATGTTAGCTTACCTCTATCAAAAAAAAAAAAAAACATGTACAGAAGTAATCCTCCTCAGCCTCTTTTACACCCACGATTACAAGCAGCAGGCACTCCTCTACTCGTCAACTAATATCTTTGTTGGCCAAAACTTAAAGTTGCTCTTCCAAATATATGCACCAGATCCGGAACTTTTAAATTATTATTACACAGCCAATGTTATGCAAATCCCTAGCTCTATTAATGACAGCAGAGAGCTTTTTGGAGAAAAGTGTATTTGATAACTGGTGGAGGGCAGAGGAGGACAGAGGTGCTAACAACCCCCTGCCATTTCTTGTGCGAAGCTAACTAGCGGTCAGCAGGTCTCTGAAGGTGTCAGCTTCTTCAAAGAGAGACGGATTACTATCTACTTGTCTGGCTCTGGTGAGGATGGACGTTGGTGCATTCTGAAAAAACAAAAAACAGCATTTTACCATTACATTAAAAATGCCAGATGTCAACATTAATTTCACTTGCTATTGTCTCTAATTGACTTATTAATGGCATTTAGAATTTCCGCTTAAAGGTTCCGTACTGAATATATGTGAACACAAGTCTTCTTGTTTGGGCAGCACGGTGGTGCAGTGGTCAGCACTGTCACCGCACAGCAAGAAGGTCTCGGGTTTGAGCCCTGGCTCCATCACGGGATCTTTCTGTGTGGAGTCTCCATGTTCTCCCTGTCCCTGTGTGGGTTCTCTCTGGTACTCCAGCTTCCTCCCACAGTCCAAAGACATCAAGAGGGGACGAGGCTGATTGATACTCTAAATTGACCGTAGGTGTGACTGTGAGTGTGAATGGTTGTCTGTCTCTATGTGTTGGTCCTGTGATGGACTGGTGACCCGTCCAGGGTGAACCCCGCCTCTTGCCTGAAGGCTGCTGGGATAGGCTCCACCCCCCCACCCCCCCACGCCACCCTTAACTGGATAAGCAGAAGACAATGGATGGATGGCATGGTTCTGTACTCTAAATTGGATAAGTTGTTATAAATGAAAACCAGAACAAATCCATTTGTATAATAACAAAATGCATATCTATTGTAAAAGGAGTGTTCACTGATAAAGAGCAACTGCTAATTATGATTTACTGTCGACTGTTGAAAACAACAGTCCCTCCAGCAGTGACATGTTTCTTGCAGAAGGCGAGAGTACAAACAGCACCGTGAAGTCTCAGCCTGGTTGTTTCTGCTTCGACTGAAGGATGAGTCAGTTGTTCGTGCGTGGAGGAGGCTGGGACCAGCTCACAAGAAGAAGTGTGATAGACGACCCGATAAGGGACTGACAGGAACAAACTGTCACTTCTCAGCTGGGCTTTGGCAATCCACAGGTACACGGCCTCCCAGGCAAGCTTTGGCAGTGACAAATAGACCTAGTTTCCATTTATTTATCTATCTGTTGTGTGGAGCACAGCACACATGCTGACCTGCCCCCCATAAATCTTTATCCTGTTAACACAACACCAATATACCAACATATTAGTCTTCCTGAGCAGAGCGGACTAATCGAGTATGCTGTTACACAATGAACATCAGCACATTGGCTGTGAAATTACTCCCAAACGCACATCAGGCAGACAATTATACAATCACCGCAGACAAGTGACCTCGGTCATCTGCGCACACAAATCATTTAAAACATTTCTCACTAAAAACTTGTAGAAGCAGACAATAAATCTGGGTTTGACCTGCTTCACTTGATACATTATAGTGTATTGATGAGGAGGCTTGAGGAAGGGGTCAGGGTAGAGGGAGGGCACGGTTTATACTGTTTAAATCTGGAAATGGAGAGGCACCCATGCACCTTGAGATGATGTCCACTCAATTATTAACCCCGCTGCACAAGCTAAACTTGTGCAGAGCTAATCGTGCCATCTCACCTACAAACACACTAATATATCTGTCTCTCGCACGTTAACATTTCACAGCTCTCTTTCCTCTCCCTGACATTAAAAAACACCAGTATAAACACTCCCTGCTGCTTTTGTCATATTACCTGACAGAGCAGCCGCAGACTCAGTGCCAGGCAGTCACTGGTGTGAATGGCTGAGCTGCTGGATTTAATTAGTGCTGCACCCATATGGATTAGCAAAGAGATAGGCAAACGCACAACCAGACAGTATGTCGGATTCATACTTCAACATCGCCTTTGATAGCGCGCGTACACTCATGCACACATGAATGCACACCCCAGAGGGAGAGGAGGGGCTGCGCGGCTTTATAATCAAGTGATTTCATTGCTGAAATTTTAATTGATATTAGCAGCAAAGAAAACGTTAAGGTTCGCTTCCTGCGCCATGTGTAGAGAGACAGCTGTTGTGATGGGCAGGGTGTAGAAGATAGAAAATTGAACATATTGCTAAATAAATTATTATCTTTTTTTTAAATCATCAAGGTTGATAAACAACATACTGTCATTCTGGCAACAGAAAGATGCAGATGGGTGGAAGGACACACAAACACTTGCTCTGTGAATACTCACTTCGCCTGTCATTCATGTCCACTGAATCTAAATGACAAATGTGAAAAAGAAAACTCTCCACTGATAAATTGCTGTTTGTCAAGGTTGTCTTACCAGTGGCAATTAATGGAGAGGAGACAGAAGGCTTCAAGGTTTAGCCAGTAAGTATGCACAATTTGCTTGTCCCTTAGAACGATGACAAAAAGACAACCAACAACTAACAACAGTAAAACTGTCAGAAAATGTTTGCGTGCAAAGGCTCTCATCATTGATATAATCCACATCTTCTTTATCCAGCCATAATCTATGAATAATTTGAGCTCATCTAAAAACAAAACAACTTTAGCCCTTCCAGTTCAGTGCTACTGTGAATGAGCAGAGACAAATATACCAGTATACAGTACATCAGTGCTACAGTGAACTGTATGTATCTGCTGATGTTTTATAAAAAGGTTTAATCTGTGTTAGGTGATATGATGACATCATAACAGATCCATACAGGGTGAAGAGTATGTCTTCTCTGACTGTGTCACTCTAAAAAAGCGGCATATTCATAGAGGGAGTGAGTCGGTGACGGACAGGACAGGATGTCTTAGTTTGTTCTGTCGGGCATCTTTACTTTCACTGACTGAGCTGCTGTCTGCAGGCAACATCGCGTCTTTATCAGTTGTGTTCATCAATAACCTGAGGGAGCGGGTCAGACAGTGTGGCCATACATTACCACGACTATTAAACTGAACTCTGATATTTTGTTTCAGCTGTGTAAACAGAGAATGTACAGGAATGCAGCATAATGTGAGGTGATTAAGGCATTTTTTGCAGCTAAGGTTTGTATGAATAACAGTTTAATCCGCTGCTATTATAGACAGATATCTCATAATTAGTTAACTATAATCCCTCCAGCTGTCGCCCTCATTGTCGACTCAGAACTGTCTGGATCCAAATAGGAAGAGATGAGAAGAGGGCAGTTAGGGAGAGGGATAACCTCTTCTGGGAAGACATTTTTGGCATTGTGGAATCAAATGAAATGTTGTCTTTCACTGCGGACAGAGTCTGTGGGTTCCGTAGAGGCGAAGGAGGGAATCAGGGTCAAGATGAGGTCAGTGTTAATTATCGTTTCAGCCTGTTGTGTTACCATCTCCACCTCCCACGCAACAGGCCTTGAATTCCACCTCACACCAAGGTTTTCTGTCTAGCTACGGTCAACTTCCTCTAAATTTCTCTTCTCTGTTTCATATGGCAGCATGTGTCCAAGTTAATTGGTTTGCGATGTGACGCTGTGTTTTATTCCGCTCAGATTAATATTAAAGATACACAACCGCTTGAATAAAAAAAAAAAAAATAACAAAAATAGATAGGCGGAAAACCTTTGCAGCAGCTAGGGAGTAAAATAGAAGGCAAGGAACAGAAATGGTTGCTGCGACGGAACCCCCTGATTAGACCCAGCAGGTGTTTGTACTGAAGGTAACCCACGTTTAAGAGCATCAACTGAAGCGTACTGACTAACATGCTCGAGCTGTTAAAGTCCCGGGGTCTGTGAGCTTGTCGTTCTGTTCAGGAACCGAATGGGAGTGACAGGGTGAGCTATTAATGGCAGACTGTATATACTGTAAACAACATACAGCACATTCCCTGCTGTGTGTTCATGGGAGTGTGAAGCTTCTTGCGTTTCTCCCTCCCAGAAGCAATTTTGCTCGTCTAACTGTGCTGTGGCTCCTCAATACACATATGTACCCAGAGAGAAAGCATTCCTATCCATTATGTGTTTATTCCCAATACATGTGGAAGGTTTCAATTGTAAACACAACAGTGCAAAAAGACTTTGACTGCAACAATCGCTGTCACCAGTTCTGAAAGGGCCAGCTCCCTCAAATGAAACCATTTTCTACTGAGGGCAATATGGGGAGCAGTAACAGATCTCAATTTTTTTCTATCAAACACCTTGGTATCATTAATATTCATAAGGTGGTGGCTAAAAACCTACTGTAATAAAATCTCTCTGAATGCATTCTATATGGGAATACAGAATGTGTAGACAAGGGACAGGATTTGGCAACAGAGGGGGTTTTAGTTTCCATTTGTAATCTGAGTGGTATTGACCAATCACATTTGAGCGAGCTTTGATTCCATACATGTAAATAGTCTGCGTGAGGAAGAACACATTAGCTGAAACGCAATCTCACAATCCATCTGTTATCCCCTGGCCCCCGTTTAGCTTTTCATTTTTTCAGCAAGAAATTATCCTGACGTCGAATCAGACTGCAGATTTTCAGTTGTGAACTTTTTTGTAACACCTTTTTTTCCCCCCTTATAACTTGCCGCTTGAATAGCTTTGTCCTGTAATTAGCTGAACCTTATTTTTGTTTCACTTTAAATTACTTCCCTTCATTCCTTCTTATCATTCCTGTAGGCTCTTTCCGCAGCAGACATTTTGAAATTCACAGTACACACAAGTGTCATTAATAAAATTAATTATGGCCCTGTTCCATTTAGATTGTCCAGAACTCTGGTATAGTACATGCTGGCTCACTGAAGGGCTGTAATGCACCAAACCGAACAGGAACCTAGTTAATAGGATGACTTACACTGCTGTGAAAAGGGCCTACAGTCACACACCCAGTCAGTTCCTTGTCTGCCCTCATTTTTGACCACCTGTTGCTCATTGTCTCATTAGTCAGCTGCGATCCTGTTGCTTCATTCAGTCTTGGTCTCGTCTCTTTTTAGTCAGCCTGTTTAGTTTTACCCTGCTAGCTTAACCAGTTAATTATCCATTTTTTTCTGGACCCCTGTTTCTTCTATTTGTGTAATAAATTTTGGTCTCTATACTCTAAATTGACCGTAGGTGTGACTGTGAGTGTGAATGGTTGTTCGTCTCTGTATGTTGGCCCTGCGATGGACTGGTGATCTGTCCAGGGTGAACCCCGCCTCTCGCCTGTAGATGCTGGGATAGGCTCCACCCCCCCCGCGACCCTTACTAGTAAGGAATAAGCGGAAGGTGACGATGGATGGATGGATTTTGGTCTCTAATATCTGCTGGCCTGCTGTTGTTTTATGCATTTGGATCATCTCTCATCTCAAATGTCATTTTTTTGTCACAAATTGCTCATGGCACTGTAATTTAAGTGGCAAACCCCTGAAATTGTGTTCACCAAATGCCTCTTTCATGCAGCCTGTTCGGCGCGGGCTTAATGCGCCTTTAAAGGTGTTCAGTATGAACAGCAAGGACACGGGGTGGGGGGTTGCCTCGCAAATAACCTGCCTTTGGTGTGTGAATGGGACGAGGGGCCAGTGGGTCATGGCTGTGACGACTGATGTCTTGTACTTGATGATGAAAATATAATAAACCTCAGAAGGGAAACAGTATTTCATCAAAAGCAACCAGCTAACCAGCGTCTAAGTAACCGGCATCCAACTAGAACAATCTAGCTTGATTTAGCAGATGTATGAATGTAATCTTCCAGCGACACAGGCAATTTGACACTCACTTCATCTGCCATTATTGTTCTGAAAATGTCACCGTTCAATGTGTGTGTTAAACGCCGGCACTGGCATAGTCATGATGATGTCATTACAGTTGTAAAAGACTGAGCTGAATGATTCCTGGACGTGTCCTCTGTCCTGATGTTATACATTTGTGTGTTAAATTGGCAGACTCCAAGCTATTCTACAATCCCATAACAAAAAGTGTACAGTGCTAAAGCGGCATCTATGCTAACCTCTTCAGCATCTGCCATTGTTGTTTTGAAAAAACAGACTTGCTGTTGTTACACCTAAACCCCGCCCCTTTTTCCTGAAAGTGAACAAAAATCTTAAATTTGAAGCCTCATACGATGTTTTCTCATGTCGTGATCTCCAGAGGCAGTGGATGATAAAATAGCTCGATAACTAGAAAGACCTAATTTCATTGTGAAGTCAAAAGAAGTACACCAAAAGATAAGATTACCTTGATTTCTGCAAGTAGAGAACAGTAAGTGGATATTAAGCACCTCTGCCCTCTCTCCTATATCTCCCCTTGCATCCCTCCCCACTGCCTCCTTCCCCTATGGCCAAGCAAGAGAACCTCAGGAGATATCTGCCTTCTCAGCATGCAGTGGAGCTAGACGATGAAACAAACACACGCACACACACACACTCACACACACATTGGATACCTCAGGTTAGAGATAATCAATGCCAGCAGAGCAGCAGCAGATAGAGAGGCAGACCCAAGGCCAAGTTTTACTCAAACAAGCAAACCCAGAGAGAAAATACGCTAGGAAGGGAAGATGGAATATAAGTGGCCTGACCCAAAATATTTACAATTATACCGTCTGTGTACAGTATAAGAATTCTTTCAATTTTGTTTATTTGCACGAAGGCTTATTAAAATGATAACACATGCAGAATGTGAACTGTGCGTGAGAGATAAACAAAGACTCAGAAGAAAATGAAAAAAAAGATGACAAAACGAGAGAGGGTATAAATAATGTTTTTAAAAACAAAACCCTCTAATTAAATATGATATATCAGTTTCTGTCCCTGATTTGTTGTTGTTGTTGTTTTTGTTGTTTTTAAGCGGTATAATAATGCACCGCATGGCTTCAGCTTTCTCTGTTCGTAAGTGTCGTTTTGTGTGAGTGACAAGAGAATAAGTGACAGTGAAAGTATCAGACATCAGACTGACAGCGTTCCAACATCACACTCGCTGTCTCGGCACTGCTGTCAACAAACCTCAAAGAAAAACTGACTGGAAGCCCAGGTGTCCGATGGCTATTAGTGCAAAAAACTTCCTCGTCTGACAGCGAGGGGATGCAGTTACTGAAGCAGCTGTCAATTAAACCGCCACTTAAGTTGAGAAGCCTCTCACGCTTACAGAACAGAATGGACAATAATGTGTGTCTATGTGTTGGGTGGGGTGCTGACATTTCAGTGCGAGACCTTTAAGAAGACGTGTATTTTGCACGCTGAAGAGCAGGAAAAGCAACTGTTTAAGATCACGTTGCGCTCATTTATGAGTTCACATTGATTGAGATTATTGCACTTTTTAATGACCACAGTAAGAAATTAATGAATGTAGCAGATTTGCAGGAATCTCCAGAACTGATCAATCCAATTATCGGTCCAGCCATGAATCCTGGCTCTCTTCACTTATTCGAAATGAATTCAGTAATTCTTAGGCAGCTCCGCGGGATAACATATAGGAAGGAGGCTTGGAAAAAGGGGGTCTGTGAATCTTCAATGAGAAGATGTAAAACAAGCCCAGAGGAAAGGTCCAGCTTTTCAATTAACTAGCCAGATGAAAAGGAGACACATTAAGATGCACAATTTACCGGGACAGGCTGGGATCTCACAGAACTGATATATGTTGAGAAAATACTCACTCAGGGATGTTAAACTAGTTGACCTACCGTATACTGTGCATTACTCAATAGAAGAAACGGAAGGTCGTGTTGAACGCAAGGGCTCTACGATGCAAAATCTTCTGTCAAGCATTATGCCACATCTCACTGGAATATAATTTATCTCTTTTTATAATTCATATCTAACTCCACACAAAATCAGGTCCTTCTGCTGTGAGGCGGCCGGGCAAACCACTGCGCTACTGTGCCACTGTTTCACAAATCAATTTGTAACAAAATAAAAATGAAATTACATGGAAAAAAAAAACTTTGGTTTTAGTTTCTGCTCGTCGGAATTTTCACACACTCAAAACAGCCATTTTACTAACATGAAGATATAAACCAGTTTACCAAAATGTGGTTAACTTAATTTGTCTGTTTCAATTTTTTTTTTTTTATGGTTTTATGTTTCAGCATATTGAGCATTTTTCCACTTAAAGCATTTTTACAACAGAAAAATAAACCGCAACTTGGAGATTTACTCCTCAGAGACTGAAAATTGGAGTAGAATCACAAGACGTCTTTCGATACTCAGTAGCACTGAAGGAAAAGTATTCAAGTTTGATACCCTGCCCTCATTTACTCACTTATCTGCTCCTACAAATAATGCGGCTCCAGAATGAGTGGTGTCGTCCAACTGAGTTTGAGTAATGACGCTTTCCTCCTCTTATTTTTTTTTAAACATATTGTTGTTTTTCTATCACCTTTGCATGTTATTACAGTAAAAGGAGCATGCTTTACTTAAAATACTCTCTTTGTATTGTTATATTTGATTTCTCAATCATTTTGATCATAGACTCCCTGGATTATAACGGCAAGAAATAGTATACATCTTGATATCACAATGCAACCCTTTTTATTCCTGCAAACAGGAACACATTTGATAAGTTGTCTGACAGTCAAGTCAGCTGTTCAGGTCTCCAGGGACGGGGAACCACCATGATCACATGTCAGCATCAGCACCACTTCACAAGGGCAGCACGCCAGAGCAAAAAGTCACACTTAATTGTATTAATTGGCTGTCCTGTTTAGTTAAGCTGATCACTTAATGAGCACCCTATACTTAGTCCTTTGCCATTCCTGACAGTGAATCATCCTAATAATCTAATAAGAGAGCTGCAGCTTCCCTTGTACTTGTGTTTTCATGCATGGCTCCCAAGACACATGACAGTTAAAGTGAAACTAGGCGACGACACAGAGATGAAACTATCGTATTCTGCAAAAATTTTCACTGTGACATTAAAAACCTAGATTCCTATTATTGGATTTTTCAGCTTGAAATATTTAATGATAAACCGAATTATTTCTTTGAGCACTACAATGGGCAAATTTTTTATGCTTGGCTGAGGTAAAGTCCCATGATTGCTGCTGTTCGAATGAGAATCCTGGCATAATTTGCATAGCTGGAACCCATTACATGTGTAGGGAAGAGACACATATTTAGCTCTTGGATGTAAAATGACAAACATTAAAAACAACATAATGAGGTATAGATATTTTGAGATACATGTTGCATTCCAAGATCTCTCAAACAGATGTCTCGAGTTCACAAAAACATGTTTTCACTGCTGTGCCACTTCTTCGTGGCTCCAGAATGCAGAAAGAGCCAGCGATGTATAATGTAGCTTGAAGCTAATGGGCTTCAGAATTTGGAAACTAAATGCAGCTTCCATCTGAATAGGCTTGGCTGGCTCTTTCTGCATTCTGAAGTCACAAAGATGTAAAGCAGCAATGAAAAAAACACCTTTGAGAGCTCAATACACCGACGGCATTGAAAGGCAAAATACTTTTTACATTAAAAATCGCTTGAAGTGGTTTTCATTTATGTGTGTAGGGTCGTTTACTGTGTCTGTATATGAATAAGTGCTGTGGGCTCCCAATCTGAAAATCATTTTAGTTGTACCTCTCTTCGTTTTCCCTTCCTTCAGCCACTCATATTGCATGTGTGTTCTTATCTGTTTTTCTTTTTTCCTTTCTTTTATAATTCTGCAACAGCCTTGAGAAGTCTGGGAGAAACATAATGGGAGTTTTCCACAGAGAACAAGGGAGTGAGCAAACAGAGAGGAAGGTTTTATTGGCAGAAGGGGATTTGCATAATGAAATATGGCATCTTTTAATACTTTATTACATGTGAAGATAATATAATTTTCTATATTTGAGAGGATAGATAGGATGGAAATATACCTATAAACATGTAATGTTGCTAGTGGATAAACTCAAGAGGGCCCTCATTCATTGCTCTGTCTCTCCTAATAAAACCTTAGAAATTGGCTTTAATAACAGATCAGAATAAGAGAATTCAGTTTATGATTGTCGAAGGAAACTGCCAGCTAAGCAGAGACAGAGATGAATTATTTCTACATCCGCATGTGGCAACGCAATTAGTTGGAAAAGTAATTTAACCGAATTCCGCAATGTCAACATCAGAAAAGGCTGCTGACGTTCAAGACATATAGAATCACAGGTATTCCCGGAATTACTGCATAATCTTAATTTATTAAACAAAAAAAATCCATTTTACAAACAGCATTTGCTATCAGTCAGACACACATTTGTTTCACAGTCTGCCTGTGTATATTATATACATTCCTCAACCACACAAACATACATTATTTTCCCGTGTATAGGGTGTATGACAGTGTTATAATGGGGAGCACATCACTGGTCATCAAAGCTTTCAGTGTGCAGCTTTGACAAATCAGCCACAACAGAGGCTCCATCACAAACCTGTCTGCACAATCTGACGTATTCCCACCGGAGAGAGATGAAGGGATGCTCCAGGAACAAGAGGAGGAGGATGGGGAGAATGGGGAAAATGGAAGGAAATAGAGGATGCAGAACTGACAGCCAGCCATGCACAGGAATGGTTGTGGTGCTTTGGAAGTGTTCATCTCATTATTCAGGTTTCCATTGAGGAAACACTCCTCGCTCTCTCTTTGTTCCTTATTATGCGATGAGTTATAAATCACATCTGCAGCCAATAGGAGAAGTTACTACTTCTCCTTGTATGTGGGTGGAAGGAACTGCAATGCATAAACAGTTTTTTTTTTTTTTTCTGGGCTACACCAGCAGCTGAGAAACACCAAGTGTCTGTCATTGCTGCTCTGTGGTGTCATTTCTTTCAAGTACTGCTTGGAGATCAGTAGTCAGAGAAGTGAAGTACTGCTCACACTACCCTTAAAGATTGTTGGAGTGCTGTAATTCTTATTTTTTTTATATAACCATTAAATCATCACAACACCATTTTCCATAGGAGCATCATACTCTATGCAGATGATATTTTGCTTTTTGTGACAGATTATTTCAGTGAGTTAAATGACAAATTGTAAATGAGAAGACCTTCACTGTGAATACATACTGCAATTATTTGAGGGTATCGAGAGCCAAAGCTGAGAGACAACAGTAATATTATACATCCGATATTCTACAGTGTACACACTGAAGTAATTCAGCTTCCCAACAATCAACTGAGCCTGTGAAGCACACGCTAATCTAATATGTATTTTAATTCGAGTTTAACACCTGGGAGGGAATTTTTCTGACTAATCAGCACGAAAGTCTTTGTGTGTGTGTGTGTGTGTGTGTGTGTGTGTGTGTGTGTGTTAGTGAGTGAGTGTATGTGTGTGTGTGTGTGCATGTGTGTGTCTTCTTCTACTTGCTATTGAGGACTAGAATATGTATTTTACCAACAGAGTGAGGACATTTTTTCGAAGCCGGTCCTCACATCTTCAAAGGGCCGTTTGAAGGTCAAGACTTGGTTTTAGGGTGGAGGTTAGAATCAGGTTCTGGTTAGGTTTAGGGTCAAGGTTAGGGTCAGGCAGTCAGTGGAGATGGTTAGGTTTAGGGTCAAGGTTAGGGTCAGGCAGTCAGTGGAGATGGTTAGGTTTAGGGTGAGGGGCCAGGGAATGTATTACCTCAATGAAAGTCCTCACAAAGATATAAGTACAAGGATGTGTGTGTTTACGCTGGTGTATACGTGTAGTAGTGGTGATGTAAATGACCAGCAAACATTTGTTTTTCTTGAGCAAATTGGATGTTCAACGTTTCAAAAATGGTCCATAATTTGGAAAAAAAAAAAAAAACGGATCAAGTCCAAGGTCTTGTCTGCACTACATCACACTAGAATTTCAATGAACTTGTAGAAAGGAAGCCCTTCACTTGCAGACTCAAACAATCAGGCACAATTACACAGCATCACTTTTTTCCTTGTAACTGCGTGAAGGGACTTTCATTGGGTTTAATTATTCTCTAAAATGAATTACTAGCCTTACCGGTTTACTCAGTGATAGAAGGCAAAAAGCTTTGCCAAATGCCATCCAAATTGTAAGGAACAGTATCAGGGGCGAATCCCGGCATTTGAGTTGGCTTTAGCTGTAATAAAACCTATCACAACTGTATCCTTTTGTGGTGTTGCAGTGTTGAACAGCTTTGCCCCATGAAAGCTCTGAAATACACCAGGCGAGTGGTGCATCACGTAGGTGGGGCAAAGTGTTGCTTTTTTGTTGGTTTTGTTTTTTTTCCCCCTACTACACCAGCTCCATCTTTGTTGGGTGCAGCTGCATGCCAGCTGGGTTTTCTGAGTTTTTCCAAGGAATTTTCTATCAGGATGTATTTCTGCTGTTTACAACGCCATTGATTTGATTGTTTTATTTCAACGTGAAATGAAAAGCCCACAGCATTTCTCTGTTGCCTTACTGATGCAGTGAGGTATTTGTTTCAATAATTCTTACACAGGCTGTTTTATTCTCTATGCAGTTATATGCCAAGTCTGGCTTGGTAAGGCTAGTAAGGCTACATGGCTACAGATAAAGCCGAGGGGGGGGGAGGAGGCAGACCAGCCCTCAAGAGGACAGTTCTGCCGTGCAGGTCCACGCTGTGGCTGTCGTGGTCTGTGCAGCAGCTTCATGTGATTAGAATGGAAGCTCTTGGCTACAACAGCCATATGTTTTCCAGCTCTTAACATTCCAGTGCGCAAATTAAAAAAAAAAAAAAAGTACATGTGGAAAAATAATTTATTATTTACTTCGTTATGACCATTTAGTTACAGTGGCAAATCATAGAATTGCCATTTGTTTTTGTGACTGGCTGGCTAATGTTTCTAATTTCCACATGTGACAGAATATTAACCACTCAGTGAAAATGTGTTTTTCTTCATCCTTTTCTGATGTTTATTAAATCCAGTAACGTTTGTGCTGCACAGACGAATTCATAAAAGAGTAGAAATCCAGCCTACTGGTTAGCCTTCTGCAAATTTGATTGTTGCTTAAATAAATGAATCAAGCCCCTCTTCAAGAACTTTAAAATGTTATCAGATAAAAACGGACAGGATTTCTTCCTCTCTTCTTCAGATTTAGATAGGATTTTATTTATAAGAATCAATGAAATAAACCTGTACATGAACATTTAAGTTTAAGTATCAGATCAGACTCAGCAGAGGTGGCAACCCAATTTTAAAGGACTCTAAGCCAAGTAGTTCACCATCCTTCCTCCCTTCTCAAGTGACAGCAAGACCAGTGTGCAACTACGCCTTTATTACTACGCCTTTATTACTTCAACATTTCACAATTTTGAAGCAATTTTGTGGGCACACTAGCCACAGTTTCTGTCCGTGCCTGGTTTGTTGCAGGTTGTGGCTTGATGATGTGCTTTTACTCTTATTTTCTTTTGCTAGAATCATCTCTCCACAACTGAGTATCAATTATCTGTCCCTTCGGAAAGCCTCTTCCCAAACTAAAAATCAGACGACGAGTGAATAAAGTGGACATGACCAGGCTTTCCTTTAGTAACCTGACACACCAAGTATGAAGTTTTATTGGAAATGGGTCAAATCTGGCAGAATTACTGCTCAGGGGGCCAGAAAGGTCCAGTGTTATGTGGGAAAGGGAAGAAAAGATTTTTAGTGTTGGGGGAAATAAGCTGAGCCGCATGGAGTTTCCTCTGCAACAATTAGACCTGGATATATTAACCATACGAAAATGATACCCGGCACGGTTTGGACAGGGGAATGCAGAAGAAATAGGCAAACCCAAAGTGTTTAATGTCATTACAAGAGCACACAGGAGCCCACTGTACACAATCCTTAACAGATTTGTTGAGTTGACTTTCCAAGACTGCTGGTTTTTTTCTTCCCCCTCCTGTAGCAGGTCTGTCTCTCCTCATCAGCAATTTATTCTCGAAAGATAAGTGCAAAGAGATAAAACGGGGAGGAAAAAAACAGACACACACGCTCATAAAACAAAGACAAATAAAGGCTTTGTGTGTGTAACGTGGGGGAACCATTAAGAGTGAGAATTCACAATGCTTCCCAACTTATTATCCCACATAAAGCTACATTCAGCCAGTGTTTTTGTTGTTGTTGTTTTCTTGTCGAGGCGTCTTTCTTGCAAGCATTTTCTTGCCAGAGAAAAGAAGAGAAATAGGATGGTGGCTATAATTAATGGTATCTGTCAATTATTAGACAAAGAAAGTATATGTGAACACAAGTCTTTTTATTTGGGCGGCACGGTTAACACTGTTGCCTCATAGCAAGAAGGTTCTGGGTTTGAGTCCATCACAGGATCTTCCTGTGTGGAGTCTCCATGTTCTCCCTGTTCCTGTGTGGGTTCTCTCTGGTACTCCAGCTTCCTCCCACAGTCCAAAGACATCAAGAGAGGACGAGGCTGATTGATACTCTAAATTGACTGTAGGTATGACTGTGAGTGTGAATGGTTGTCTGTCTCTATGTGTTGGTCCTGGGATGGACTGGTGACCTGTCCAGGGTGAACCCCGCCTCTCACCTGAAGGCTGCTGGGATAGGCTCCACCCCCCCCCCCCCGCCACCCTGAACAGGATAAGAGCTAGAAAATGGATAGATGGAAGTCTTTTATTTCCTGTGAAAGCAGCATGAACTATTTACCTTTTTTTTTTGGTGAAAAGTCAAATGTCTGAGTCTGTCACGAACCAGCTGAGAAGTCTTTGAAATGGCTGATTGTTGCATGTGTGAATAGAGCAGGATAATATTTGGTGTGTTGATGAGGTTTCTATCATGCTACTGGTATGATATAATAAAAACCACCCGAGGGTAAAAAAGAGAAGTCATTTACATTTGCTGTACTTGAGGCTCAGAAAGAAAGAGGTGGAGATAAGTAGATGATTTTGTTTGTTTTTTTTTAAAAAAAGAAAAAGACTCATTCGGGTAGAAGAACTGATTCAACCTTTAAGTCAAGAAAAAGTCTTTGAAGCTATTTTTGTGCAACGCTAAGCACACGTGCGCTGCTTGACACGGAGAGAAATGTGAATGAAGGCAGGTGAGAGTTATAAATATGAGAAAAATAATTCCCGAAGGTGGATGATTCATTTGCATGGTGACACAGCTGATTTAATTTCAAGAAGCACAATGATGGAAAAGAAAAAGTAACAATCGATCATTTTACCCCGGCACATTTAACTGCTGCTGACAAGAGCCAGTTTTGGAAACGTAAGCAGTAGGTAGTACAGATATTTGTGTTAAAATATGAGTAAAATGAAAATTCTCCATTATTACTCATCGCAGAGAGCAAAAATGTCTAGAAACTAAGATATTCTGGGAATTCTGTCAGTAGCAGCAGATGGCAAATTATTCATAGAGTTCGAGGAAAGGCTAAAGACTTACTAACAAGATGCTATTTAGATACTTTTTTGCATCATGTCACTGCTTCCTTCCCGTTCTACACCACCAAAACCAAGTATTTACACTGGGCAAGAGCATGTCTGAATTGATCTTATTATTCAGACTATTTCCTAGTGTAGTGTAGAAATGTTGCAAAGAATGGGGACCTATCCATCAATTGGTTTGGAGCAAATAAACTTGACTTTAGCAGTATAGAAATATTACGCATGGATGAGAGAGTTCTTGAGGAAGAACTTTCAGTTGGGGAAGTTGGAATCGTTCTTTAGTTTAGCAGTTTAGCATCAGCTACGTTGCTGTTCCGGATATGAAGACAAAGTTTGGGAATATCTGGGAAGACGCAAGCAACCGAGAAGGCTGGTTAGTTGAGTTAGTCAAAGATTTGAGACTTCATGGCGTATTTGAGTGTTTCCATCCTCTATTTTATGACTTTACCTTTATTTGATAATGGAAAAAAAAACGGCGTCTGTAGCAAACGTAAAACTTCTTGCACGTTTATCCAATTTTTGTTGTCACCATTAAGCTCATCTCATGCAACACACCAAACTACATTGATGGAGACACGATTCAAGACAAACTTGTTACACACAAGTCTGTGAGGCTGCATCTGATTATCTGGAGCGAATGGAGAAAAGGTACTATACAGTATATTTTACACAAACCAGAGCAGATACACATAAAAGAAACGACTTTTGATAATATTACCACACGGCCAAGAGGCATATGGTTTTCATCAGAACCTCTTGAGTTACACCCCCCCCCCCCATCCCCAACCCCACCTCCTCCCAACTCTCTCCTGTCACCAAACCAAACAAAGTCTTTCCCATCATCCTGACACCCTGGCACAAATCTGGCTCTTGGAAACGCTGAGCCTAGAGGAATAGAGCGACTAAAATTGTTTAGACAATACTTGTAGTGCACTCGCCTCCGGTCTCCACACTGTAAACACAAACCAGCTGTCTCCAGGGTGTGATTCACTGACTGATCACAAAAAGTGTTCACAGACTGTCACGAGTAATTTGAAATTAGCACTGATATCTGACTTTAAAGCTCTGGATGAGGAGCGTTTTTAAAGTGTTTGTCTATCAAACAATATCAGCCCTCGTCCATATGGAGACAAAATGACAAGTTTCCTCCGAGATAGAGCTCCGCCGCTACTTATGCTCTTTCATTGCATTTATCCAGAGTGACTACAGACAGGATGTTGTCAGCAGCAGTGACAGCTATTTGAAGTGAGAAGCCATTAGTTAATGGGTAGGGGCAGGCTGAGAGGGAACCTGACCTCGAGGAGTCCGTCTCTCTCTTCACCGCCTCATGCGTCTCTAGCACCCGCTACTTTTCCAGCATACCATTACAATCAAAGAGGAGCGGACAGGGAGGCAGACCAGGGGTCCCACCTCAAGCTGTCAAACTCACAGCCTGACTGAGCCATGCATATCCCATCATCCACTTCAGAGAGCATGTTCACTTCAGCGGACATGTCCGTCATATTGATGCGTTCACTTATGTACCATTGTGGTTTCCAATAGCTAATTTTATGAAAACTAAAATGGCTGCATACATTCAGTGTTCAAACATACAGTAAACATTGGACTGAGTAGTGAACTGCTTCGCTGTTCACATAAGATCCATTTCTGGTGGGGAGTCACTGTGACAGTGTGGCTTTAATGGAAATTCCTGGACATTACATGCTTATTTAAAGTGTTCGAACAGGTCATGGTAATAGGTTGGATATTGATAAAATGTATAATTGTCTCAGAAACCAGCTCTATATACCTGCTGTAAAGGCTGAAACCTTTTTTTTTTTTTCTTTTTTTTTTAAATAATCGTCACAAAAAAACAACCCTGCTTGCAGCAGTCAAACACATTTCAAATCCGGCTATTTTGCTTTCGACTAGTTGTTCGACCAGCTGACAGGCGGAGAAGAGCTGCAGCGGGGCAATAATGTTCATCCACAACGTGGAGCTCAACACCCACTGACCGCCGAGGCCGCTGGGCGGAACCACCAGAGTCAGGTCTGAGAGGACAGGCCTGCTTCGGTTAAAATCATGTGTTTTCTAAAAGGAGTCTTGACTGCAGGGATGACATCAAAGACTTGTGTTTGAAATGATCACAGAGAAGTGTGCAGGAGAACAGAGCTGATCTGATCATGTGAGATCATCTGGTGATTGAGGTGTCGCCTAGGTTTCATTTCTAAAGCTTGACGTGAAGAAGGCAGTCTTGAGAAATGTTTTTAATGGATCCCATACTGGAGATGTGAACTGACACGTAAGCCAACAAACAAACGACATGTGGAAGAATTGTAAAAATGAAAACGAAACAGAGACAAAGGTTGCTGTACGCCCCCGGCGATCTAACATAGAACAGATTGCAGTGATTAATTTTGAAAGAGCAGCATCCAATCAGGATCTCTGAAACCAAACTGCTGCACCAGCACGCCGCCTGATCCTCGGCCAGAGCTGCCTTTGGGAGCCTTCACCTGAAAAAGTCAGATATCTTACATTTATGGTTCTATGTTTCACACCAGAAAAAGGGCGGAGGCTTTATGCTTTCAGGTTCCATCCATCCGACTTATTTTGTTGTTAACGTTATAACTCAGGAACACCTGGAGGAAATTTCTTCAAATTTTGTCCACTGGATCTCAAGGACGAACTGAGAAGATTTTGGTGATCAAAGGTTATAGGTCAAGGTCACTGTGAGAGGCACATATCACAGAGGCAAACACTTTCTAGATACTGTTCCAGTCGCTGCCCAACTACTACATGGAATAGCCGGCTCTCACTGTTTTTTCATTACTCTTCGGTCACTTTTGCTGGGTTATCAGGATCAATAAACTCTGAAGTTATTGGTTTTCAGGTTTGGAGTAACAGAGTAACATTAATAAATCTTTTCATATGACATAAATAAGCCTTGTGCTTGATTGTTACCTGTCCAAATTAAAAAACATCCTACCTACATTTCTGAATATGTAGGTGATCTGATCGATTTGAAATCAGAAAGGTGCGTCGATACATTTTTGAGGATCGTACAGATTAATCGGTATGGATTACGGACGAAGGGACTTGAAGCTGCATACGCAAAGACAAGACGGTAAACAAAATAACTAACATTTACACTGACGAGTGAATCTGAGTCAACGTAGCGGCCCTTCTCTTCTACTTCCACATGTGGAGGGGCGTGTTAGTGTTCTTCTCTCTGGCTCATTACTGCACCGCAGTGTTGTGGCTTAACCTTCATCCCAGCCACTTTCCCCAAGCAAATGGCAGTGTCCAATTAGTTTAAAAATATCATTTATTCTTCTCCCCAACTGAACTTAAAAACAGGTCCACTATCCAATAACCTTTAAGGTACACGGGCTGTGACTTTGCCTTCACCTCAATAAAGTGCTTCATGATTGAATCAAGTGGCTGAGGTCAATAGGACATATGTTCATTTCCCAGGGTCCTCTAGGGTCCCTACAGGCTGAAAAAAATGTGCTGACTGTCTTCTGTGACATTTATAGGATGGGAACTAAGTTATATGTCTTTTTCTCTTTTTTTTCATTCAATCCCTTTCACTTTCAGACAGGCTTCTCGTGTGTGTGTTAGTGTGCGTGCGTGCGTGCGTGCGCGTGCGTGTTGGTGTGTACTTACACAGTATTTCAACCCTGTGGTCACGCTTCAGGCACCAGCACATACCACATCTGTCACTGTCTCAACCACGTCACCTCAATTTTCTGCAAACAAGTTTCACTTCTAAGCCTTGAAGGACAGACAGTTCTTCCTCTCTTCCCTCTGCTTCCGTCTGTCTCTGTCACTCCCTTCCTGCTCCCATCACTTTACATCTGTCAGACTCAAACACTGTCTTTTGTCAGCCGTCTCCCCACATGTCATCATCCCTGCTCTATTTCACCAAAATCACTGCGGCATTGAAACGTGATGATGGAGTACGTATATTCCGCTCCTTAGAATTCATTCATTTTGAGCGAAAGTTCTAACAGGTTATTCATTTTCTCGTTATTCATTTATGCTCTGTGGGGTTCTTGTCGATGGGCAGCAGGTTTCTGAAGTCCTATTATATAAAGTGACCAGATATGAAGTCAATTCAGACACTTTGTGGGTGACATCAAATATATCCTGGACATACATCATATATAGCAAAGCTAAATTGTGATGCTTCATTTTTATTTTCATTCAAACTTACTTTTCAGTTACGCTTTTAGTATTTCAAGCGGAAAATAATTGGTTCGTAAAAAAAATAAATAAATAAAAACACACACAGAAGGGGCCTCCAGTCCGTCAGACAAGGGCTAAAGACACACGGCCATTGTCTCCCCTACGACAGTCAGGTTCACGACGAGGTTTCAGAGGTGTGTCTGACGGAGAGGCTCTGAAACCTCATCTCCTAGTCAGCGCAGATTAACTAATGGGTACTTTAATTTTTAAGACTGATGGAGGTCAGATCTAGCTTGTCTGCTCTGGCTAGCCTCACCCTTCTCCTTGGATAGTTCTCAGCCTTGACTATAATAAGTTTTTCGGGACTAAGTGAAAAACTAGTACTTTAAATCCCTTGCCCGATTGCTGCAAGAGCTTGTAGAAAATGTGTTATAACATAGTACTAGTACTACTACTTCAGTTCGCTTTGACTCCTTGACTTTGGTTCTAAAGGGTCTCGAAGCTCAAACTGATAGTAGGGATTCGATAACACGAAGGCTTTTTGTAGCTGTGTCACTGACCTCTCAGCAGAAAAGTATATCATACAGGTTCAAATATGAGAGAATTTCTTTTTTTGTAATCGAGCAGCTGATAACAACACAGTGGCAATAACATGTTTGCAAGTAGTCGGAGCTCCTCAACCACTCAACAAGAAGGATAAATGACAAATAAATGTACAAATCTGTCCTTTGACAGAACAGGGTCATTCTTGTAACACTCCACATTCTCCTCTTAAACGTCCCAACTCAGCAGCATTTACCAAAGCGGCCTCTGTTTTACTATCCAGCCCCACGGTGACCCATGAATCTGCGTGACCTCTGCGGGATGAGGCAGGGAGACATAACTCATCCGGGCAGCTTCAACAAGTCCTCCCTGTGTTTCCCGTTCAACCTTAAAACCTGGCAGTAAATTTAGTGAACTCAAAGTAATAAACTCTCCTGCTCCCTAGAGGGCTTAGCTTCTCAGGATAGTGCTGATGTAGCGTTACTATGACATGGTTTGACCATCTCGTTCATTAGAATTCAAAGGGTGAAACAGATACCAGAGGGGTATTATTATTCTAAAACCTTTGCAAAATATCTGCCCAGGAGACCAAGCTTGGTTAGAGCTGTGTGAGCTGACACAGCTGAGAGGAGCAGTTAAGGATGAGGAGCTCTGTAGCGTGTTGAGGCACGGCTGTGGTTGTTATTAAACCTCATCACTAACTCTTCCCTCGATCAGCGCATTCTCAGCTCCACTCCTGCAGAACTATAGTGCTCTGCGAGGTTCCAAACACCATCTGCGCTTACTCTATTCTGATGATCGTAACACCTGACCTTTAGCCCTCTGCACTCTGCCTGCTCCTCCACTGGCTTCATTCCATCACTCTAATGTATACACACACATACACACACACACACGTTAGCCAACTGCATGCAACCTGCTACATTCCTGCCCAAGTCGTACTGCAGCGAAAGGCTGGTTAACTAGCAGTGTAACACACTTGATATTTGCAAGTCTACGATTCAGCGGCTGATGCTGTCACCTGTTTGAAGACTAAAGCAGACACACAGCTGTTGCCTGTCTGACAGGTGGGTCGACTTCCCACATGTCACTGAAATTGGGGGGGACGGGGACCCCAGACCATAAATGGACAAAAGGAGGCCAAATAAAGCAAGTATTCAAACAGATACCTCACGTACAGTTCAAAGGGTATAACCATTTTTTTTACTTTATTTTTTATTCAAGACAACAAGCAGCGGATAATCTGAAGTTTACACAGAGCAAATCTGTCCCAGCTTAATTTCTCTGAAGATAAAACAGTTATAATCTTCTTGTCTTATGCATAATGAGAGATTTAATTAATGAATTTATAATATTATTTACACAAACCACCATGATTAATATCTGATATGAGCGTATAATAATAAAACCCTTGGAGATAGCTCCTTAGTCACTGGGGTAATGTGTGCGCGCGCGCGTGTGTGTGTGCATGCATGTGTGTTGCGTCATTATCTCCAACAGAACTTACTGGCTACTTCCAGGGATGCATTGTGACTGATGGCCTGGCCCAAATAGTTGCGAGCCACACACACGTAGCTGCCGTCATCAGGCTTGCTCCGTCTTCCGTGGACAATGCGTAGGAAGAAGAGAGACCCGCTGGGTAGCAGCATGCGGTGGGAGCGGGGGTTGTCGCGGTCCGTCTCAACGCGCTCCCCGTCTTTATACCACTCCACTGTGGGGGTTGGACGGCCCTCCGCCTTACAGTTGAGAGTGGCTGGTTCCCCCTTGGACACAATGAGGTCAGAGGGGTGCTCGACGATGCGGGGAGGGAAGTCTTCCTGGCGAAGACGAGACCCTAGAGGGGAAGATGGGTGGGAAATTAACTATATAATAATTACTCGAAATGTCAAACGGAATATAAAAAGAGCAGATGACAGCACTACAATGAAACAATTCTTCCATGCAATAAATATAATCAAAGCAGCAGTAGCTCTGAAGGAATTAGACAAGCCACATTATTATTACTGTGCAAGTGCCGTGTATTAACAATAATCCAGTTTGACAATGTAATTACCACACAATCCTTGTCGCTCACAAGGTGTTTCACTTTTGTTTCAGCAGTCAGATCCCCACAGGGCTGAGTGCTGTCTGCTGAACTCCCACAGATATAATACCTTTCAATACATGGCTTAAGTTAAGTATTTGTAAATGAATATACATCCCAAATATGTCATGAATCTTCCGTAGCTCACGTAACTGCTAAACCAGCAACAGAAATATAATTCAGGCCCTCCAGTGTTACTCATAGAAGCACTTTTATACATGAATGCGCACTCACACTCACACACGCACACACACGCACACACACATACATGCACACGGTGAAATTTCAGTCATGAAAAAGTGCAACAATGGAGTTGCTGTCATACACACGACACAGCTAACCTCCCTAATGAGAACCAGGCACACACCACCAATACCTCCACATCTCTCACACACCAGCCATGCTCCAAACTCATCAACACACACACACACACACATACACGCACGCACACATGCACACACACGTGCACGCGCACGCACATTCTCGCTTCCCTCCAGTGAATATTACGAATCCAGTGCTAATTCCACAAAGAAGCGACAGACGTTATTATTTACATCATCTCAATTAGATTGATAATCCTTTAAAAAAAAAAAAAAAAACAGCTCGAGTGAAGGTGAGCGAGGAGACACTGTGGAGGAAATGAGTCGCTCAGATACTATTTACCAGTTTTATTGCTGTGGGAACACTTTTGGGTTCTTTCATGTTGGTACAATCACCGGCTTACACGGCCTTCAGCAGGTCATGCTTTAATGTGCCAATGGCCCTGTAAAGCAGATAATCACCATCGGGCTACAGAGTGATGAGCTCCTACACTCCTGCAGCAACCACTAAATCAAACACACACACACACACTCACATTTCACTCCGACACAGAACACCTTGCCTATTTTGAAATTTACTACCTTAACAAGAAAAGGGTGATATTATCTCATCCTTTATGCAAAAAGTAATCGAAAAAAAAGGCATCTACCATAATTCCTAGAAGCTTGATTTCATTTTTTTTTCTTTTTTCTTTATTACTACGACTTACACACACACACACTTAAAAACAACATTTATAATTTTACATTAGACAGCTTGAAGGTAATAAAATGTAATTTAACCAAACAAACAAGGAGTCAACAGTCATGCGTCATTTGTTAGTTTACATGGCACCCATCCATCCATCCATCCATTCATCGTCTTCTGCTTATTCCTGTTAAGGATTGCAGGGGGGTGGAGCCTATCCCAGCAGCCTTCAGGTGAGAGGAGGGGTTCACCCTGGACAGGTCACCAGTTCATCTCAGGGCCAACACATAGAGACAGACAACCATTCACACTCACAGTCACACCTACAGTCAATTTAGAGTATCAATCAGCCTCGTCCTCTCTTGATGTCTTTGGACTGTGGGAGGAAGCTGGAGTACCAGAGAGAACCCACACAGGAACAGGGAGAACATGGAGACTCCACACAGAAAGATCCTGTGATGGAGCCGGGACTCAAACCCGAGACCTTCTTGCTGTGAGGTGACAGTGCTGACCACTGCACCACCGTGCTGCCTTACATGGCACCCAACAAGCACAACAACAAAAAATCCAAACTGATGGGAAGGACATTGGTTTTTGTACGCGTTTGGTCATAAACTGAAATTTTAGACTGGATGATTGTCCTAAAGATGAAGTGGATCACTCATGTTATTGCACTTAATCTAAAAAAAACAAACATGAATGTCGACTGTGATGGAACAGTCAGCGGGTTCTAGAACTTTTGCATGATTTTGAAAACAAATTTGGATTTTAATTTTGAATAAATGTCGTCATTTTAATTGGACAACCCATTAAATTGATATTGGGGATCAATATGAAACAAATCATGACACATTGTGTTGTATTTCCTTTATTCCTCATTTCAGTATTGGACGTTTCATCTTTTTAAGACTACAGTTTAGGCAGTTCTTGTTTTATTTTGAAATGTACTTTCCTTGTGTCTTAGTCTTTTTTGACTTCCTAAAATTTATTGTCTCCACCTGCTCCACCCTGTTCCTTAAGCCGGTCAGCTCCTGGTTGTGTTCTGCACCCGTCTCTGGTAGTTTATTCGCTCTTTCCATTTTCTTGCCTCTTCCACATGTTCTACTTTTTGTGAATTTTTAGAAAAATGAAATGATGATGCTTTCGCCCCGCAGAAGCAAGTACGGCGATCACATAAGTCACAAATATCCCCCCTCCAGCCACTGCAAATGTTGGTCTTTATTCTATACCCTTCCATCTGACTAAATCTGTAATAAAAGAAATATGATGCATCATCTTGAGACCATGAATATATGTTGCAAATTTCACGCAATCATTGAAATACTTACTGGACAATAATGTGACAGCTACAAGTGTGGCTACAATTTAAAAAACAAAAAAAAGTGCCAGATAAGAAACTATAAAAAGCGGGGGAAATTATTTCTCAGCAAGCTGAGAGAGAAACAGCACATGAGCCAGACAAATTATTCTCCCCGGCAAAGTATCACCTGTTACATTTTACACCACGCTCCCACCCCTCCAGCCCAAGGTCCCTGTTTACAGCACACATGCTGCTTTCCTTGTTCTTAATTGTGCTGGGCTGATGCCTAGGGGGGTCTGAGAAGCTCCCTAAGCTCCCCGGCATTACAGAAAGGCAACATCAGCCCACCACAAGTGGGCAGAAGACCAGGCTTTATCTGCAAAGGGCCAGCAGCCAGTACACAATCAGTATGCAAAAACATGCGCACAGATGCACAATGGACTACATGCACACACACCAAAGGTCATTTGTAGCACCTGTGCCCCTACAAATATGTTTTGTGTCAGTTATCCCCGAGGCAGCGCTGTTGTCTTGTGAAGATCTGGGGAGAGGGAGAAAGAAGAGCTACAAATACAAAAGAGAAAGCCGTTTTGTCTCCGTCAGCTCTCCACAACTGTGCCCCCCTCAGGAGAATTCGCAAGGAAAAAGCCATAGCATGTCGAAATAACAAACCAGGTATTTTGCATTTTATTAAAGTTGGTTTGGTGAATATTCAAGGAAGATGAGACAGCAAAAGGGATAAAATAAAGCAGGGGGGGGAAAGGAGGTGATAAAGGGGCGGCAGGGAGGTACGGGCTTAAAAAAACAAATCCTGAGCACTGAGATCACGATAGGAAGTTGTGATAAATGCAAATATAATTTACCGCCATGTTGGTGGTCTTGGACGGACCCACCCCGGTGACATCCAAACTACTGTACTGCTTGCAGACGATGTGGAAGGAGGCTACTGTGAATGTTTGGTTCTAAACTGAAGAAATACACAGAGAAGATATCAAATACCACTGTCAAATTAACTCGCTGAGGTTACAGCGGCTGTCAAATTCCAAAGGTACGACCCTGCAGACAAGCTGTCTAAAATAAGAAAAATAAAAACGCAACTTTTTGTTTTTGCTTCTACTTTTCACAGCTAAGACTTCATACATGCTTTTTTTTTTCCTCACAGATTTTGTTCACAAATGTTTAATAATCCTTGTTAGTGAGACCTCCAACTTTATCCAAGTAGATCCCTCCACCTGACAGGTGCAGCATCTCAGAGCGCTAACTAAACAACAGGATTAGTGCACAAGTGTATCTTGGACTAGTCATCATAATAATAACACGTTTGAAACTGCAGTTTTTATGAAAAAAAAAAAACCCTCTATGAAAAAGAAACCTTTTGTACACTTTTTTTCACCACAAATGGGAGTGAAATTTTTTTTTTTTGCATTTATGCTTTACTGGAGTATCCAAAACATCACGTTATGGAACTGTGACTGTTTTCAACTTGGGCTCACAGTCAAAGTCACGTCTGCACGTGCAAAACCGTCTCTGTTGTTCTTCACAACAAGCAAGTGCATCAAAAGCAGCGCGTGACATCTATTGACAGTGGATGTTGTCGACTTAATGCCACCCTTTGGTGCTGCCGACAGCTGCGTGAAACAATCAGGCTTGATCAGTGACACCGAGCCCACCGAGCCCACAGTTGAGGAAGCAGTAAATCTCCACCGGAGGTGCTGTGGGATTACCTTTGCTCCGGGGCCACAACGCCACTCTGGAGGAGTACAAAGCAGAAAGAGCTAATAAAGCCCTGCACTCTTAGTAGAGGCTTAAAACTGGGCAGTCGATGGAATTGTCAAGTCTTGTGAAAGTAAATTAGTTTTTTTGTTGTTTGTTTCAAGAGAACAAAAGACGAAGAGACAACAGGAACATTTAGACACTAAAAAAAAATGTTAGAGACAGACTTGACACATTTCACAAAGACAAAACAAAACAAAACAAAAAAACACCACAGTGGCACCCAAGAGAACTGCAGAAAACTAAGAAAACACTGAGGATCTTTTACGTTTCGTCAGTCTAAAAAAAACAAAAACGTAAGACAGATGTTGCTCCTTCTTCTTTAGGCGTGACAGTGCAGGCGTTACTGCATAAAATTGTGGATTAAGCCTGAATTTATATCTGCAGGAGGGTGAATCAGAAACGAGGGCAAAAAATACATTTCATATACAGACGACAGAGCCGTCTGACGCACTGACACTCGACTCACACAGCCAAAGTATTAGTGTGACAAGTGGGGGATATTATGCAAGTGTTTGCGGAACATGAATGCACCACCTTTGGTATTTTAAGCACATCCGATTACACAGAGTTGTCAGGAAAACATTCAATAAACACTTTCTTCGAAGGCCAAGTTCTGACTAATATGGATTCGGCGCTACATCAAAGGGGCTAGAAGAGGAGAGACCACGGCCCAGTTTGAAGGCTCAGCACAGTGAACTGTGTGCGTATCATGATACTCACTTTAGTTCCTGTTTGTTATACAACAGTCTTGACACTCTCAAGCTTTACCTGGTGATCAGAGACGATTCGCTTAAAAAAAACAAACAATAGTTTAATTTTATTTGGTACTTTTACTGCGGCCTGGGGTTCAAGTTCGAATGTAAAGGGTGAAAATAACTATTGGATTAATTGATGATGAAAAACAAGACAAACCTTGTCTGCAGCCTCACACACTTATGGAAACACTGGTCTTGGAATGTCTGTACTTATTATACATGTGGTCTTTACTATTTCACACGGGAACTTCATTAAAATGCATCTAAATACTTGAAGAATCCCAATGTTCAATCATGAAATCTTCTCCTTCAAGTGCAAACGTAATGCACTTCGAAAAAAATCCTTTTAAAAAAGAAGCAATGCTCAGATTCTTTGGTTTCTGAGGAAGGCTGAGAGGATCAGCGGTCAAAATAACCCTCACAGTGATGGTACAGGAACACATGCTCCAAAATCTTGCGTCCAAAATCCTATTCCCGACACATAATCTCTTTGGTTCTTGTATGGATTTTTAAAAAAAAATGACATCTCCTACAGGTGTTGGTGGGCTCATCTTCTTGCCTGTGGGAAGAGCCAGGTTTTCCCACACTCTTCGTGCTTAGCCAACTATCAGGGGCTTAACATTTTAATAGGTAAATGCGAGAGCGGCATCGATCCAAGAAATGAACGTATTTCCTCCCAAAAATGTCAAACTTTTGAATAAATAAATAACGATACTTGTTATCTTCCTCCAATGGAGACGGGCAGTGCACTCAACACTTGTCAATTCCTAGAGGAAAATAGAGGGGAGCTAATAAATACCAGACATTCTTTCTCAGGCTGTATAAACTACAATTAAGCAGAACAGTTGAACACTGTCATTCACTCAAATATGTGAGGGGAGGAATGTGTGTTTCTGTGTCTGTGTGTGGCCCGGGACAAGGTGTGTGCTGCAACCGCTGAAACATTTGATATCCTCACTTTCATAAAGGTGCTTTTTACTGCATGGAAGAAAGTTTGTTTGCAACTCTTAAAACCGGTGTTTGCAAACCTTCCAACAATGTAATGAGGCAGTCTCCAGGAAGGAGAGTCAAGGTCACAGACATGATAACGCCTCCCGTCCCAGATGTTCCGGGCGGGGAGGGAAACACAAGCTGAGGGGAAATGTAAGCATGAGGAGAAAAAAAAAAAATTGCTCGGAAGCTTAACATACCGAAAGCTTGAAGTTGCAGAGAATTACTTTTTATTATCTGTTTATTTCAGTGACTTTTACGTTGAATTGATTCATCTCAGAGTCTTTCATCTTCAAAGAGTCCAAGCAACAAAGCGTATCGAAGAAAAAGCAGCAAATCCTCACATGAAGTGAAACAATGTTGCTTTAAACGCACACACACACACACACACACACACACACACACACACACACACACACACAATAAGGAGATTGATTAGATGTGTTTTCATGAATGTAATAACTGATTCATGATTTCAGTAAGAGTATCGGCGAGACAGCTTTACGAATATTAAAATATGTCATGAATTCAGGCCTAAATTCTTTTTTTCTTTTTTTTCAAAGAGGCCATTGTTCAAATGTACTTTAAAAAAAAAAGGGAAAAAAATGCTTTGGCTTGCCATCTGTTAAATGCTCAGTGAGAAGGTAACACGCCATGAAGTCTTCGGGGCAGAATGAAAGAAGAACCTAGCTGGTGCACAATAAACACGTGAGCCAAGTCGGTCATCAGGACACTTGGACTGGACAGAAAGTCCATCAGGCTCTCTGTGTTAAAAGCTAATAATACAAAATCATAATTTATATTTCTGAGTGGTGAGGATTTCACATGCTGTTGATTCAGTTCCTGTGTGGATTTGCTCAAGTTATTAAAGGTGTCACTGTATTTTTTTTTTTTTTTAACTGCCAGTCGCTTCAAGCGATATTTGGATAAAAGACCCGAAGTGGGCGTGGCTTCAAACAGAAGTCGTTATTAGTTAAGCTCATGCTAGCTTCACCTATCACTCGCAGGCTGTTTAATAACCATGAAAAAAACTTAAATGAAACCAAAATCTCAACTTGTGACCACTTGTCAGAATGAAAAAAAAAAAATTGGTGGAGAAAATTAACGTCTAAAACTAAACCCTACAAGTTCTAAGCATCGGTTGGACGTAAAGATCCTGGGGGGTTTGATTCCAGTGGGCGGGGCATAGAGAGGCGCTGCACCTCTGATTCATGGGTCAGTGTTTAAAGGCTGGTTAGTTTGTGGTGTTGTAATTGTTGTGTTGTTTGGGTTTGTTGTGTTCAGGTGTTCAGATCCTTAATCAGTGGTTGAATTGATGGATCCTGATTGATTTTTTTTTCCAAAGAAGACTGGGTCACCTGTTCAGCTTCTCGGGCTCATCTACTGTCTGCTATGAGTACATTAATAACAGTTGTACAGAAGCAACGTTCACTGCCTGTTAGTCGGTAATAAAGGTCATCAGAAACCTGGACTGGTTATGGACTTGGACCGCTTGATTTCTTCACCACTAACTCAGCCTCTCTCTCCGCCCTGTTCGCCAGTGATGTCACTCCTCCCACCCTTCGAGCAACAGGATCGTGAAATCAGCACTGAACAGATTTGGGGGTTCTGAAACAGAGCGGATCGCCCAGTCCCGGCGTGATGCGTGATCTTGTAGTTCATCTGAATGACATCGAGAGAAGAGATCTGACTGAAATTCCATCCCCGAAAATAATTCAGTTTTCTGGAGTAGAATGTTATCTGTTTCCTCCTTATTTTCTATGTCCTTCTGAAAACGTCTTCGGGAGCATGTCTACAAGCACGAGCGCAGATAAGACCCTACAGTTGAAAAGCCCGTACAACCTCAACTTCAGTGAATCAAAAAATATCCATTTATATACCACTTTTATATACATTTTTATACGCTGAGGAGAGCGATAGCGCGGAGGTTACCTTCTGTATCAGAGCTGAGAAACACCTTAAGAGCACCGCTGCCTTGAAAGGCCAGCAGCCCATCTGAGAGGCTTATCCTCACTCCATTAAATGTTCAGTGGAAAGTAAAAGTCTGTATATAGACCATTGATTATCACTCAGGCAAAAGCCTGAAAGTCAAACTTCCCATGAGAAGAACAGTTCCTGTATCGGCACACAGGTGGTCTGCTGTTATTCATGACACCAGTCTTACATACCATACTTTTGTGATGACGTGCGCAACATACAGTCTGTTCAGTCAAAATAGTCATTAGTACGGTCGTAACGTCAGTTGAATAAAATTCTAAAAAGTGTACTGCGTGATAAAAGTCATTTAAAGTCATCATCCATCACACAAAGAAGAGCCATTAGAGTAATTAATGCCAAATAGGGTGTGCGTGTGTGTGTGTGTGTGTGTGTGTGTGTGTGTGTGTGTGTGTGTGTGTGTGTGTGTGCATATATACACACACATACATGTGTATATATGTACATATACGGCGGCACGGTGGTGCAGTGGTTAGCACCAGACATTTTCACATCTGATGTACAAACACAACGAAACTTGCATGTGTAGCTGTATAGTTCCCTGTCACCGAACTAAGTAGAATATCGCAATATATCGTGATATCATGATACTCGCGTATCGAGAACAAAGTATCGTGATACTCATTATATCACGAGGTCCTGGCTAATGCCAAACCCTTTCTACTGTCGCAATGTTAACCGAATATGGAAATATGGAAAACATCCGAAAAATTCTGTCAGCATCTCTAAAATGAAGAAACCAACCTCCTGACCAGAGCGTCAACACATCACGAGAAATTATTTGAGATCTTATAAAACATACATACTGTATAATTATCAGTTTTGGTTGGTTAGGTGGAAAGAAGGAAAAAAAAACAAGTTCACAAAATAATACCACACTCAGTTTAATACTTAAATAGATAAGTATGTACGAGTTGTAATTTTACAGGTAATGGGGGGGGAAAACATCCTACAGCAAAGATGTAATATTTTCCGTTTTGTCGAGATCTCTAGCAGAATATAACACGTGTATTCTCGTTTTTAACCCTCTGTTCTTTTACAACCAGTGCTCTGATTCTGCATTCTGACCGACACCTGTTGACATTTATGCAAAATTACCTCACGAAGAATGTGAAGAATACATGAATAAATGCTGAATCAGGAGCATTTAACTGATGCATGATTCAAACGCCTCTCATCTGAGCTGGTTTGACCCATCAAAGTATCGTGTTCTTTGTTTGGACTTGAAGCATTTAAGATAAATCTGACACATTACTTGTTTCTTTGACAAACCCCACTAACCTGATACCGCTAATAAAGAAACAGCGCTAAATGCAACCTGTTGTTGTTTCTCCAAACAGTTTTAAGTCTTCCGTCCGTCTGTGGGTTTCAAAGACAGCAATGTGTGACTGACAACTCGGCTGCAGTCCAGCCAAGAAAGCGAATGCAAATCTTATCATAACACAGCTGCTGCTTCTGCTGCTGCCGCATACTTATTTTAATCAAAACGGTCCTCATTTTCAATACCGCATCTCACATTTGACAAACTTTTAATTGTCTTTACAAACATACGGGCGTGTTGTTTTTTTAAAGTCATTCTGATGCAACCTGCTATTTGAGTCGATCCGATCCAAAGTTTTTTTTTCAGTTTCACGAAGCCAAGAGCTCCATTTATATATATTAAAAAAAAGCCTAAAAGGAAAAAGATCACCACATACATCCAGAAACGCCTACAGTATTTTTCAGACACCATTCTATTACCTATAGCAAGATGTGGAACTATAAACAGCAATAAAGTGCCGTGCTGGGAACAGCCACCGTGTCAAGAGTTCAGCACGGTGGAGAACTGGATTCTGCAGCTCCGTTCTATCCTGACCTCTTTTTTCACAACAAACCTGCTTATGTCAATCACCTCCACTGGGCAAATACTCTTCCAAGTGCCGTCTTGATAAATTGCTTTTCACTTTCCTTTCTTTTTTTTTCTTTGCCATGATTGAAAAGATAATATTATCCTCGTGAAATGATGTCAATCTATGAGCAGTTAAAACCTTCCGAACTCATGAGGGGAATGAAAATGGTTTATCATGTGGGAATTTGGAGAAAGTGCATCTCTGATATCTTTGCTGCGGTGCTGCTGTTGATCACACGTTGACGCAGGGACGCTAGTATAGACTGAAGGTTAAAGGTAAAGTAAAGCTGTGGTTATGAGTCCACACGTCTCAATGTAGAACAAAAAAGCTTCAAGTGTTGTTTCTAGGGTAAAAATTGATATATTTTGGATGATATGGCATTTATTTTTTGATTTTTTTTTCTCTTACTTTCTCTCATGTGTGTATCATTTATTGCGTATCATGATTTTATTTTTCTGTGAAACTCTTTGTGCCGTTTTTATCTCCAAGGGACCTTCCTTTCAAAATAAAATCGAATAAAATATAATAAAATAAAAACGCTGTTACTTGTGTGAAAATCTTGGCAATGGTTGATCATCAGCTGATTGAAGGAACATTGTTCATCTGTTCAATGTAATTGGAACAATTTCTCAACAACAAAAAAAAATGTAGAAAGCACCAATTTATCACAAATGTCAATACCAAAACAACCATGTTTGGAAATATATACTGTATATATATATATATATATATATATATATATATATATATATATATATATATATATATATTTATATTTATATATATATATATATATTTATATTTATATATATATATATATATAAAACTCTGGCTACAGTACAGACTTGATACTAATCTTGCTGCAGTAAAGTGGCTGTTTGAAGTGAGCTAAACAGTGCAGGTAGTTTGGTTGATTGGAGGCTTAAGTTTGCTCCCTTGGTTTTTACTGCAGTGGGAAATCACAGGCTATGGGAACAAAATGTCTGTGAGATTAATGACCGCCTGCAGGTTCCTTTTATCTCTGTGTTCATACAGTTAATTACTGTATTTCAAAATGCCACCACTAAGGGCCACATGTGTCAAAAAACAAAACAAAACCTCGACAGCATCCTTGTCCACGCTTTTGTTCAGAATTAATTCGGTTACGGAGGACAAACACTGCCAGGACCCTCAATAAATATGTAAATACGTGAAATAATAATGATAAATAATTATTCTTAAAGAAATTCATACAAAATGATAAATAAATAATCTTTTTTATGTTTCTCCACTGCTGTTTTTTTTCAGATTAATCTGCCTATATTTTGATCATTGACACTTGTATTATTCGCATTTTTGTGTAATTGCTTTAATTTATGTATGATTATGGACATTCTAGTCGTCTGTACTCTTTAGCCAGAAGCCTCTATTTTTTTTTCCTCCTTCTGCTTTGTGTCGGTCTGCATTTGTTTTAATCTATTGGTTTTGCTCCTACATACATACATTTTTGAGTAAGATAAATAGATATGTTTAATTTTTTAAAGAATTTTTTATGACTGCTGAAAAGATTCTTGTCTCCTTGATGCGGTCTGTGGGCCCTCAAACATATAATGAAGTGAGAGGAAAAGCACAAAAGTAAATGTTGCAGTAATGGCAGCTGCAATCTAAAACGCTGTGTCATCAACATACTGTGAGACTTCTTAAGTCAACATTACTTAATATTCCAAAAATGACTCATAGGGGATCAAACTTCTTTCCAGTTCATCAGGCTGAATGACCGAACAGATTGAAGCAGTCTGCAGCTCTGCGTCATGGACAACATCTTTTTGTTATTCACAGTGTGTGTTACATCTGTCACACGGCGCTTCCGACGGATTACAAATATCTCCCACTGACTCCTCCACCCGCTAATGAGAACAAGTGACAAAAGGTTCCAGATGCTTTGAGAGGTACATATTACAAAGTCAACCTGTGGTAACATCAGGAACGTCCCCTCATCATCCCCCTGGAGGTTTATTACTTCTTACAGGAAAGCAGGCTTTGGTTTGGCTGTGCGCGGATACATTTTTATCAAAGCTGCAAATGGGCAGCTAGTTTGACAGCAGCATAATCATTCAGTCACTTTTAAAAACAGCTTTAGCTTTAGCTGCTTGCCCTTGTCTCATATGATAGTAAAAGTGGGTTTGGGGTATTGTTGGTCAAGCAAAAAGAAAAAGAAAAAGAACATCTGATGACGTCACTGATGGGATTACGATTGGTATTTTTCCATCATTTTTTTTTTTTAATATTTATAACGCCATACAAGTATTCAACCAATTTGGAAAAAGTATTTAATTGATAATAAAAAGAAATGATCGTTGCAGCTCTGATTTTATTATATCTAATAATAATCTATCTAATAATAATATCCATACCCAAATATCCATAACAACAAAAACACAACATGCTCAAAAATCCATTCTCCCTCCACTACTTTGACAGCCAACTGTACTACCGGAAATGACGCCTTGCTTCTGTTGCTATGCAGCATCAAAGCCAGTCTGAGGTCCGTTACCAAGAATTTCTCCAAAACAGGGCACCAGTTGGGTTTATGACAAATGGAAGAAAACCTGGATATTTGGAATGAACTCCGTTGCTTAAACCATCTTACTTCCATCAACAGCATAGCTCTAATTATTTAATTAAGGTGGATCCATCCACAAGTCCGCACATCCAATGCAATAATACAACATCAAACGGTGCACTAATTCTGTAGTGTCTATGTTAATTGATCAAACCAGTTATTGCAATCCTGCAATCCCACTTATTAAACGCCCAAAGAAAAGGTATGTCGTCAAAACTCTCAGAGCCATCAGCTTCATGTATGTCTTCATGTGTGCACCCCAACCCCAAACAAAATCAACTAATAATAGATCCGCTAATTAAAGCAAGTTATGCATGTTTTGGGCGCCTCGGTGGAAGATGCTCTGGTGGGAAAACTGCTCTTTATGCAGCAGTCTTCACATCCAGGGCTTTGAACCCTGTCGGTAATGACGGAGACAGACAGGAGACGAATGAAGGAGAAAGATGAGAAGGGCTGAGGAAATGGAAGATGGATGGGTGATGCACGCGATAGTCAGCTCTTCCTTTTTTCAAGCTAATCTAACATTCAATAGACAGTGCCGGCTCAATCGAGGCCTTGTGTGCGAATACGTCTTCTCCTGGGCGTGAAAGGGAAAATACCGTGAAAGATCCACTAAGCATATTGACGCCATCGATTATCAACCGCCTGCCTGGCGAGGAGATGACTCACGGAGATCATCAAGAGGCATCTAAGAGGTCATACTATCGCCATGACCTTTAAAGCTGTCCTTTCAAATATGAATTCACCCAATTACTCTTAAACCCCAAATCCTTGAGGAATACAGAACAGCATCATTCTGCGAGCAGCCGCTGTAGCACCTCAATCATTACTGGATTCCCTCCAATCATTGATGGACAAGTTGCAGGGTAGAAAATTTGTTTCAGAGACAGTTTGTCTGGGGAAAAAAAAAACAATCTTCCTGTCTCAGCCCATCCTGACTTGCAGAGGAGGAAACAAGCTGGATACAAAGATTAACCACACATTTCACGTTAGAGATGTCTTCAAAATCACTTATAAAACCACAAGACGATGAAATAGTGGATTTATCTACAGAAGTCATTACCCAGAGTGCCTCAGTGACCCCAGAGCAGGAAACTACGGCCAAAAGAGTGAAAACAGCCTGGAGAAAAGCACCAACCCAAGGGAATGTCACGGCTCAGGAACATCTGTGAGATGCAATCGGTGCACAAAAGAAACGAGGAGGAGCTTAAACTGGTATCAGAATATTCAGTCAGTAAAAACTCTAAATTATAAGATATTGTACATTTTTGGTAAAAAATGTCAACGAAATCTGCTGAGCACCTGATTGTGACTTAGGACGTGAAAACATTGTTGAGGACAAGAAGAGCGACCGCTGCTACTAATCATGGAGGATGAGTGTGTTCAATTTACCTCAGACCTAGGAATGATGTCACACCCAATTGACTGTGGTCTAGTTAAAGAGGTGGGATAAAGTAAAAGAAAAAAAGAAAAAAAAGAGAGACAATACACACACACTGTTTCCGCTACTTTAGCCATTAGCAACAGCGGTTGATGACAACATTCTGTGTGGCATTTTGTTCACATAAACATTATAGTAACATGTCTAGTACTGCGTGTGTGTGTGTGTGTGTTTGTGTGTGTGTGTGTGTGTGTGTGTGTGTGTGTGTGTGTGTGTGTGTGTGTGTGTGTGTGTGTGTGGACGACAGATTTAATGCATACAATTAGACATAAAAGTACTAAACACTATGCTTTTCCAAAGCACTCAAGGAACTGATGCATGGAGAAGCCATTTTGAATTGTGGACTCAGGGTTCATGAGGTATCTCCCAGTTTCTGAGTGGGAACTAAGGCCTCAGAGGTGGTTCCAGTTAAAAATTCAGACTGGGAACTCAGGAATTCAATGTTTCACTTGCATCAAATGCATCAAACTGTGTTCCTTTAATTAGGGCCTGAGCCCGGAGGTCCTCCTGGTCGAAGACCCTGTTATGTTTTATTTAAACTACATTTTCACACTTGTTTCTCTATTTTGTGTCTGATAATGCTTATGTAATAAAGACTGCTGTGTTTTAATGTAGTACTGTCTGTTAAAACACCTGAAATAGTTGACTGACAGGAGACAAGTGACAGACGAGGGAAAGGTCCGGGTGTGTGTGTGTGTGTGTGTGTGTGTGTGTGTGTGTGTGTGTGTGTGTGTTGTGTGTGTGTGTGTAGTGGTGGTGGTGGGGTCCCTCAGGCAAGGAACCTGCTACCTTTGTATACAGCAGGCAGATGTAATCGATCCTCCTCAAAATGAGGAGTTCTATGTGTCCTGGTGTGTGGATGCCTGAGCAAAGGTGTGATGACCTGTGAACTTCAGGCCCACAGGCACTTGTTAAAGCTCTCAGTAGCTTTGCTCCCCCAGGGTCTGCAACCACGCTCAGCCTCAAAGCACCACAGGAAACCAGCAAATAAACAAGGGAAGCAATCATGAATCACAGCTTTCAGCACACAATCCAAAAACACGCATTAAAGATGAGCTGATGTTAAACCATTACGGATGGATTTATGCACGTTCAGTCAGAACCAAACAATTGCAGCGGGGGGGGGGGGGGGGGGCAAAAGAAATACAGTCTCTATATTCTAGCTTCAGTACTCACTTACTGTTGGACAAAGTCTGGAACCTGAAAAAAAAACCTGCATTCATTCATCATGACCTGGTTTCTGTATAGTGTTACTCTGGAGAAGTCAGTAGACACAAGAGCCTTACATCAGGTGACAGAGACCCCGAGGATCAGTGAGAAAAATATACACTGCTCAAAAACTGAGAGCAGGAAAGGCTCTGTCATTGTCACCGTTGTCACAACAGTAAAGATGAAAAAAACTGTTTTTTTTTTTAAAGGAATACAAGCAGAGGGAGAGATGGAATTGTGAATTGATTTTCTTGTTTTTCTTTCCGCCCCAAACGCTCAACCGTATAAGCAACATTAATGAAGATGCTCCACCACCACTGAAGCTTATTAGTTTCATTATTTCTAAGGAAGAGCAGAAGGAATCTGACAATTCCATCCGACAAACAAAGGAGGCCTCGCTGGCGTACAAAGATGTCCTATCAGCCCCGTCATCCATAGCCAAGGAAAACCTCATTAGCTGGAGAGCCTCAGCTCCTCACTGTCACCATCACAAAGACTACCGGCTAAGAGGACCACAAAGCGGGTCAGCTCCCTCCAAGACAGCCACCATTACTTAAGGTCCCCTATTCTGTAACATGTAGCATTTCAGGTCACAACAACAAGCTCTTGCACCCTTGAGTGTCAGTCCGAGCAACTACATGTGACCTCTAACCTGTGGGCAACGCCAGACGTCTCGGCCGGACTCTTCCCTGTGGAGTTCCCTCAACAGCTACTGGCTACATTTACGTGACCTTATTCAAAATAAGATAATATTTTGATTGAGGTGTTTCTTCTAAAAATCTTCCTGTTTATAACCTACAAGGATATAACGACTATGACCTCACTCGGGTTAAGGTCGTTAGAAATGTCGTTGTTGTCTTTATCAGATTGTAGAAATGTGTTGTTGTCTTTATCAGATTGATACTTTGTCGCTAACATGAGGATGAGATGATCTTTTGCTAAAATAAGCCTCACTTATTTCCCTCCAATCAGCGTTTTCAGAGCACCAAAGCAACAACAAAGCAGGTAGAATGCAGGTAAGAGCAAGAATGGAGATCAGAGAGGACGAGGCCAAGTGTCTTCTTCTATCCGTATCACCCGAATCTAGATTTATTTCAACTAAAATAAAAATCTCAAAGCACTTCTCCTTCATCACAAAATGAAGTCAGTAAAACAAACAGCTTTAAGGGTTATTATGATGGTTCATTTTTGCCATGATTTTGTAGTCCTGTGGAATGATTTAGTAACATAAACACAATTAAGGAGGAAAAGCTTGTAATCATGTAGATTGCAATCAGCAACAGAGATCATTTTCAAAGAGAGATCTTCATATTGCTGGATAAAACTATAGTAGGGGAAGCACATGCACTTGTAGCAAGTTCAAAACATCGTGATGAAATCCTCCTATATGCACAACTATCACTGCAGATATTCATGTTAAATCAGGAGGACAAACACAAACCTGCGAAACACTCGTTCAATGCAGGGAGGCACATGAAATCACTTTGTCTTTTTCAAAATGCTGGTACTTGGGAGCGCATGTGGGTTAGAGGATAGAGTCTACGGAGGCCATGTGAAGCCACCTCAGCAACGTGTTCAACCCCAGCACACAGTCTCTAGCGTGCGCTACACCTTTTTAAACTTGCCATGAACCACACTCACAGCAGTATTTGTAACATGTAAAGCAAATTTAGCCGCGGCAATGCACGTAAACCGGTGGGAACACCTGGTCAAACCCAAAATAAATGCTAACCTTGACACCTCGGGTCTGAAAGTCAAGTTCCCCGCAGCAGCTGCAGCTAACATTGGCAGCAAGAAACTGAGAAATATGCACTTTTTTTTTTTTTGTACAACTGAAATCACATTAATGTTATTATAGTGAAAATAACATTGAGTACACAGCACTACGGCGGTTCGAGCCAAAATGAACAGTATCCAACTCTGATTGGAACATTCAGTACATTGCAAAGCGTTATGCAAATAAAAGCTATTATGGAGTGTAATATATCCATTTTAAAGAACCGTCTCCCACCCTACAGTGAGGTGATTAACTGACATGCATTCTGTAGTAGGCAAATTACTAAAGCTGTCATGGGGGCAAACAGCTTGAATAAGGCTGCTGGAAAACACCAAGAGCACCAAATGAAGCCATCGTTCACTGTCACACACTTACGAGAGCGCCACCGCTGAACACATACTGCTCTTTCTTCTTTTTTCTTTTCTTTTTTTTTTTCAGTCTGTGGCTACTGCTAATGTTACTGACAGCTGTCTTTGTCTTGCAGGCTGAACGGGATTGAAGCCAGTGGGGAAAAAAATTTAACCTTATGACCCTCTTATTTATCTGCGATAACAACAAAAGAGCTTCTTTCTTTTTATGGAAGACGAAAATGATCACAAACACATCCATGTCGTTATTTCCTAGGCAGTTTTTCAGGTTAAAGCTGGTCCTATAGCTTAAAAAAGTCACTTTAGCGGCTTATTCTGTTATTTTGTTGAGATTTGACTTCAGTTGCAACGAAAAACTAACAATCATCATGCAAAATTCTTCATCTCAGTCTATCCAACCCTCAGCACAGAGGACGTGATTACATTTCTCTTCCAATAACCTGACTACGCAGGGTTGATAATGACTGCAATATTTAAACTTGTGGTCAGCTCAACCGCCGCAGATGTAAGCACTCTCACAATAAAACAACAAATTCAAGACTTTTTTTGAGCAGGGGGGCAGGGGGGAAGGGGGGTACTGCAGGGATTTCTTCTTCTATTGCAGCTTACCAATCAGACATGGACCGCGTTGTAGTTTTACGGAGCTGAGAGTTCATCTGATGTGTGATGACAGACTTATCTAGTAATGAATCCTCCATGCGGAAATAACTATGACAGTGGCAGAGCACAGGGGCCTCATTTCCATCTAGTGAAAATAATACTGGTCTGACTGGTGTATAGGGACCCTTCAAGTAGTCTCCCTGTTCCTCATTATCCAGCAGCTCATAAAGCAGGAGCGTGATAACTGGGCTCATGCAGTTCTGGGTCAGGACGGTGATCTTATCATACATAAAACACCATAAAACCATTCAGAATATGGCTTACTGGTGTGATAATAGCAGCTTATAAAAGCTTGTGACCTACAAAGGCGGTGGGGGGGGGGGTTACTTTAAACAAGCAGAATGGGGGGGGGGGGGGGGTGCGTATATCCTGGTACTGACCAGTAGGGTGATATGACAGAACATCACTCCCTGTCTGTTTTTAACTATTATTTCTACAACTTTTTTTTAAGGTAGGGGGGGGGGGAGAGAAACGTGTTCAAAAATAAGCAACTAGTACCTGAACAAAAGTGCAGAAACGCCAGAAGACAGTAAATTCCCATGAAACGGGAAGGCATCATTGAGGAGCAGCGGGAGACGGTGTAATCCACTCTTCCAACGCGCTTTGTGTTGTCTAATTCATCTAAATCACAACTTCTGCTTCATGCGGAGTTGCTGGATCACAACGCTCAGAGCTGCTGCTGCTGCTGCTCCTCGGAGGGCGAATTCTGTTTAATCTCAAAGTTCGGCATCGTTGCGTTTTAGTGGAGAAGTATTCCTCTCAACACTAATTGGATTTCCTCCTTCCACTCCTGTGTAACTCCTCACTTCCAAATAGTGGCAACTTGGCGGAATTCATCGGTGATCAAGAGTCTCGAGTATTTCCCATTTTAAAAAGGAGGCTTTTAAGAGCGAGAATCCGACTGGGTGGAAGCGTCCAGTTGCAGTCACTTTAGTGGTTTGAATGACTCCGGTTTGGTTGAAGGCGCAGCGCTGCTGTCGTGCGTCTGAGCGCGCACTGCTGCTGCTGCTGCTGCTGCTTCTTGCTGCTACTGGAGCAGAGGAGAGGAGATTCCTCCGAGTCAGGCACCATTTAACCGCAAAACGGAAACATTCACAACACAAAGCTCCACAGGGTTCAGCTACAAACTCCGTCCCTGAAGATCCAGGCGACTGATATCATAGAAAATTACCGGAATGTGAAGGTGAAGAGTTAAAATCTCTAAACATGAGATGTAATATTTAGTCCTACAGCTGTTAAATGGCAGAAGCCCGCAGTACAGTATAAAGGACTGTAATTGCCAATTAAACGCTTTAAGTGTCCATCATTATTAACCAGATGAAGAGTGACCTTTTGGATGACGATAATTACCAAACTATGAAGTAGACTAAATGTATCAAAGTAGGAAAAAGTGAACATGATAAGGCTTTAGTGTCGGATGTCATCGTTTATATGCATATAAATTCACGTGAAACATCAGGCAGTATATGTAGGAGAAAAAGAGATTTTTTTTTAATGAGCCAGTAAAATGTGTCTCCACCCACACTGGGCAGAAGCTCCCGTGACCAAAAAAAAAAAAAAAAAAAAAATCGATCAGGTTTTCACCCTTTGACCTTTCTGCATGTACCACTGGGAAATTAGAGCGGGCAACATATTATAACTTAATATAAAACATGTCAAATAAACGATTAGCCTGAATGATGTTCTACATTTTATATAAAATTTAATTGAGCTGAAAATCTTCTCAAACTGTGAAGTTAAGGAAATAGCCTCAGAAGTGTCCCTCTAGTCATGAGGAGGCCAGCGCGCCATCTGCTGGCTAAACAGCTGCATCACAGTGTAGCTCTGTGAGGGCTGCTGCTCTCCTGGATTGATGAAATCCTATTTTTTTTTAAATGTATCTTTGTCAGTCATAGATGATTGTTCCGAAGCAGTTTCTGCCGTTTATATCATCATCTTTGTTATTGTTAGAAAGGCTCTATGTCGGAAGAAGGGGCTTATTAGCGAGACAACAATAGCAATTATGAATCCCAATATGTGCCTAATGTCACATGTTGTGAATTTTGATGGTTTTTAAATCTTTTTTTTTTATAGTTTATGTTGAATGTCTCTGAGTGGCTAGAAAAGCATCCTATAATGCAAATGTATTATTATGATGATTCATGAATACAGACAAGCACATTTTTGCTTTGTATGAGCAAAACAATCTCAGCGGGGTGTTTTCTGTCTGTATATTATTCTCTAATTTATTACACAATTCCAACATTCTTGTGATTGTTTGAGTTTATCTTATTTTTTCTTGGGATATCGTGGACAATTTGACAAATATTCCAATATGGCAAGTGTAGTTTATTAAATAGGCAGAAACACATTTGAAAATGTTTAAATATCTGTAGCAAAAATGAGTAGCAAATGTCAACCTCACTCTGTCCCGGACTCACACACACACACGCACGCGCGCGCGCACACACACACACACACACACACACACACTGAAGAGACAGTGACGTCACAGGTCTTCCAAGTCATATTTAGACTGAACAAAGTTTACTTGCTCCTCTCGACCTCAAATCCTCTAATTACCTGATGTGGATGCTGTATGGAGCCAGTGCTCAAAACTGAGTCATAACAAATTGGTAAAATAAAACATTTATATTAAATTATAGCCTCATTACGAACATGTTTCTGGTTTTATTAAAAAAAACAAAAAACATCAGTGTCTTTATTCCATAACTCCTCCTTGTCTACATGAATTTTCATTGGCCTGTTCAACCCAGCGATTATTCACTCCTAAATGTTTGTCTTTTCCCCTAAACTACACAATCACATCTCTCTTTTCACATCATCATTCCTCATTTCTCGACTTTATTATTCCCATTGGGCCGAGACTGAATGACGGCATTAACAAAAGGATGTAGGTTCACCGGTAGAGCTATTACTTTGTGCACGTGTGGCCTCAACATGGCCTGGTCACGTTCCAAAGCATCTCCAACATGAATATTTCCAGGAACAGATGGTGGAAAATGGACACAAAGACATGCATGTCTTCATAGCAACACACAGCCCACAACATGGCGAGGATTTCCAGAAGACCCTGCCAAATACTCAGACCTATTTTTATTGATTTTTCTTTCACTCCGAAGTAGCTATGTAACTGGTTTGAAGCCAGGCGAGGAATTAGATGACCCCCCTCCAAAAAAAAATGTTAATAATAACAAAAATTGGCTCCGTCTTCTAGATTAGGCACCGGCGACTGTTTTGTCTGTGAAAAATACAGATGCAGAGTTTAAATACAGGTTTTTACAGCGCGATGTATGATTATGTGTGGATGCTGGATCCGTGAATAGCTGGGCATGTAACACATCACTGCTATTAGCTGCACCCACGTTCGTATTTCTCCCCGTTCTTGCTTCCATTTTCCATGCCGACTCTCCTTTTCTCCTCGTATCCAAACATATGTGACAGCTCTCTGGCACCGTCACTTTGCTCCACTTGTTTATATCTCCGTCATCGTTTCTAAACTTTTGCTCAGGGTCACACAAAGTGTCGCAGCTCGCCGAGAGACGCTCGCAGATTAAGTTTGGTAAAGCAAAACTCGACATCTTCTCTGTCTCCTGGTGAATATAATCAGACGGATTTATCTGTCATAAAGACCGTTTCATATCCTTTCACCTGGTTGTCCTCTGGGACACAAAGACTTTAAATATGATATAAAGATATACTTCTTATCTTTAAAAGGAGACTGTTAAAGCATTAGACGTAGACAAAAACATACTCAACTAAAAAAAACACTTAAGCGTCTCATTTTTTTTCTTAGATTTGCTCTGGAGCTCAATTTACTTCACGTTATCCCAGTAGATCCCACACCAGCGCAAGGAGGGAGTCAGGGGCGCTGAGCAATGTTAGCTTTAGACACAACACTTGAGGTCTGCAGCTGCTGAACTGGTGGTAAATGGTATCTTTGTCAGCAAAAAGGAAACAACTTCTTCATACTGGGAATTGTAATCATCATTTAATCTTTCTAAGATTATTCCCAATCTGGCTTGACTACCTCATGCCTTTGTCAGAGCTCCGACATTTCTGCGAAAGTGTTTCATGGAAATCGAAACCAACAGCTGAGATAAAACTGGATAAATCAGGTTTGACATTTTGATGAGAGAGAACAATTAAAGGGAAGGGACAGGAGAATGAATAGTCTGTTCAAACATCCAATACCTGCCAGTATCTGCTTCTCTAGGAAGAGTTTGCAGGATAATATTTATTTAACAAAGTTAAATAGCCTGCAGCGACGACAACAGCGTGTACCTTTGTATCCAAGGCCGTTGTCTTGGTCGGTTGCAGGTTCAGGTGTTTGAGTGATGACCTCACGTCTCTCTCTGTGTTTACCTGCATCTGTTTGTGTTGCAAACGAAGTAAAAGAAAGACACAATCAAATTTGATGCAACATGTGTTTCAGTTTAACCAACATGAATAAATCACACTGATGGATGAATGTGGAAATTTTCAAGGGGGTTGCCATAATAAAGAAAAGGAGGTTTCAAATGATGACTCACTGAGTTGGAGTTAATTTGTAGTTGTTGAATAAATACACAAAAAGCAAAAAAAAAAAAAAGACTTTACCCATGCCACTTACATGACATGCTGCTCTGGAAGCACTTTTTCATAATGTAATAATCACCAAAGTGTAAACAAATGTAATTGTGCAGTCACAGAAAGGTGAAGAAGAAGAATGAACACTTTCAGAAATGTTTTAGTCTCAAGAGGAACAGAATCTCCTCAAGAAACTAGGTCAAGACACTGTTGAATGTAGAAACCACTCATACTGTGTTTGGCAATCACTGAAACTATGAATTATTTCGTTAGGTATCTGTCATTTATCAGTTCTTTCATTGATTTAACGAGCTCGACTTTCCGTGCAGACTACGCTGCTTCAGACTGCTCATCTTTGGCATTGTCTAATTCCACCACTAGAGGGTGCCATCACATCGTCATGTGACTGGAGTCAAAGCCACAGCAACAAATGATATGTTTAGTGTTGAATTTAGTGCTAGAATACATTTAGCTATGGACTATCTACATGTCCAGTCTGACATGAAATGTAACAAAACTGAAAAAGCAGGCTTGAAACCAAATAAAGCTCGCATGAGAGAAGTGAAAAACATAAATCACTTTTTAATGTTAGTAGCTTATAAAGTCTGTGGTTTATCAGCTTGTTGCAACTCTTTTAGTTCGTTTTTGTCCTTTCATATAACTATATATAACTAATTTCAGACTAGCAAGGAAAAGGCTTTCATACACACACACACACACGTAAAATATCCTCCACTACTAATCTGGAAATAGAAGAATGTTTTGAATAAAGAATCAAATAAATATATTGTTTATACAAAGGTCTGTGTTGCAATGCGTTCAGCCACAGGGGGGCAGTGTAACTAAGTATATATGGCACTGAAGTACTGTACTTCTATCAAGGAATGTATTTCTAAATTTCCCTCTGTTTGAAAAAAGATGGCACCATAAAAAAAATACAGTATGCTTATACTTTATACCTTGTGATCAGGAATGAACAAAAATAACAGATTCAATGAATGAAGACTGCCCGTCGGTGCAGGAGATGCAACGACATAATTGGTTTCACAGAGATGGTAAAGACAGACCGTTACTGCTAAATTTACGTCTGTCCGCTCAACATTTTCTGACCTGGTGAAATGTGTGATGCGCGGCCATGCTGCAGCTGGTTGACACAGAGCTGGATGATGAGAAAGAAGGTGGTGGGTACCGCCAACATGGTTCCTGGAGGCCCTGGCTGCCTTCAACAGGCCCCGAACAAACCTGGAAAAGCAACACAAAATAAACGTTCAAGACATCACACGAAGTTGGAAAATGTGACCTTAACTGTTTCAGGAGGACAAAGTTCACCAGACAACACCACACTTGGAAAATTTCTACACTTCCAATATGGTTAAAGCTTCCATTAGCCCAGTTTTTGTGTTATGGGATGTATATACTGTAAATAACATTTGCTATCATTTCCCAGTGCAGTAGAGACAACAAACCGCAGTATTACCACATTATCTTTTTACTATCACCCTAGTAAAGTCCTAATATGGTCAAATGTACCATGTTTTGAGGGGTTTTTTTCTCTCCCATAGTAAATTCAATTCAAGTCTTTGTCCACCACCTATCAGGCTGGCGAGCGCCGAGTACAGCCACGCTCTTTTGTGAAATTCCTCTAAAGAGAAGAGAGACAGACAGATGGACTTTCTTCTAAATCACCCAGCATGCAGCCAAACTGTGAGTCTGTCCGTTTCAGGCTGATCCAATACACACAGACACACACACACACACACACACAAACACACGCACACAGACACACACACACACACACACACACACACACACACAAACACACGCACACACACGCACACACACACTGAGAGAATGCAGATTACTTTGGTGTCAGTTTTGTTTAAATACATCTTAAACATACCCTGCATGTCTATGTATGTTTACAACCTTATATATATATTAAAACACAAGATAAACGCCATAAAAATTGACCTGCTGCACATTCCAACACACACACCATACACACACACACGCACACACACACACACACACACACACACACACGCGCACACCAGAAAAAACAAACAAAACAAAACACACCCTTGCTCCCAAGTGGGACTAGTGATGAGACACAGTGACAGCTCCAGGCGAGACAAATAAGAAGTCACTTCTACTGATCAGCCATCTGTGGTACGAACAGCTTTGCAACTCATCCTCGCTGCCTGATGGACAGCCAGATTCCTGGGATGCATTGGCACCCTCCAACACCATGAACCACTTTAATTGTTCTGAGAAATGAACATCAACGGCCAGTGTTGTAAATTTGCCAAAAACGGAAGCAAAAAGTGAATTTACTGTTCACACAGTGACGGGCAGGGACCATTAATGTTTAGGGGATTTTGTTGAAGCTCTGTGAATGATATTGGTTACATGTCATGCGTGTGTTTTCTTATCGAGATCTGGTTACTTTAAATGTTCGGAATCTTGGCATAACAAAATAAAAAAAAAAAACAATCTAGATGCTCTGAAAGCCAGAAACAATAACATCTCATATAATATTCAGTATGAATAACATCCATATTTGAATCATTCGCATGAATGCATCACTAATATAATGAGCAATGAAGACTGCGTTTTGTTGAGTGCTGAATATTAAACGTGCCTGGAGATAATAACAACATTGCACTGTCTAGTTTTATCAAGCATACTGTATCTTATGGGAAATACAAGAAAGAGAATGGCAGGAAGTTACAGGGGAAGTGTGTGTGTGTGTGTGTGGGGGGGGCAACATAATAAATCCAAAATGTAATTTGAAAATATGCCCGAGGATGGAAAAAATATGGAGCAGGAAAAGTGTGTATGTGTGACATGCTCATTTATAGAAGCAAAATCTGGGAAATAAATTGAAATCAAAAGACAAGGAAACGCTGGTTAATATTAGCAGCAGATATATGAGGGGAAATTGGACTTATAGCTGAAGAGAGCCGGCGTAAAACTTAGTTTCCATTTCCCATCATCACTATAAATAATAACCCACATCTGCAACATTAGCACTCACACACTGATAGAAATCTGTTGGGCTGATCTTCACAGCGCTGATCTGAGGGAGAGTTTACAGATCAAAGGCGACAGGAGAGCTGATTTCCTCTTCCTTCTTCTGTCTGTTGGGGAATAATCACAGTTTTCTATCTAACATATTGTCAATAAGAAAGAGCAGGAACTCCCCTTACACCACCGAGGACTAATCCCGTGTAAAGAGTAGTGGAGCGTGAACAGAATCCCACATGTGTAAACCTCCATAACCTGCCCAGCATCTCCTGTCCTCCTACACCAGCCTGGAAGATTGAACAGTAGCATCTACTTAGCATGCAAATTAAGTAAAGTAAACATGCTAGTACAGGGTACTACTTTTTCAATGCATGGTCATGTTGTTGGATTAAAGACTCTTCTGTGATGGTCAATAAGCAGTAGAACACTAACAGGATGCAAGTAGTAGCGGTGGTGGGGTGGAGGGGTGGTGGGGGCACAACCAGGAAGTCTGATTCACTGGAGAACTGAAGTCTACGTGGTGGTGGTGGTGGTAGGTAGGTGGAGGATGGAAGGAGAGCCTTTAGATATTGTGACGGACTCAAATATTTGATGCACACACACACACACACACACACACCTGCACATATCAGGCTCATCGTATACGTGACATGCTTTCACGTCACAGTGTAACGCGTTCTCGTCACTAGCTGGCAGTTATCGCTGACATAAGGCTGAGTCTTGTTAGGAAGCGGATGAGGAGACAAATAGCGGCTTCTATCACTTCCACTCTTTTGTATTAAGGGAACTATCGGAGCACGACGAAGGAGGTTCAGGGTATGAGAGGACATGTCATGCGTTCTGACATGGCTCGTAGTCACAAGTCATAGCTGGCTGAGTAGACATGGTGGAGGAGAACCTGAGGAGTAACGGATGATCCCAGGGAGCAGACTTCAGGGACTGATGGTGTCAAGACAGAGCAGTTGGCTGCAGAGGGACTTTCTGTTTGTAAGAATACGTTGGCTGGGATGTTTAGAAAAGAAATTTGTGAAGATAGAGGGAAAATTAAAATCCCTCACTGGGAAACACCTTAAATCCACATTAGCCTGCAAAGTCTGTTAAAGCCAGTTTCATACTCACAGTGGTGGTTTTTAATCGATTGTAAGGCGAAACAAACTAAACCCGCCAGATTAACTGATCCTTTTAGGTAGTTTGCATTTGTTTGAATCTAGGTCTAGCAACTGTTGCACATCCATAGCTTAATCCTGTATCCTAATCCAGGAATACCTGAAGCCTGAGAAATAAACTGAAAAATGAAACCCAAAGAGAAAGAGAGAAAGCTGACAATTGTGATTCTGTGGACGAAGGAATTAATGATTGGTACACGCTTGAAATAAGCCTGCAATATCAATTCCAGATAGTTACGACAGCACATTTCATCCATGTTCCTTATAATCAGACTGGTCAGAGGATGGAGAAAAATGAAAGTTAGGATTTAGTGATAAACAAAATACAAATTATACCACCGTTCTATGAATCGACACCTCACTAAATTAAATAAATGTGTGGCAGGAGAAAGTTTAAACCACATGCTGTCATCATGTATGCAATCATAAGAATAGACATCCATTTCATTTTCTAATTCATTGTTCAGTCATGGTTGGAACTTTCAACACTACAGCATGTGGACAGCATCTGCTCCTGCCTGAATCTGCAAGCAAGGAGAAGATTACACTCCCTTTGAATCACTCTGCCAACAACATGCCAGATGATCATAGTAGTGAAATTACACAAAATACTAGCCAAGGCTTCTCTAACATCAAGCGCAACTTTACAACTCACCCCTTCCAGGTTATTCCTCCAATATTACTGTTCCATTTTCTCTGGTTAAAGCCAAATCTCAGCCGGTGTGCTTCTCTCAGACATCCAAGTGCTCAACAATGAAACCAGAGAAAGAAAAAAAAAAGACAAGAAGATGAGATGTGAACCTGTAAAAAAAAGAAAAAAAAAGAAGAACAAGAAGAAAGGGGGGAAAAAAATCAAAAGAAGGTGCACATGCTGAAGAAAAAGCCTAAATAATCCATCTGTGATCCAAGAGACGCTATTAGATGAGGTGCATACAAATCACAAACCTACCTCTGCAGCAACCAAGGTCCACTATCCTCAGGGTCCTAAGGCTGCACTCTCACACATGGAGCCTGACACAGCTAACAAATTCCCTGATATTAGAAACTGGTGGACAGCAATTATTATTCAGATTTGATTTTATTTCATTATGGGGTTTTTTTCCCCCTCCTTCTGTTATGTTGATAATTCTCAGAGTATTTTGTTTTGCCTTCCTTATAATAAAATCTGCTACTATGACTCAAGACGCATGTAGTAACGGGCAAAGAATCACACGATGTCTTCATCCCTGCTTTGTGATGCACACACTGCACCCTACAGGGTCTACAGTATGTTTACCTGCAGCAAAAACCACCTGCCTTTGTCTGATTTTTTTTTCTGACTGAATAGATTTTCAACATTTCATCTTTGCTACTTACTTATCCTATTTTATTGGGGAAGGGGGGGGGGGGGCAACATGCACAGGCCAGAAGGCAGACAAACACAATTCATCATAGAGATAGCTAAGACACACAACACAAAAATGGAAATTTCAAGATTTCTCATTTCATCCGACTTGTCTGTGGAATATCAAATCCAGCCACCTCACAGTAGCTACTCTTTCTGTTTCATGATTGATTTTTTTTTTCCTAATTTCATTTTATTGAAAACACGACCTGCAATGACTGATGAGTGCATCTTCTTCTGTGTAATGATGTGTGTAACAAAAGAATTGATCTGCAACATGGCTCAGCAGCTATTTATTCAGTTCAATCTACCATCAACACTGCTGTCATGGACAATTCCCAGATGAGGTGTTGCTGTGTCAAGGTATCATGATGAGCTACATTCACGTAGTACAGCTACTGCCGGAGGGTACGTGAAGTACGTAGAACCTCTGTGACGTTTTTGTTCTTGTATTTAGGTCGATCGCGCGAAGCCGTATTCGTTACAGAGTTGACTTAACTGCATTTGTACAATCTTAAACAAGGTCGAGACTTTGCTTTTTAGCTTTATATTTAAATATAATTCCTGTGACAAAAAAAAAGAACAGACCTTAACACTGCGATACATAAAAGGGTATATAAAGGGATGGTCCCCAAAAAAACAATTTTCTTTTCAGCTGCACTCTTATCAGCGGAGCCCTTATCTAGACCCTTCATCTAACACGGCAGCGCAGTTTTGAATTAACCTGAAGTCAATATCGTGGTCATCTGTCATTCTGACGGCAGCAGACTTGAGAGAGTGTGACATTGGACAGATAATCATCTGAGGAGGAAACAAGGTTTTCTCCACCAGGACCGTCGCTCAACTGGTCAGAGTGACCGAGCCACTTGAGGTTCGAACCCCAGGTGAGAGACGTAAATGAACATGACAGCCAATCGGGAACATTTGCATTTGGCTTATAATTGGTGGATGTTCGACCTCCTCCATGTTCACTCATTTACTGAATAGTTGTGTAACAGTACACAGGACTCAACTAGAAAGCCCTCAGAGGGGGAACACACCTCAGGAGGCTACGTGGATACAAAATATGAACAAAATATGAACAAAAAGGAGTATCATGAAACTATTTCATTATTTATGTATTCTGTGTATTTGATAGGGACATTGTACATGAGTATATATATTACAAAGTTGTAAAAGCAAAGTGAGAATACTATCAATCTTACAAATCTTGTTAATAAAGCATTAGCATGCTTGCTAACAGGAATGCTATCTTATATCCTTGGGCCTCAGGCAGATCATAGTTTTTTGGGGGTATGTTTATCTGATGTAGAGGGAAAATGTTATTCACTGAACTTTTTACAATAAAGAGTAAATGTTCCCAGTTTTAGCCAAGGCGCTGATTTCCATCAGAAGTCTCCCTAACAGGAATTAAAAGGCTGCCTATGAAAACCAGAATGAACCGAAGCTGAACAGTGCAGTACACAGCAGTGAGATACAAGCCAATACATTCTAACAATATCATACAATACATACAGCACACAACATTTGGACAGCTGCTTATGCAAACAGTTTTGGTTGTCCATTAGCCATTTATCACGTTTCTCTTGAGGGAGTTTTATGTTTTTTCGGAGATGCATTCCCGGTGCGTGCAGTTTTGTAGGAAAATCAACTGATAGACTGAAGATACTTTTGTCAGATGGGATTTCACAGCTTCCTCTCAATGCCTCTCTAGTTGCTCTTGTTGGTGATGAGTGAAAACTGATTAGGTTGGTAAGAGGGGTGTGTGTGTGTGCGTGCGTGCGTGCGTGCGTGCGTGCGTGCGTGCGTGCGTGCGTGCGTGCGTGTGTGTGTGTTTGTGGGGGGGGGTCTATTGTCCATCTTTGTTGAGAATGTCACAGTGAAGGTAGGTTGTAGGAGCTTTAAGAGCTTGCTTGTATAGAGATGTAACAGGACTTAAAGTGAGAAAGGATGAGAGAGAATATCCTTGCAGCTTCTGCAGACATACCCAAAATCGGCCAGCGAGAATTTGAGCTTTTTTTTTTGCAATCCTTTTTAACATATTCTTTAAATGTAAGGTCACATCCATCCATCCATCCATCCATCCATTTTCTTCAGCTTAGCCTGTTAAGGGTTGCGGGGGGGTGGAGCCTATCCCAGCAGCCTTCAGGTGAGAGGCAGGGTTCACCTTGGACAGGTCACCAGTCCATCACAGGGCCAACACATAGAGACAGACAACCATTCACACTCACAGTCACACCTACGGTCAGTTTAGAGTATCAATCAGCCTCGTTCTCTCTTGATGTCTTTGGACTGTGGGAGGAAGCTGGAGTACCAGAGAGAACCCACACAGGAACAGGGAGAACATGCAGACTCCACACAGAAAGATCCTGTGACCCTTGAACCCGGAACCCTCTTGCTGTGAGGCGACAGTGCTGACCACTGCTCCACCTTTTGTAAGGTTACAGTCAGTCATAAAAGATATTCATATTCCTGGTCAATTTCCATTCTCTTTCCTGATATACGCTGAGATTCTGTTTGCTGTACGATCCGTTGCAAAGAACATCGCAACTCTTCATAAGCTGTTCAGCTGTTCAGCTGCTCTTTTGTGGCTTTACAAAAATCACTGCCGTCTGAATACGCAACAATCTCACAACACTGTCAAACAGAAAACAGTGACAAATCTTCCCAAATGCCAAAAATAGTTCTTCTGGATTATACAACAATATCGTCTAAAATTCAAACCACGCTTGCTCATTAATAAATACCGACCTGCACCTTTTCTTTCTCCCAGAGCACGATAAGTGTTTGCTAACCCTGTGTGACAGCTGTTGGCGGTGAGCATGTTCCTGAAGCTTCCTTCCTGCATTCGAGAAATTAAAAAGACACTATTTAAGGATAGGGTCTGGAAACCTGTTGACCCTTGACCTTTGCTTCTCTTTGCTTTGTTGCATTATTGGTATTAATTTTTCCTTGTTTGATGAACCTGTCACATTGACTAATGGCCGACCACGAAGTCTATCGAGGCCCTAATAAATCCTGGACACCTTGTCCTCTTGCCATATTAATCACTACAACTTGACTTTGCTTCCATGAGGGGAAACAAGTTATTCATTAAAATGATGGGACTCCTCCTCTCCCTCATACAGGTCCAATGTGATTTGCTCACATCCTATTGCTATGTATTTAAATGGTAATATTTTAGTCCCGTCTCTGCTTTGGTCGGGCTGACTGACACTTGAGCATCGAAACGGGAAACTAAAAAAAGATGCTATTTCTATTGATGGACCATTATAAAAGAGCTGCTTAGGGAATCTGTGAGAATGCAATCCAGGTGTCGTCGGCCCTCTGTAATCTCTGCCGTCTTCTGGAATTCATTTTCTGTGCAGCTTCACTTGGAAATGACATTCTGACACCATTTACATGGAAATCACTTTGCCTCTTCATCGGTAATGGTGGCATCTGTGCAGACAGGACCTGTCAGAGGGCTGCTGGACTATTAATGGGCATAAACAAGAGAAAGAGAGAGTGACGGAGAGAAGGAAGGAAGGGAAAAAGAAAAAAAGAAAAAAACGAAAGAACAAGGCAGTTACTAAAACATAAGAGTTTCAAGGTTACATCCGAGGTCAAAGCCTTGGGTATTTAAAGGATGAAGAAGGGATGGAGACGCTCAGGGAAAGCATAATATGGGAATTTCCTATTTCTCACATGATTTGTCCTCTCTCATCCACTCCCCCAACACCCACACACACACTCAGATCTGCACAACTATAATTAGGATATTCCATTGACTTCCAATCAAAACCCTAATCCTAATCCTACCCCTAACCAATTGATACCAACCCTCCCCTTACCTTGACCTCAGTTCACACCTTAGTTCTAACCACGAATTCATTAATTATGTTGTGTTAGGACCATTCATTGGTCCCCATGAGGACTAGGAGTCCTGATGAGGTTAGTGTTTGGAACAGAAAAGGCCTCCAATTAGTAACACATACAAACACACAAACACACACACACACACACACACACACACACACACACACACACACCAGTTTGAGAGATCTAAAGATTTACTTTGAAAGAAGACATCAAAATGCAAAGTAGCTCAGTAGGTGGAGGAATGCACAGATCTGAGGGTTTTAGGGTAGAAGAAGCAATATTTTATCTTTTGAAAACATACAAGATCGCAATCGTCTTCTGAATGTCAATTTATATCACATGGAACTTCTTCCCAGGCGTTGTCGTGATAAAGATTTGACAAGGAATATCAACCTCAACAGAGAAATGGAACCAGAGCAACATTGTGTTGCTTGATGATGGAAAAATGGTGAAGGCAATAATTTAACACCACTAATCAGTGATTTTGGACGATACCATGCATTTATGAAACTTTTAACAGTGGATTAGGAACATGTGTGCCGCCATCTGAGAAAATCCCAGGCTGAAATGCTGAAATGATGTGAAAACTGGAGGGAAAGGTCAATATTATTCCATTAGACTGGATTAATACTGCCTCCACATGGCATTACTGCAGCACTACTCAATAAATAGCACATGTAACTAGGCCAACTGTGCAGTGATACCAACCCAATCAGGAGCACTACAGTGAGTTTTATTAAAATCGTTGAATGTGTTACACCACACACCGTAATCTGATCCATCCCCTTTTCTTTGAACTACATTTGTTTAACACATTAATCCTAAACTACATGGTGATATGAGCTTGACTAATATTAGCTGTAAGGCTTGAGGCCTTAAATAAAATGGGAATTCAACTTTACAGTTACCATGCTTATGCAGGATATCATGTTCAACTTTTTGTAAATAAATGAAGAAGTACGAATATCTCCACAGTGACAATGGTGTTCATGCATGTGGTAGCTCCAAAACCAACAAAGAACTACTGAAAAATTTCCATCCATCCATCCATCCATTTTCCTCTGCTTATTCCTGTTAAGGGTTGCAGGGGGCTGGAGCCTATCCTAGCAGTCTTCAGGTGAGAGGCGGGGTTCACCCTGGACAGGTCACCAGTCCATCGCAGGACCAACACATAGAGACAGACAACCATTCACACTCACAGTCACACCTACGGTCAATTTAGAGTATCAATCAGCCTCGTCCCCTCTTGATGTCTTTGGACTGTGGGAGGAAGCTGGAGTACCAGAGAGAACCCACACAGGAACAGGGAGAACATGCAGATTCAGGGGTGACACGGTGGTGCAGTGGTCAGCACTGTCACCTCACAGCAAGAAGGTTCCGGGTTCGAGTCCCGGCTCAGGCACGGGATCTTTCTGTGTGGAGTCTGCATGTTCTCCCTGTAACAGCAAAATGGAAAACATCAAAGGTAAATATAACATTTTTATAAGGCTCACATTCAAAATAACAGACTAATCCAAAGGCCAGAATCCACCTGGTGAGGCATTGTTTGCTTTCCATCTCATCATCCTTGGAAAGGCATGTTGCTTGGCCTGTCCCTGGAGCGACATTCTTTCTAATTAAGCTCACAATCATTCGTAGTAATGCAGTGTACTATTTCTTAACAAAATAAGTATTTTATCCTCAATCTATGTAAATTGTAAATCAAATATATGTTATGGCTTTGACCATTCAATTTACAGATATTTCATTTAAATTATATAAAATCATGCAACAATGGTCATTTTATTGCATGTAAGTTGTAGTATTTCTCATTAATTTATGGGAAGATTTATAAAAAGCAGACCCATAACTAGTAAACAAATTTTGGTAGCTCGTGATGAGTGTGGCTAACTCATACTGGGGTGAAAATTTGCGACGTTAACGGCTTCTTGTTTCGTGAAAAGTCAATAACCTTACTTAAGTTGTTATAAATGAAGTAAATGTAAAGCCAGAGGAAGGACTGAATGATAAAACTAGCTAGGACTTAAATGCTTTCAAGTCTCAGCGTTAACTCAGGAAAAGCGTAGGCAAATAAAACGTGGCATGCGCAGTCGCAGCGTTGGCGGTAAGAGTACGTCATTACGCACGGAGTGACGTGTTGGTGAAGATAAACAAAAAGGAAGGAAGCCTTCGGCCATACAATCGCGGCAAAATCGGTTCAAAATATAGCTCCCAAGCTATAGTTAGCCACTGCATGTGTCCTTCTCTTGCTTAGATAGCTTATATTGTGCGTTCGCAATCATGGACGACGCTATAATATTTCGTATGAGCGCGTTTTCTGAGCAAGGAGGGAGGAAATACATGGAGGATGTTGTCGATATAAGAATCGAGTACGAGCCGACGACGTCGCCAGGCGAAGATGAACCAAAGTCGCAGAGACATGGAGGACAGGAAAAAGCGGAGAGTGAACCCATTCCCCAGCCCGCGGACTGCGGGGCTCAGGATGGTATTAGCGTTGCTGCAGAGTCTGGCCCAGTTTCTGCTATGTGGGTAGAGGGTCTACCCAGCGAGGAGGACAGAGGCAACAACAGTGCTCCGCTAGCAGGCGAGAAAGTCGCAGGGCATGTTGTCAACACTCGAAAATCGGTGGCTTTTTTCGCTGTTTTCGACGGACACGGAGGTCGGGAGGCAGCTCATTTCGCCAGAGAGAATCTGTGGGAGTTGTTAAAAAGGCAGCGGGGGTTTTGGTCGAAGGACCATAGTGAAGTATGTGCTGCTCTCCGGAAAGGCTTCATCGCATGTCATCATGCTATGTGGAAAGAGCTACGTAAGTCCTCCGAGTTAAGCTGACTTGTAGATTCCTTCTTATGATTATCAGTATTTGTGTTGATTGTTGATTATTTTGTGCTGTCATGGTCTAGGCTGATGGTTTAGGTAGCATCATTCTCTGCTGGTTAAGTGATGCCCAGTGTTCGCCCACTGGCCCATCCCCATCTCACACACACACACACACACACACACACACGACACAGCTTTTGTACATATAAAACCCGCAACATAGGTGTTTCAGAGGGGTTTCATGGATTTTGTGGATTAATGATGAGAAACATATGCATTCTAAGAAAACCTCATTGCATTTGTGAACTTATTTCATGTGTATTGTTAATCTTGCACATCTAGCCTGTATAATAAGGGTTTTATTATCATTTGATATTCATGCTTAAAAACCAATGCACCATCTTTCCATTACCAGCTGAATTTCTACATTTGTGCAGCACACGATCTACTGTATGTATAAGTCCTTAAACAAAACTTTGTGTCCTAATGTTGGAAAGGAAAGTCAGGCTTTATTCTTAAAATCCTGACTTGTGTATGTCTAAAGAACCGTAAGCTTTTCTCAGGTGGATTTGGACAGAGGAATTTGGAGTAAACATGTTCAGTCTTGTGGGTGGAGTGTAACTCTGGTTAAAGGGACCCTGTGAAGATTCTCACCCATTGTTGTGCTATGGAGCAGTTTTTATGTGAGTTGGTCACTGTTGTGTCACATGTCCACACCAGAGGATGCAACATCCAGGCTTAAGGCCAACTAGAGCAAGGAGGGATATATATATATATATATATATATATATTGACAGCTAGCTGTTATAAATGGATGTATCAATGCAATATTCAAGATATTTCTGAAACTGGCTGAAACGATCTATCTGGTGGGAAATCCCCAATGTAAACACATTTTTTTTTTTTTTTCTGATGGAAGACCTCCTCCTTTAGAGCCTGGAGTTCATCCTAAAAGCAAGCCTAAGCAGAAAGAGACTGGGGTGGTAGTACCTTTTGTTCGGGCAGTGTTATTTGTTGGTAGCAGCAAGCTAATACAATGTTTTGAAGTGAAATTTTAGACGATCATCCTCAGATAAAGGACTGAAAACATGCTCTACAGTTGCACCTTCCATGCAATGACATGTATACGTGTTAAAAAATCTTTTTTAAAAGCTAGCTTCACAATTTTTGGGGGTGCATGTACAGCTGCAGTCAAGCTGCATCTGTAGATGTACTGCAGACATCACATATTATGTCATGTACCAAACAAGTTAGCAAACAGCGTCTTTCTCAAAGGGCTGACAAAGACTGTTCAGAAACAAAAAATAGACAACTCTTTAAGCTGGGAGTGGACGGCATAGATGTTGTCTCCCCGTCTGTCCAGAAACACACTCCCCTTTCCTGTGCTCTGTGCGACTTCAACTTCAGCAGAGGAATGGCGGTCCAGTTTTAGGGCTGATCGGAACATACACATTATATTAGTACATTGGTCTGACTTGCAAATGTAAATTTTCAGTCGGATTGACACGATTGCAACTATGTTAAAGTCCAGTTTTAGTCAGAGTAATGCCAAACTTTGTCCTTTTCTAATGTGTGGACATACTGACTGATGAACTTTTTTGTCCTCTTTGCTTCTGTACGCATCCAATCAGGATCACAAGTCAGCATGAGTTTTGTACCCAGTCTTAAAAGGAGACGCATTGTCTTCATCCTTCATCTTCGTTTTTAGGTTAGAACACTTGGCTAAAATACAAAAAAAATCTGTTCAGTCTTTGATGAAATTCTTGTTGATATTGCAAGAAGTCTCGGGATAATTCAGGAAGGTGAGCTCAGATTAAGGGGGGGGGGGGGATCCAAACAGTTCCCCAGTCGCCAAACAGGTGCTGAAAGAATGAAACAAAGCAGGTTCGCGGGTGCATATTGGCTTCTGATTGGCCTGCTGGCTGAAATGGCATTTACATATTTGTTTCCATACAGTATGGGATCTATCTGCTGCTAGAAATGAAGAGAGCCTTCCTATGCCAAGATCACAATCTTAGGCCTCCTTTGACATGTCATGTAAATCAGAGTATCTGGACCACTTTTGCTGAAGCTGAAGTGAAAGGTGCAAGTTCTTCCTGAGAATTCTGTCTTTTCTCTCAAATGTAAGACAAACAAAATCCAGAAGGACTTTCTCAAGTTGACTTCAGTTGAATAAATGTCAAAGCTGAATGCTCAATGTTGCATTCTAAAGCAGTGAGTAAATATTTCTCAATAACCGGCCTTTAAAGCATTCTTTCATTGTCATTGCTAAAACCACCAGAAGGGTTTCTGTTATCCACCCTGTTTGTTTATTTATGTTTTCTTCCTCTGACAGCGGAATGGCCAAAGACCATCACTGGCCTGCCCAGTACATCAGGCACCACAGCCAGCGTGATAGTCATCCGTGGAGTTCACATGTATGTTGCCCATGTTGGGGATTCAGCAGTAGTGATTGGCGTGAAAGAAAATGAGTCGGACATCACGCTCCAGGCGCTCGAAGTCACACAAGACCATAAGCCTGAACTTCCTAAGGAGAAAGAAAGGATCGAGCGACTGGGTGGCAGGTGAGTTTCAAGAGACAGCGGTGTTGAATAGCCAAATAATTCCACTGGGGAAGTTGGGGTGTGTTTTCTTGCAGTTTTTATCTTTTCACCACCTGATATCTACAACTTTTTTTTCTTTTTTTTTAGTAAACTCACAAGTACAGGTGAGGCCGGAGTTAATATAAATACCACTGAGCTGTTTGGAAGTAATGAAACAGACCCTCTAGTTGCAAATCTTGCTTCAGAAATAATCAGTATAGAGCTGACACCGCAGCTGTAGGGCCACTAGAGCTTTGGATATCTCCTGAATGTTTGTACCAAAAAAAAAAAACCCCACTTTGTTTACTTGTACTCTGTATCATTTCACTATCTGGACAGTGAAACATGATGGTGGCAATGTATACTTTTCCACTCTTATCTGTGTTTTCTTATCAGCATACAGCTTCCCACCGACATTTCTTGAATATCTCTACACGAGAAGGTGGGTCTTATTCATCAGGGCAAACTCACTAGAGGAAAACTGTAAAGCGCTTAGGGACAAGACACCAGCCTGCGATTAACAAGGGCCAGCACCATCGCTGCATCCCAAACTTCCCTCAACAGACACGAACCCTCGACTGCAGGATCCAAACAATTAGACAATAGGAGCATGATATGCTAGTTATGCAGGACAATACAACAGTTTCCTTGAATTCTCTCCCACTCACTCATGTTGTATTTATGTCCACCAGACATCCTGCACCTGAGCCGCTGCATGAAAAAGAGCATTTTTTTCATCCGGAGAGTTATGACAAGGCCTCATTTCAAATCTCAGATTATATGTGAATCCAGGAATTCTATAGCTTTTCCTGGCTCAAGTCAATTTTGTTTGTATAGCGCCAAAGCACAACAAAAGTTATTTCATGACACTTTTCAAGTAGAGCAGGTCCAGTCCCACACTGCTTCAATGAATTTATGCCCAGCAGGTCTCCATGAGCAAGCACATCTTGCAACAGTGGCGATGAAAAGCTTCCTTTGAACAGGCAGGAACGTCGAGCAGATCCAGGCTCAATGGGGACGGCCCTCTGCTGTGACTGGTTGGGGGGAAAGAGTGCAGAAGGGTGGGTCAGAGACAAAGACAGATTATGAAGGAAGACAGATATACAGATGTAAAGAGAGGGACAGCAATAAAGAGGAAGGGAATGATGGACAGATGGGGACGTGAGTAGGTGGTGCGAGGGGTGGCCGCTTGAGCCTCTTCAGGTCTGTAGCCTCCTCCAGCAGCACCCAGGATCTGGGATGTGGGGAGCCTGAAGGCTCCGGAGAAGAAGATGAGTTAGTAACGGATATGAGTATGATTTATAAATGACACATACAGGAGGACAGAGAGGAAAGAGAGGAGCAGAAAGAATCCCAGTGCACCATGGGAGATCCCCTGACAGTCTAAGCCTATAGCAGCATATCTAAGGGCCAGCCTAAGCAGACCTAACTTTAAGCCTGATCAAAAAGGAAGGTCTTAAGTCTGCTCTTAAAGGTAGTGAGGGTGTCTGCATTTTGGACTGAAACTGGGAGATGGTTCCACAGGAGGGGAGCCTGATAGCTGAAGGCTCTGGCTCCCATTCTACTTTTAGAAACTCTAGGAACCACAAGTAACCCGGCATCCTGGGAGCGAAGGGTTCGAGCCGGATAATAGGGGACTATGAGCTCTGTCAGGTATGAAGCTGCCTGACTGTTGAGGGCTTTGTATGTTAGAAGAGGAATTTTGAAATCTATTCTGAATTTAACAGGGAGCCAATGCAGAGAGGCCAGTCCAGGAGAGACATGGTCTCTTCTACCAGTTCTAGTCAACACGCAGGCAGCAGTGTTCTGGACCAGCTGGAGAGTCTTTAGGGACTTATTAGTCCAGCCTGATAGGAGGGAATTGCAGTAATCCAATCCTCACAAAACTATTTCACTCAAAAGACATATCTTTTTCATTTTCTGTATTTCCTGTCAGGGTTTTATATTTATATATTTATTTATTTATTTTATTTGATCTGCAGCGTCATGAAGAAATCTGGAGTGAACCGTGTTGTGTGGAAGAGGCCCAGACTGACCCATAATGGTCCTGTGAGGAGGAGTACTGTCATTGACCAGATCCCTTTCCTGGCAGTGGCCCGATCTCTTGGTAATGTATTTATGTTTGGCAATGTGGGACAAATATAGATAGAGCAGTATGTCTCAATACTCCCACTTGTAACGCAGTATCAATACACATGCACCAAATACTGATCTCAATGTTGGTAATTTGTATCCACGTTTTCTCAGCAGTGTGTGTGTGTGTGTGTGTGTGTGTGTGTGTGTGTGTGTGTGTGTGTGTGTGTGTGTGTGTGTGTGTGTGTGTGTGTGTGTGTTAAAGAGGCACTAAAATAACACGATGCGCATTAATTTATCAATTCAAACATTTTATAAAAATTAAATACATAATACCGTCCTAGTGCCTTTTTAAAAAAACAATTTAATCAATGTATGACTGACTGCAGAATTGCTGAAATATGTTCCTTCACCCTCTTCTACTGTGTTTTAGTAATTTCTGCTTTTCTTTTTTGACGATCCATATTCTTATCTTTGAAAAGGTGATCTCTGGAGCTATGATTTCTACAGCGGGGAGTTTGTCGTATCCCCAGAGCCTGATACTACTGTGATGACCCTTGACCCCAAACGGCATCGTTACATCATCCTGGGCAGTGATGGACTGTGGAACATGATGCCACCTAAAAACGCTGTTAACATGTGCTGCAGCCATGACAAAATGATGGTGCGTCACAGCACAATGAATCATCAGAAAAAGATAACCTTTCCTGGACTCTTGTTGGGACATGTGATTTATCATGCAAGCATTCAGCATCAAGCACTCATCTTTTTTTCTTTTTTTTTTCCCCCCTTCTGTTGGTGAATTGTAATTATTCTCCCTAGGGACCAAAGGCATGGTCTTGCGCGCGGCGGCTCGGGTGCACCGCCCTGCTGTTCTGGAAAGAGCGTATGCTCCGTGCAGACAACACAACAGTTATTGTCCTGGCCCTGCAGGAGCGCGGGGGCCCACCTATCCCTATGCATCGGGACGAGATCGTTGTTGACATGGCTACAGGAATCGACCATGTTCCCTACCCTGGAACTCCTTATAACACATGTGAGGTTCAGAAGGTCAGTGCCATTTCTTTGCTTCATCCTGATTGATTGATTTATTTATTTTTTATTAAGATGAACCATAGAAATAAATAATCAAGTACAAACAGGGTTGGAAATTAGAACTGGCCAAATGTGGGCGCTTGGGCAAATACAGGAAACATCGATCCTTGGGTTTGAGGGATTGGGTTTTCAGGCTCTCATTCACTCATGAATGGCTGCATGTGCGAATGCAATGATAACGGAGTCATTTCTGACAACAGATGAAATTACTATTCAACGCTTCAGTTGAATGACTCAATGATTAAAGTGCGTATTTAATGGCAACTTTAACACAACGCGATCAACGTGAAGTATACGCAAGAGTTTATGAGTATAGATTCCTGCACGCAATGCAAAGCAAAATTTTACGAGCATAAGTTCTAACAACATGCGATGGTAAGCCATGTTAATGTCCTACTGTGGCGAGTGTAGTTCACTGTGTGGGAAAAGTCTGGGTTCTTCAGGTTCTACCAGTCACTTCAGGGGGGCTCTATGACAACAACCAGTAACATGCACTCGCACACATTTTCTTTGAGATTTAAGGTATTTAACTGATGAAATATTCAAAATAGTCAAGGTGGGGTGTTCTTTTTTTCACATGCACACTGCTTATTAAACAACATAGTGGCTGGAACATTCTGGAATTCACCAGCTAATTTAAAAGTCTAATTTCCTACCTTGTTTCTAAGCACAGAAGTGGTCACTCTGTCTGTGGAATAAATAACAGAACATGCTGCTTGTTCATTGTCCGCTAGTCACTGTTTGTTTGTTGGTTTAATTTTGTCATTCTGTTTTGAACTTCCACCACTTGTTTAGACGTTCATAAACACATCAATATCTCTTAACCTGAAGGTCAACTCAGCAGTTCTCGCACCAGCCGTTCACCGTATCACTCTTTGTTTTCGGGGCCAACAGGGGGCGGAGCATGAGGATGGCATGTTTTATGAAGAAGATGAGATATTTGGAGAAGAACATGAGGGATGGACATGCCTGGAGTGGTAGAGAGGTGACTGCTCATAAAAAAAAATGTACCAGCGACTGAACTAATTAAGCACAAATAGTTGCCATGGCCAACCCTACTGATAAAAATATGTAGCGAACAAAACTTCCTTCCAGCTAGCAATGGTTTCTGCTTGAAACTCATGGTCTGCTACGCTTCTAGTGCTATTATAATAGCGTCATCCATGTCTTCAAACTCCGACTTCAGAAAAGTCAAGAAAGTCAACAGAATATAGTATTTTTTTTTTAGTTAAAGGTGGTTATCGTCACAGTAAAGCTCATTCAAAAGCTAAACGCTAGGCGATGCCATGTTAGCCAGAGGAGGAAAATAGTGAAAATGCTGCCTTGTTACCACACAAAAAGCTGGAGATCTAAACTTTGAAAAGACGCCTAGAATGCAACGTTTTAAACCTGACCAGACAAGCATCAGTGTTATGTTCCTACCTGCCAAACTAGCCAGTTCAGAATCCTGTACACAGTGGTCGTATTTACAGTCATGCAGAACAACTCGACTCAGAAGCTTTTGAACGCATCTTAATCCAGTATTGTTTAAAACTCTTCTGTTCATAGTTTTGTCCATTTGTGCGCAGCTCTCATCTGTTTGTCCCATTGTTAATTTTAGATAAATTAACAGCGAATTTTTTATTTCTGTTTTCTTTTTTCCTCGATGGAATTTTCAATTATTATTGCTCTATATCTCATTGGATTATTTTAAATAACAAAACAAGTCCTTTTATAATGTTGTTGTTTTTTTTGTTTTTTTGCTATATTTTAGCAAAGTAACACTGAGAATCCCCCTGCTCCATTTCCAAGAAGCCCCGCGGCGCTGGAGCAGGCGTTCGGACTGTACGAAGCAGCGTTCTGTGCCGGCTCGCAGCTTTTCCCCGACGTTGACTCCGTGACAGCCACCCAGCCCCCCATAGATGATTCACTGAATGTTTTAAACAAGCAAGACTCGTCCATCCAAATGGACTCTTTAGCGTGTCAAATAAAAAGGCCTCGCCTCTCTCCACACCTCGACCCTGATTCTAGAGGTCACCGGCATGGCCAGCCCCCAAACACAAGTTTACCCCACAAGACTCCTCATAACAAGGTCGAGAGTGAAGAATCCTGTCAGACTCGTTCTCACAAGAGAGAGAGCTCCTCTGAGGAACGGGAAGTCCTGCCACAGCACCACAAAGCATTCTTGTGTGTGTGCTGAATCTCGTCTCCTAGAAACAGAGGTTTTAGTCCTGAGACCAGAAGGATCTCCCCGATGTACCGAGCCTTCTCCCTCCTACAGTACATGTATACTTTTGTATAAAGTTGTTGTCTCTGTAAATATGTGATAAATTTGAGATTTTAAATGTGTTTGACCTTTTCTCTCTTACTGGACTTCCTGCCCCCCCCCCCCCCCTTCCTCTACCCGCCTCCCCCCTCCCTCCCTTTTAGATTTTAGTGTTTGCGGAAATTCTAGATTTGTTCAGCGTACACAGTCTATTTTCCTATGATGATCTATCTGAAAGATGTATTTTGAAGGACAAAATCTGAGATGACATAAGTTCACAGGTGAGTTTAGAATCATGAAACATTGAATCTTCCCATTTAGTTTTTATTAAACCAATAATTCTTTTAGATTGTGCCCATCTTTGCTCGATTGCAGTCAATACTGGAGACCATCTCTGAGGAAATGATGTAACCGCGCTGTTTTTACTGTTTGTTGAGGTACGAGGGTTTGTTGTTAGTTACTATCTTCTGTTTGTGGCCTAAAAAAAAAAGAAAATGACGGTTAACATCTGCAAAGCTCTGCTCTGGAGTGTGTCAGGCACTATTTGGGTATTAATTCAAACTAATTGCTTAGTGTCTTTTCCAGCGGCCGATTATTTCCCGCCATAACATTTGCTACTCTGCACTAGTGGGTGATACGTATGCGAAGATGTGTTAAAAGGTCATTTTAGTCAAATCAGAGGAAGAAAAAAAAAGACATTTACAAGTCATATGAATTCTTTCTGCTCACCCAGTTTATCATCCCTCCTATTAAATGATTTCTCCAAAACCGTGGACCTCTAAGTTGAGACAGATCGACATGTTGGGTGCTTAAAGCATTTTTTTTTTTTTTGTTCGTTTGATACATCAAGTGCATTTAAAGTTCACTATGCACCACCAGTTTTTAAATGTCTTCCTCGTTTAGTTGTGTGTGTGTGTGTGTGTGTGTGTGTATTTTGTATTCATAACGTATTTTCATCCTCCCATAATTCAATGGTACCTTTTTTGAAGAAGTGCCCATTTGTTGGTAAGTGAAAGAGTAAAAAAGTGATGATGTGGCAGCTTTGTTACTGTTTGAGTGGTTGCCCCCTTTTTTTTTTTTGTTACACAAGACTTTGTTGGTTGCCTTAGCACAAATAAGTCGGTGCTTTGTACGTGTTTTCATCTTTGGGACCCAAACTATTAAGAACCTCTGTGGCAAAGCTTCAACCATTGATCATGCACCTTTCGGTTTTACTCCCGACACCACCACTGAGACTGCTGCGTGCCCACCCCCTCCTCCTCCATGTGGTTTCCTAATTCTATTACAGGATGGTCTGTTTGTTTTGTACAGTACATTATGCAATAGGAGTTTTGTACAGTACATTATTATGCAAAGTCATTTTGGGTTTCTAGGAGTTCAGCATGCTCAGATCTTCTCTGTATGTTAAATATCCAGAGGTAATGGAGGTTCATGGGCGTGTGGCTTTGACAGTTACAAGACTTCATATCAGCCACTTCTCAGGACTAACTGTATAGGGTACATGCTTTGAAAGTGATTCGATATATATATATACATATATGTATATATATATATATAACTGTCTGTGTGTTGTAATAAACTTTGCATTTTACAACTGCTGCTCTCACCACGTCTGTTGTTGTGCCTCATGAGACTATATTTGGTCCAATGTGCGGTGCTCGTCCAGTCAGGGTTACAAGTAAAAATTGAAATTTACACTCACTGCAAAGATTTGCAGACTAAATAATGTTTCAATAGTATGACTGAGAAAAGCTACAATTTTTCATCTTAATACCACAGATATTTATTTTGCATTGAGACGCATAGCTTGTTAGTGATTTTAAGCAACTTTACATTTCAATTCAAGCTGGATGTTTAATTCAAGTTTTCCGTCCATCGTCCATCGTCGTCTTCCGCTTATTCCTTACTAGTAAGGGTCGCGGGGGGGCTGGAGCCTATCCCAGCATCTACGGGCGGGGTTCACCCTGGACAGGTCGCCAGTCCATCGCAGGGCCAACATACATTCACACCCACATTCATACCTACGGTCAATTTTGTCAAACTGATCCAGTAAAGGGCCGTGTGGCTGCAGGCTTTCATTCCAACCTAGCAAAAGCAACACGCAATCCAACCAATGAGCTGTGTGGACACAGGTTGATTGATTTAAGTAGATTCAGGTGTTGCTTTTCCTCGTTTGGAATGAAAACCTGCAGCCACACGGCCCTTTACTGGATCAGTCTGACACCTGTGATTTAGAGTATCAATCAGCCTCGTCCCCTCTTGATGTCTTTGGACTGTGGGAGGAAGCTGGAGTACCAGAGAGAACCCACACAGGAACAGGGAGAACATGGAGACTCCACACAGAAAGATCCTGTGATGAAGCCGGGGCTCACACCCAGAACCTTCTTGCTGTGAGGTGACAGTGCTGACCACTGCACCACCGTGCAGCCCTAATTCAAGTTTTCCTTGTGTATAAATGTTTCTAGCAAGAGATAGTCATGAAAACTTGCTTCAAGGTATTGTGGTGGATGAATGGATGTTGACATGATTAATGACCTGAAACATGGTGGGAACGTGTTTCTATCTGGTAAAATACATTATTAATAAGATTTGATATCTCTAAAAGTGTGTTTGGGCCTCTGTTATTGTCTGGTTTGAAACTTAGAAACTGGATCTGCAGGACACATTTGCAATGACACTATACAGCAGTAGATGGCAGTAGAGTAGGCAGCCAACTCAATATTATCTTACAGAGTGTTTTATGGACATGCTTTTTTTTTATGGGGAAAAATATGTCAAATGAAATGCATTTCTATTTCTAGCAGTTTTATTTTCAGTGAAACTTTAAGGGCCGTTTTAAAAGTTATTTTCCCTTAAATTTCTCAGAATAACGGAGAGCCGGGGTTCCATGAGATCCCAATAAACTCCATCTGTCGGTGTGATTCGGTCAAAAGCTCCGGATAAACCTTGAGCTGTAATTGTTTTGAAAATGTGTCGTATTTCCCTTTTGCAGTTTTTCAAACCTTAAGAAGACATCCAGCCAGAGATTAAGAAGTGGCGATAGCAGCAGGGTCGAGAGTTGAATATTTCATTAACTGTCAGCTCAGCATCTGCTGACCTGCCTAACATGCAACTTTCCGCTCTTAACTGCAAACAGTCTGTCACTGTGCATCAGCCAGCGGAGCATCACGCTCTCCGCACTTCTCTCTTTGCTCCCTCACAGGAAACATCATCTACCCAGACACACACAGAGTCTCTCACAGAAAAACTCTGTCTGCCACCGCGAATGTGAAGGTCTCCAGTAGAAAGATAACGAGTTGTTGCAGTTGCCAACAGAAGAACATTCTATTCTCTAATTTCCACTCCTGTCAAAACACGTGTATTTCACATGTGCAAAGTATCATGTGAAATACACGTGATGGGATGAATTCTACATGTTCTAACCATCTGAAATTCTGAAAAGTGTTAAATCATACATTTGGCTGAATTTGGATAAATTACCTTTTTTTTTTTTTTTTTAAACATACAGTAGTCGAATGAGCCAGATAGATTTATTACAAGATGCCCTCCATGTTAAAGAAATATGTGTTCCTCCTTAAAATCCCCTAAACAATGTTTGCTGAGAAGAACAGATTGATGACAAGAAGCCCAAAAAAATCCCAATAAAATAATCAGTGTCAGGCACTTAAAGAGAAACAACGCCTTTTTTGGAAGTATGCTCATTGTTCGTCCTTTGCGGAGTCAGGCAGGAGCATCCACGCCCCTCCCTGAGAGAGTTGAGACCACCTGGCCGCTAGTTAGCCTAGCACAACGAATGATCGTGGATGGCAATACCTTAATAAAAAAAATCATCAAATACACTTTTCTCCTAAATGGTCTTGACCTGCATTAAGACAATAGCATTTGCTATGAAAGAATGACTCAAAATCACCAGACATTGTAACTTTATATCAGAGAATTAGTCGTGTACCTGGGCGCAGTGATTTCACGCGCCAAAACAAAATGTCCCTGTTGACGAAGAACAATTGCTTCTACTCTTCATGGCCGACATTTTTAGAGAGCTTGATTACTTCTAGATAAACAAATATCCTGAACCTCATCTAAATGATCACCTGCATACAGATTAACATACAGAAGTATGCTAACCTGCCCATTCACAACCATCCGTTGAGCTAAGCTAACTAGCAGTTAGCAGGTCTCGGCTCCCTTATGGGGCAAAGAGATAGAGAAGTGGATCTTCACGTCCGGCTCAGGAGAGAACGGACAAACAAGCGAATTTCTAACTTTGATGTTTTGACTGATTCGATCAAATATATGAATTATTAAATTTCCAAATACGGAAATTGTTTCGCCATTCCTGATGGTCTCTGCAAGCTACAACCCATTTATATATATATGTAGCTCCTCCTCCTCCTCCTCCTCTTTCTTTCTTGTCACACCAGAATGTCTCAGTGTGAAATATTGTTGGCATCTTCTCGTGCCTTCACAAGTGTAGTCAGGAGCAACATTTGGCGGAGCTTCACATCCCCTGGCACCTCCTGTCTCCTTGTGATAGTATCAGTACGTCTCTACAGACTTTAAAGGGCTAACCCTCCACCACTGTTGGGAGGCTCTGGAGTAAGTGCAGTGAGGAGGAAGACTTATATGAGATGACATGACCTCATTTTCTGTCCCTGCTTCACGACTCCAGTTGACTGTTGCAGTCAGTAGAAAACAGAGCATACAAACAGCTGGACTGCAAACTGGAGCAAACAGTTTTTGTGAAATAAATTACAGGCGTCTCTATGTTGCCTGGACGATGTACGCTAATTCCACACAGATCATCCCAATACTCATCAGTTAGGTGGACTCTTCTCAAAGTTAGACCCGAGAGATGTTTCTCGTGATCAGAAGACTCGTGGTTTAAGTCAACGCTCCCCCCCCCCCCCCCCCGACTGGACCAGGCTGGTTAAGAAGGAGAAAGTCTCCATGTGTTCCGCTGCATTCTTGTGTCTTAAATGATACCAGTTTTCTTGATCATTGCTGTGCACGTCTATCAGTTGGTTTTTTTGTAATAAATTTTCAAGTTGACTTCAATTCACAAGTCAAATATCTGATCTTTTTTCTGGGTGATGCAGACTAAAGATGTTCATTCCTTCAGAGGAACAAGAGACAAATGACTTGAAGGTTGAAGGAGCGTTTTTAATCCAGACAGTTCTACACATGGAGCCTCTTCTATTTGTCTTCCTGCTGCTCCTCCTTCTCTTTCCTCTCCGTCTTACTCTTGTAAAAAGATTTCTCACGGTAAACCAAAGGCTCATCTTTAATATAATTTTTGTGTTTATGAGACAGATGGGATGTTTTTATTCCCAGTGTGCTTTATTTTTTGGGCTCTGGTGTTTGGTACTTTGTTTATTTATGGGCATCTTGTGATGCAGATATGATCTGGATGATCGCTGGAAAAGGGGGGCAATGGCTCAGTGGTAGGTCATGGGCTCTGGTTGCCCACTGACATCTCCAAACTGGAGGTTCTGTGTTCCAGACCAGGAGTACATGGACCTTCCTGTGGACAGGGAATTTCCACAATTTCTTTTTTATGGTAACTATGACGACGTCACATTTTAATAGTTTTCTCACACCCCCAGGGCTTGTTTGGAAGTCCAAACTTCCCACCGTGTCTCTGTCTGTGTCTTGGTGTCTACCTTTTGACTGTACAGTCTCTGTTTCCTTTCTTGTGAATATTCATAATGTCTTTTATGTCCGAACAGAATTTAAAATGTCAGAATTTTATATTTGAAATCCATGTTATATTTCAGGATATTTTATCTTAAGTTCCCTATCCAAATGTATTCAGTAGCTATTTTTTTCAAAAAATTGTACGGAAATAATTTTCAGTGCAAAAGTTTCTCATGGAAACTATTTTCTTTAACAGTCTTTTTTACAATCATCTGCTCCAGGGAGAAGTTCTGCTCAACTTTAATTTGAGCTCACTTAATTTCTGTTTACACCGCAGCAAAAGAAGAAAGATTTGCCTGTTCTTCAAACAAATTGTGCTTGAAGAGTGAACATTTTTAGTTCTACAAACATTTGGGGAACAGTTTAACGCTATCCTCACATTCCGGATGTGATGTCACCCGATCTAACCTCGGAACATTCCTTCAGTTAAAAGCCCTTTCCCACAACACACACCAAAACAAAACAAAAAAAACAAAAAGATGTGGGCCTTTGAGATGTTATTCATATTACCTCCGTCAATGCTCTACTCACTCAAACGCGAACGGAAACAACCTCCTCCCTAACCTCCTCAAGTGGGAGTAAAGACACATTTTAGCCATGTCTCTCAGTGCCTACAAAAAAAAAAGAGATATAAAAAAAAAAAAAACAACTTCTGCTGATGTTCGGTTTCAGAGCAACGTGGACAACCATGGTTAAATGATAAAACCTCAGAATAGAGCTGCTTCGACATGTTAAAAGTGATGTTTATCTTGAAGGCAATCACAGGTGGAGAGAATCCACTAACACCTGTGACTGATCCAGATTTAGGATTCATGAAATAAGTTAATTAAACTAGTGCTCCGGAAGTGAGAATTCCCTCTAAGCCACTCCGCTGGCTGTGAATCAATCTTGTTAAAGTGCTAATGACCCTGCAAATACCTTTATAGCCATTTTTTTCCGCCCTTGGTGCCGTATTTTTAGCCGGAAATTATTGATAGTGAGCATTAATTCCACTTTCTAACATTATAAATGAACTGAGTTGCTCCACACTTACTGAAAAGTAAAAGATAGGAGTGTCTGTGTAATTAACCAAATATATGAAAAATCTGTTTTTTGTGTGGTTGTTATCAATGTTTAGAGCTCTGGTGACCATTGCAGATATTTCATATACATATCTGACATCCTCATGGACAAATGAAGTCATATAATTCAGTTGGTTTAAGAAAAAAAGTCACATACATAAAGTTATCAGGAAGCTAAATCTGGTAGCCTATTGTATAGATGTCATATGTAATAGGTTACGCAACGTCTAATACAATCTGTACAATCACAGTTAACACAGTAAAATACACAGTACAATGCAAAATAGAGTATCTTTCAGGTACACAACAGTCAAAGAGAGCTACGCTTATGGTGTGAGATGACGTGCATAGCAGTAAACAGTAAAAAATACATATTAAACAGTACAAAGTACACAGTGAGTAGCCTGCACAGTAAAAAATTGAATAGAATTAAAGTGATACACCTAGAAATCCTGGCTTCTCTTGGCTTCTGGTGGTTTATTCTCCATCCTCTTGGCTCTCTGGGTGAATTTCCATTTCAAAGAACAAGAAACTGTTAGAGAAAAGGCGGTTTGACTGCTGATCACTCAATCCATTTAATTCTGATCCAGGTCAACATGCTAAGGTGCGGCAGGAACATAATCGGTGCCTCCATCACATTATGGCCAGACGGGCTTTGGCTGAGCTCACGGAAATGGATTACTCCAGTGAATAGAAGGCGCTTAGAGCACTTTAAAGCAAACCATCCTTTGTTATCTGGTAAATATCACGTAAGATATTCAGTTGACTACAGTTCAATCAGTAATTTGCAGTAAGTAATTTAGCTTTGTACTTTCTCACAATGGATGTTTTGTCTGAATGCAAAAAAGAGCCCCCAAATTAATAAGTCCCCACCATCACCCCGCGAACAGCCTGATAAAACCTTACGCCCCTCAGAGGAAATGATGCATTCTATTGTTCTTGCAGAGCGAGAAAATGTCTGCCGTGAGAAAGCCCCACGCCGTCGCTCGATCTCGATGTACTGCATCATTTTTAAACCACCGTTGTGGTGTTTCACTGTGGAGTGGAGAGATGTGTCCTAAGTTTGTGTGGTCTTTTGGAGCTGGATTTAGAGGTTTGTTAAGGTTAAGATTCTTAACTACCCTTAAGTCCTGTTGTTTCCATGTCAAGTCTATTCACCTCACACACATATTGTTGGGGGGGGGGGGGTTGTTGGTGGTGGTGGTGGCAGATTTAAGGTTTAAGTTGCAGACCAAACATCTAAAAATCAATCTATCCCAGCTTCAATAGCCTAAATAGCAGCAGACAAGTTAAGGGCGAGCCAAAGAGGGACTTTCTTCTTAGCAAGGACCCTCCTTAACTTTGCTTTTACTGATGCAAGGTTATCTATTGTTTATTTGTGCTTTAGGAGCCTAGGTTTATGCTGCTCATGTAATTTGTTTCCATTTTGTATATGTGGATTCTGTCTTTGATCGCTGCAGCATAAGTGAAACCCCACGTTGAATTTGTGAGGGCAGGCGGACAGATAAATCCTATCTTATTGCTCTGTATCAGTAAGCTGGGAGAACATTTGATTGTAGAAATATGGAATGTTTTTTTGAAGTAGTAATCTATTACAGTTATATTTGTAATATTATTCATATTCAGTTGTAAAAAAAAAAAAAAAGCCTCAACCAAGAGGTCCTGCAGTTAACTTATGCTCACGCAGACGCAATGTCGACGCCAACTGACTGTAGCACGTACAAAAAAATGGTATATTCATGCATTTTTTTCTCAAAACGCATTCAAATGTTTAAAAAACAAAAAGGCCAAAGACTTACACTGTCAACCCTAAGACGATTTCAGACAGATTTGTATGACGTGATGATTAACCAAAGACGACCTATTAAGAAGTGTGTGGTGTGCGAAGGGAGTACTCTTCTTTTTGTCTCTGCAGTTTTGTCACCATATGAGGCCATGCCAGAACACTTGGGTTTAATCCTGCACTAACGTGTCCTTGCAGGCAATCATTGCTTTCAGACATCCATCTGACCTCCCGTTGCTTATAAGGCTCTTACTCTAATCAAACCCCTGAAGCCTGGATTGTAATGTCATAGAGGGTCATCACTGTGAACCACAGGTGAGAAGTCTTCTGCTTGACACCCAGAGTATTGTTTACTGCTATGAGACTTCTAATATCAGTCTAACTCTTCTCAGCGGAACGTGTGCAAACTGTTGGGAATGCATTTTGTTCAAACTGAAAATGGATGTCGACGGTAAAAATGGCGAGGTAGAGAAAGTCACACTCCGTCACATTGAGTAGGCAAGAGAGCAGCTGTTGACGATCATCAGTAACTATTAATCAGGCAAAGTCAAACCCAGGTGGACTTCTGAAGAACTCAGATGGAGCTTGACTATCGATCTGAGAACAAAGGGTGTGCATATGTATATACAGAGGAGGGGCGGGGGACGAGCGCAGGTGGGTGGAGAGCTTCCATGAACCCCTGGGGTTACGTGAGGGGATGGCGTCATTACCTGTTAAATCACGGGATGAACGATAGCGGAGTTCTTCCTGATACCTGGTATGTTTCACAATGATTTGCAGATATTATCGTAAACAAGTTTATTAGGTATTTATTTCGTCATTCCTATTTTGCACACACAAAACAAATGCGAGATGTGACTTTCAAAAATGTTTTTTCCTTAAAAAGAAGGCTCATAAATCTAATATTTACGGCATTCTTTCTTCAACACAATCAACAGACGACGAGCAAAAAAATGAGATCCGAGCAAAAAATAGATTGATACAGTTAAATATTGGCCATCTGACCGATAGCGATATATTTGGCTAAAAAGCAAGCAAATATCTGCAGATGCAGAGATACAAGTGCCGATATTTTAAGGAAAACCTCGTTCAACCATGATCATTAATCATTTTTGTCATATAATTAATTGTGAATTCCATATACTGTACTTTTATCTACTTTTAATGAACTTTTTTCCTAATATTTCAGCTGTTAAAAGTTCCAAGCATCATTCTGAAGTCTAGGCCGCAGAGGTTTTAGTCAAACTCCGACAACAGGCTTTTTCATTCCCACTCATGACGCCTGAACATTCAAATCAAAGTCCTGCGTTGCAACCAGAATGAGTATTTTTCTTGATGAAGATATGACTCTAAATCAGCTAAGTAGGAGAATGTAACTTCACATCATTCATTTTCTTCAGATTTGGATGGATGGAGAGCAGAAACTAGAAAAAAAATCTAGCCAGGCAGCCATGAGGTTTGGATCTGAACATTATGGAACTGGCGTCTCTTTTATTCTTTTAGAGACGGCGCGGGACATCCCACCAAGTGAATCTGACGCCAAGAGTCCATAATGAGGGAGTGGTCTAGGAAGTTGTGGATCATTCTTCTGGCTGGAAATCTTTCTAATCCACCACAAAATTGTCCCGAATTCAAATTCAGCTCACGCAATGCCACAGCATTCAGTCAACCAATGAGATTCTTCCTCAGCTGTGTGCTGACCAACCAGGACAAGACTATAACTTATGGCACTGTGATTGTGCAATTGTGAACTAATGGACTCCAAATGTAGTGGTGCAGCCAGGGCCAAACTAAATTCTCTGTTTTATTCAGGACAATTCGCTGGCTGCACATATCTGTGTTAGCAGCTGTTCCACTTGCAGAGCATCAATACTGCAACTCTTGAATAATGATGTCTCTAAAAAAAAAACTCTTAGGTGATTTGGACAGAGTAGAGATGAGATAAATGTCAGTTTTCCAAAAGCCTTCTGCTGGATGTCTCTGCTGGGATTTCTGACACTTCTGGATCTCAGAAATCCCAGATGAAGGGCAGCAGGCGTAGACAGACATGAAGTAAATTATTTACAAACAAATCTAATGCAGGGCTGCTGTCAGATACCCGCAGGGTCCCGCGGGGTGAAGGTTTAAACTAACTCAGACCGACATGACCTGATTTATTCTTGAATCAAAATTATTAACATTTTGCTGACCCAAGGAGTTCGCTTGGATTTGTACTGTTACTCTTGCAATTCAAACATGTATGATTTAACCAAATTAACATAGCCACGTATTTTTTATTACTATTGTAGACACACTGTGGTACAAAGTCAGATATGAGGCTTAGGAGCTAGGAGGTAATATGAGGTTGTTACGTTTTAAGGTGGTTGGAAGTGATTGGGATTGTAGCGAGAACAATGACCTGTCCTTTTAAGTAGATGTGTCTCGTCCTCCTGAGTCATTAGATTAGGACGGAATCCCGGACACCCAGTGTTTGTTCTTTACAGTTCACGTCTCCCGGAGGTCTGTGGAGCGAGACACTCGTGTTAAAATGCTTTAAGATCCTTCTCTTGTCATTCTCTGTCTGAACTTTTAGGTTTGAAGCTTTTCCTCCTACAGGAAAACAAAAAAAATGCGAATACAATTTACATTTTAAGTTATGAGCAGATTTTTTGTGTGTGCAGTCGTCGTTTTAAAGACAATCTATACTTGACATCGATAACAAAAATGGATTCCAAGTAAACGTAAAGTTATGTTGTGAAATATCTGAAAAAAACGTACCGTTCATGCGTTCACTGAACTCAGTTGAACTGCACGCGCTGTGCTGTGGTGCTCCCTAAAGTACCTGCTCGGATGATGTGTTCACTTTAATCCAATCACTTTGCTGTATTTGCCTGAGTGGTCCACGTGTGAGGTGAAATACAATGCAATACAACACCTGTTCAACAAATCCAAACCTGAGTTCATTGGGAAAAGACAGAACAAAAAAAACCAAACCAAAAACATTTGATGCATGTGTTTCTGTGCTGAATCAGTATTATTCAAGGACGCATTTTGATGTAATTTTATTGGTTGGGCTGTATATTAAGAACAAGACCGCAGAACTGTGGGACGCTTGAGGTTAATGCTCATGTGAGCGTCCTCCCAGTGATGTGCATATTTGATATTTTTTTCTTAAAGTTCATGAAATGAACTTTGATGATTGATCCTGAGGTGGGCATAAATGTTCAAGGCAATCTGTTTAATGGCTCCTGAGACGTTTTACTTAAAAATACAAATGAATCCAAAGTTAAATACCTATAATGTAGTGATAATCCAGTACAAACACACTCTTGCAGCTGCAGCTTAAACCAAATAAAAAAACAATATCATTAAGAGCGCCGATGGATATTTCCTAGATCCATGCTGGCTGTCACGAAATGGACACGGAGTAAATGATACAAAAGTATGGAAAGCATAAGTGTACTGGGTGAAAAAGTCACTTGCGCAGCTGTAAGAGTGATGCAGCGGCAGGGAGAGAAAAACTCCTTGGCACGGATGAAAAAGAGGAGAAGTGTGGAAGCTCAGGAACAGCCAACCCTGCTGGGGCCCGACTTCAGCATTGGAAATGACAGAGAGAGATCAAGCAGGTCATCCTAGAGGATAATGTTTGGATCGTAGAGCTAAATCCAAGGCAGACCTACGACAAAGGGTGCATGTTCCACAGTGGGATGCCTGACATGAGCAAAACGTCTTCAGTCAAGGGCAGTGCCATCTACCGGGGCTGAGGGGGTCGTGTTTTCAGGTTAGCAGGTTTATGCAAAACTACATCACCAAGTTTCACCAAGCTTGGTGTAGCAGTGTTGCAGGGGCCAGGGAAGAGGCCATTACATTTTAGGGGAGATCTAGTTACTGGTCCTTTGCTCACTGTGAGGAGGCCCATGTTACCTCTGGCAGTGTCCTTACTACTGTGTTGGGCTCCTTGCTGTGCTGCTCACTCCTCAGTCAAACTGTTGCTGTTATCACTTTGGAAAAACACTGCAGGATGTAGAACTATGTTAGCAAAGCAGCTGTGCTTTCTTTGAAAACAGAAATGCCGCAGAACTTGTTTGACTTCAGGGCTAACATTAGCCTTTTAGCCCTACACTATTGGCAAAGTACCCACAAATTTCTGCAGAGACGGAAATGTTAAACAGCTTCATGTTCAAAAAAACAAACCCACTCTAATACACAGCAGACACACGACAAAGGCTATTTTTGCACTGTCGGTAGAATATGAGCAAGGCTATTACTGGAAAACTAGTAATTAAGAATGACCTACATCCCACCATGTTATCAGCAAATGAGGCGCTGGCACATAGGAAGCTCCCACCATGAGTGAACAGGTTGGGGTGGAGAGAACTCGGCTCGGGCAGGCTGCACCAGAGATCAGCCTGACTACATGACTGCTGAGCCGATTACCATTTAGAGTGAGGTTTCACACGGAATTGATGACCTCTTAGAGGATTTTGTCATGTTGTCAAACAAGGACACCTTGGCTGATGAGGACTTGCAGAAGAATGTCTGGGCACCGGGTCCCATTGTTGGCTCAGAGGGGCCGAGATGCTGGACTCAGGGCAAGGTGGGTGCATGCCGGTTATGATTTTTGCAAATAAGATACGATAAGGAATGGTAAGGCAACGATCTGGTAGATCGATGGTATAGGCAGGTCAGCTAAGTGGAGATGTCAGATGTGTATGAGTGCAGGAGTGGGAAACAAACCACACACAAACACACAGACAGGGGAGGTTAAGACACCGTTGATTTAAAAAAATATACGCATGCCAACATTTAGCCGTCAAACAGTTCAATTCCCCGCCATCTAAAACTATGCCCAATGAGGTGCCTCGATGGTCAAGGAGGACCCTACTCTTTACCTGCGCCACTGAGGAGATGATTTTGAAAAGAAATTATATAGAAATTTGTGATACTGCTGGTTTTGCAAGATCATGCAAAAAAACCATTTTGTCAGGTGTCAAATATCCTTTAAGGAGATGTGGGCTTGGTTCATGGGTAGCTGTTCAAAACAACAATGGCGGCCCCTGAAGATTGTGCAAATTGCTGAAACTAAACAAATTAAAACTAAACCTCCAGTCACATCCTCCACGGAGGAGTTGATTAATAATAAGACTTCATAAAGGACTCAGTGGAAGGCCCATGGTACAAAAATCAAAGCAGAGTTTCTTGATAATTAGTCATAAAGTTGTAATGATCCCAGGGAGACGCACCATGAGGGCTGCAGGTGATCAAACGACGGTATTGGTAACCTTGTTTTGGTTCTGTGAAATAAATCATACCGCCGTTGTTTGTGAACCTTGTGATTTTTGGTGAGCACTAGAGGGCCTTCATCGCTTGAGAAAGATATTTGTTGTTTTACATTTAGGATTCCTCATATCTCTGCCTTAATGACCACTGATAATAGTGATTTAATGCTCTGACAACATCGTCACCCGCCAGTCCGATGGCTCTCTACAAATAATCCCTACGAGCGAGACGAACTAAACTACCACCTTCACTATGAATCTCAAGCTTTTCATAAAGACAGCAGCGTCCGACCCAACTGGTGTTGTGAAGTAACTTCTATGTGTGGGTCAGATGTAAATAAAGCAAGTTTAGAAATGAAGACCACCTGCTATTTCGAGCAGATCTGACCGAGATTTTAGCTTCAGTAGCTCTGCTCGTCTGCTTGCTTTCAGCTCTGGATGGAGGTCATCATCTTAAGCTGCTTATAACAATGAGCCACACGTTCCACTCTGCTAGAGCTCTCTCAAGACCTGACTCTGCTGTGGCTGGGGTAGGGGGGTGAGTGTGTGTGTGTGTGTGTGTGTGTGTGTGTGTGTGTGTGTGTGTGTGTGTGTGTGTGTGTGTGTGTGTGTGTGTGTGTGTGTGTGTGTGTGTGTGTGTGTGTGTTGGGGGGGATCATGGTCACCACAAATTGTTAAATATGCATGTTTTTTTGTTGAATATGTTGTGCTGTGCTGATAAATGGCTTAAATCCATGTTACCATCTGGATTTTTACAGTCAGGGTGTTCCCAGTAGGCTATGATGTCGCTACAGAGGCGAGACAACAGCCTTTAGACCTCTTTGTCCTCATCCTCCTCTTTATCACTTGGGAGTGCTTTCCAACCTTCAGATGTGATATGTACTTTACTGGGTGACCTCTGGATGACTCGCCAGGATCCCTCAGTGACATAACAGTCTTCTGAATCGGTACCAGGTGTTGACTGTGACCAAAGAGGTGAATTTCACGTACCATCACTCAGATTGATTACCTCCTTCCTGCTCTGGCGCTTTCCTCATGCTGTCAGCTGGAGCAACACCAAAGAAAGCTGGCGGTTTCGCAGACCATCCCTCACCACAGTGAGGAAAAACAGACCCGATCGCTATCACCCACCTACTCGTTCCAAGAACTTAATAGAGTGTTGTTGATGGTTGCGGAACCCGTCGCCTAATGTGCGCCATTTTTGCAAATATTTACAGAAGCGGATGAAATGATCGTGCTTATCTAATCTCCTCTTATGGCTTTGATTGCAAGTTACTACCCTTCACTATCTAGGGAGCTATTTGTGGGAGTAATGAGATCACTTCCTATCCATCTTTCCTGGCTTGTAACTGTCAGTAAGTACTTCACTCTGCACCGTCCAGCCCTGACTGTGGGACTGTGAATATGTAGAACAACAGTTTAATTAAAAACAAATGGGGGGTGGGTAATAATAATTGGAGGCGAGCAAGGTGATTTCCATTTGAGTTAATTAATCGGCCTATTTAACTTCAGCAACAAAAGCGATATATTCTCATCTAATTTGTATGTGACATAATCAAAGATGTTTGTATTTATTGGCTAGCTTTTCCTTATTATCTTGTTTAAGGATAAACAAAGGCATGCACTGCACACACACACACACACACACACACACACACACACACATTTGCTTTATTAAATCGCTTGTACAATAACAACATATGTATATCTGTATTTCTGTTTTAGACATCACATTGTGGTTCTTTCCACACTATACTACAAAACAGATTATTTTATGAACGTAATCCCAAACTTTACCGATTTGTTCCGCCTCTGTAAATTAGCTTGCTGCTGGACTATCATGAAACCATGTCAAACCACATGTATTCACAGAAGGAACATGACATTTCTCAAAAGCCAAAAAGGTGAAAGTTATGGTTTGTAATCACTTAGAAGATCTCATTGTATCTCCAAAAGTCTTTCATCCCCTGCTAATTTAGGCTTAAATAATTTCTTGTAAACTATAGTCCATCTTATATTACTCCTGGAAAACGTCAGTGAAAACTAGATATGCAGCAATTTGAGAATTGGAATATCTGAGAGAAGGGAACGTCATCTTTGTAGTGCATGTGTCTGTTCCGAAAGGTGGGAGCTGTGTTGTGTGTGTATGAAGAGGATGAGGGGATGACGAGAAAATAAATTGTTGATAAAAAGAGCATCAGTGCCTCATAGATAAACATTCTAAAGACACCAGGCTTATATGGCCAACTGTAGCCTTACATAATAGTAATAATAATAATAATAATAATAATAATAATAATCAGAGGAAGTTAGTGAATCCATTAAGGTTGTGTACTTGTTGTCCCCGTCTAACCCCAAATCCGGCTGGCTCCCTGCCAGTGGGAGCTGCTGAGGCCACGCCCACCTCCTTGCAGTTCCACGAACAGTGAAGCACTTTAGCAGAACTTGGGCTTTTAGGGAAAGTGCGATGAGATGTCCTCGTCCGTGGGACACCTTAAGGAGCCATCCTTGCCTCTGTGCCAGCACCCGGATTCGTCAGGACATTTGGATTAAACCCCGGATGGCCATCAGTGCTCCTTGAGCCTTTTGTCTGATCAGATGCCCTGATGCCAACACAGCTTGCCCAGCGGCTACCATGGCTTACTATCCTTTCCAAGCTCATCAACCAGGTGCCATGCCCCTGTCAGCATTTCTTGCCGCAGCTCAGCCCTCGTTTGTACCTGTAGGGACTTTCCCAGACATCGCCCCCCTTCCGGAGCCTGAGTCCGGACAGAATGCCTCTGACATGGGGCTGCGCGCAACTCTGACGCGCCAGCATCAGCCAGTCCAGCCGTGTTCACTGAAGAGCCTGCAGCCTGCAGAGGAAGGGCTGGAGGATGACCCCAAAGTTACTCTGGAGTCAAGGAATCTTTGGAATGAATTTCACAAAATGGGAACTGAGATGGTGATTACAAAGTCAGGAAGGTGAGTAGCTAAAGTAGAGGCTGCAGCTCTCCAGGAAAACGCCATCATTGAAATGAACCAGAACTACAGAGAGGATAGACAGATAAATGAATCAATAAAAGTTTATCCTTTTTAAAGAGGCATCGTAGTGTTTATTCACTTTTAAATAAAGAGTCTTTAGATGATCTTTACTGGTTTATAATAGTCAAGGATGCCAGGATGTCAGAAGCCATGCTTGAAACATTCGGCAGCAACTGTACATCTGAAGGGTCCAGTTCAGTTTGTACTATAAATAATATTTGTTAAACGGTTGCACACTTTATATCTCCAACCTCCACGCCTCCACGCTATAATATGGTAACAAATAGAGTCAAAGTCCAATCAGAAGCTGGTTTGCATAAAGATTTGCATTTCTTCTATGTTGAAATCAAGTTTGTGCAGTTTTACTGAGCACAATACCTAGCTCACATAATAAAGATAATTAGAATAATAACAATAATGAAAGAACAGGAATAATGAATAATGAACAAAAAAGTAATACTTATACACCAGCATAGGGGGAACTACTCTCTCTTCACACGACATTTGCTGAGATGACAATCCAGCTTTTTACTTATATAAAATCCATTTAGCCACAATATTTTTAGTTTTAATGAAAAATAGTTCTTCCCCAATTTCTAGCCACTGGTCAGAAGTTGCAAAGTCAACTAAAACAGCTCCTTCCAGTAACCCTCCTCCATACAAGTCTCAAGATTTACATTGCTAATATGCACAAATGATTTTCTCCAATACTGCGTTACAGGAGGATGTTTCCAGCGTTCAAGGTGCGAGTAGATGGGCTGGATCAAACTGCGAAGTACATTCTGCTGATGGACATTGTTGCTGTTGATGACTTTCGCTATAAGTTCCACAACTCCCGTTGGGTGGTGGCTGGGAAAGCTGACCCGGAGATGCCCAAGCGAATGTACATCCATCCAGACAGTCCTTCCAAGGGGGAGCAGTGGATGAGCAAACCTGTCGGTTTCCATAAACTCAAACTTACCAACAACATATCCGATAAACATGGATTTGTAAGTAGCTGTGGAGAATTTTGTAACTGTTGTTGCAGCAAAGAATTTATGTTCTTTTCTAATTTGGCTGAAGTTGAACTGAGCATGCTGAAAAATGACTGCATATCAATACTTAGTTTACTGCAACATTTTTTTGTTAGTATAAACAAACTTATGTGTCCTTAATCAACTGCATTCAAATAACATTTTTTTATCTTTAATGTTGCAGACAATCCTAAATTCAATGCATAAATACCAACCCAGATTTCATATTGTGAGAGCCAACGACATACTGAAGCTACCTTACAGCACCTTCCTGACGTATGTCTTCCCAGAGACCGAGTTCATCGCTGTCACCGCATATCAAAATGAGAAGGTAGCCCCCCCCACACACACACACCTACCATCTAGCCCTTACACACACACACACACACACACACACACACACACACACACACACCTACCATCTAGCCCATCTAGCCCTTCCACACACACACACACGCACACACATTGGGCCTACCTAATTTTTTTCATGATGAATACAAATGCTGCATTGGAGAATCCAGCGAGATTATTTTGTTTGTGTGTGTGTGTGTGTGTGTGTGTGTGTGTGTGTGTGTGTGTTCTGTGATTTCAGGTTCATGTGCAAGATTAAAAAAAATTGTTGTGGAAGCTGCTAGCTTATGAAGATGCTCAAGAACTGGATACCGCATAGGAACTTTGCAAATAGTGATTTTCTGTCACTGTAAACGTTTTTACAAAGTGACGTATTTTTCATTTAACCTCCAGATTACACAGCTAAAAATCGACAACAACCCTTTTGCCAAAGGATTCAGAGACACAGGAAATGGGAGACGAGAGAAGAGGTAAGTCTGTTTACTTCACAATACGGAGACACTGACCGGCCCTACAAATAGACCTAATCTGACTGTCTGTTCTGCAGGAATAAGTCTTTTAACATGTGTTCGCTGCACGAGAGCCAAAACAGAGCAGACTGTGCCGATTCTGACGACTCATGTGAACAGCCAACTACCAGTGATCCTTTTTATTCCCCTCAGGAACCGCGAGCCGGGACATCTTCGCCAAACTGTCAAGGTGGGTTTCGCCCCATATTGTGTCATTTAATTGGCCGTCATGGCAACACTCTATTATTATTGATCCTTCGCTAAACATATTCATGCTTTAGAAACGACTCAGCAGCAACCCACTTACCAGCGTGAAACATTAATGGTATATGTTGAAAATGATCCATGAATTTTTAATAACATAACGAAGAAGAGATCTTGCACAGTAAACATTTCGTCAGGCGGGTGTGTGTGTGTGTGTGTGGGGGGGGGGGGGGGTGGGGGGGTGCAGCAGGTCTATGACATGATCTTTCATATGAAAGGGGTTGAAATGACGCACAGATTACAACATATACATAAATTAATAAATCTTATCGCATTAAGCTCAAATTCATACCATATACAGTTTCATCATGTGCTACCTGTTGTATAATAAAGAGGATTAATTATCACCTTCAGTAAGGTCTTGTAAACAGTTGTATGCAGATATTATAAGCAAGTGAGCTTAGCTTTGCCCCGTCGCATTTTAAAATTTCTTCCAAGATTTTTTTTTTCATGTCAAGAAGTAAAAATTGAATAAAGTAACTTTTGATATCTGAAGACTGGATAATGAAATGACAATACTGTTAGTTTGCGGGATGAAAATGTAAATTTAAAAAGTTTTGCAAAGTAGCTAAAAGGTATTTGTGGTTTTCCTACGGTTGGGTTGTTGTGGAAAGAACCCCCTGTTTTCTCTCTGGGGTGTAAACTAATGGCGTCGTGGATGATGTAGAAACAAGGTGAGAGCTCTGAATGTGTCAATCAAGCTCCACTGTAGTTTTTGTCTGAGCCTTTAAGCACATCTAGTGGTTTCAGTCACTTGTAAGAGAACATTTAGGAACATGTTTCCTCTAAAGCTGTGATGTGATATTGTTTTTAGAGTGGGGTGATGGTCGTGATGTCCTGTTATTTTGGGGTATTTTTATGTGTTGTTTTGTTGCCTGTTTTTTTTTTTGGGGGGGGGGGTGTCACACTTTGATATAGTCCTCCAGGTGGGTCGAGCAGCTGCATCTTAACTTTGGTCAGAAGCACACTTGGTGATGGGTTAGTAAGCGTGTGTCCTCCAGCACCACCTAGTGGGCATAGGAAGTAAAATTTGTACAAAATATTGTTCATTTTCAAAATGCAAGTTTTTTCAGTGTCACCTCTTTCAGTACTAATTTTGAACTTTGGCGGACATAAGCTCTTTTCATTTTCAACTAATTTAAATGTTTAATACAAATACATATCTTTTTCTTCTTCAACAGATGAAAACAATACAGGAAGTGATTCAGATATCGATCTACAAGATGAGGACGTTGCCAAAGCCAGCTGTTGCAGGAGCGTAACTCCATCCACAGCAGGTCTGGAGTCTGAGGACCTGATGTGCAACAGGCCTGATGTCAGTGAGAGCAGTGAGAATCAGGACACGGTTAAAGAGAGAACAGTTTTCAGAACATCAGCAGAAAAGTGCTCTAATGAGATGGATTCCTCAGCAAACCACATGAGGAAAATCAAACACAAGGTTCCTCCCGGCTCGTTGCAAGCGGCGAGCTCATCATCCATCAGCACTGGTCACTTTAGGAACTTGGTGCTCTCTGACAGTCAGCAGTCTCTTAAGCTGGGGTCGCCTTTGTTGTTTCATCCTGAACAGTTGGCAGTGACGCCAGAGGCTCGTCCCACTTCAGATATGGGACATGGGCTTACCTCTTTGCCTCTAGGAAATGACCCAGAGAACAGAGGCGGAGCTTCTGAACCCATCGCCTCACCATCTCCCTTCCTGTTTCACATGTCGCAGCACACGTCGGCATATCAGGTAAAGCTTAGCACATTTAATACACTTAAAGTATAAAAAATGTAGGCTGTGGTTATGGCCTGTTGGATCCTCCAAGGATAATGTCACCCAAAAGATATAAGCACCTTGCAAACAGATAGTTATGTTTCCACCTTTAAAATCTCTGCTGTCACTCCAAAGGGAATGGAATTTATTAAGACTTAACCTGAAGTAAAAAAAAAAACGTGTTGCTCCATGTCAACAACTTCCAGTTGTTTTCCACAAGAAGTTTTTGTTTAAAAATTTGGTTGAAAACAAATTCCAGCATATTCCAGATTAAGCACTTTAAGTACTGCGAGCATCAGCCATGGAATTCTGTGTGTATTGAAATATTTTGGGGCTGCAGAACTCTTAGTACATGACAATATGAAATTAAGTACTGGACATGGCAAAGTCCCTGCAGAGGGAACACGTGTATTCATCTGAACCATGTGATTATTTATGGGTTACTTAATGTGAAGTGATGCGCACTAAAATTACCAGCTACATTTGGCACTGATTTACATGAATATTTATTAACATTTTATATGATATTTTCTTGTACTGTACACACACACACACACACACACACACACACACACACACACACACACACACACACACACATATATATAAAAATCCTTGTTTTTATGTTACATCTTAATGATAGATGATGAATATGAATATTTAATCTAACTCCAAAGATTGAATGCTATATCTAAATGAAGTGTTTAAATGTAATGCCTCTAGTGGTCAGACCATGGAAGGGCGGAACTTTTATTTGTTGTTTTAACTCCTGAATAGACTGAACACACCCCAAAGGCCTCAGACCCAGGAACATAATTTCAAATCCATAAATGAAATGTGACGACAACACATTAGGAGTGCTGCAACTGTTAAAATTTCCAAGTTTTGAATTCGTGTTGAAAAGAACAACAATTTGTGCACCAAAATATATATTGAATATATTTCATTCTATTAATGCAGCTTTGCTATCTCATCGATGGAATTTTGTTAATAGAATGCAACTTGTATTTTTGTAACAGTCGTGAGGATGATGGTAGGTGCGGTTAGGAATGGCCGCCAGACAAAGAATGATGAGCAAATGTGAGCACAGTAGTGACAGTGAAGCTGAGCATGCTGAGAATGTGTGTGAGAACTATGTGGCGACTACATTTGTCTCTCGTTTTTTAGAGTTTAAAAAGTTCATATCAGGAGATAATTAAGATTTGTTTATGCATGCATTTCTGCATCTATTTATCTAATAATCTGTACATCCAAGTGCAGCATGCTAAACTGGTGAGGGATGTGCAAAAAGAAAACCCCAAACTCTTTAAAAATGGGTATAGAACAAAATCAAGCTCAATATTTTTCATTCTTTACGTAATCATTTACTGACACCTGGTTTCCATGTATGAATGTCTGGTGCCTCTGATTCCAAGAGGTGAGTTTTTGCTTTTGACATTTACAGTAGATGTGAGAAACAGCCTCATGGAATGTTTCACAGAGAGCTGCAGGGATAGCACAAACCTGTTCTGTTGCTCAATTGTTGCCTGTTAGCTTGTCGTAGTTAGCCCAACACACATTCTCTAATATGGCGGAAAAATTCTAATTTTTCCATGCGCGTAAGGCAAATATTGAACTGAAAATAAAGAGAAAGGAAGGAGGAACTTCAATCATCACACACACGTTCTCTACACGTTATGTAGGTTTCTATAGGGAATAAATGGGCTCCAGAGTGTATGAAAGAATTTACAGGTATAGTGATGTCATTTTCAGTTTCAGTTTGAACTCAATCAAATCACAGAAGCATTCATGTCATTCTCACTTTTATTTTTCTGTCCAGGGAATATCACTGTCACCTTTCGGAGGACTCTTCTCATATCCTTGTCACTACATGGCGACACCAGGTGCGATTACTCCAGCTTTCTCCTCTAAGCTTTCTGGAAACCACACTCTCCAGCGTTCTCGATCTTGGTTGCGGTTCAGCCCTTATCCGATCCACGCCTCCGTCCTTTCTCGCCAAAACTTCCCTCCCACCAGATCACCTGCCAGTTCGCATTCACAATTTGAGCTGTTGAAACCGGGCAGCAGGGAGTCGAGTCCAGTGTCGAATGGCCACTATTACAAAACCAAGGCCAAGGAGAAGCCTGCTCCACCCAAATCCACTGTTAAGACTTCCACTGATGAACCAGAAAACATGCATAATCTTCTTAAAGGACTTGAGAAACCAGTTCCTCCACATCTATAGACTGCCAAATGTTTTTATTCTACATGTGATGTCGAGTGGGTGATTAGATTGCACACGGGAGGTTCTATGTTGCATATATCAATGACAGTAAATGAAATTAAAATAAAGTTTTTGACAGAAAAACTATCAAAACTTATTTCTGTTGTGCCTTGTTTACAGAATATTGCTTCAAAGAAGACCAAGCAGCTAAAAAAATAAAGTAAAGAAATGTACAAATACAAATATGAAAAATACCTGTCAAAAAACAACAAGGCAATTATCTTAAGAAGGTGACGATATTCTGATTCCAGCAGAAGACTTTTATCACTCTGTGGATCTTCTGTCCTTCATTCACTGAGATGAAGACGTGCGGGGCCAATCAAACTGCCAGTTTCTCTGGTATAAGTACTTTTTCTATCAGTAACTGATGGTCTTTAAATTTACTCAAGTACTTCACTCAAAATGTATACAAGTAAGACTAACTATTTCAAAAACAACCTTTTCTTTTCCATCATAGCACAAAAAAAAAAGAAAAAAAGAGATCTACAAGTCAAGTTTCTTAAATCTATTGGCAGTTTGTGTGGTGCCAAGAAGTGAGGTGGTCTCCCAAGAGGTAAACTAATTTAAGATCCCTCCCTCGTGTTCCGCTCCGATGGGTGAGTTTTCTCCTCGGCTGAGCCCACCTTGAGTGTGCATCTCCACCGGCTCAGAAATGTGACCAGCAGGTCAACCTACAGGTTTTACAGTCAGCAGAAAACATCTCACAGTTTTCAAGAGAACTGAGGAGGCCATCTAACTGAGGAGTGCAGCCATACAGGTCCCTCCTGTCCAGGTCTGGATCAAGGCTGAACTAGAAGACAATTATTCCATCACACTCCACACTCACATATTATCACAGTGACTCAGAATTGTTTTCATATATTATCATTGTGATTGGCTATATATATATATATATATATATATATATATATATATATATGACAGTAAATAGATCTTAGTCTCTGTCTCTCTCTTTATCACTCTCTTTCACCCTGACTGGTCGAGGCAGATGGCTGCCCACGCAGCCCTCGTCTGCACTGTTAAAAGGCGGGGTTTCTTTTCTCGCCACTGTCACAGACGTGTTTGCTCATGGGGAATTGTTGGATCTCTTTAAAACTGAATTCATTTAGTTCTTAATGAAGTTTGTTAAGTGTCCCGAGGTAACCTTTTCTTTGATTTGGCGCCGCATGAATAGAACTGACTGACGAATTCTGGAGACGAGAACGAATGCTGATAACGTCAGTGATGGATTTCTTGTGAAAGTAGAAGTTTGAACACAGATGACTTCCAAGAACCAGTAATCATGGGTCGCATACAATATACATATAAAAAGCCAGCTTTATAATGAATAAAACACTAGAGTTGGGTAGGGCTTTGTTAAATTGTGGATAAGAGAGGAGATGTTCAACTCCCAGTGACAATTTAATGGGCTTTTAGAACTGAGAACACCAAACAATCTTCATGTTAACAAACTGATGCCGTCTCCCTATGACTGGATTGAAAGTCTATAAATAGAAGGAACTGGAGACGAAAAAACCAAAACAAATCAGTGTCTTAAATGGTTTATAGTGACAGAGACGAGTGAGGCTCAACAATACCAGTGTTGTGTCTATTCTATGGTAACAATGAATAGATACAGGGTAGCTGATTATAGAGAAGTTATCGATGGAAATGATGAATCTAGTATACTGAATTATAATTTTTTAAAAAATTGCTTGATCCTATTGAAAATCAACTGTATTGTTTTCACACGGTCTGCACGGCGGAGTGCTGTCCTCTGAAGCCATCTAGTGGTCACACGTCGCACTCACATCGGGTTTCACTGCACTCAGAGGCAGCTCAAGCAATTGCTCAATGTTGAGATTACAGATACCAGTGTTCCTTTTTTCCCCCTTCTTCCCACTAACTTCAATAATTAAGACATGTGACTTTGACATTTTTCAACTGGTTGGTGTGATTTTAATATTGTTGTATCAGGACACGTGGAAATGAACCTTCCGCCTGAACTCTGGGACGAGTCAGGAGCTGGAGCAAAAATGAAATGCAGTATTCATTAAATAATACAAGCTGGTAGCTTCAAGCAAAATGTAGTTTTAATGAAACCGTTTAGGATTGTGTGTGTGTGTGTGTTGGTGTGTGTTTGTGTGTATCTTCAACTAGATGAACCTGTTTACAAGTTTCAGTGTCCCACAAGTCTCATTCAGTTCGCTTGCAGTGGATGAGACTTGGACTTCCGTCTATGAGATCGCTACCTCTGACCTTGTGATCTGTCACGATCTGTTGCCTTAAATTGCTTAATGAAAGGGGCGTTATGGGGTTTTATTATGATATATCGCAACACTCGATGACACGGATACATATTTTAGTGAAATTTTCAAGTAGAGCCACCAATAAACCTTGCTGTGCACCACACCTAGTATTTCCATTCCATTATACTGTGAAAACAATACACAAATTAAGCCAAAACTAGTTCAGTCAAAATTTCCCTTCAAAGTCATTACATTATATTTGAAAAGTGTGCACATTGTTATTAAGCATTAAGTACAGCTGCCATGACACCGTAATTTAAAATAAAGAGAAATCTTGTGCCAGTCTCAGAAATGTTCAGCGCCCATGAGAACACATGGGGGTATGTTTTGTCAGCAATACTTGGGCTGGAATCTCAATAATATCTGAAAAAGATGTGCAAGAAATTGCTGTTTTTCAATTTATCAATTTGCTTTAAGTGGTTTATATATATATTAAAAACATTATAATGAAAACAAGTAATTTCAGCAACAGATGCAGGCTGTGTTGTGGCCTAGTTGCTTCATAGAGTTACAATTATAGCAAATGTCACTTTAATCAAATTATTACAATCATACGGACTGATTTTTGTTGTCATCAGAATTATTTATAATGTAGACTACGTAATAATGTAGAATTCTCCACTAGTCTCGTAAGGGCTGGGAGGTATCTGTCCTCCCTGAGGACATGGAGTGAGATCCAGATTCCTGCACGGTTCTCTGGCGTGTAAACAGCACATGCAGTACATGCACGAGTAGGGACAACCGCCTTCGACCCGCCCACATTCACGCCCCTGAGATCTGATTGGTTGCCAGCATCAATTTTATCTAGATCTAGATCAAATAGAAGCGAAAAAACAGCCCGCTCATCATAAACCTGCCCACACATCCTTTGAAAACATTTTTACTTGTTATAGGTCCCCACAAAAAACTCCTAATAGATATTTTGATGTTGTTTTTTCTAATAAAAGTGATGTAAAAAAAAACAATCCCTCTAATAAGAATCATATCAAGCAATATCACTGAAAATAATTGAAATTCAGACGTTTTAAAGAACTGTGCTGCCTTAATTGTAATCTCATGAACACATTATGGGGCTGTTGTATTGTACAGCATTGAATTTGACCTATGCTCAGTTAATCATAATATTGGTTGCTGGTAAATACTTTGCATTGGTGGTAGAAAACTAATGATTCATTAGAATTGAGTTAATAATACCCGATAATATCATACTCTCACGTTCCAACGGATTTTTTTTTTTTTTTTTTACTATAGATTTTACCGTATATTATCTGCCAACGTTCAGCATGGAAACAGCCCCCTTCAAAGTCACATGAACATTTTAGCCGTTGCAACCGCCGCGAGTGTTTGGCCTTGTCTACTCGGTCTGTTTCTATAGCGGAAGCTGGGTTCAGAGGTCATTGTCCAGGAGTAACCTGACAGCGCAGCGTCACATCACCCCACTCTCTGGTGTTGGAGCTTCTGTTGGTGATAATGTGACCTCATCATGATGTGATTTGTCATCCTCGCTGACTGGACGCAGAGATGTCGCGTAGCCACTGTTAATTCATCGATCTCGTGGACTCAACTTTTCAGGATTACTTGTCGGTTCATCTCCACCGGTGAGTGTGTAGTCTAGACGTTTATCTCAGATTATGTTCACCCAACCGAGTAGATTGAGACCACAATGCAGTGCAGTAATACACCGGCAGAAGAGTCAGCAGTACATCATTACTGCGGTATTATACTTGTATTAGCTCCTGTCGCTAAGCTAGCTAGCTTTTACATTATTAGCATCCGCGTCTTTGCTAGGAGGTTGACGTTAGCTATGACTACACAGGTGGCAGGTGAGGTTTCTCCTCGCCTCTGGTTGTATTAGTGACAGGTAATGAGCTGAGGCGGGAGTTGCGGTTCGTTAGCTGTCTAAACTTGCTATATACCGTTGTTGTTATCTTTTTGGGATGTTCTCATGGTTCGCGTTTGCGGCGTGTCTGGCAGCGGTGCTCGGCTTGTTTTTCTGGTCCCGCAAGCAGCTATCACTGGGTAAGGAGTGCCTCACCTGGATACGACTCGTAACACCCGCGGGAGCAGGTGAAGAAAAATGTCGTTAGCAGTGTTAGCGTAAATTAACGGAGGTAGATTGAACGGCAGGGTCTAGCTAGTGACATCATTCGTTGGCTTTTCTGTAGAAATATCGAGTTAATGAGAATTTCATCACTAGAGTAGGTGTTATTCTGTGAAACCGTGCTATTAAATCCAATTTCTGCCACCAGTAAGTAGCAGTAATTATCAGTTAATTAAATTGAATTAATTATCATTAAATGTGAGGTTCTCACTCGGCAGCAGGACTTTATTATAATGTGTGATTTGTGCAGTGCAGGCTGTCACTGTACCGACTGATCAAATTATTTAAAAAAACAATTCGTAATTGGGATTCTTCATATTTACTTCATTTTTACTTCACTGGCACACTAAACGGTGTTTTACTCAAAAAATGTAATATTTGATGGGATTATTTTTTTTATTATTAGGCCTGTTCTTTGTAATATTACCGTTACACGTTGCAGGCCGGATCTTGCCATATGCTGACTGAGGTATAGTGACATCCAAGTGTTTCTGTACGTGTACTGATGGTACATTTTGTCTGTAACCTTGTGTTGCAACAATAAGGAGATGTTTAGCTTTATGTAACCTACTGTTGCAATATCACAAACAGCCCTGCACATGCCAGCCAAAGCAGCATTGTGTCATCTGATTTTTGGACTCAGTGTCTCATCTATAACTGGTGCCGCCACTGCCCTGTGTCTTGTCAGTGTTTGCAGCCTGTTCGTGTCGTCCAGCCATGGCACAGGAGGACAGCGCTGCCAAGAAAAATCCAGCTATTGCGGCACTGCACCCTCACTTCATTGTGGGATCGGTGTCGGAAGAGAATTCTGAGGATGAAATCCAGGGGAGGCTGGACGCTCAGCTGGAAGAGAAGGAACCGCGTTCCTTGTCACCATCATCTGGCAGCTCCGATAGCACGTATGAAATGGGCTTTGACCATGTTGACGGTCCCCTGCACAATCTGAGGTACGAATACCTACCAACCTGCTTAGCCTGCTCCTCTTGTATGCACAATATTCTCATTCAACACTTTGAAATTGGATTTAAAGCCTGGAATATTAGTGCAGAGGTTTTTGTGAGATGTCAGAATGAGTCTTGTCACTATTATGAATTTTGTTGGATGATAAACTGTCAAAGAGATTATTTCCATAAACTATATTAGTTTATGAATATTGTATGACGCTGATATACTGATAGTCTAATAGGATAATAATGCAAGTACACCCTTTCAAAGGTTGATAAACTCCACTTAAGTATATTCAGACATTAGAATGCGTGTGAACAATCACTCGCACATTGAGCTCGCCTAAAACGATTGAGTCTATTTACTGACATATTTTATGATAAGACAGTATTGTAATTATTGTGACTGGCCTAGTCAGAATCTCCGTTATCTGTTTACATAAAGAATGCTGCTTTAAATGATGCTGAAATTTACAAATAGTAGTTTAAAATGTCATTTAAAAATAGTTTCTAAACTGTTTTCTCTACTGATTCATCAGCATGTTATAGATGATGTTTCGACATTATACACAAAGTAAAATCTTCATCCTGGAAGTATATCCTGTCTATTGTCAACTGATCTGTGAGTTACAGATAGTGAACATGTAGGAGCACGTGAAAGCTGGAACAAGCTCATACTAACGGAGGTCCTTGAGTACACTCTGTTCACACTACACTCTTGACTGTCGCTGGGTAGCCCCTTTTCAAGCTTATGTGGAAAAAAAAACGTGGTTTCACCAGCTATTTGCTCTTAAAGAGTTTCTCTGTGTGTCCTGAGTCTGAGGTCGGCCTGGAAAGTAGGCTTCAGAATGTTGGTTTATGCAAAATAATGTTTCCAATGTGACGGTTGAAAGTTACGAAAGTACACAAGAGATGTTTGCAGCCAATGCAGCCTTGGTGTTGGATTTGATAGTGCAAGGAATATTTAGAGCTTCTCTCTGTCCAGAAACTCAGCTTTATACATGACTTCATCAAAGCCGTTACCTGACTAACGTCTCCTTATCTCCCACATCTCAATAAATTCTTTGTCCTATCTGGTTTTTGGTGATGAGTTTCCGTTTTTTAAGATAAACTTCTGTTGTGTATACTGTTTGTGTTTGCTGTTTGAAATCTGGTTATACTGGTTTGGGGGTCTCTGTCTCCCCCACCACCTCTGTAAATTTCTCTCTCATCAGAAGAGAACAAACTGCTGGTCATGAAGAGCTCATTTGCCCTCTTGCCTGTAATTACTTCAGTGTTGCAACAATGCAATATCAGGCCATCGAAACCAGCCAGCCAGACGAGCTGGGGCACTGCTAGTGCTACACCCACCTGATGAGTGCACACAGCCACCCGCCCCCCCCCCCCCCCCCCCCCCCCCAGTTCATGGCCTGGTGTAGAGTCAGTCAGTGAAGAAGCAGACTGTTTTTATTTTGAAGAAGCCTTACAGATGAGTATGAAGCCTCCATTGTGTAACGTGCAGAATTCAGTGGACAAACGTGGGCATGAATACATGTTGAAATTGATGCATTTTTTTGAATATTATGGTTTGATATGAAGGCGCTGCGGCTGCCTCTCAGCTGGAACTTATTGTTAGGAGCGTATACGTCGAAGGCCAGATTTTACTCACTAGCATTGTCATGTCCATGTTTGCTTTATCAAGCCATATGCTCAGTAACATGCAAACACTTTGATATGAGCTAGAAACAAGTGGATTTTACACAACGATGAACATGAGAATTTGTCAACAAAAGATTTTGGACAGTTTTGCTGTTTGATGTGATTGTTAGCTCCAAGCTAAATATACATGGCTGGTTGTTATTTCATTCTGGTGTCACAAAGAAGTGATGCAGTGGTGAAGCTCAAGACACCTTTTGTGAGGACGTGAAAGGCAAAAAACAAATTTTGGTTAGAGAATTACTTTAATATTGAGGGTTCTGACTTTGATTCCTGGCTTATTAGGAAATGTTTTTAAGGGAGGGGCCATGATGTGTCATAAAACCTCTTTCACAACCTCTAACATTTTTTGGTTTTGTAGTCAGAGAAAGAAGCAGATTCTTAACTGCCACAGTGTGTTTTTATTTTATTGGCTTTATACATGAACCACTTTAAGAGCACCGTTGATTGACCCATGTGGTTATTTAGTGTTAAAATTTCTATTACTCAAATTTGGACTTAATAAGATGATTGAATGTTGTTGTTTTTTTTTTTTCCTCAGCTGAAATTTAGCTACTTACTTCAGATTTTATAATATATATGTATTTTTTTTTTTTAATTTGTCAAAACAGGCCGAGCATGTCTGGGTTACATCTGGTGAAGCAAGGTCGAGATCGCCGGCGTATTGATCTGCAGAGGGACTTCACTGTAGCTTCTCCAGCTGAGTTTGTCACCCGCTTTGGTGGCAACAAAGTCATTGAGAAGGTAACTGCTTGTATCCAGCACTTCTGTGTGATAACGCTGAAGGGGATCATCATGAAACCATTACGTAACTCTTGGAAGTTAACGTTAGAATTACAAACAGCTAGCTCAAGAATAAAAATAAAGTAAAACAAAAGAATTTTCTGCTAGGACATAGCCATTGAACATCATAGCCTTTACTGCATATTTCTGTTGTTATACTTAAAGACACTGCCTGCTGTGAGCAAATCAACACTTGTAACTCACCACTTTGTCCTCTCCAGGTACTTATTGCTAACAACGGTATTGCAGCAGTCAAATGTATGCGCTCCATCCGTCGCTGGGCTTATGAGATGTTTCGTAACGAACGAGCTATCCGCTTTGTTGTAATGGTGACCCCAGAGGACCTGAAGGCCAACGCAGGTGAGCTTTGGCGTGACATCCCGCAACTGCGGCACCAGTGATATTACAGAACACCAGACAAGTTCATTAAAAAGTCGTCATGGTCTCAACTTTTCTCAGAGTACATCAAAATGGCAGATCATTATGTTCCCGTGCCGGGAGGGACGAATAACAACAACTATGCCAATGTGGAGCTGATCCTGGACATTGCTAAACGCATACCTGTGCAGGTACCACTTATATCCTAAGCTCCTCCACAGCAATGACCTGAAGTGCCACTGAGTACCTGTTGTCATTGTTCCATACAGGCAGTGTGGGCTGGATGGGGTCACGCCTCAGAGAACCCCAAACTCCCAGAACTGCTCCATAAGCATGGCATCGCTTTCATGGGTAAGAGACGTCTTTATCTATCAGCTTTAAGCTGAACAGGGCATCTGTTTACTTAACATTTTTTATTGCTTCCTCATTCTCTTCAAGGTCCTCCAAGTCAAGCTATGTGGGCTCTAGGAGATAAGATAGCCTCCTCTATTGTTGCTCAGACAGCTGGTATCCCAACTCTTCCCTGGAGTGGAGCGGGTAGGTCACACATTTACACTGAATAAAAACATAACAGTAAAGATATATAAAATGTAAAAATACTTCTGGTTCAATGATATTATATATTAGTATTATCTGTACCTGTGTATGATGTCCGTTACACGCAGACCAGCATCATTATTTAAAAAATAAAGTCGATGCCTCCCAAATTTTCTCTGGATTAAATGTTACATAAAGAAAGGAGTGGAAGGGATATGTTGAAAACGTGTGTTTGTTTTGTAAACATTTGGGAATTTTTTTTGGAGGGGGGGGTGGTTAAAAGCACATCACACAGTTTCTTGGAAGAAGCATATACACTGATGTGTTGACTCTTTGTCTCTCGCAGGCCTGATGGTAGATTGGACCGAAAGCAACCAAAAGAAGCGAGTTGTCAATGTTCCCCCTGACTTGTACGAGCTGGGCTGCATCCAGGATGTAGAGGACGGTCTGAAGGTAAGCACGTGCTCGAATGGAAATATCATAACGCTGAGTGAATGTCACGTGTGCTTTGTAAACCTGCGTGTATGCTTGAAAGCGGAATGTTGTTTTGCTAGGCTTCAGAGAAAATTGGCTACCCTGTAATGGTGAAGGCGTCAGAGGGAGGAGGGGGTAAAGGCATTCGTAAGGTCAACTCTGCCGATGATTTCCCAAACCTCTTCAGACAGGCAAGTATTATAGGAGTATATCATTTCAATCATTGTGAGCATGTGTACTTTCTGTTCCGAGCATCTTTTGTGACAAGGAGGATTAAGATATAGCTTTTAATTGATTTTTCCAGGTCCAGGCAGAAGTTCCAGGGTCACCTATATTCGTCATGCAGCTAGCTAAGCATGCTCGCCACTTAGAGGTCCAGATCTTGGCTGATCAATATGGCAATGCCATTTCTTTGTTCGGAAGAGACTGTTCTGTGCAACGACGGCACCAGAAAATTATAGAGGAGGCCCCTGCTACCATCGCCACATCTGATATATTTGAGGATATGGAAAAGGTACAACCCATCGAGCATGAAAGCTAAACATATTAGGCAACTTGAATTCATTAAACCCTGAAAACATTTGGACTGTGGAACTTTTCCCTCCTCAGTGTGCAGTGAAGCTGGCTAAGATGGTGGGCTACGTCAGCGCAGGTACTGTGGAGTACCTCTATAGCCAAGACGGCAGCTTCTACTTCCTGGAGCTCAACCCTCGTCTGCAGGTGGAGCACCCCTGTACTGAGATGGTGGCTGACGTTAACCTGCCTGCAGCCCAACTGCAGGTCAGTCTCTCACATGCCAGCACTGCTTGAAAACTCTGAGGTAGCTGGGTCTTTTACAACACATGCAGGCTGTTTGAGTCTGTTAAAGTCCTGTACCAGACAAGGTTTAGTATGCTTCACCGCCTCTGCTTTAGACAGGCCCCGTGTCCCAATGGCAACCAACCATGAAAATGAAAAGGCATATGCAGTAACACTGTAGCCGTTACAGTGGTTGAAGAAGCAGTTGGTCACATGCTCTGCTTCGCAGTGTTCAGGATTGTCTGTGTATATAGGTCAGCAGCAGTCAAGCTGAAGGGCAGCATTGCTGGGACGGCTGAATGGTGGAGCTGGTGATTGGGTGCTACTGTGGGTGGGTGACACTCTCTGGCACGGAGGACGGCACCTTCCATTTATCTTTAACCATCACCAACAGTCACTGTCTCTCAGCAAGATGTTTATCAGTTGTTTAGAAATATGGACAACAGTTCAAAAAATGTGGTGGGGGGTGAGGCATGTGTGAATCTTAAAAATAAATAAATAAATAAATTTAAAAAAATCCACAATCCTAATTTCGATCCAATTTGTGCTGGAGTTAACTTTGTTGTGCTTTTTCCTTTACTTGCTGGTAGATTGCCATGGGTATCCCCCTTCACCGAATCAAAGACATCCGGATGCTTTATGGGGTCCAGCCCTGGGGAGACTGTCTTATTGACTTTGAGGGTTTGTCAACAGCGCCCTCACCACGGGGTCACGTCATTGCAGCACGTATCACCAGTGAAAATCCAGACGAGGTACTCCTACTAACTGCTACATAAAGTCTACGATTTCCGTCGTGCTTCTTGTCAAATGTTCTCTCTGTAGTTCCATTGTAGTGTAGGTGAGGGCCATGTTTGTTCCCCTCTTCTCAATGTCAGAATTAGTTGGCTACGGATCAGCTTAGGAGAGAATGAAATGTGACGTGCGTGTCTGATTGCAGGGTTTCAAGCCAAGTTCCGGAACAGTTCAAGAGCTAAATTTCCGCAGCAATAAGAACGTGTGGGGCTACTTCAGCGTGGCAGCGGCCGGCGGACTACACGAGTTTGCCGACTCACAGTTTGGACACTGTTTCTCTTGGGGAGAGAATCGTGAAGAAGCCATCTCGTAAATACACTCCAAATTTTTGAACCAAAAAAACAAAAATCACAAATAGCATGAATTTTCCACAGTGTTAAAATCTCTATAACGCCATTATGTAAAGAGACTTGATATATGTGGTTTTATTTTTAATCTTTTCCAGCAACATGGTGGTGGCTTTGAAGGAACTGTCTATCAGAGGAGACTTCAGGACCACAGTTGAATATCTCATTAAGCTGCTGGAAACAGAAAGCTTTCAGCACAACAGCATTGACACAGGCTGGCTGGATAGGCTGATCTCAGAGAAGATGCAGGTAAGAACATGCTCCTCCAAAAACAACTATGAGGACAATATATATATGAATATATATGTATGTATGTGACATAACAGGTTATAACGAGTAAAAGATTGAGACGCTTCTCACACAGGGTCTCACACCGATTTAAGGGAAGTGTTGTTGTATATTTGGTTTAAAGTGTGTTCTGCATGCAGGCAGAACGTCCTGATACCATGCTGGGAATCGTGAGTGGAGCCCTTCACGTGGCAGATGTCAATCTAAGGAACAGCGTATCCAACTTCCTGCACTCTCTGGAAAGGTAATAATGGGCTCTCATCATGAGAGTATAGTAGTGTAGTAGTAATCCCTTTTGCGCCAGGAGCAATAATGGATGTATAAAAGGTTTAGTGCACGTGATGACTGATGGATACAAATCTAGAGTGGGAGGTGCTAATCGTGGATATCAATCAAAAATTATTTTCTGGATTTTTATATATGCAGAATTCACATCTAAAAATAACCTCTCATTGGTCTCACTTCAGTGACAGGTCTCATCTGTGTGCTACACTTCTCACTCACTTTCAAAGGAACAAAGTGGTATTATGACAGATTATACCTTCAGTTGTTTGTATCCATCCTATTCTATAAAGAAGGTGAAAACAGTTTTATTTTTATATGTTTTTTTTGCCACAAAAGAAAACATGACGTGCTCTCTACCCTGCACCTCAGGGGCCAGGTGCTGCCAGCCCACACACTTCTCAACACTGTGGATGTGGAGCTGATCTATGAAGGTACTAAGTATGTCCTGACCGTCACGCGCCAGTCTCCCAACTCTTACGTGGTCATCATGAACAACTCCTCAGCCGAGGTGGACGTCCACCGGCTCAGTGACGGAGGCCTGTTGCTTTCCTATGACGGAAGCAGCTACACAACCTACATGAAGGAAGAGGTGGACAGGTAAGAGAAGGAAAAAAACATTTGTTTGCGGCAGCAAATAAATACATAAATTATAGTATTTCTCATTGAACTGATGCACATGAAGGAATGCAATTTATTTTTTTGGTCTCTACAGGTATCGCATCACAATCGGGAATAAGACTTGTGTTTTTGAAAAGGAAAACGATCCCTCATTGCTTCGATCACCTTCAGCAGGAAAGATCATCCAGTTCACCGTTGAGGATGGCGGGCACGTGTTCTCTGGCCAGTGCTACGCTGAGATCGAGGTACAGAATATTCAGTCCTATCACGCACACAAGATAGATGCAAACACACAAGCAGTTCACAATTGCTTTACCTGTGGTGTCATTGCTTTGATGACATATCCAGGTGATGAAGATGGTCATGACCCTCACAGCTGTGGAGTCTGGATGTATCCACTATGTGAAGAGGGCTGGGGCAGCGCTGGAGCCTGGCTGTGTCATCGCCAAACTGCAACTCGACGACCCAACCAGAGTACAGCAGGTACTGTGTCCGACTATTGTGCAGTCAACTGGTACACAGTGAAGTAGCCTGTTCTGTATGCCTGCTGTTTACTGACCAATGATGAATTATCACAGAAAAACAAAAATGAGATGCAAAGAGTTTAAATATTCAGGCTGCTGACAAAGATCAAAATGTACTTATCTGAAGGAAATAGGTGTGTGTGTGTGTGTGTGTGTGTGTGTGTGTGTGTGTGTGTGTGTGTGTGTGTGTGTGTGTGTGTATTGGTCCATAGCAATGCCAATCTTAACGATGCCCCCTACTTCAATCTAGACCTGGTAATTACCAATGTATGACACCAACAAACGCTGAAAAAGGTGATAGATATTTGCATTTGATTTGCAGGCAGAGCTGTATACAGGGGCCTTACCTTCTACCCAGGCTGTAGCGCTGAGGGGGGAGAAACTACACCGAGTCTTCCACAATACACTGGATCACCTTGTTCACATCATGAGTGGCTACTGTCTTCCTGAGCCTTTCTTTGGTGCTAAGGTAAGAACTCCCTCCCAACTGGTGCAAACCCTCATCAACCCTGCGCCAAATGTAAGCTGTTCCTTAAATATGTGACTATTTGTATCCTTGGTAGTTGAAAGAATGGGTGGAAAGGCTGATGAAAACCATGCGCGATCCCTCTTTGCCCCTGCTGGAGCTTCAAGACATCATGACCAGTGTGTCAGGTCGCATCCCCCCTGCTGTAGAGAAAGCCATCAAGAAAGAAATGGCTCAGTATGCCAGCAACATCACCTCTGTGCTTTGCCAGTTCCCCAGCCAGCAGGTGACCCCACCGTTCTAAGCACAACCACAAAATCCCTTTGACATGTATCTCGTCAGTCAGAGAAACTCTTCACTGTTCATTGTTACCTACTTAAGAATATGAGGATTCCAATCAGGACATTACAATCTCCACTTGTTCCTGGACATAGCGAACCTGAAACAGGAACAATTTAACTCAGCGGTCCTCAGCACTTATAGTTTGTATCTCCCTGACTTCCAGATTGCAAACATCCTTGACAGCCATGCCGCTACTCTGAACAAGAAGTCCGAGAGAGAAGTCTTTTTTATGAACACACAAAGCATCGTTCAGCTGGTGCAGAAGTGAGTACCACAGGCTAAATCCTGGCATCCAAAGGCCCCCATTGTTTCAGGGAGGCTGTGAATACTGTGTATTCAGTATCTGAGATCTCCAACAATCCTTGCAGGCTCAGTCTGAAATGTGTTGCAAGCCATTTATTCTATTTTTTTATCTCATTTGTAACACTGGTGTGCCTTTCATATATTTTTAGAAGGGAGTTAGCATTATTTCCACAAACTGATGGATTTAAGATTTAACCAACTGTCTTATTGCAAAGCAATAGCTGCATATCTTGTCTCTGACAGGTATCGCAGTGGCATCCGAGGCCACATGAAGGCAGTTGTGATGGACTTGCTCCGTCAGTACCTGAAGGTGGAGATCCAGTTTCAGAATGGTGAGGAGCTGCAACTACAACCACCAGAAGAAATGCAGTTACTCATTCTCTCCACTGGGCAGAGCTCTTTCATAATAAACACCTAGTTGTGTAAGGCGACACTTGCTCTGTGCAGAAATGACCAAACCTGGTATGTCTTGGCTTTCATAGGACACTATGACAAGTGTGTGTTTGCCCTGCGTGAAGAAAACAAAGGTGACATGGCGAACGTGCTCAACTACATCTTCTCTCATGCCCAAGTCACCAAGAAGAACCTGCTGGTTACGATGCTGATTGTAAGTGTCCATCTTCACTGAGTGAGGAAGATTTCTGTTTCAAGACTTTGCGTCAGATATTATCTGTACAGACATTTAGAAGGCGCACACATTTCATTTCGGCACTTTTGATATTTTATTGCCCGCACATGAACGTGTGAGTATTTGTACGTTACCCTGTCTCCAGGACCAGTTGTGTGGCCGTGATCCAACACTGACAGATGAATTGATGACCATCTTGACTGAACTCACCCAGCTCAGCAAGACAACTAACGCCAAAGTGGCACTGCGTGCACGTCAGGTTGGTTGTTTGCTCCTAATTTTGGTTGAGAAACTACTTCAATGTACCGTTTAAAGGACTTGATATTTTAAATGAAATGACAACTATTAAACGATAAAAGTTAGCAATGTATTGTCAACAAAATAATTTGCACGTGATGGAATTTTTAGGTACTTGTGTGAAGGATTTTCATAAAAAAAATATTTGGACCAGGCAGAGCTATAGGAGAGTCAATACAGCATCTTTGCCAACACTGAAATTGGGTTGATTATAGTCACTGGTGAGTAATGTTGCAGTCAGATGATGCCATACCTCAGACGTGGGTCTCAGACCAAAACCAAATTTTAAGTGTAAATAGATTTCGAACAAGTCTTCCCGGAGTGTTCAGAAATAAATCAGGTTATTGAGCAGAACGTGGAGCCTAACTAACCAGTCCAACTGACACCTAATGATTTTATGATTCAAGACCATAATGAGTTGAGAGCAAGGGGCCTCCGTCATTCATCCTCTCTCTCCAGGTGTTGATAGCTTCTCACCTCCCCTCTTATGAGCTCCGACACAACCAAGTGGAGTCCATCTTCCTCTCAGCCATCGATATGTATGGGCACCAGTTCTGCATTGAGAACCTTCAGGTAGGCAGTAAACATCAAGACTTAAAGAAGCAAGTTAACTCAATGAAACAAGTATTACAGATGTCTGGTTTCCCTCTAGAAACTCATCCTTTCAGAAACATCCATCTTTGATGTCCTGCCCAACTTCTTCTACCACAGTAATCAGGTAGTCAGGATGGCAGCTCTTGAGGTGAGAGGGAACAAAATAAAAAATCTCACAGCTCATCTGTCCTGTATGCCATTGTAGTGAATTTTAAAACGCGGATCATCACAAATAAATCTTGTCCGTCTGCTTGTCTCTTATGACCGCAGGTATATGTTCGTAGAGCATACATAGCCTATGAGCTCAACAGTGTTCAACACCGGCAGCTGAGAGACAACACATGTATTGTAGAGTTCCAGTTCATGCTTCCCACCTCGCACCCTAACAGGTACCACCCATGCAAAATGCTCACGAAGCTCACGTGTGCATTAGCTTTTCCCGCTGCTCTTCCCTTTACTGGCAATTTATACAGGAACCAATATTTAAGATAGGGATGCAAACTGGATTTTTATTGGTTGCAGGAATGCTGGTAAATTAGCAGTTCCAGCTTTAAGCATTCTCTGTTTTTTCACTACCTCCTTACCCCAGAATTGTCAGTACTATGCTGTGGCTCCATCTATTCTTTCTTCTGAAGTATTTTTGTATGAATAGCTGTAGATGTGCTCATACTCACTCTTGGCCAGGTTGCATTTTACTGTGCTGAAGCACGATTGTCCCACCCCCCTTGCACCCGCATTGCTCCGGGCCTGAGCACACTTCCATCATCAGTGAGGTAATATTTTGTCACAGAAGCGGGACAGGAGTGACACTCCTCTGTCAGGCTCTGTACGCAGCACATTGTGACACAATGTAACGAGAGAGTTGCACCCAAAACTGTAGGTTCGCTACTTGTGAGTGAGCGTCAAGCAAGAGACATGCAGTACTTGAAATTCTCTTATTAAGCTGCCAAGCTCCTTATATATCTGGCCTTTTTATTTTTTTTTCCTCCTTAAAATTTTCTAACTTGCTTTATGTGGGACAGGGTGTGTGTTTATATGTGTGGCTGCTGTCAGTTTGTACAGTGCCGGGGTCAGGGAAGCATACTGTCCCCTGGCACAGAACAGAGCACTCACTACTAGTCAGAGGAACCAGACTTTAGGGGGAAAACGGGCTTGGGCATGGTTCAAATCCCCTAGTGGGAGTGGGTTCTAATATTGAGATTAACATCTATTCTAAAGTAGTGATGCTTTGTCAGTTTTCATAATCTCAAATCATCTGTGGTGTCGTACATCTTCTCCCAGCCTCCTACCTACCTGTGTGTCGTTGTTTTCCACCAAGTAAATGCTTCTCATGTGCAACGAAAAATAACCAGAAAGACACAAAAAAAAAAGCTCTTTTCTGTTGGTTGTCAGTGTGGGAGAACCACGAACATCAAAGCTCCCAGCCTCAAGAACCTCATGTCAGTTGCTCTCCTGAACAAAACCAAGGGGGTTGCTGCTATGCCATATAGTGAGACAGAAACCTGAGAGAAACTTGGGATTTGTCTTGTACATGTTCAGCATTTGGGAAAAAAAAAAAAAAGCTTGTGCCCTCATGTTCCGCATCCTTCCCATGCGACTGCGTTCACTTTGCATTTGAACCTGTGTTTGCTTGCTGCTGCTTCGCACCCCATGCCCTCGCTGCATTGTCGTCAGCTTGTTCTACAAATTCTTCGAATGCCATCACATACACGTTGCATGCTTGGGATTTCACGTCTCATTGTCAGCCGTCATGTTTTGGTTCATCATTGTGTACTAAAGACGGCATGGGAATGTGAAACTGTCTGTTGAGAGGCCTACGATGCATGTTGTAAAGGGAGCAGTCAGGAAATGAAATGTGTGTTTTAATATTGGAATCAGTTCTGATCTTGCATTTTTATTTCAAATTTTACATCCATTGCATGACCAGTGCGTCATAAATTTCATGCTGAGGTGCCCACAAACACACACATACACACATTGCTACCCCCTTGACTGCCCTCCTTCCTCTCCTGATGCTTGCCACTAACCCCTTTAGTAATCAGTGTTGTTTGATTGCAGAGGGAACATCCCCACTCTCAACAGGTATTGTAAACATTCTTTTTATTGCATAGACTACTAGTGACTTTACCTGCATGGTCAAAGCAGTAATTTGCGTTGGAAGTAATTATTCTGACGATTAAGTAAACAAGTTGTTTGTTTCTGCCTCTTTCTTTTTTTTTGGTGCCCTTCAATTTCTGACAATGAAAATGCTGCTGGAACTCGGTGTCACCGATTCATTTTACTGACTACAGCATGGCCCTTGGCCGTCGCCTCTGCCTGGACAATTTTTAAGTGTCTTTGTAAAAGTAATTTTCAACTTGTGTGTACGTGTTTTTGTGTGTGTGTGCGTGTATGCGTGCGCGCACTTCGTTACTGTGAAATATTTGAATAATTTCGAAGGCAATGTGGAATCAGAGAAGAAGAACCAGTGCAAATCTCCTGAACTGAAACCTGTGACTTTCCTGCCAGGAAAATGTCTGCCCCTCAAATCCCGGACAGTGTAAAAGCAGCGGAGACTAAAATACAGGAAACTAAACCCCAGGACCTCAAAGCCCAAGATAGTAAAACATCAAAGGATCAAAGTGGCTCAGATTTGGAATCTGTGGACAGGTTTGGTGTACAAAAAAAAAAAAAAAATCTTCAATTGCACTCAGTGGGCATAACTTCTGGGATTCCTCTTAAAATCAAAGCACGAACAACAAAAAGAATACTTTAGGGATCTTTCGGGTGGTGTTCTGTCTCCTTGTTATAAAATGAATATGTCTGTTAAGTGTTGACTAACTGGTGTTCTGTCTAAAGTCCCTTACACTCTGCACAGCTGTTCTCACTGTGTTGTACTGTTGGAATTATGTCAGTATCAGTTTTGTTTAGTGCGAAGGTGACGGTCTCAACCAAATCATCCCCTATAATTTTGCAAGCAAGTGAAAGGGACACCATATTAATTTCCACTGCTTCTCTAATTTGATACTGCCCAAAAGCTGAGGGTTCAATCCTGTTTTCAGATCCTAAAAACAAAAAAAAAGGTGGTTTGGGTTAACTTCTTCAGAGTGTGACGAGTGATGCAACAGATTCTCATCATAAACTCTTTCCTTCAACACCTCAGGATGTCATTCTCCTCTAACCTGAACCACTACGGCATGGTGCACGTGGCTAGCGTGAGTGATGTCCTCCTCGACACGTCTTTCACTCCACCCTGTCAGCGGATGGGAGCCATGGTCGCGTTCCGCTCCTTCCAAGAGTTCACAAGGTTCGACTCTGAATTTAGATGTGTTTCATCAGCAGGTGAAACGGATCTTGTACGTTTGACTAATGATGTGTGATATCTTTTCTCTGTCTTACAGGAACATAACAGATGTGTTGAGCTGCTTCTCCGACTCCCCTCCCCCAAGTCCAACCTTCCCCGAGGGAGGCAATCCTGTCCTTTACGGTGAAGAGGACAACAAGGTGACAAGACAGACTTTTGATTGTGATGGTCACGGGCCGCTCATCGACTGACTGATTATATCAGAATGCTGAATCTTATGTCATGCAGAGCGTCCAAGATGAACCCATCCACATACTGAATGTGGCCATAAAGACTGACAGCGACAGCGATGACGATGGCCTGGCAGCCATGTGTCGGGAGATCACTCAGTCTAAGGTTCGAACAGTGAAACTTTTTAATTGTTTTCAAAACTCTATCAGAAGTAACACAATATTTTAGTCCTAATTAACACTTCTTCTTTTTTTTCAATCAATACCAGAAATCTATGCTGTTTGAACATGGCATCCGTAGATTGACGTTCCTCGTGGCCCAGAAGGTGAGTCTACAAATGAATATCTCCCAACTCAGCTTGAGTCCCTCTCTGCTGCCCTGCATGTCACCACTTCAACTGTATTTGAATGGCATGTATCAACATGTTTCCAACCTCTTTTTTGATTTAAATTACTAATATGTTTCATTAATAAAATGTATATAAAGTGCATTACCGTGGTAATTGTGATCGTTTGCATTTGAAATTCCGCTTACTTTCTTTTTCTCTGTATCTCCTTCCTGCATGCTTTGCTTTTGCTGCATTTATGATGACAGGATTACAGGAAGCAAGTCAACTGTGAGGTGGACCAAAGGTTTCATGTAAGTAGAGACAAGGAAAGCAGGGCAGGCTTATTGAGACTGATGATTAGAAAAGCATTGTTGCGTTTCGTGGGAAAAAAAACAAATCAAAAAGCAGGAGTTTGCACTTGAAATATCAAGAAAGACATTCAGTCGCAGTAGAAAGATTTGATGAAAACAACAGATCATAAAAGGAAGCTTTCAAAAAGTCACTGAAAACAACCCACAAACTGCCCCTCATTTATATAAGTTTGATTAGTATTGCGCTGAACCTTTAAGATCCCCCCCATCGTGTCTTACTGTGTCGATTCTGTCACCTTGAAATGTAAATTTGAAGTGCCCTGCAGTAATGTGTGCACACATATTTAGTGTGGATATCCAAACAGATGGCAGTTTAGTGACAATCTCTGCTGATTTTGAGGTGCTACCATGATTATTTTGCCAGCTCAGACCTATAAACAACAACCACTTGCACTCTGTTGATGGCGTCAATGACGGGGATTTAGGGCACGTTTCAGAGATCCCGTCGCTCACGCCCTTCTTTTCACAATAGGTTTTGATTTGTCTTTTGATGGAACCACAGTTTCTGATGAGAGCTAATCATGCTAGCTGGTGTCACTGTCATTATGCGGGCCCTTGTTCCGTGGAGTGTTTTTTGTTTTGTTTTTTGTAGTCGACACCCTTCCGCTTGCTCACCCTGAAATGTTTTTCCTTTCTCTATATATTGTGGAGCGAGTGTGAGGAGTAATCATGGCAGTGCGTGCGCTACTACGGCTCTAGCATTATCATGTAGTCTGAGAGCATCTCTAATCGCTGCGCTGTTGTTTTGGCAAGTGGGACACTTCATGTGATAAAGTCAGACAGAACTGGCATGCATTATTCAGAACTTCAAATGTCTCAGATAGAAGGAAATGGTTTAATGGTTTATGCATTAGTGTAGTGTGTGTGTATGTATCCATGCAGTCTGTTATGTTTACTGTGTGAACCTGTCATCAGATAGAATAAATCATGATTTCCTGCCAGATAAACGACAGGGTAAAGCATTGATGATCACTGCGTACTTAATAGTGCGTTTTCACCTGCTCCGAGGAGGTCGAGGCATTTCTCATCGATTTGCTAAAACCGAACGACAGTTTTTGTTCCAGAAACATAACATTTTTTTTCTTTGTCTATCTCACTACTTTCCACAGAGAGAATTTCCCAAATTTTTCACATTTCGTGCCAGAGACAAGGTAGGTCTTCATATCATATCATTCTACCTATTATTTTAAATCGATACATTGGCCACACGTAGAGAAGACTACATTTTACACTGTTATGACAAATTTCAAGACGGAACGGACTGATAGATGTTCTGTGGCTTGGAGATCCTTTAAAACACCGTGAGGTTATAAGACTCAGTTTCTTTCTCCTTGGCAGTGTTGATTTTCACTCACAGTCAGGGATGACTCTTCCTCTCTCTCTGTGTTACCCCTGATAGTTTCACTACAATGACACCACCAAAACTCATTAAAGTAATGAACTCTTTAATTATGTCTCTCATTTAAGAGAAATGACACCCATTAGCAGCTTTCTGAGATTGAGATTGCCTGTGATTTCATTTACTTAATACTGTGTGTAGCTCACAGGCATCTTTCTAATCTTATATGGAGTTCCTGAAATTGCCTATTTAAACTATTTTTTTCGTAATGGAGCGGATGATGGCGAGGATGTCTGACTTGTGTGGAGAAGCTGATTGTATCGTGTTTGTGTCCAAATAGTTTGAGGAGGACAGGATATATCGTCACTTGGAGCCAGCACTAGCTTTCCAGCTGGAGCTCAATCGCATGCGTAATTTTGCGCTAACTGCCATTCCCTGCGCCAACCACAAGATGCACCTTTACCTTGGTGCAGCGCGCGTGGAAGTGGGGACAGAGGTTACAGACTACAGATTCTTTGTGCGGGCCATTATCCGCCACTCTGATCTTGTCACAAAGGTGAGAACATAGAAGAAGAAGGATGTTGTTTTTGTTTATTTTGGGTTGTTTGGTGTTTGATTCCCACTTGCCGTGTATCCATTCCTTCACCAGGAAGCCTCTTTTGAGTACCTTCACAACGAGGCAGAGCGTCTGCTCCTAGAGGCCATGGATGAGCTGGAGGTGGCTTTCAACAACACCACAGTTCGAACTGACTGTAACCACATCTTCCTCAATTTTGTCCCCACGGTCATCATGGACCCTTCAAAGGTGGGCTACGTCAAACAACACCTACCTCGTTAGCACTGAGGTGTTGAAGGTTATCCCTAATCTGCCTCTCTAAATATACCCGCAGATTGAGGAGTCTGTGCGCTCCATGGTGATGCGTTACGGCAGCCGGCTGTGGAAGCTGCGCGTCCTCCAGGCGGAACTGAAAATAAATATCCGCCTGACTCCAACTGGAAAACAGATTCCCATCCGTCTCTTCCTCACCAATGAGTCAGGCTACTACCTGGACATCAGCCTGTACAAGGAGGTCACTGATTCCCGAACGGGACAGGTGGGGCCCAAAGACCGACAGGTGGGGCACTCATACATTTTCCATTTCATCCGCTTATCATTGACGTCACTGGTGAAGGGCTTTTGCTCCATCCTGGGAACCTCATCTCTCCCAAATTATCAGCTTCTCTTTTAAATCAAAAAAAGAAAAGAAATGTATTTCCACCACGTTTAAAATAGAGTTCCTGGCTTTAAAACTGAACCAAACTTGGAGATGAGATCTAGTATGGTGTCTTGCCCTTCCCCTGGCGGACAGCTCTTTTAGTAATGTGTTCTTCCTCACAGCCAATCCGGTGAGTTATTCTTCTTCCATCAGCCATTCCTCCATCTGTTCATCATCACATCCATTCACTCCTCCACAGCTCCAAGTTTCAGGAACAACTAGGCTACAAAATGGATTGAAAATCATTCTGATAGTTTTGCTATACATTTTACATGTTAGGTTTTTTTTTCTTTTCCATTTTTGCTGCTTTGGATGCTTTCCATGATAACAAATGGAAAATATGTTGAAATGAGTTTTCTGTTAAATATATTAAAAGTAGTTGTAATCAATGCGGTTTTAATCTCTGAAGGAAATGTGTCAGCTTCAAGGAAATGCGTTGCGTTGGGAGAAAGTCCGCTGTAATTATAAGGAGGTGTTGAATTTTAAAGGTGTCACAACGAAATCAATCAGACTCAATAACAGGAAGAGGTTTCGAGCTAGTATTGTAGAATTTCATGGCATTGTAGAGGTTCTGTTAGGCTGGACAACATGGAAAATGATAAATATCAGTGTTCAGACGCTATGTTCTCATTATCTATATATATATATATCAGGATATTTGCCTGTTTGATAGTAACAAGACTACACAAGCCCAGAGTTGGGATTCGAATAATTCCCAGCGATATCTGGGTTCTATGTGATGCAACAGTACTGTTTGTAATGCACCATTGGTCATTTTGAGTACACTATAAAAAACTGAATAAAAAAGCGTATGTATGTATTTATTATTTTATCACCTATGAGTATTTGAATCTTGTTGCTGCGGGAGTGAAAGATGCTCATTATCATCACCATCACGTTTCCCAAAATCCTAGTTTTTGTTTGCTTCGTGTCAAGGTTGCCGGAGAGGAGATTATGTCAGTAAAACGACTTCCTTCCTCTCTCTTTTGCCCAGATCATGTTCCAAGCGTACGGAGACAAGCAGGGTCCTTTGCACGGCATGCTCATCAACACGCCTTACGTCACCAAGGACCTGCTGCAGTCCAAGCGCTTCCAGGCCCAGTCACTGGGCACCACCTATGTGTACGATTTTCCAGAAATGTTCAGACAGGTAAAGAACGGGATGATTATATGGTATCCAACGTACACAGAAATACACGCCAGCTTCATTGTGTTGATGAAATCAATTTAATCGGTTTCTTTAAGGCTTTGAAAAAACTATGGCACTCCAGCCAAGCGTATGCCCACTTACCAGCATGCCCTCTTCCCTCGGAGCTGCTCACCTTCACAGAGTTGGTTCTTGATGCTCAAGGTCAGCTGGTTCAGATGAACCGACTTCCAGGTGGCAATGAGGTTTGTTTGTGGTTATTATTTGATTTCTTTTTTCCTTTCTTGCACAATACATTATTACACTTTCTGAAGATCAAGTACCCACTGACTTTGTCAATTTCACTTCCTTAAGATGAATAGAAATACATGTTAAGAAGAAGAACTCCCATTGTAGAATCTCAGACTTTTTCTCCATCAGTTAACAAATTGAATATAGATATTGATCAGTATTGATTAAGGTGCCTGTTTCCCGTGTGTTCAGATTGGTATGGTGGCATGGCGGATGACCCTTCGTACGCCAGAATATCCAGCTGGACGCGAGATCATCGTCATAAGTAATGACATCACACACAAGATCGGCTCTTTCGGGCCTCAGGAAGACGTGCTGTTCCTCCGAGCCTCCGAAATGGCGCGAGAAAGCGGCATCCCTCGGATCTACATCGCAGCCAACAGTGGCGCCCGCATTGGCCTGGCAGAAGAAATCCGACACATGTTCCACGTGGCCTGGAAAGATCCAGAGGACCCCTACAAGGTCAGCCAGCAAAGCCTCAGTCTCACAACAACAGAGGCGTAACAATCAAACCCTTCTGGCTCCAACGCTGATGTGAAGGGTTAAATATTCTCTATGCAGCAGCAGAAAATGCTCTTTATTTCATGTAATCTGCCGCAGTGTTGCTGTCTGACATTGGTAGTGTCACAAGGTACTTCATAAAGATACTGAAGATGCTGGTCCAAAACTATGAAATCAATCAGTTTAAGTTATAGTACATGATGTGATTCAAAGTCCAATTGCAGAATGAGGCTCCTGAAATTAGCAATGTGCCATCAGTTTTAGAGAGATGGCATTCCAGAAAAACTCCCCTATGCCGACGGGTTTCTTCACCATCACAAACTTCAATATACACTCCTAAGTCAGAGCAAAATAAGACTTTTTCACTCTCATATTGTTGTTTTGTTAAACATTAAATGATTAATTTTTCCCGAACCCCCCCCCCCCCCACACACACACACACAAACGTCTTCTTCCTTTTAAAGTATTTATTCTGTATTGTCTTCAGCATCATTCAGTGTCACTGTCTATCTTAGGTGATTGTTCTCTTCCTTTGCAGGGTTTCAAGTACCTATACCTCACGCCTCAGGATTATAAGAAGGTTTCAGCCCTAAATTCTGTGCACTGTGAACACGTGGAGGATGAGGGAGAATCCAGGTACATGTCCCGATTGCATTATCAGGGTACTTGACTTGGACGGCCGTAGGAGCTGCTGTAGGCTCAGGCAAATGTGCACGAGTGTGCAGTTTAAAGATTAGAACACAAGTGAGAGCGGCGGGGAAATTATATTGGATGAGAGAAAATATATGTGTTGTCATGCAGGTACAAGATCACGGACATCATAGGGAAGGATGAGGGGCTGGGTGTGGAGAATCTGAAAGGCTCTGGCATGATTGCTGGAGAATCCTCGCTGGCTTATGAGGAGATCATCACCATGAACCTGGTAAGAGGAAAGGATGACACATTTGCACACCAGAAACAAGAAACAGGCCTGAAATGACACACAATGGCTCTCTTTCGTTAGGTAACATGCCGGGCCATAGGGATCGGGGCCTATCTGGTGAGGCTTGGACAGAGAACCATTCAAGTGGACAACTCCCATATCATTCTTACTGGAGCTGGAGCACTCAACAAGGTAGAATTCCAGCCAGTATGAATGTGACGAACAGGAAAATAAGTACATTCATTTGTTTTACATTGAGGACACGACTCTGTCGTGTGCATCAACATGCCACTAATATGAAAGGAAGGATTTTACAGAAAATGATCCAACATTCTTCTCCTTATTTAATATTATTATTATTATTATTTCTCCTAATTTATAGACTTTCTTCATGGGATATTAACCTCATAGATACCCGGATATTATTTTATCTGTGGTTAACAGCAGATCGACTGAGAAAAATCTCTTTTTGTTAATACTGATGCATGTTTATGTCATACGTACGTTTATATCTAACCCCGTCGCTCATCATTAATTGTAGTTAAATGTACTGGTAAATTATGAAATGGATTTCTTTGATTATTTTTACTATCATAGATGAGGCATAGTTTCATATGTGGTATGTGAAGTCATGAAAATGTTCTTCAAAGGAGTGAAAAAGGGTTTGTTTCTTCCGGTGTTGAGGTTTTTTTATTCGCTCGTCCGGGTCTCCAGTTCTGATATTCTCATGTTTTTCATCCACACATCTTGATGTAAATCTGTGGTTTTGCTGTATTATTGTTGACACGATCTTTAGATCGGCCCTGAAGTAATTAATTTATCGCGAGATGGAGTCCTTCAGCTCCATTATTAATTGTTTTATCTCGCCAGCATCTGTCATTGCTTGTGCCTGCAGCACCGTATCAGAAGTTTCCTTCAGATCATGGTCATTTTCTTTTTTCCTGTCGCGTCTGTGCTCCCGTACGAATTTTCTTTACTGCGTGTTTTCTTCAATATTTGTACATCTGACATTTTTACTGATATATTGTAGTTTTAGAGGACACGGACGTTAATGCCGCCACTATCACTGATTGATCACCTCCGGAAAGGTCGATGTGTATGATCACTGACTTTAACAGGGGCTGTGTGTTTGTGTGTAAAACGGTTTTCCACCTGCACACACACTTGTTTTTTTTGTTTGTTTGTTTGTGGGGTTTTTTTTGGGGGGGGGGGGGTGTAGTTTTCTGAAAATAAATTAGAAAACTGTAGTATGAGTTGTTTGGTGCTTGTTCCAGCTCGGCAGTCAGGCCTCCTTCTGCCTCTCCATGTTCCGCTGCGGTTTCCCGTCTATCCCAGCCACCGCCCGGCCTGCCACTCACAGTGGATTAATTGAAAGCGAACCATGAAGTTGTATTTGCATAGCAATAGCAAGCATAGCAATCGAGTGACATCCTGGAGGCTGCAGCGCACTACACCCATATCATTTGTTTTTAATCAAAATGAAAAGTTTTGCTGAGAGGCAGATTTTCTGTGTGTAGTTGATTTGCTGCGTGTGTGTGCGTGCGCGTGCGTGCGCGTGTGTGTGTGGTCATGCTTGTATTGCTTTCCATTATCTGCCCTTGTCAGTGCATTAAGATGGCTCCATTTCAATTTAGGTGACGGATCACAACATGACAATTCATGCAAATAGCTCCATGATTGCATAGTTGTTTGTTGAAAGTCCAATTGTTTTTAGATGGCCTCATTGTTTAGCTCTATTTGAGAGTACACCCATACTAATGGTTAGTGACGAGTATGCACAATGTCGTAATATTTGCGTTTGTATTTGCGATGCACAGCACGATTGATATTTTTCACTCATTCATGAGATTCCCTGGCTGTTAAGTGACGCTCGGTGGGGGTGGGGTGGGGGGCGGGGGCAGGAGGCTGCCACCCAGAGATCATAATTTAATTAGTTGGCAAGCTCTCATATTTTCATGGAGTCTGGACAGTAAGTGCTAACAGAAATACCCCAGTGGTCCTCTCCTTTCTCTCTCTCTCTCCCTCCGTCCCTGCTCCTATGTCACCTTCTCCTCTGCCCTTCTGCTGTGGAATCTTAATGAAGCCGCGATGGCCGGAGGCACAGAGGCTTTGTGTATGTCAAGGTGACTGCAATGTTTCTCGGGGCAGCGGCCTTTCCTGACAGCTTTAGGAGTGCGCCCTAGATTTGTAGCCTGATACATAGCCATTAATGGTAATAAAGAAAGTAAATGATGGCTGAAAAGGTGAAAGCTGAGGGTAGGGATTGAACTCCTCTCTGATTTTTATGGAACCTTGTCAGGGCCCTGCCACCTGTTCTCTTCTGCTTATAAAAATAGGGTGAGATGGGAGTGAGATTTTATGGCTTCAGGTTGGCACAGGGACACTCTCCAGGGTATGAGGAGTAGATTGTGGTCTCACCCTTATACAGTAGATTCTATTATCACAGAATTCAACCACACAAAGATATCCATGACAGCGCACAGCCACTTGCTTGGTTTGGGAGAGTGTATTTATTCCTGCCATGAGTTAGACTCCACCACCACCACCACCACAACCCACCTCACTACAAGAGTGACAAGTGCTGCCACCCACCGGTGACTGCTGCGATAGTGATCTGGCTGCTGAGCGCCACCTGCATCAATGACACGGTGTTTGTGTTATTAGCTGGCATGTCTGTGTGCGATCTCATTGATCTGCTGCTCTCCACCACTAAAGCGAGCTGGCAATACCTTCCGTTCCCAGCCAAGGTTGAACAGCATGAGCAGTGAATTAACTACCCCGTTGCAGGCCAGCAAACAGGAGCCTCCAAAGGCCAAATCACTCTGAATTACATTGGCGCTGTGCTCTAGTTTTCAAGCGTTCTTCTACAGCAGCAGTGTGGCGCTGTATTAGTCAGCATAATTTACTATTAACGGCCTCTATTTACTTCCATGCCCATGAAGATAAAAAAAAAATCACACACTGAGGAAAAGTATTGTCATTAAAGAAGATTTGTCCTTCCCTAGGTGCTGGGCAGAGAAGTGTACACATCCAATAACCAGCTGGGTGGGATTCAGATCATGCACAACAACGGTGTGACCCACAGTACCGTTTGTGATGACTTTGAGGGAGTCTTCACTCTTCTGCAGTGGCTGTCTTACATGCCCAAGGTACCATGTAGCTGACTTGGTGTAGATTTGATCAACCTTCAGATGTGTGGTTTTTGATCATACAATAAAGATATTTCCTTTCTTCAGTGCAAATTCAGTCCCGTTCCCATCCTCGATGCCAAGGATCCCATCGATCGTCCGGTTGAATTTGTGCCTTCCAAGGCCCCCTATGACCCTCGCTGGATGTTAGCAGGACGTCCCAGCCAGAGTGAGTGTCTTGTCCACATCTGTATCAGATCATAATACGAGAGGCTCGGCTGTAGTCATGTCATTGTGTAGGTGACACATTTCTGGTAGTTAAGATTATTTGCAGATACTTTATGAAGAGAAAACAAAGCATAACTCTCCTAAAGGTGCCTTTGACGCCATATAACAAAACAAATTGAGTTAGTTGGTTAGTTAACAAAGAAAATCAGGTAAATCAGTATTGACTTTTTTTTATGTCAGTCCTCCTAAATCTAAGGATTCCCTGCATTTTTATTTCGTTATTATAAATATTATTAAATACGTCAATGTTTATGTCTCACTATTGGTGAATAAGACCTACAGAAAGATGCAGGTGCAGTTTTATACGTTTTGACTCTTCCCAGGCAAAGCAGGACAAATTTGACTTGTACCTGTCCATCACCTGATCCTACCCAGAGCAACCCATAGTGCTTTGCAGAAATACCACTAATCAAGTCACGTAACCTAAATACACAACACAACCACAACAACATCAGCAGTCAACGGATAATAATACAGATTTAGTTACTGTAAAAGCCACTTTGAACAAGACAAGTCTCAATAAGCAGCAATATTGATTCCATAGTTTTCTCCGTTTTGTCATTTACAGTTCAAATTAGAAAAAGAAGAATAAAAGATCCGTAGCTAATGTGACCTGGGTTAAAAGTTGAACTACTTCATTACCTCCACCGAAGCTATTAAGACACTAAAAGAGAGACGGTATCGTGTCGCTCAAGGCAAGATCGCGATAGCTCCGCAGTGAATGTGGTGTGTTCCACGCTGCAGGCCCGGACCGAGCAGGATCCACGCCAGTGTAATTACTGTTTAGGACAGAGAAGATACTGGAGGACTATGTGGGAGGACACACGTGTCTCTGCTGGTGATGAGTGTCGAGGCTTAATTGAATCGTAACCTCAGAGGCTGTGTCTTGTTTCCCAGGGTTAGGAGGCAGAAAAAAAGAACGGAGCAAGCTATTTTATACAGTCATCCATCATTGTTGCTGCCAAGATTATAGATTCTGAGTGAAAACATAAAAATACTCAGCCTCTGACTCTAGGGGGAAAGTTGTTGGCTATAAAAGTACTACAGCAATAAGAGAAACATGGTTCCAGTTTTGCAGTTATTGACTTTCTGTGATGTTACTGTGTCCTCTGTGTCTATTAAGCTCCGAAGGGTTCCTGGCAGAGCGGCTTCTTTGACCACGGCTCCTTCATGGAGATGATGCAGCCATGGGCTCAGAGTGTGGTGGTGGGCAGGGCCAGGTCCGAACAAAACACTTAACACACATTAGGCATATTTCCCAAAGTACATCTTTCATCATGGATAATAGCTTTCTAGGACAAATCAAGGTGTGTCAGTGCTGAATGGAGTATTTCAACAGGCTTGGGGGGATACCTACCGGAGTGGTTGCTGTGGAAACCAGGTCAGTGGAGCTGTCAATCCCAGCTGACCCGGCCAATTTAGACTCAGAAGCCAAGGTTAGGGGTCACCCAGTGTATAATAATCAAGCATGAACATGCACCACATCTACAGATGCCCAGGTCGTGACGTTGGCATGTGTTTGTGTGTTTAGATCATCCAGCAGGCGGGGCAGGTGTGGTTCCCTGACTCTGCTTTCAAAACAGCCCAGGCCATTAAGGACCTGAACCGAGAGGGGCTGCCTCTCATAGTGTTTGCCAACTGGAGGGGCTTTTCTGGAGGAATGAAAGGTACTTAAGCGCTCGTGGATATCAGTCACTGAGACACATCACATGCATCATCTCAAAAAAAAAATTCTGCTTTTTAAAAAAAATTCTATGTAGATATGTACGACCAAGTGCTGAAATTCGGCGCCTACATAGTGGACGGACTCAGGGAGTACAAGCAGCCGGTACTGGTGTACATCCCTCCCCAGGCTGAGCTGAGAGGAGGGTCCTGGGTGGTGATAGACCCCACCATCAACCCTCGCCATATGGAGATGTACGCTGACAAAGACAGCCGGTGAGTGGGAAGGCAAAAAAAGGGGCATATTCACGTTTTTGTTGCTACCAATCTACGTTGTCTTAAACAAATTCATTCCATCGATATTTGCAGAGGTGGTGTGTTGGAGCCTGAAGGCACAGTGGAGATCAAGTTTAGGAGGAAGGATCTGGTGAAGACGATGAGAAGAGTAGATCCCGTTTACATGAGCTTGGCTGAGAGACTAGGTGAGTTCTACTTCAGCTCCTTGCTCTCTTTGTACTTTCTCTCCTCCTCCCGTACAGCGTTCGTACGCAGCAGTGGATCAAGTGGGGACTTGCATGCTTTCACCCTGTGTGTTCTTTATTTGGTGTTGATTGTATCATCTTCGCTGCTGTCCCACGGGACACATGTCAATCACAGCCTGTTCAGATCAATCATCCGCTCTCCTGTGAAACCTATCGATTGACCTCAGAGCACAGAGAAGCTGACATCCAATGCTGTTTGGGCTGGGCGCTTTGGGCAAACTGGTGGAATGAAACATTATTGAGGAGGGTCTGAGGGCGTCCAGATTGGAATTGACAGAAATCAGTCCTTGGTGACAGCAGCCAGATGTGTGTGTGTGTGTGTGTGTGTGTGTGTGTGTATATGTGTGTGTGTGTTGGGGGGGGGGGGGGGCCTTTAAGGTCAAATGTGATGGTAGAACTTTTGGCGTCCGTTAACTACAGATTCGTGCTCATATACTTTATCCAGATGGTGTTATTTTGTGCTTTACATACAGGAACTCCAGAGTTGAGCGCCCCTGATCGTAAAGAACTAGAGACCAAGCTGAAGGAGCGTGAAGAGTTTCTGCTTCCCATCTACCACCAGGTGGCCGTGCAGTTTGCGGACCTCCATGACACCCCAGGTCGCATGCAAGAAAAGGGTGTCATCACGGTTAGTGATTTTTTTTGTGTGTGTGTTTTGTTTTGTTTTTTTAAATCCTGTCTTGTGTCTGTGTTGCTGCTGTGTGAATAAGTGTGAAGCCCACAGGGGAGTGTCAGCCTCGCTGCTGCACCTGCCTGGTGAATAATGTTTGGTCTTAGCCGGCTCTGAGGGTCCTCATAATTATCCTCTTATTACGCTGGACAACCAGCAGAGAAAGTCTGGATCAGCCTGGGGCCGGTACAGCCTCACTCTCTGCTATCCAAGTGCCATCATTTAACAACAAACGCTCCCGTCACATGACCAGACGTGTGTTTGACAGTCAGGGTTTGCCCTCAGTGACGACATATTAGCCCTACTGGTCCCATCAAGTACCAGTTTCCCTTACAGCTTTTACACTTTATAACTGAAAAGAACATTGGATAGAGCATTTTATGCTAAATGTCACTCTTGCTCTAGAGTTTTTCAATACCGGTTAACACATTTAATCAGTATTGCACACCAACAGATTCAGGGGAACCTCCTCTTTTTAATTTGCCTAATGAACAACTCTCTCATTGGCTGAGTGGCAACACACCATAGTTGAGTCATTTTAAAAAAAAAAAACCAGTGGAAAAAATTGTGGTATCCTGATTACAGCTATAGACAACCAGTGCTTTTGTCATAATTCAACCTCCATTTCCTTTCCCCTTGAGAGTTCAAGCCATTTATTCACAGCTAAATGTAGAAATGTAGATCGATTTTGGAGTTGTCCTTTTATTTGAACAATACCACATCTGAAAGTAAAAACGAAAGTATAATATATCACTGGAAAAGAGAGAACTCTTGAGCACTAGGGTTCAATTTGAACCTTCCCTCTTCGGATCTTATACACGTGGTCGTTTCTAGCACATCCATCTGTCAGCTATTGACTGATGCAGGGAGTTGTGTCCGTGATTTCTTTTCCCACTCCCAGGATATCCTGGAATGGCAAACGTCCCGTCTGTTCTTTTACTGGCGTCTGCGGCGTCTGCTCCTTGAGGATACGGTGAAGAGGAAGATCCAAGCGGCCAACAGCGAGCTGACGGACGGCCAGATCCAGGCGATGCTGCGCCGCTGGTTCGTGGAGGCTGAGGGCGCGGTCAAGGTAACGCACTGCTTTCCAGTACTGAGCGAGTTTGAATCTAGAAAACCAGAATCTCATGGAAGTTTGTGAAGAAAATATTTAATTTTAAGCATTGGACTTGAACTGAGTTTAAAATCTGAAGCAACACAGGTGATCATTAATTCTGTGAGGATATCTCTATCATAAGACCCCAAATCATCTTTCAGTATAAAGTGCAAAAGTTCTCAAACAGAGAGAAATAAGGGAGGAAAAAAACAAAAAAATTCATGATACAAACTTGTCACGACTGCCAGTTTCTTTTTCACATTGAATATATGAGCAGATTAATTGTATTAACAGTCTAGCTTGATGAATGGAAGTTTCCTTCTCAGGGAAGTGTGTACATGCACTTAATTATTCCCAGCCCCGGAGAACGAGAACAGACAGTATTTTTTTTTTCATAATTCTGATCCTCCCATCTCTTGTCCAGCAGCATTACCAGATAAAGAAGTCGTAGCGTTCCCATTAAACCAGTGTGATTAAGTCCAGATAGACAGAATAAATGGAACTAAACACCCCTCAGAGATGCATAAACGCCGTTCCGTCTTTCCATCCTTCCTTCCGGCCCAGTCTTGAACTCAAAGGACCAGCCGCGGGGTTGACAGCGGTGGACTCAGCGTTTGAGCTCGGCTTCTTGTTCGCTCATATATTAGCCCAATCAGGAGCGGCTGTCTTAAGCCACAATTAATCACAGCCCTGGCACGTGCAGATAGGAGAGCAACACGCTGTTTCTTAATTAAAAGCAAACAGATTAAAAATGATTAATAAGGGCATTAAATGTTCGTGTGGACCTCAAGCAGGACTATTCATAAAAAGGCGAGGGCCCATTAAAGCCCCTCCACCCTCAAATCTTTGCTAAGCCCTCCAACCGGGCTTTGTTTGGGATCAGAGATGCCAGCACTCATGAATACTAATGCTCCTATCAGGTCCGATCAACAAGACACCAGGACCCCACTTGTCCATCTCCTGTTAGTGTTGATATTGATTTCTTATCTTTTAGCTGTTTATCATAAAAATAAGTCTATTTACTTAGTATTTATCTCTGTGTAACCCTGCCCTCACGCCTGCTGCAGGCGTATCTGTGGGATAACAATGAAGAGGTGGTGAGCTGGCTGGAGAGGCAGCTAGCTGAAGAGGAGGGGGCCAGGTCGGTCATCGACGAGAACATCAAGTACATCCGCCGAGATCACATCCTCAAGCAGATTCGCAGGTGACTTGTTTCTGTAGTGATTTTATTTAGGTGACCCCCCCGACAGGTAAAATCCAGCATTCGGCCAGTAATTATTTAGCTGATGATGTTTTTGTCCCTCAGCCTTGTCCAAGCCAATCCAGAGGTCGCCATGGATTCCATCGTGCACATGACTCAGCACATTTCACCCACCCAGAGAGCCGAGGTGGTCCGCATCCTGTCCACCATGGAGACGTCAGCGTCCTCCTAGCGGACGCCTGGCCTGGCTGAATCAGATTAGCTCAGCCACAGCCAAAGGAGCCAGCTTCAGCCAGACCTGCTCCTGATGGGACCCGGGCGGGAGCCTGAGGGGGGAGGAGCCAACGTGACGGACCCTGATAGCAGGCAGGTTACGGATGAACCGTTGGCAATGATTCTCACTGTTAGTACAGATCAGTGAATAATAAAGTAGATTGCTTTACGTGATTGTTAGTGTTTAGATGAATCAGTGTATTTTGTATTCAAGTGCAATTGAAAAATAACTTAAAGAACCATCTGGTGACGAATATGTGATGTGTTTGGAGTTTACACCGCGGGCCTAAGTGGATTCTTCCACGATAATCACTGCCCTCCACCACCACCACCTCTCCTATTGAACTGGAATATGCACAACAACAAATATCATATCCGAATGCACCTTGGTTTGTGACATATGCTTGGTAAGATTTGCAAGCGTTTTGATGGCCAACTGGAAAACGGCATCACACTGCACTTAGTTACTGAAGAAAGACGCGGGAGCACCATAACAGATGTGTACGTCACAGCCCAGCAGGGAGCCTAAAGGTCCCTTTGTAGGCCCTGACCGTGTCCCCGCAGAGAGCGACGAGCAGCTCGCCTCCCGACAAAACCACAGCTGTCCCTTCTGTTCTCACTCACATGCTGCTTCAGATGCACTTTACTGCTCTCTGTTCACACACCGTCACCGTTGCATCGAGTATACTAACACACAAAGATGGTGGATATGGTTGGAACACTAACGGTACTACGGAGACGATACGAGTACATTTATTTCATGAAATTGTCTCCCTCACGTAGCTTGACGTTTCTGTTGCTGCTCCCGATGAACAATCATTAAAAATGGAGTTTGATTGTTTCGTTTTGTTTTTCTTTTAAAACTTGAAAGAAATGTTCGAATTGACCAAATAGTTATTTTTTTGTTTTTGTTTTTGTGAAAGAATATACTACTATTCACTGGATTCACGTTACACGTCAGAAACGGTTACTAATTTTATTTGTAATCCATGTTTGTTAAGTGTTTTATTTAAAGTTTGTACTTTATGTATTTGAAATGTGACTTATTTTTAATATTCACTTTTGGGGGGGGGGGGGAACAACAGCTGGAGAACGGCACTGTAATGTTGAGTTGTAGATCAGCAGCAGCAGCGGTCAGCAGCAACATTAACATGGCTTCATGGTCAGTGCTGTGCCTTTGATTTGCCTGTATTGACAAGTAGTCCAGTCGCTTTATAAGTGACTGCTCGTGACCTTTAAAACGATGGAGAATGACTTACAAGTGATTAAATATTTGCAAATTAAATAAAGCTTACCCGACTTAAATCAAAGTATTTTGGTGAAGTCTTTAAAAGTGTGTTGCTGTTTTGCTTTTTTTTTTTTGTTTCGTTTTTTTTTTTGTTTTTTGTTTTTTTTACACGAAACTTCCAAGAATTTCTACCTCTTTTCATTTGTCAATTACTTTTCTATATTGATGATCCTCAGGACAGATAATCACATCACTGTAAGCCTCATTAATTCTAGCAGTCAGAACAAAGTCCATTACACTGGAGAGACATTTTCTGATTACTCCAAAATGATACTTCCCATTCCTCACCCTGCAGGATGATTAAAGTGACTTCTTTTTTTTCCCCCTCCCTCCACTGGCTTTAAAACTTCAACAGTCTTAAGAAGGATGAAGTAGATGAAACAAATATTGAGGGATCTATCTCATCCTTTTAGTATTATTTTTTTTCTCCTGTATTTTGTCTTGTTCTTCCCTATCATCCCCTTGGCTCTGTCAACTCTATTACAATCCCACCAACAAATATGTAAGACAAATTGAGTTGCATGTACCCAATACCCACAACAATTATAGGAGGGCCAATAAGAAAATGAGTCATTTGGTGGTATAATTGGAAATGTGCCTCGCATGGTCTCTCTGGTCTCCCAGAGGGTTTTGCTCATTTGTGGTTGTATGCAAGACTGGCTAATTCTTTTAATCGCTGACAAACCGCAGAATCAGTTTCTTCCTCAACCGCCAGAGTGCCAGGGATGGGGATTGTTTGGGGAAACTTGGGAGAAAACTGCTTAATGGCTTGCTTTTGTTGTTTAACAAATGCTGATTTACAAATTTATTTAGTTACAGGAACAATTACAAAAAGAGTAAATCGTTTTTTTCAATCAAATCTCCGAGGTTGTACGGAAGTTATGATCAGCCCGAAAAAAAACATTCCTTCTTAACTGAAATAAGAGATACTCACAAACAGAGATTGACTGATATTTTTTTCAGGGCTGCTTCAGATTATTAGTAAAACAAGGACGTCCATTACTGGTACTTAATATACTATAATTTCCGTACCAAAATTTATCATCATACAAACCCAACACAAGGCTGTCTGTAAATGAACTTGGTTAATGGAAAGTTGCTTTAATAACACGTTCATGAGTTTATTGTGAATAATATTCACGCAGTAAAAGTGCATTACGTGTACATACTAAAAATAACAATGTTAATGAAATAGTTCCAAAACAATCATGAACATGATGAACACAAAGTTTTCAGTGAGCTGAAAGGGAGAAAAAAAAATTGCTCAATAAATTTTGCACACTTTTACCCTGAACAATGTTGAAGTTTTATTTCTTCTGGTTCCAAAAAAAAAAAAAATTGCCTGCTGATAAAAATATCTCAATACCAATATAATCAATTTTTCATTTCTCACTTCTATCACCGCAAGTCTCCAAATTTAATAGTTTTCTCTCGGTTTAACGTTAGCCAGCAGGTGGTGGCACAGGAACGTGGATGGGTGAGTCATTGATCAGCACACATCTTTTAAAAATATTCTGCCATCACCAGTCTAATCGAGTTAACATCCCACAAAGCTAGCAGCAAGCTAATGTATAGCTGATGAAGCCGGACATGCACGTTTGCTAATGGACAAACATGTTTGCTGACGGTCGCACAACCAAGCAGCTGAAGGATTTAGATGCAGTCTTGTGCCCAGACATCGCACAAGCGTATAGCATTTGTTTTGTTTGTGAAAGTTCTGACCGTTTTGTTTTTTTGGCTTTGTTTTGTTGCTGCAGTGGCCTAACTATCTGACTGTCCTCACATTTAGCATGCCAGATAGCTCCTTCATGCTAATTCACTAAACACATAGACTGCTCTCCAATCCCAAAGCCTGAGTCAGGAGTTCACAGTGGTCTAGCTTCGGTCACCATACATGTAAGCTCATAATTTATGATGTTCATTGATTTTACAAAATGAATTATATTCAGTCTTTTTTTTAAGTTCTGATATCAAGCCCCAGTGACAACCAGTTTCAGGCAGAATAACCGCGATAAAGTGAGAGTAGGGAATAGCAAGAAATAAAAAAGACGTAGCAAGTGTGTGCAATGAGATTGAAATGGAGGCATTAAGATAGCACCGAGGGGAGGCTCAATCATGCATCTGAGGGATCCGTAATTCCACATTCATGCGTCTCAATGACTTGACAGCACTTGAGAGACAATGCCTCTGACCCAGTTGCAGGATTCCAATTAGCATTGAGCATGCAACAGTTGAGATGAAACATGAACGAGGTCTTTACAGAGCCCCGGGGCTGTCTGATTACTGCCTGAAAACAAAAGTCTTCAGCCCATCGTGACAAAGAACAGAGTGACACAGAGCGAGTGCACACAGGCCCCAGCTGTTCTTCTTGTCTGCAGGCTGAGGATTCTGAAAAAACTCAGGTCTGGCTGCCTTTTTGGACTGTGCAGTCACAGTGCAACATGTATAGCAGCTCAGATGTGCCTCGGGAGTTGGATAACTATTTTTCCTGACAGTCTTGGAGGAGCAGGTGATCTCTTCAAGATGACCTTATTATACACAGAATGCAAAATTTGTGGACTTTCCCTTCCATCTACTGTATTTCCACTGACAGTGACATGCTGTATATCTCGAGTAAACTCCAGTCATATCTGGACTATGAGTAACACTTGATATGCAATAAAATCAACATTGTGGAAATTCCTCATTAAAAACAGTCCAATTCAAATGTATTTAGCTCCAAACAATGCTGACATGCAGCTTGAGGAGCTCCAGTCTTATTGTAATGAGGCGCCAGGCAGTGTGTCTCTCTAGAGGCAGGAAGGCAGGCAGCCTGTCAACCAGCTGCATGAGGGGCTTAATCCCAATCCCTGTTTGATATGAGTCAGAGGGGTCAAAGACTACAACACCCTGTGATCATCACCATATAATGCATACATTCTCATTCTGCCAGGGCTTTGTAAACATTAGCCTACAGGGGGACGGAGAAGAGGGTTTAGAAGGAGAAAAAGCACCTGCTGCAGGCAGACGTGAGGAAAGAACGTATGCGTCTGGAGTTTAGAGATGAACTGCTTTAAAAATATTGAACGCTTCAAGGTTTTCATCTTCAGGTTTGAGTGAATATTTAGTTTTCTATTTGTGAATGAACAGCTGGTTAAAAACATTTAAGAGGTTTATCTGGTACAAACAATAGCATTCAAAAACTCCTCATAGTTGTACATTACAGACAGATGAAGCTGCTCCCTGTACCATGCACCCCCACCCCCACCCCCCCCTTCTGACATTAACATTCATGGAGTCACTGGAGTGTGGCGAGCCGCACATATCAAGCCGACGACGAGATACGGGGATGAAGAGGGGGAGAGGGAGGATGGACGACAGAGGCCCTGAATTAGGCTGGTAGGAAAAAAAACGGACGTATTGTGGTGAAGGATTGTGGGAAAGGTCAGCAACCAAGGTGTTATTTGGCCATAGATCACAGTTATTACTGTAGGTCATCGCCTGGAATGGAAAAGATGGGGGCAGTGACATGTCCACATGGCAAAGTGGGCAAGGCCGGGCCAGCGAGGAGTCAGTGTTACTGTATCTCTCAATAAATGTCTGTATAGCTTTCAGCTGTGCTAACAGCTGAAAGTGCCTCAGATCTATGTTGGTATATCCAAACTGACCTACATTTTACATTTCCCACATGGTAAATTCTGGTTTTTGTACTCCGTTGAGGCCACCATTGGATGGACATTTTAGGGTTCATCGAAACATTTAAACACCGATTAGATTTATTGCTGAAAAAAAATATTCAGCAGGTATTCCACAAAGGTTGAATGGTATTATTGTAATATCCTCTGACCTTTCGTCTCCCATTGTAGCCGTTATCAGGCCATTAAATGGGAACGTTATCAGTTGTTATCACTGTGATTTGAATGCTTCAGTAATGGCCAACTAGCAGTAGGCCAGAAGGTCCATATTGTATCATTATCAGTCATTCAGTTTACATCCACTCACTGTTCCACTCATATTCTGGTTTTTGCCTGTATTACGAAAGGAACAGTACTCCATGCTGCACATGGCTACAGAAAATTTCACTCAATATTCTGTTTATATGCTTTTGTTTACAACACACTTGGCCACAAACAGGTCCGCGGAATGTTTCTATTAAAACACGACTCATATCCCATATGTATCGAGCGCTAAATGCTAAAATCCAAGTGAAATATGGTGCAGACATGACCCTCACCAAATTTGTAATATTGTAGTGAAATATGAGTGTGCATGTGAAAGAGCTGATTGAAACGTGTGAATGTTTTTGGAAACTCTGGTTTAACTGCCAAAGCAGAGCACGTGAACAACAGCAGATAGAGCTGAGCCGTCTGCTGACTACAGCGCATCATCCGATAAGAACTTTTGTTCCATTGTTCATATCCAGTGACATCATCGGGTCAAACTCAATGCTTTGGTTTATAACAAAGTGCATGCTAAACTATTCCCTCGTGCTAGCATCATTTTTGCATGCATGTTACCGCGCTCAAACACTCCATTCTGTCTATCAATCCAACAACCGCAGTTAATATTATATATATGTGGATCAGTTTCAGTAACATTATCATCCCCTCATGTGAGGCAGGCATGTTGCTCGTAGGCAGAATTGCTGACTTGAGAATTTCTCTGCATGCAAACATCAGTCCAGGCGCGGCCTGTTGTGAGGGGTGAGCCCCATTAAAATGCATGCATTAGAAGCGTATCAGTGGAGCGTGCAAAGCCATCTCCCAATGGAAATGTTGGTTTACTGCTTCTCATAGGAATCGCTTGGATTTGGGACCGGTGTCCTCTGGGTCTGAAGGACAAAAGCAACCAACCAGGGAAATCATTGTGCTCGACAACTCGGCAGCACGGTCATCTGACAGTGTCTCGTCTGACATTTAAATTAGACCGATAAAGATGTTTCTGACGGACGCTAACAAGGATGTAAGCGAAGCAAAAAAGCTCATTATTATATGACGCTACCGCACATGCAGCTTTTGAAAAACGTTTGGTTTTCAATAAACCTCATTTAGACTCAGTCGAGCTTCCTATAGGGGCTTAGTTGATGTATAATTTTGCAAGGAGGTTCATGCATCTAAATTCATAGTGGCTTGGACCACAGAAGGCTTGAGGTTGTCCCTTGCTAGGAGTACTTGGCAGATACAATGTTGATGAGCTACCCTCCAACCTCACCTCCACCAGGCTCCACAGAGTTTTTGGATTTGCAGAGTACACTTTTTCCACTCCTCAGCATTTTATGCTAGATTGCGAATGTGATTTATGCCCTTGTCAGTTAACCTCAATGCATAATCGAAATACCACTTCCTGAAACACATGAAAGCTTAATATTACTGAAAATGTGCATTTATTTATTTATTTATTTATTTTTCGGATGCTTTATTACAGAATCTTTTCACAACATTTTCCACCATTTATTGGGTCATCGTGAACAAAAACGATAGCTGTTTGTCACCCCACATTAGAGGCAGGGTCTACACGCTTTCCCCAAGATCCTAGAATAACTGTTTTTACGTTCATGATATTGTCATTATACTCTCTAAAGAAAGAAATGAACGGCAAGTGCCACACTGATTAAAATCATAACAAGCACATCTGCCGGGGCTTTTGCGAGCGAGTGACTTGTCAATATCTATAACATGCTTGAATCTTCTCAGCTCTTGGCCTCAGAGATTAAGCACTGCGGGAAGAGAAAGTAGGTGGGGAACACTTATGATTCTGTCCTCTTCAACTTTAATCAAAAGTACACTGACATGCTGCAGCCCCCCTCCCTCCCTTTCATAATAATGGGTCGCTAAAAATTCAGGAGGCAGGCTCCACATCAATCACTCGCCAGATTTGAGTCCAATGCAATAAATATGTAAATGAGGAGAAGCCAATGTCTCGTAGCTTTGAGATCAGCGCTGGGAGAGAAAAAAAAGGAGGGGGGGGGGGGACTGTATTAATTGCCCATGGCTAGAGGAATCCTATTACTGTGGGCATTGATTATAAAATTGTATGTGTGAATGATTTTCCTGCAGAAAGTGGACTAGCAAGCCTGCAGCAAAAAGTGAAGAAAGAGTCAAATTAGCAAATTGGGCCAGATTGTCCAAGAGACTAAAAAGAAACAGCAATGGCAAAAGGACCAAATCAAAGTTCAAATAAGATTTAGATTAAAAAATACAGAACGACAATAGAACGCTATTCGGTCGTAACCTTTGTGCAACCGTAATCTTTAACTCAGCATTCAAGATCTCTGGTTTTAGAGGTATTAAATCTCATGAGGCAGTTAAACAAGGAGAATGTAGCCGTTATCTTCTATTTCTCAAAATTGGAACCCCATTGATTTACAGAACAATAACGCGATTAAAATGTAACCAATAGTTGTTCCTCTGTTAGTTATGTTTCTGTCTCGACTGACTCCTAAAGATAATATGCGGATTTTGAAATGCTCTAACTGCCTTTTAGTGCTGGATGGGTTGAACAATGAGGTGGGCGGCCAGGATAAGAAAGTTGCAAATAAGACAAAAAAAACCCCAACAACAACTGAGAGACGCCGACGTGAGCTAAAGACAACTCAAATATCTGATGATTATTCTCTGCAGGTTTGCCAAGCAACTTATTTGACATTGCAAAGTTGATCAACTGTTAACAAATGAATATTAATCATAGAAACTAATTAATCTGGACACAATTACATCCCATAAACAAAAGCTGTCTTGGTTACTAGCAGATCTAATTAAATAAAGATTGATCCAACTGAAACCAGATTTTTTTTTTTTCTCCAGTGAAAACCCTGCTCTACGCTGCAGGAACTACAGCTATAGTGTGGAACACGGTATGATGAACTGCAGGTTACTCGGTCGCAACCCCGCTAATATAATAATTCACACCATTTGATAACAACTGGAAAATTAAAGAGCTGCACGATTGAATTATTTCCTCACATTGGTGTTAGCAGAGGGTTAACCTGAAGTAGTCAGCCTGGTTGTGGCCTTCTTGCCTCCATGATAGTGCGGAAATTATTCTTGGCATCACATAAGCCCCTGCAAAAGGACTCATCAAGTATTTGTTTGGGCTGATCTTATTCAGTTGGTCTGCATGTGCTGCACAACCAACTTATTTATCTACAATCAAGCTAGCAGAGGGCTATCAGGAAGTAGCGGTCGCTGTCAACAGAGCATGTGCAGTAGCCTCCTCCCAGCGTCTGAACTGTAACGCTGCTGATAGTGATTTGACTAGTGCTTGAATGTATTCATATGTGCCCCCCCCACCCCCACCCCCCCCCCGCAACCCTTAACGGGATAAACGATAGAAAATGAATGGATGGATATGAAAAGGAAAAAGGTGTTCCAAACAAAAAGACCATTCATTGATCTTTATTGTTCAAATGAATAAAAGTACATTTCATCATGTTTACAATCTACAAAGATTATTCATAGTTATCCAACCAACTGAATGCTGTTTTTGTTTTTTTTGTTTTTTTTTTTGGCGTCCACACCGATGGCTGAATGTAGCAGGAGGTTATTTATCCCGCGAACAAACATTTAAGTCACATAGAGCCTGTAGGACAATTCACCATTTTTTGTAACTGTTTGCTTAATGTATGTTTGTTTATATTACATATAAATGTATAAGATAAAAAAAAAAAAGTTTTATTAGCTCGGTTGTAAAAACAAAGTTGCATAGCATCCAAATCCTTTAATTGCACAAATAATCAGCACATGTTTTATCCAACAGTGGCCATAATCGCTGTCAGCTTGATTCAAATTGATTTGCTGGTCTCATGTTTGACTTGCAAATCTCTCTCTTAATCAGGGCATTTTACTCAGATTAACAGGGATTAGTTTGATTAACAGCATAACATTATCTCCTAACAGAGAGCGAAACAGTACAACGACAGAGGCTTTCATTCACACAATTTGACACAGTTTAAACATTATTGACATGTTTGTATTTGTACAATGCTAGGTTTTATAGCTATCCCATAGCAGTACATTAATAGTCGTCATCCTTCATACTAATCCATAATCGCTGTTTGTCCTTCCACGCTCGATATTATTTTCTCTTTTCAATGCGTGTTTTAACAACGCACTGACAATGAAGACATTTTCTGATTGGAAAACCAACGCGCAGAACTAAACTGATTTTTATTATTACTCTAGCTATCACATAAAAGCACAGGACGCTCAGGGAACCAAAAGACAATTTCTAAAACTTCTACATGCAGTAATTGTTCTGACCACCCAGGGCAAATGTTGCTAATTGATATGACGTTTTAATACCTCGATGAGAAGCTAAGGTTACCATCTGCTGCTTTATGGACTAAAGGAGAAGCCTTGCTTTTATGGCCCTAGTGCCCTTATACTTTCAGGATGATAAGCTACTTAAAGTGATAGCTCACCTTAAAAAGTGTATTTTGCTTTTCGTGCCAAAAAACAAACTATAAGCCTTCTGCTTGGTCACTTGTTAATTGCAGCGCTGAGCATGGCCAGCTGGAGTTTGCTTGTGCTTGTTTACCTTTGGGACAAACAGGAAGTGTTGCTATTAGTTTGTTTTTAGCTGGACTCAAAGTGTTTATTAGCGTATGGCTGGACAAAGAAGACACGGATTATGTCAGACGAGGCGCCTGAGAGTTTATAAGCATCTGTTTTTAAGCGGTGTTGCTGCTGTATGTTGTTGGTGGCCATTAGCTTAAAGCTAAACATACGTGGCCGGCTCTTTCTGCACTCTGGAGTCACAAAGAAGAGATGCAGGGGGAGGTCAAGAAAGCTATTTTTAAAGACTTGAAAATACACTTTTTGGGCGACATCCCACTTTGACTCACGTAAGCTCTTTGAGCCTTGGGACGTACCTATCCTTCATATATCCCGATCAAACACGTTCGTCTTAAAAACCCTTTAAAATGTGGTAGTTTGTCAACGTAGGATACTACACTGGTTTTGATCTTGTGAAGATGTGAAGGTTTTAAACGTCCTCCGAACATGTTTCTCAGTAGTTTATGGTTTGTGACCGTGTGGGTTCTTTGTCTCTTCTGCCCCTCCCCCAAACAGCTCCACCTGATCTGCTCCTACAGCTTTCTGCTTCGCCACTCACGGGTCCCTTCTTTCTTTTTTTTTTCCTTCTGGTTCCTGCCTCGTTTGAGCTGCTTTCACGGACTTCTGACTGTGTGATATTTATGGTTCCACATAAGGCCAGAGATTTTTTTGTTTTTTTTAATGCAGCTGTCATTTCAAACAGGTGTATTATTTGTAGCAAAAAAAAAAAGTATCTCCCTGTAACTACAGTTCCTAAATTATCTCGAAAAATGCACAAATAGACGAAAACAATGTCCAAAATGGATTTGGACGAGAAGATGGGATGAAATCAAAAATATGTGTGTTGGTACCGTGCAGGTTAGCAGTCTCAGTTCATAAAATGAACCATTTGCACAGTTTACCAACCAACTGCTCCTTATCAGTCGCTATCGTCTCAGCCGGCCACCAGATTGTTGACCTTGCTTCATTTTATGTTTCACAGTCATTCAAGTTCTTCTTCTTGTTGATATAACCGTCTGAAAAAGAACACGCTCTATGATTATTTTTCAATCTTTAAAGAAAAAAAACAAACAGAAAAAGCTCACCGTTGCAGGAGGTGAAAGTTTTAACGACAGTTTCTTAATATTTGATCTAACTTGGAAAGTTTCTTGGAAATTATAGAGATGAATTTGGTGCTCGTGAAAAAAAAAAAAAACGATCCAGGTCAGATCATTTGAGCAATGCCCAGTTTCCTCCTGAATGATGGAATTGAGGCCTATTCAATAAAAAAAAAAAAAAGTGATTCCTGCCCCGTTTATTTTCTAAACTTAGAATTTGGATTTGGGAATGTTAGAATTGAAAAAAAAAACACAAAACGAGTTAAAACCGCTGACTAATTTGCTCAAAGTGACATTCTTAAATTTCATGCTCTATATCATCATCAGAACCTTGCTTGTTTTGTTCCACATGAATTCAAGAGAAGCTCAAAATTTCGTTCAGGATGCTCAAATCTGAATTTTTAATTTTTTTTTTTTTACTTCAAAATATTATCCGTATTAAAGTATTTTACGTTAAACACAAGGAGGTGAGAACGACCTCGCTGATCATGAAACTAATTATTTAGAGTGCATCTAAACAACAAAATAAACAACATAGTAACTGATGCTGTAAACCACGTGTAGAATCAGCACGTTATATAAACCATATATAAGACAACAGCAGGATGCAGCCACTGTGAGCGGCCTGGCAGATAACCTGTGAAAGCTCATTCAAACTAAAATAAAATATATTTTTCTAATCTTTTGCAGCCTATTTTTTTTTCTTGTGCTCTGATTTGAAATAAAAACAGGAAACAACGATGACAAATGTTGTTGTTGTTGTTTTTTTAAGTTATTTAGTTCATTGCTACGCTTGCTTTAATCGAACAAATCAAATTAATTTTTTGGAAAGTGAAAAATTCCTCCATTAATTCAAAGTGGATTCCAGTACTTTTTAGCCAATTAGCCGCTAGGCTGCAGCATCTTGAACAGCATGTAAACATAGGAGGAAACGCCACCGCGTCTCTCGTTTGCTTGGCAATTTTTTTTTTTCTCAGACGTTGAAAAAATAAGTGAGTTTTTCTGATCTATACACACTTCCTTTTAATAATACAAAACTATTTCCAAAACAAATTGACATCGTTTTTTTGTTTTAACTGCAATGAGGAATGATTAAATGTGAAATCAGTGTGACTTTAAATAAAGAAATGCAATTTTACTTGTAATAAAAGAACTACATAAATATTTCTATATATATATATATATATATATATATTATGTCCAAAGTGATTTCTACAAATAATGACGTATATGTCTTATACAGTGCATGATCAAATACATTATAGTCTCATAAAGTTAGAAGGAACAATCATCTTCTTCAAAAAACCCCACATGGCTGTTGCTGGCTGTAGACCATCAGATTTTGATGCATATCAGACAATTTCTATCTTAAAATGCAGTAAAACCAACAAAGAAAAATGTCAGACTTTTTCCTCTCTCTTTTTTTTTTTGAGCGTAGACATCTTGAGTTTTTTTGTTTGTTTTTTTTTTAATTCATTTGGCAACAGCATATCAGAATGTTTTGTTTTTCGAATGACAAAATACAAACTAACACAGCAAACGACCACAGGAATAGAACACCTACAAAAGTTTGGTTTGTTTGCATGAAACGTTTAATACAATGCTGATAGTAGAACCCCTGAAGACTGGAGCTTTAGTAAACAGTTGACTGTCCGGTACACTTGTCCTTCACGTGTTCTATGTGTTCATATAAGCTTGGTCGAATCAGTTTCTGTCCTTTTGAAGGCAAACCTGCGTTAGCAATTGAATACTAAAGGACAATAGAATAAATGAACGGCGACACAGTCCTGAGAGAGGTTTTTGGTCAGATGCAATGATCTTCACAATCATAATCGGGTGATGAATGGTCACTGTTTGTCAGTATGTGTTAAATACTTCTAAGTAAAGTAAAAAATACCTCCTATTAACCTTTTAAAGACAGTTGTGTCAAACCTGTGGCACTTCATCTATGCATGTATATATGTATATATGTTTATTGCTCAATTGATGAGGTCCAGCATTGTGAATGCACGATGGATGTGAAACAATCTGCAGAAGTGGCTCGATAACATACAATTACACCGACGTACAAGAATAGAGATTTATTCGTTAGTTAAATGGGGGGCGAACAGAGAAGCACGTAAATAAATACATGAATAAATAAATAAATAAATAAATAAATAACATAAATAAGGGAGCACTGATATGCCTTCCAACTGGCGACCTGTCCAGGGTGAACCCTGCCTGCCCAATGTCAGCTAGGATAGGCTCCAGTCCCCCCCCCCCCCCCCCCCCCCCACACACACACACACAACCCTTAACGGATAAGCGGAATAGAAAATGGATGGACGGACGGATGGATGGATGGATGATTTGCCTTCCTCAGTCCCTTCATTACCACACAGTTCCTTCGCTCACGTCTGACGAGGGTTGGGACAGCTGGGTGGTGTATCCGTTCTCACCCAGAGACACGCTGGTGAAAGGGGTGCTGGGGCCACACATCTCACTGGAGATGCTGTGCATTGATCCCGGTCCGTTCGGTTCAGGACTGGGTGAGTCTGCAGGATGACGGGTGTCAGAGAAACACTGCTGCACCTCTCCGGGACAGTGGTGTCCTCCTGGGTGGGGGTGGTCTATGGCTCCTAGAGGGGTGCCAGCAGGGACAGAGGAGGGCACAAAACCCAAGTCTGCTGGAGTCTGAGCCTGGGATGATGGTGGGCCTTGGTAGTACTCATAATTCCCTCCTGAGCCATAGTACTCTCCAGGATAATCTGGAACAGAATATATTAGAATTAGCAGAAGATATGCACCAGCCATCAGCTATCAATAACCTCATCCATCACATCACAAGTACTTTGCTTACCTCCATAGTAGGAGAAGTGTCCCAGCTCTGGTGTCTCCAGTCTCTCTCCCAGAGCTCTCATCCTTCTCGGGCTGCGGAAAAACATGTGTCTCCTGGCGCTGAGGGCGCTCAGCTGCTTCATGCGTCTCTCCTTAGACCTCCGATTCTGAAACCAAACCTTGAGGACAAAGTGGGGAAAAACACAGAGGATGTAAAATGAACAACACGCATGGTGGGAAAAGCAGAGGAGCTGAGGAGAACACCATGACTGCACAAGCAAGCCTTTACATGTGACAGTAATGTTTGGTGCATTCAGTGACGGTTAGGGTAGGTAAAAATTATGGACATTATGACAGAACAATAAAATTATTTTTTAAAAACTGTTAATTTAGCCAGAAGTAAGTTGAAATACTGAATGTTTGGATGGTGCATAATCCTTGTCTTTTACATGTAAAGTAATCATCATTCAGCTAATTGAGAGTCAGGAGTCCACCAGGACGTCAGATGAGAGGAGCTTTTAAATGTCTTCAGTGAATCATTGCTTTTAAGGCTTTTAAGCGCGCAACGGGAGCACAGATTAAGAAACAAAATTAAGCTATTACACACACACACACACACACACACACACACACACACACATAGCAAAACAACATCCAAACATTAATGTCAATCCCCTGAGAAGACGCCTTCAATGTATCTTACCGGCTTTATTTGTGTGAAAGACTGCGAGCTGCCGCTGCTAATGGACGTGAACGGAGAACCCCTGAAGCCCCCTCTTACCTGGATGACCCTCATGTTGAGGCCCGTCTCCCGCGACAGCTGCTCCCGGATGTGTCTAGTGGGTTTCGGCGTAGCAGCGAATGCCGCCTTCAGGGTCTCCAGCTGCTTGGCTTTGATGGTGGTCCGGGGTCCTCGTCGCTTACCCACGGCGCTCTGCTCGTCGTTCTCGTTGTTACAAACGTCTTTATCTGACAAATGTCCCGTTTCTGAATCTTTGCCGTCGTCCTGCGGGTCCTGGGAGTCCGGAGACATGCTGGGGTTGCTACACGTCGTTACTGCCACGAGAGAATTACATGCTCTGTGTTACTAATTTAAACCTTTAATTTGAAGATTGCTAAATAAATCAACAAACAAGCGAGGACCCACCTGAGAGCTGGATGGTGTCTTTCCCGTTGCTGCTTTGATAGTCGTCTTTACAGATAAACTTGAACTCATCCAGGACGTAGAGTTCCTCTCCGGTAGACAACTGCTTGTTACACATCACGCAGGTGAAACAGTTCAGGTGAAACACTTTACTCTTGGCCCTGCGGACCAGGTCGCTGGGTAGAATCCCCTGGGCGCACCCTCCGCATTTGGTCCCAAAGGTCCTGTTCCGGAAGGAGAGAAACACAAAAGTTCCGACATTAACAGAATTACATCATCAGTTTATCACACGCGCGTCACTGCGCCGTATTTTATAAAATACCCGGATCTTACGCGCCCGTAATGAAGTGTTTTAAGAGGGGTTGGAGTCGCAGTTTCAATCAAAATATTTCGGGCCTTCGTGGGAAATCTAGCCCCACTGAAATAAAATGCAATCAATAAATACATCACTAGAAAAATTAAGACGAATAAATTAAAGTAGAAATAGTTTGCATATTTTAATTTCGAACGCAAAAGAAGCTGCTTAAATAAAATATAATAGATCACTTGGGTTTATCAGTTTATTTAATGAATAAAATGTCACACATTTTTACATAATTATACCTGTCGAATAATAATAATAATAATAATAATAATAATAATAATAATAAAAATCACATATTTAAGTAGCAGCATTGTGGTGAGACTGTTTACTGGACCCAAACCTAACACGGTCTAATTATTATTATTTTTTTCTAACGGGGCCAATTTTTTTTCTTACCTTTGCCTATCTTTTATAACCAAATTCCTCGTTTTATGCTGCGCTTTTACCGGCTGACTCAAGATCTGCTATATTTTCTGTACAATAAAGTATCGTGTTTGGTGTCCTTGACCAAACACTTACCTGAAGAAGTCATTTTTACAGTAGAGTCTCCCCTCCCGTGAAAAACACTTCTCTGTTAGGCTGCATTTACATTCGCAGCACTGGACACACTGGATGTGCCACGGTCTGTCCAGAACTTTGAGTAGGAACCTATCAAGAATAGGCTTGTCGCAGCTGGCGCACTGTAACATGGTCGGGACTTATTCCCAGCTGGTGGACAGGAGAAACACAGCTACTCTGCTCGGCTCTTCTCCACTCTGTCCGTCTTCTTCTCCTCAACATCCAGCGTATCCAAGTAAATCTGAATATCCGAGAGATTTATGACAACATTTTTTCCGCTTGACAACAATCCACCTACGACCACCGGCTCCGGACAACAGGTCAACTGTTGAGAGGAATTGTCACGCAGCATTTCTGAAACTCGGGTACGGGCTGGAGAACATATCGAGGCCCATCCAGATCCAGATGTTCCGACCCTGGTCAGCAGAGCGCTAGTATCCACTCACGTCGGTGAAGTGCAGCATCACGAGCGGCGTCTAACGCAGAGAAGACGCTGCCAGCCTCGACGTGTGTGAGTCCCTCGTCTCCTCTGACGTGATCTCCGCCCGAGAGAAGCGCAGTAATGAGGCTCCCCTTAAACAGCAGCCAATTGACTATTAAGACAGCTGCGACGTCACTGCCGGTAAAACCTATGAGCAGCCTTTATTATTTTACTTTGCTGTGGACAGAAACACGCATTTGAAATCAAATCAAATCAAATAACCTTTAATTCAACTGAAAAAAAAGAATCTATATGCGTGGTTTGTAAAAGGGAAAAAAAAGAAGCCTGATCAAAACAATAATGCTTCTATCACAGTACAATTTTTTTCAGACTTCTTCATTGCACCCAGTGAATATTACAACTGAGTTATCTAAAAAAAAAAAAAACAACTTAATGACATACATATTTTATATTCTTCAAACTCTCATCATTTTTTTTTCTTCGTGCAGGAAGTTTGCTAATATCTTTAAAATGCCTTTAAGGCCAATAATGATCTAAAAAAAAAAACCTTATTTGACAAAAGTTTATTACCCGACAAGAGAAAATTAACAAACTCGGATTCTGCTCGTTTGCGTTCCTGCAGAAGGACCAAGGAACATTGATGGTTCTGGTGTCTGCAGACTGTCCCTCAACGATTATCGCGCTGGGTTGGTGCACCAGGAATGGAGATTGCGCATTTCCTTTACATTTGCGCATCTATGCTCATCCATGATAGTGAAATTAACCTGAGCAGGTGAGTTGCAAATGCTTTATTCCAAATATCGGTATTTATTTATTACACTGTAAAACGTGAGTTTACATCCGAAAACCAAACGTTTGATGAGCACGTCACTGAACATTTTGAATTTTAATTTCATCCTAATTTATGATAGAAGTCAATGAGGTGAGATTATATTTAAAAAAATCTTTTTTTTTTTAGTTCAAATGGCTGTAATTTTATCAAACAAAAGAAGGAAGTACTGCTAAACTAAAACTACGAAGACAAGTTTTATTATGAGTAAAACTCACCATCCAAAGTTCATAATCAGGTGTTTCTTTTTTTTGGGGGGGGGGGGCTGGAAATTATTGTGAATTCTAAATCAACATTGGACTCAAACATCCTGAAATCAATTCTGATAATCCACCACCACCGAGCTGCTCTTTTAGCACCGTGGACAACAACTGCATGCGAGGCGCTTCGTGAATGTGACTGAATGCGTAGAAAACAAGCCAGAACAAGGAGTGCTTAGTATAAGTTTTGATTGAACTTCATAACTTTAAATAGAGTGAAAATGTTGTACGTGGTTTAAATATGAGCGTATATGGTTTGAGGGCCCCAGTCAGTTATGGACCAAGAGTCATCCTGAGATTTACACTGTGGAGTCAGAAGTTCTTCTAATGGCGGTCCCAAAAAAAATCCTCCTGCACATCGACAAAATGTAAGCAGTGACGCTGAACAGAGCCTGTCGCCTTCTGGGTTTGTGTCTCTTCATTAGAGGTTTTGACCAGGGGCCGTGCCGAACGACCCCCCTTCCAGCATGCAAGAGGTCTCTGAGAAACGCTGGAATCTGGCTGGCAGGGTGCACACTGTGTATTTTGGAAAGGGGGGGTGGGGTGGGATTAGTGTTTGTTAATTGCAGCTAATTGGCTCTAACGAGATGAAGAGCCCCCCCCCCCCACTGGGACTGTTCATACAAATAATTTGATGAAAATGAAACTGATTACTAGATGCTCATTCAAGTCAGTTGAGCTGTGGGGGGGGGGGGGGGGGTTAACTCAGTATGACTTGTTGGACAGCTCACAGATCTCTTCAGTAACAACACTTCACCCAAAAAGGTCTCTTTTGCTCTTTAAGTCATCTCAAGCAGCTGTAGTGAATTCATCATGGGCTTTTTTCACGATCCTGTACGCTCAGCAATGGACAAACAATTTGGTTTGAGCTAAAAACAAACTATAATACTATAATATAACACTGCCACCATGAATGAGGGTTTGTGGATTCCTGACGATGTGCTTGAGAATTTTAAAGTGAACATTTTTGTCGTTGTTTGTGTTTCGTTGCGCTTGTGAAGCTTAATTTCTGTGGCCGGCTCTTTCTGCATTCTGGACTCACAAAGGAGCGATGCAGCGACTTCAAAACTGTCTTTGTGAGTTCCAGAGACCTTTTTTTTTTTTTAGTGCTTATAAGGAAAATTACTCTGCTCTGAGGGACATTCATAGAGTATGGTTGAAAAAAAGAAGTCACCTAGCAAGTTTGATGACCCTTTATTAGCCATTTCCCAATAGCAACAAAAGTGGGACTGAATAATAAAAACGAAAATTTAGAAGTGTAAATGTATGCATGCCAAGAAAGGAACTCCTCCAAGTGTCACAAAAAAACAAACGTTAGAGGAAAAGGCATTAAAGCTGACATCGAGCAGTATTCCGTATTAAAAAACTCAAACTAACCCTAACACATCAGCGTCTTTATGCAACTTCATCAGTCTATAAACCGATATTACTGATGGTTCCGTCATTTGAAATGTTCCAAAGGTGACACAACGGGATTGAAGATAATTCTGCCAAACTCCAGTACATCCAGGGACAGTTGTGTCAACTCCCCTGTAGATAATCAAACAGCTCACGTGGTCTGAAATAAATCAATTCTTCTGATTGTGACTCTTCATCAACACAAGACAGGAACAAAACTGCACTGCACACGGCGATCATTTCACACACAATTCATGATCATCTAGTAAAAATGATAGCGGCACGGAGGGGTAAGGTAGCGCTCACTGAGTGGGAGCCCAGGCCCATACGAGAGGAGAGCATGATCTGCCTGAGGGGCCGCTCTCTGAGAGGGCCCGGGGGACGGAACGCCCTCAGCCCTGGTCATGATGGTGATTGATGCAGGCACAATTCAGACACCACAGACGCTGCAGCAAATTAAAAGGCTATTTTGTAAAGTTGTAAAGGAGCAGAACGGCGGGATGGAGGGGGGGGGGGGGGGCTTCCACCCCTCGTCTGCTCTGTCACACCATCAGCTTCTGTTTAGTTTCCTTGGTGTCATGAGTCCCTGAGGGAGCAAGCCTTTCACACATGCTGGACACACCGCTGATGCTGCTTGTGCACATATGGGAGTGTGTTTGAGTGCGTGTGCATATAGGATGAGGGTTAATATGGATCCAAGCCAGCGAGTGTGTCATCTCTCTGTAAGTCAGACGGTAAAAATCAACATACACTGATGAAGCAGGAATGGGACAAATATGTCAAAATACAATCTCTTACCATTTTATTAGGTACGTCTTGATAAAACAAATAGTGTTACGCAATATTGCAGCAAGTGTATATCATAGCTTTTGTTGACTGACGTTTAATCCTTGATTTTAAGTGCTGTGAGCGTGTACTGGTTGCCTGTGGTTTTCCCAGTATTGAACACAATACACAGCCTTAAAAAAGAAGGGATTTGTTCTTGATAAATTAGGGACAGAGTAAAAGTGTGAAATACTCTAAACTGCCAAGAGGGAGAGCAGCAGCTTTTTCCTCCCTCCTCTGTGCATTAGGTCTTTATCTGTACATGATTTACAAATCATTTATCCTCAATTTGAATTTAATTGACCCAGCTGACCTGAGGATGCACCCGTTGCTGGAAGTGTGCCCTGCCTGGGAGCGATGTGTGTGGGGAGAGCAGATATGGAGACATAGCGGCCCGCAGGGTGGACAACACACACACCAGAGGTCAAACCGGTGTCAAGTGGGGAGAGAGGCCAGCTGAGCTGCCTCGCCTGCCTCGCCGCACGCATTGTGTTGCAGCTGCTGTCAGTTATCAGGAGGGGAGGCACGGCTGAGCGGGGGAGGGACTCAGGTTCTGACGACTGAAAGGAGCATGGCTGTTTTTGAGGGGTATGGCATCGGGGTATTTTGGTGTTATAGGAGACATATGGTCCTTTTACTAAGGGAAATGGACTATTTTACCATACAAATGGTAAACATGCCATGTGTGTGCCAACACATGCCAAATTTCTCACAAGCAGGTCACCTGCCCCACGTTTGGGGTGTCACAACATACAGGTCAAATTAGATGTTACATTAAGACGATAGTGTGCAACTTCTGCATGTAAACAAATGTCCCTTCCCAGATAACAATGATGTTCGGCCCAAATCTGGTCCACATTAGAGTCAGCTCATCACTGCCTGACAAACCTCTGTGCATTTCTCATAGTATACAGTTTTCAAAATTTGTGTCAGTGGCAACATTTCCTCATCGGCACTCTTGAAATTATTCTGTTGGGAATATAGCATTGAAACCTGGGAAGGGCTAAGACATTTCTTGAGTTGACGCTCATCATGTAAAAGAAAAAATAGGAAAACATAAAAAAGAAAGAAACCAAGATTGAAGATAAAAAATAGCAACTGGTGAAGCTTTTCCTTGTTGTAAAAGAGGAGGTCAGACTCAAGTTAAAACTTAAGTTTTAGACGGTTTATATGTGTAGAATATTTGGAGTAGCTTATGTAGCTAGTTCATTTACTCTGCTTATGTAATGCATTTGCCTCTTGTAATAGTGGAAATGTTTTTTTTTATCATTAACATGAACCATGAGTGTGTAAAATTAGCAAGCTAGTTAGCAAGCTTGATAGGAAGCTACAGTAGTTAGCAAGCTAGGTAGTAGCAAGCTAGATAGAGTGATTTGTTAAAACAATTTGTGCATATATATATATATATATATATATGTATATGTATATATACATACATAGTTGCAGTATATAGCTGCCTTGTTATATTTAACACAAAAGACATATTTGAATCACCAAAATAGGTTCAACACACTCACTATTTTCATCACTTCAGGAATGATTAATTATTGTCCTAACAATGTCAAGAACATAACTGGGTAAAACCAAAATCCTTTAATTGTGTATTATCAACACAGATTAAAAAAAACAAAACAAAACATCAGTATTTGTGTCTGCTGTTTACTTTCATCTCCTCCTTGGCTGCTGTAATCTGTTTCAGAGAGAGCCAGCAAAACCAGGTTTACTATAATCAGCCTTACTGCAGTAGGGTCACGACTCCTGGAGGTATGGTTGTACCGGCCTGCACCAGCTTATCACCTGCTCCCATGCTGGTGTAGCCTATCCCCTGAATAGTGACAACGAGGGGGGGGGGGGGGGGGGGCAACTGTATGAATCGATCTGCTCTCACACAGATATGTCCCGCTAAGAGGGCACAGAGGCTGCGTAATATGTACACTGGTGTGTCAATAGGAAAATATTAGCCAAACAGATTAACAGAGAAAGTGCGTGAGGCGAACACAGACGCTGCATGCATGAGGGGATGCATTTGTGCATCTGTCTCACACACACACACACACACACACACACACACACACACACACACACCCCAGCCTGCTTCCCCTGGTGCATCTGTTTGTCTCTGATCTCTGAGTCGTATGCAAGCAGGGGAGTCGTGGATTCTACATTAGAATGAGAGCGCAGTGTAGGAGTGCTGCAGACAGACTGTGTCCTCATGCTGCCACCCACCCTTGTCCTCTCAGCTGGGTGATCTCGAACTCACCCTTTTATTCCTGCAGCTCTTTGGGACTGTCTCAATACACAAAACAGATGGGTTTCTCACAAAAGAGCCTAGCTTCTTCACAAGCTGGTGTTCTGCATGGCTGATTACACCTAAATACCAAACGCAGAATTGATACAGCGGCTCGTGGTCACTTTGAGCAACGGGTTAAAGGGCAGACGGTATAAAAACAAAAGATTAAAGCAATACTTCATCAAAAAAGTGTATCTTGTCTTTTGAATACTCACAATTGGATGTCTGGAGCTCACAAACACATTTTTCTCACTGCTGCATCACTTCTTGGTGACTCCAGAATGCAGAGATTGCAGCCACAAATATTGCCTTCCCTTCTCCATCCAACTCTCAAGGTCGTCGTCTGGTATAATCCACATCTTTCTTATTCAGCTGTATGCTCAGTTATCCCAAACACTTAAGATATGAGCTCAAAAAAACAAAAAAACAAAACCTATGACATCTCTGGTTTGACTGCAAATAAGTGTAACAGGAGCGAGCAGGTTAATTTAAATGAACGCACCAGCTGGTCACACTTGGCACTACCGTGAATGAGCACTGCACCAGACAGACTGTGAATGGACATTCTTGGAGAGTTTTCTAGGCTGACGTTAAACTCTAAATTTAACGCACCATGAAAAACAGTGAGCTCAAGACGCCCATTTGTAGTATTTGATGGGAGAAAAATTATTGGGTGAAATATCGCTTTGATAAAGAAAGACAAAGAAATACACAGTGACTTAAAGAGAAACATACGAAGCATTCTGTAAATTTCACTGGGATCAAGGGAAGGGTCCATCTAACTAAACTCAGATAAGGCAATGCTCTCACACAGTGGAACATCGCAGGGAGCACAGAAACCAACTATCAATCGCTCAGTCACTATGGACATCAGCCTACATCGTAGCATACACACAAGGGTTGCTTTCCCTGTGAGCTTTCTCAGTTTTCTTCCCTCCCTCTACGAGTGTTGTCAGTGTGCTGTGCGTGTGTGTGTGCGCGCGCGTGCGTGTGTGTGTTTGTGTGTGTGAGAGAGAGAGAGAGAGAGAGAGAGAGAGAGAGAGAGAGAGAGAGAGAGAGAGAGAGAGAGAGAGAGAGACGTGCATCCACATGTCCATTCTACCATTGTAGTCTGACGCCTCGTATGTGCACAGGAGATAGAGGGCAACAGAGAGAGGGAAAGGAGAACATGCCTGTAGCTAGGCTATCCACATCTCTCATCAACATAAAAACCAAACAAACTGGGCTCCTTATCAGCAGCTGTGTCCTTCCCTTTCTCTCCCACTGCCCTCCCATCCCTGTCTGGCCTCCCAGATATGCTAATTGCTATGTAAGAATATCCTGTTGGATAATTACCATACATTACCCCGTGCTCATCTCCGGATTAATTCCTCATGTGCATAATCACATTTGGGGTTCTTTTCCAGCCCAGTGATATAGGTGAGACACGGGTAAATACCATTTATACTGATCGAACAATATCGTAAGGAATGTGTTGGCAGCTCTTCGCTGCAGGACATTGTCTGCAGACTGCGATGACGGAATGAAGAGGATTATCTCTTCAGTAATAAACTGTCCAGGCTGCTGGATCTCAGGCAGAGTTATAATACCACCACCCAAGGCGTTTTTTAGGTGGATATTCCAATATTATCCTTTCGTATTTGATGGATTTGTACATATTTTTTTGTATATTTATGCTTCTGTACCAATTTTATTTGTTTGTTCGTCTGACAGTTAGCAGGATTAGGCAAAATCTATGTAGCAGATTTTCACCAATCTTGGATGGAGGGGTGTAATATGGGCCCAGGAAGAAACTGCTAACCCATTACCTTGTTACAGTTGATTAGTCACAGCGCCATCTAGTGGTAACAGGACATTTTACCTTTTTAAAAATACATTTTAATGTAATCCTCCTGGCAGGTTGACTGAATCCATCTGAAATTTGTTCAGAAACACCTGAAGAACTTTGTCATGTTTTACTGTAAAACTGTGAGGTTTCTTTTGTGGTGTTACTCTGGTAAGGCGGCCAATTTGGATATTTGGCTATAAAACACAAAGTGCACGAAATCAACTCCACATCGTCATATTTTTCTCTTTGATGCGAGTCCTCGCCTGACGACATTTATAAGCTGAATTTATGTCTTAGGCGTAGTGCCACCTAGTGGTTAAAAGAAGTAATAATTTCACCACATACCTCCAAAAACATCAATCCATACAAAATCCACATATCAGAATGAGAATACTTTATTCATCCCCAAGGGACATTCTGTAAGGTAATACTATGAGGTTTCACCTCTGACTTGCCCTGAGGAACACCAACATACCATGGACATACATCTTGAGTGACCTGAAGTTTGAATTGTTGCTTCTAACAAACGTATAGTTTTTAATTATTAATATAGTAACTACACTGTAGGGGTCACATGTCAACTCATACCTTGATAGCTTTACAATGTGTGGATTACAGTCATTACAAACATATGTAAATCAACATCAACCAAGGAGTTTTTGGAGCTTTGTTTGTCTTTCTTTCTGCAGGATTATATGTATATAAAATGTACCCAGCCAATTTTCCTTTAACTTTGTGGAGAGGAATATAGCACAGGCCCAGCAAGAAGCCATTCAATTGCTGGGTGGATCTATTTAACGTAGCAAAAAACACAACATTTTTAAATTCAGACCAGCACTTTAAATGTTAATCCAATAGTTTGTCCAAACTAATGGCACACAATGAAGATGATGCAGTCTAACACTGGGCTAACTCAAATTCTGTTTCCGTATCTGTCACCACACGATTTGATTCCAGGACTGATTCTAATAACAAAAAAACATTATTGGACTTGATGTATTTGTACTTTAGTGTATCTACCAGGCAGACTGGTCAGTGCATTTCAGTCATATGATGCTACAACTGGATCCATCACTGTATTGATACCTCCTCATGTTTTTATATCTCATTTGAATATATTGAGTTGGCCATCTGTAAGCCATTTATCTACATGTGAAAGTCATTAGAGTTGCCGTCTCCTCCCCCCCGGCCCCACCTCAAGTCATGTTGGCACATACGAATCAACATGCATATATGTTGGAGTGTGTAAAGACACACACACACGCACACACACACACACACACACACACGCACACACACACACACACACACACACACACACACACACACACACACATACAGACACAATAATTTACCTGTTTCCAGGGTTAAATGTGCCTGTCCGCAGGTATTCATCATCAGCTTCATTCATAGACTAAGCGAGTTGTTTTAACTTCCTGATGACAAACGATGCCACCATCTTACTTCAACAAAGACCTGCTATGGCAGTTGCACACATGACCCTTACAAATGAAGCATAAAAGCACTACTTCAAGAAAAACGATGTAATCTAACAGTTTGCCTCAGAACACCTGGGTTCCAGTCCAGAATCTCTGCAGTGCATAGCCGAGTACGGCAGAGTCGGTATCCCTGGAGAGAGGAGCAGCCTGTGGTGTGTTTATGAGATGTTATATATGGCTGCAAACAGGCTCAGCAAGGAGGTTAACAGACTGAAGTCTCTGCTCGCTGGATCTTATGCATTAAATATATAATCTGAGAGTGTGTTCTATGAACATCTTTCTGAATAATTGTCTGCCCGTGTCGTTGAGCAGCAGTCGTTTTAATGACCAGCGTGGCCCGGGGCAGAGCCAGAAGTCATCATTCAGCCGCTGCTAAATGTTAATCTGTTTCCTTCCAGCACGCTAGAAGGCTGGGAGGCCATGAAATATTTGTGGCTATAACACAAAAAACAATTAGATTTGATTACACAGCACATTTAGGCATGAAATCTGCTAAAAATAGATGTTAAACCTCAGTCTTTACAGCTAATTGTTATGTAAGAGATCCTGTTATTATCTGAAGAAAAACAAAATACAATTTTGAAATCAGTTGAGATAATATATATGTGTGTGTGTGTGTGTGTGTGTGTGTGTGTGTGTACGTGTGCACGCGCGTGTGTGTGTGCATGTGTGTGTGTGTGTGTGTGTGTGTGTGTGTGTGTAATGGTCATCCTCAGAGGTGCAAGAATCAGCGGGGAGGTGGGTGATGAGTGAGGAGGAGGTGAGTGTCGGGGTGAGGGGGTGATACACAGAGGAAAGTGTTAATGGAGCAACACAGTAGAGCAGCTGATCACAGTGCTGAGCGTCTGCCAAGCCCAACGCTTCATGACTCTTGACCAAACATATGCTCATAGCAAAACGCATCTCAGATGTAGCTCTGGAACCCCCGCTGCTCTTTATTCAAACCTCCCGCGGTCTTCCACCGGCCACAGCCCTATTGCCACAGCAACAGATTTTACTGTCACTTTGATGAAGACTAGAAACAGAGATATGAATGCCTCTTTATGACCTTTTTGATAAAAATATAAAATCTTAAACACACAATTATACCCTTCTTTCTAGCCTCTCGTGATTCTTTATCTACATTGTCCAAACGGCTTCATCAATGTACATTTGTGACATTAGGCCCGTCAATAAAGCTATTTGCAGGCTGTCACTCTCAGTGTCCGGGTTCCCACGAGGGCTGAGTGACAATCAGAGATCGGCAGAAGGAGTTAGCAACTCCACATCTGACCACAGATCATATCGCAGCACATCTATGTGTCTCTCTCCAGAGATAGTAAGAGATAAGAAAAGCCATGACACCAAACTCCTCTGTCGGGATTAGGCAGTAATCAGCAATACCCTCTCTGGAATTGATGCCAAGTTTGAATTTTTCTTTTCAAGGATGAGCCAGATTATCCAGCAGAGGACTGTGATGCTTTTGGGTGTTCACACTGGTAGTGAAAAAGGAAATCTATTTGTTTTCTGAACAATGCTTACCTTCTTTGAAAGAAAAAAAAAATCAATGTCTATTTCTACTTTGTAGAGACATAATCAATGTAGATCTGTTCCTCTGAACAGAGAGGAGTAAACAATAATGGAATGTGGTCATTTTAGGGTCACGGCACACTTGGGGCGCTGGTTGAGGTGTGTGAGTTGGATCTTGAAGGTTGTTCCAAATGACCACTCAGCGCAAGAAGACCTGAGACTTGAGCCGCATGATTTCGTAAATGCATTTCATCGCAAAATCATTTGTAATATTCAAGGGGAATGCTATTTTTTTTAAACGTTTTCTTACGTCTGGAGAATACAACGTGTTGGCAGGACGTTTCTGCAGAGTCGCAATATTGAAGTGACACAATTTTAGCCTTTGAATATCAACATTTCCTGTGATTTGAAAATGGCAAAATCTATTTTGTGAAAATAGAATAGAAATAAATAAATAAATACAATTCACCTCAAAACACCAAATATATTTAGATTATGGTACAATAATAGCAATATGTGAAGTATCAATACAACAACTGTAGTTTTGCTTATAGATAATGAATTTATTTGATTATAGTCATGCATGAAAACATTGAAACAGGACAGAACTTATAAGTATTGAGTGTAATTTCACATGCAGTCATGATATTAATCTGTAAAGATAAATAAATGATTGCCATGATTATCACACAGCCAACATTCACCTGCCGATGTTTGTCTGATGTAATATTTCTACTTAAATAATTAATCCTCTAAAATAATTCCTCCTCAGAGGATTAGGCTGCTTTTCCTACACTGCATCTGTTGTTTACCTCCTAGGATTGGATACACTCCTGTGTGCCTGCGAGCAAAAAAAACTGACCGAGTTAATACCAACCTTCAAAATCTTTTGGAACCAAAGATAATCCGTGATTGGCATTGTATGATCCTCTCAAACATCATCTGAATGATTGTCTTTGTATAGATTTGGTTTATTCTTCATGTAAAATGCATTTAAAACAGTGTGATTGTATTGTGGCACCATGAGTTCTCAAGTAATGCAAAGTGTCAGTCAAGCTGTCACGTCACACAGGACCTCCATCCATCGTCATCTTCCGCTTATTCCTTACTAGTAAGGGTCGCGGGGGGGCTGGAGCCTATCCCCGCATCTACGGGCCCTGGACAGGTCGCCAGTCCATCGCAGGGCCAACATACAGAGACGAACAACCATTCACACCTACCGTCAATTTAGAGAATCCAATGAGCCTCGTCCCCAAATTGCATGTCTTTGGACGGTGGGAGGAAGCTGGAGTACCAGAGAGAACCCACACAGGAACAGGGAGAACATGCAAACTCCACACAGAAAGATCCCGCGCCCGAGCCGGGACTCGAACCCGGAACCTTCTTGCTGTGAGGCCACAGTGCTGACCACTGCACCACCGTGCAGCCCACACAGGACCTCTTGGCTCTAAATTTGAAAAATCGAATTTCTTTGATTAGAATTACTGCTTGAAAGCGGTCTTATAATGTGTCATCACAGTTAGAATCTAGCAATATTTCCATGTAATAAAAACTTGGTTAAGTTCAGTCAAACATTTTTGACATTTTGTTAGTGTTTTCACATTTTGTTTCTACTTCCTGTTTTATTTTGAAATATCTTCAGCTTGTGTTTTGTGTGAAATACACTTCCTGTGTTTGCCCACCTTTGTTGATTGCCTCATGTGTTTCACCTGACTTTCGTTTCACTCACCTATTGTAGTTGGTCGTTTGCTGCACTGCTAAAATAAAAGATTTACACCTTAGCAGCGAGTGCTGATGTTTTGCTAGATTAGCTGGTTGTCTTCCCGTGTATTTCTGATAAACTTCCCCAAATTAAACACCCGCCCCCTGCTTCAAATTTAATTCAATGTAAAAAAAAAAAAAAAAACTTAGCTAAGTTGTCGCTTCACCACTGCTGCTATATGTCACTAGCAATAGGTTACGGTGTTTGATTTGAATGTTAAAATCAACTTCTTTTCCAATAAAAGTTTGTCAGTGCGATGAGCTCAAACTAACCGTTTACACCAACTCGATCATATCGACTGATGATCTGCTGAGATGCAGCCCTTGGTCTCAATGTTAAGAGTTGTCAAAGTGGCTAGTGTACTTTGTTGCTTGCATCATATTATGTTCCCTCTCTAATTGCTCATCAGCACTGGTCAAACACTGTCAAATGCTCAAGTTGTTTCAAGTGCTGGTGTAAGTGGACACATGGAGCAACAATGAGCTACACGGAAGGGAGCGGAGGGAACTGAGACAATCTGTCAGTAGTTGCAATGAATCCTCAGTACTGCAGTATTCCTCTCTACTCATGTGTCTTTATTTTTCTGATGCATCATGTTTTGTACATTTATTTGCGGGAAATGACTCCATCAGACATCGCTAGCACTTGTCGCACGAATGCATCGTTTGAAGTCTCACTGACAGGTGACTGACAAGGACAAGCTCAGGGGCGGAAAAACACAACTAGAAGCGATGGTGGTGCAAAAGAGAAGAGCTTAGGATAAAAAAAGAATGAAGCAGGGACTCCTTTCAACAGGAATTCCCGCGGGTGAGGTAGTATCAGTCGATCTGGGGCTAATTCGTGTCAGATGGTGTGTGCCGTCTGTGTGACAGGGCAGCGAAAGGTTGATAAGATTCAAGAGAAACTAGAACGCTGCTCCCTCGGACAAACACGCGTCAGGGTGTGCAGCAGTTTGGTATGAGAAGCTCGCATGAAGAAACAGACGATCATGCGGCGCAAATACCACTTCCCGCACCCACTGGGTGGTGCTAGAGAACACTCCATGCAATATGGAATGTTGCTGTACGTCACGTTTTTTTTTAACTTCAGGCCTGCCCCGACCATAGCATGACGGAAACTCAAAAGCTTCACAAAAATGAAGAGAAAAAGATGGAGCTATAATTCCTTTGTCCCTGCACAATCCAGTTCAAACTTTTTGCAGTTGTTTGCAAGAACTTTACTTCTAGTTGCCTTTGCCCATATTAGGCATGAAAGGGAAATTCTGCTTTTTTTTTTAAAACCATGGCTCTATGTTGTTATTTTTTGGGACGAAATGATATTTAGAACCAGAGTTTGGGGAACTTTCCCAATATTGAGCGAGAACACCATGAACTTAAACCAAAAGCTGCAGCAATGTAATGCTGTTGGGCAATTTTAGCATCAATCTGACCACTAATTTTCTTTTTAACTCTGATGAGGCGCAAATATTTCTCTTTGTAGAAATTTCACTATCCATATGTGTATTTATTTGGCCTGTTTAAACATGTTATTGGGGAAATCCTGCTAAAACTGATTAAAGGGAAGGATTTTGTTTCTGCGAGGAACTGATGTGAATAATTTACTGTAATTCCAAAGTCGTGGATGAATATTTAGCTGATTTTGATGTGACTAAAGTATTTCAATGTGTTGGCTCTATTTATCATTGAGGGACGTACGGTTTTGCCATTTTGGCTCAATATTGGAGCAGTTCCATCATTCAAATTAAACGTATGGGAAACAACGCTGGAGAAAAAAACTCAAACATTCATTGGTATTAAGCAGCTTTTTGACGAAAGATGAAACTCCAGTTACAATTGCTGGAACTTCATTATTTCAACTCAAAGTGATTTTGCTCAAACTGCGTATGATGTAATAATACAGTAAACACCTTCAGATGATTTATACAAAGTTCCTGCCCAACAGCGGCTTTGTTTGAGGGATATGAAGGTTCAGGGGTACTAAAGGGCGGGTTTTTTTTTTTTTTTTTTTTTTTTTTGCATTCATACAAGCTTCACAACAGTAGCACAGGCAGGGGCGACCAGCTGAAAGCTCACTATATAGGAGGGCCTCTGGGGAGCCGGCTGGGCTCGCCGATTCACTCAAGAGCAACCACTATAGAAGTATGACTGCACGGCACAAAAATAGTTAAAAATGTCCCGTGACCTGCCTCCAAATTAAAACAAAAGGAACTTAATTTTGGTATTTGTTTTGAGGGGAGTCAGAAGTCTGTCTCACCCGTCGCTCCTTTTAGAATGAAAATAAATTTGCTTGTGAAGTGATGACATTCACCGGTCCTGTCAACAAGGCCCATCTATCACAAAAGATGCAGTTATCCATATTAAAAACATACATTGTGCTCTATTTGTTGAGGTTTCAAAGCTTTCGGTGTAGAAATATTTATCTACTGTCATATGGCCTTTTCTTTAATTAATGATTCATGAGATTTGCAGCAGTAGCTGGTTTACGTCTGAAATAAACTGAATGAAATAGCTTAATTGAACAGGAAAGGTCATTTTTTTTATCTTCCCTGGAAATAGTTTATTTAATATATTTACAACAAATGAACATTTACTTTTGCAAATTTCTTTTCAGAACAATAAAGCATCAAACTCCTGCTTCTGCCAATGTCCTCCAAAAAGGGCCCAAACAAATTGAGCAACTCAGTTACGAAGCTGATGTCATGAATAACTGCAGGAAGCTGGAAATTGAGATGTCAGTGAAATGACTGTGGTTGAAAAGTTTTCAGACTCACATCCTAGAAAACGTCTCTATTTTCTATTTTTTTTTTCACAATGAAAATGGAGAGAAGAGGTGAATGGAGGTGCTCCGGGGTGACCGTCGGAGGTAGAAAGTAGAACAGATGGTGAGATTCGGGGTCCTGTCTCGACTGCATAATGTGCCCTTAGGCCTGAGGAAGCAATGTCTAAATTAATATGATTTGTCCACCTTTGATATATAAGAGGATTATACCTAGTGTTCAAACACAGGATTGTGAATAGCCTTGGATGAAAAGTGACACAGAGTGGGATAGTATTAGCAGCCCCTGAAGGACTTCTTCATTCATTGTTAACTTCTTGCCTAATCCTTATTAGGTTGTACAGGTCTGAGGGAGCCGGCTGCGACCACGGGGACATGTGCCCCTATTGTGTGGCAGAGGGTTAATCATGCTGTCATGGCGGGAGGAGGGGAAGGGGAATGGAAAGCGAATGAGGGATCAGGAAAGTTAATAAAGCCCCCCTGCTCTTCATGGGTGTTACCAAGTCTGGTTGAGCTCTGACCTGCAGAGCACATTCACCTAGCGCCCAGCATATGGAAAGAAGGCGTCACCCACACACTTTGGCTTTCAGGCACAAACAAAGAGCTACATATTCTAGGCTGGCTCTGATTTATTCATTGAAGCAAACTGATGATCAATCGTTGATATTAATTGGATTCTGCTCCTTCCTCCCTCAGACATCACCATCGTCTAACACCACGGAGCACTAGTCTCCACGCCGCATGGTCATAGAGACATGATCACGGTTCAGTGTGGCTCAAGTGCCTTTGGAGGATCGCTTGTTTATCAGAAACACCTGCAGGAGCAGCTCCCTTCTGTCCAAGTGCACCGACAGCATCCCGGGAGTGGTATTTACAGCCCAAAGGTCAACATCAACACAAATACAAACAGACCTGCGTACCATTGTTTCCGTCATGCTTTCTAATTCTTAATAATGACAGGAGGACGTTATTTCCATATCATATCCTGCATGTGTTTGCTCTGTTTTATGCAGCAATCAGGAATTCATCCTCATGCTCACCTTCGGCATTTCTCAACCGCATAACCAAACCCATCCGTTGTATTTGAAGATGATACAAAGTTTAGGTGGGAGTAGAACTATGATGCAAGAGCAAAATGCCTTTCAACATCCATGTCAAATACAAAACCTGCTCAGTGCAGCGGAGCAGCGATGCACGCTGGCTTTTTCCTTCACCGCAGAACTCACTCTCAAAATGTAATTAAATTATGAACTGACACACACGGTTTTGTTTGCTTATCCAATATTAGAGACAGAGAGCTTGAGAATGATGTGAAACGATGCCAATAAAGCTTGACTGGGCTTATATTTAGATGACACTGCTCATACTTTGCCAATCTTATATATATTTATATATGTGTGTGTGTGTGTGTGTGTGTGTGTGTGTGTGTGTGTGTGTGTGTGTGTGTGTGTGTGTGTGTGTGTCTGTGTGTGTTGAATTTTCTCAAGTTTAGGAACAGGAAACAAACAAAGGAGCCATGTGACTTTCACCTTTATGTTACGTCAAAACCAGCCTGCCCCCCCAAACAATCCATTATCCTGTTGCTGCCTTTTGTGCACCTGGTTGTGTAAAGCTTTTGCTGGGAGTGAAACAGCACTTGGCTGGCTTTTGTTTAGACAGACAAAATTGGAGACACTTAGGGTGAAATCTAGCACCCCTACATGCAAGTCCAACAACAATTCACCCTTTCTTCAACTGTTGTAATGAAATGTATTGTTGTCCCCATTAAATATACTGTGCCAGAGCTCTACATAAATGACATGATTGTAGTTGTTTGAGCAAATTATGATACTTGTGGGTAAACGTTCTGTAAATGGCCATTAGAGGCGAGGAGGCTGTCTGCGCGCTGTAACACAGAGAGCAGGTGGAAGAGGCGACAAGCTTCAGCCACATCAATCTGCTATAATAACCCTCGCATTTATCCACAGCTCCCATCTCCCACTCCTCTGTCTGCCTCAAGTGTTTATACAGGTCCAGCAGTTGGTCCACTTTGGTAAATCATTTGTCTTTAATCTGTGTTTGACAGCTTTATAAATGACTTTCAAATCCACCCATCTGTTTTTCAGTCGTAAATAATGAAAAGTCGTCGTGTTTACTTTCGGTTGCACTTCTTAAATCACCGCTGGTCACTTGTAGAATCTTGACAAACTAAATGGAAATATGAGGTAGAAAGATGTCGGTTTCAGCTGTAAGAGCTTTTTGTGTACAGAGTCGCCCATTTCTGTTGTCAGTCCTCTCAGATGTGGTTCAATTACACAAGTAAAGAGGTACTCAGAGCATCACACCGTCCTCAGGGTGACCCTCGGGCTAATCTCCTCTTCACTGTAGACATAATGAGAGTGGAGTGTGTGTGTGTGTGTGTGTGCGCGCGTGTGTGTGCGTGTGTGTAACCCTCTCAGGTGATGAACTAGCTGTGACTTCTGATACACCATAACTTTGATGTTCTCTGATGAGATAATGATCCGGTAGGTCTATCCATGTCTCCTTCCCTCTAATGTTTCAGAGAACATGTTCTTTTATGACATTATAAGAAGAACATTCATTTTTTGAATAATGTTCAGGTTACCTTTAATATTAACACAAAAAGGAACTCTGAACCTTAAAATGTTCTTTAAGTCATTAAAACTTAATGTTAGCCACAATACTAAAAGTGTCACGGCTAAAAATGTCACATAAAAATGTTTCGGCATAATGTTCTGATGATTTTAAAGAATTTGTTGAATTGAATTGTTCCATAAAATTGCTGTACGATATCGAAACCAGAAAAGGTTGTATTTGTGTTACTGTGTATCTTGAGATCATGAGTATTGTTATCATATCAATCCATTATAACTGGGTAAGGGGCTTCGTTAGTACGAACGAGCCCCCCTTTTTTCTCGTCAACTGTCTGCAAAGAGGCGAGGACTAAAGGCGCTACTGCAGCGTGATGAAAACATATGTGAATCTCCTTTTCCTTGTCCTGGTTTTGCTTTAGTTCAAGCTGAATTCAAACTCATCCTCCCTTGTGTACACAAAAGCAAATATCTGCAAACTCTGCCGGTGATTGAGATGCGTGTGTTATCCGGGGAGGAGCTCTGACAGCTACAGGATTGCGGACGGACAGGCTGTTACTCTGAAGGACAAGGAGGCACTTCTACTGAAAGATCCTGGCAGACACTTGTGTTTTATCATCCGGGCAATATGTATGGGCTCCATACTTAATCTCAGCCCCTAATCTCCACATATGTTAAGCCTGGGCATCATTAGGTCTGTCAGGGATGGTTCCTCTACACCTGCTCTTTTATACATTCCTCTCTCTTGGGCATTTAAAAGGAGAAATCAACATAAATTCAAATAATTTGATCAAATGTGATCATCAGCCAATAATCCACTCATCATCACCAAACTCACATCAGCTATTCCCCTTACAAGTGGAGGATTATAGAATTGTAGATTTAAAAAGGAGGTGTTATTAAATATGGTACTTCAAAGTGACGCGTGGCGGAGAACAAGAATGATCACCAAAGCAAAAGCCGATGTTATTGCATGCACGTACGCACGTACGCACATACACACGCACACACGCACACACGCGTGATTAATTAACCTTTTTATGTTAAAGAATCACATTCCAGTTTTGTATGTATCTTCAGCCACAAATGAAATGAAACAAAAAAAAAAAAAGACTAATTGCCGTGTCATTTGAAAAGGCATTTTCTTCTAAGTGATTAATCCTGCCATTTGTAAAGTGTAGTCCTGTGGTTCCTCCTGGTTAACATATTAGAGGACCTATTAAAGTTTAATGTTTAATTATAAAAAAGAAGACCTCAAATGAAATATTTATTACTCAGAATGTTTCAGGTGCTGATTTTCGTCCTTATTTGTGATGGGATGCTGTTTCTGCTGCTGCCTTTTTAAAACGACATTGATTTACAGAAAAAGACATTTGAATTACGCAGCAAAATAAACATTGAATAGAATTTTTGTGGTTATTTTTAGATGATCTTTTCCTCCATTGATCGCGCGGGGTATTAGTACAGTATGATTTATACTAAAGTGTGGCGGTTTGTTTAAAGTTTTTGGGACCATTAAAAAAAAGATTAGCATTTTTGATTGGTCAGCACTATCAAAACATTCAAATTTCAAGTGAAACTTTGTACACAAATTAAAATCTGACTATTTAGAACCATGGGTAACCATGAGGTATGTGTAGCCCATTTTTAGGATGTTTTTCCAATATCGGGTCTATTGATGTCAGCCAGTACTCTCCTTCCCAGTGAAAACTGGAGGTTTACTTCAAACCCACAATGGGTTATTAATGTTTAAATACCCTCTCAGCTCAGTCAACATCAAAATGATTGTCCGGGTTTGTTCTTCATTCCCTGCTAGCTGAAGGCCTTGTTTTCACATGCTTTGATAGAGATCGTACGAGGAGAGTCTTTTCTATTTTAAATCCTTTCTTCGGTGTTGTAGGCAGTAATCCAAAACAGTGCTTTGTCTCTAGATGGCAATGATTCTCTCTAACTGGCATGATCAGGAAAACTGCTGTGTGGTGCAGAAGCTCTTTAGTCTTACTGCATCCAAACTCAGCTGCAAAAAACAAACTTTACCTCTCATCCCAGAGCATTTTAAATCGCTAATGTTTGATAATGATTATGCATCACAATGTTGAGGGAAAACGGACGGGAGGAATGAAAGGAGACTGAAATCGAACAGCGTGTTCTTCCCCTCATGGTAGAGAGGAGGATCTATTATGGAGAAATCATGATTTATGTCAGTGGTTGGAGAGATGTCAGACTGAGCAAAGGATGGAGGTACAAGCCAATAATGATGAATGCCCCCTTTCACATTCCCACCCAACCCCCCCGGTACACTCCTCGATGACCACAGGAGAAGCTCCTCAGCACTTCTGTCTATCTGTCTTCACTTCCCCTTCAGTGAGATTCTCATCACTGTTTTTCGCCATAGCAACCAAATCTCACTCATTTTCTTCACGTCGGTCAGATATACTTCCATCCTCTTCTCTGTTCTCGTGTCTTCCGTGTGATCTGTCAACATGGAGACCGGGGCTGCTGCCCATGATGGATTCCAATGATCCGGCGCTTTAGGGAGCAGGGAGCGAGGCAGTCACCTTTAAGCTGCGGCTGAGCAATCAGTCTCTGTCAGACGTGCCCCATACTTGCAACATGGAACAAACAGTGAACAAGAGGAGGAGGAGGAGACAACAAAGATAGCAGTGTCCAGGAAACTCTTTCAGCTGGTGCAACCCCGTTAAATGATACAACTCTTGTTTATATGAGACAGACAATACAATGCAGTCGTAATGTAGAGTGATATTCACTGCTGGGGTTGGCATTTCATTTCAGTCACACTATACAGAGAGGACTAGACTAACGGTTGCACTCTAAACCAGACAGCAGCGAGTGTGTTCTTCAAGTGAGGGGAACTTTAATGAACCTCACACACACCCTCACACCCCCCGTGCAGACCAGAGTGTGAGGCTGCTCCTTTAAGTGAGAGCGCGGTTTATGAAGGAGTAGACTAACGCATTCACAAGGTGGGGCTTGAGAACGCACGCTTACCACATAGCTGTATCTGTACATCACGTTGAGAAAAAACTGTGTTATTTTACATGCATCAAATGTTTGTGACGCAGCTCACTTCCTGCATCCACTAGGTGGTGCAAGAGAGCACATACTTACTATATTTAGTGTTGTAGTACATCCGTCTAACGCTGAAGTAAGTCAATCGATGTTTACTAAATCAGGCTTACTTCCTGTGACCTCTTGGTGGCACTATGAGGAAGAAACTGTATTGACCTGTAAATGTCTTCAGGGCTCTAATCAAACGTGGGGGGTTTGGAAATAATTTGTAAAGTAAATCAAACGCGGTCATGTCTGGATATTCAATTTTGACAGTAAAATAAAATATTATTTGTCAGTGGAGCCGAAAATGATGATGTCATCTTCGACTAATTAGTATTGGGTTTTGCATCAATAAAATCTGTGACTGTTTCATCCATTTAAGAAGTATTGAACCGGTGAACTGAGCATGTCCTGATCATTTATTAATTACTCATTAGGTATTTAATCTATAGTGAAAAGACTACATGTTTGTTTTTTTCCTCATTTTATATTCTTCAGTCGTTCAAAGCGGGTCAGGTAAGTCAATAACTGTACAGCTGACTGGAAGTGTGAGAGAGAGTTTCTATCCGTGTCAACTGGGAACAACCGAGTGGATGCATGACGCCCCTGCAGGAACTGATGGATAGAAGTCAGATGTGATTAGCTTTGTCTGCCATGGTAAACAAACCTTTGACTGAGTGATTGAACAAGGAGCATAAAGGGCAAGAACAGTGGTGGAAAAGGGACAAAGTACTGTCATACTGCTAAAAATGCTACTTGATGCAAACTGTGTCCAGATTACAATTTGCAACGGATTTGCAGCCAGTGCTCATTTACGATTATGTTCTTCAGACAACTACTGTCTTCATTTATGGACAGTGTTTACATCCTCCAAATAAATCCAAATTACCGAAATGAAAGATTAGATTTCACGTATTATTTTGTTTTGCATGGATATTTCACAGTATGGAACTTACAGATGGTGTATATGTATTCTGAATCAAACACAGTTTACAAACTGTATTAAATGAATTAAATGGCTCCACAAAAGTAATTCCTCCCAAATTTTCTTGCTGTATACATAATATTTTACTTGTTCATTTTCCTAAGTGTGTGTGTTGCTACATTCTGTTAATATATGATGCCATAATATAATTCTGCAGTACCAAAACTGGACAAATGTTATTGATTCAAATGAATGGTTATATGTACCGCTGATATTATATATAGTCGACAGGGGTAGGAGAGAAGCAGCTTTCGGTGTTGAGCAGAAACATGATCTAAATACTAATCAAACATCATTTACTGCACGCTTTTATTGAGGCTCCTTCGAGACTGTCCCATTCTGTTCCTTCGCCATGGTAACCAGAGATTCATTTCAGAGGTGTCATGCTGCATTATCATCTCACCGGCTCATCCACTCCCCTCCGCCCTCTGGCTCACTCGCTTTTGTCCGCCCCTCTGTTCAGACCCCTCAATCGCAAACCTACCCAGCACGCTCAGAGGAAAACATCTCCTATCTTCCACCGGCTCAGATTATATAGCTGTGTGAGCCTTGTTGCCTCACTCACAGATGAACATCCGAGCAGAGATGCACTTTTAGGCTGTTTTCACGCACAAAAACACCTTACGCTCGATTTCCTTTAGTTTTATACCTTTCAGTTGATATCTTACTCTGCTTTCTGGAGTCAAGAAGATTTAAGGCAAAAAAATGTCTGAAGACACCATCTATGAGTGATTGAGAGGTAAAATAGTGGTGTGTGTGTATCGGACAGCTAACTGGCACGATGTAAGAGAGGAAATATTTGTAACATGACTCTGAATGGTCAGATCTTTTTGATTCAAAAAGTGAAGCTGCAATCCCCTCATGAAGTCGTCTACAGGCTGCGAGAGCGCCACCTAGTGGTAACAGGAAGTAGTCCTGTTTCAAATCGTGGGGTCCACTTGTAAATCTCAAGGAGGAGGTTGCGCTGAACTCTTGAATTCCAGCCAAATACGTTCGACTTAAGAAGTGAAAATAACACATTACTGCAAAAATGTGTTCGGTGAAAGAATGAAATACATAAGAAATAAACTTGCTGGTGACTAAAAATGCAATAAAAACAGTAACTATGAGTCGGCAGCTGTGAATAGAAGCAACGCTTCAGTAAAGGGGCACACTTCATTTCTTTCAGTAATGGTGGTGCACACACACAAGCCTATAAAATAGAGCGTCGTGGCCTGTGGACACCGGCTCCATGTTAACAAAGGTCAGGATTGTGAGGGTCGTAACCTTGGCGCCAACCTCAGCAGTGACATAACCAAACATTAATTTCACCACTTTCTTGGTTCTGCTATCTTAATGTCATATTAGTGATGTTAATAGAAGCGTATTTGGGGGGTGTGTGTGTGTGTGTGTGTGGGGGGGGGGGGTTGTCAATCTCAGCTATAAAGGTATAGGAGGAAGGTAGGACCCCTGAGGCCCTTGTTAAACCTGTTTCTAGAAACTAATAGATAAAATTCAAAGCATGTAACTGTACGAATACTTCACCTTCTTAACACACGTACAATGAATTTAAGCAACTTTGAATACACAAGTACTGCTAAATATTCCCCACTGCTACAACTAAGTATACACTCTGAAACTCATTTGAATGGGTCATTAGCCTACTTTACACTATCTCTCATAATACGTATTCCCCAGCCCCGCGGTAAATGCACTGGGGTGGGGGGGTGGGGGGTCTAATGGTCTGCTGTGTTAGTGGGTTAATTGCCAAGTCTCTTCTGGATTGTGAGCAGAGTGTTGCAGTTTAATTGTGAACCAAACCGTCCTGTAACCCTGACTCCAAGCAGCCTGCAGCTGTGGAGCACAGAGGGAGAAGTCAAGTGGTTCATGACCTGGAGGAGAAAAGTGACTTGGTAGTAGACTGCCACCTGCTGGCACTTGAAGGCAACGCAAATCTTGTAGACAAAGGAGCATTCGTTTGTTTATTAAGATTACGACTGGTTTTTAATTTTCCGTAATCACCTGTGACCCCGTTATGTTATTGATAAGCTGATCGCCACAAAAACCCCGCATTATGATGTGTTTCCTGGCTCTGAATCTAGAAAGTTCTTCCTCAGTGTTATTTATGCAAATGTAATATCTTAACGATCATCCACAGGTCAGTGATTGAGAGTAGATTGAAAAGATATCAGTATTTTATTTACTGCATAGATGCAACCTGGGAAAAGTAACCCACTATTTTTTGTTACACAGCAGGAAGGCTTGAAGCAGTTACAGGCTGCATGGGAAAAATTATGCGTTCTAAGAAAGCAATTGTGATAGCTTAGTTTTTGGTTTTTATTTTTCATATATTTATGGTTTATATCAGGCGTTCATGCAGGTCATGCAGATTAGCCAGTCACCTCCACCACTTCTAATCAGCGCGCATCATTTTCACCAACCACAGCGGATGCAACCATGTTGTCGTGACATGGTTTTTAGTTTTCATTTGACCATCTCGTAACCTTCGTTGCCCAGGTAGCCGGAACATACTTCCGACCCTAAGGTTAAGAGGGGAGCTGAGGTCATCCAATGATTGTAAATTACAGGTGTGGACCTCAGCGGGAGCCTGTGCAGAGGTTGTGTGGAAAAAAAATAATAATCATGACCGTCCACAAAGGACTGACCTCAATAGCAGTAACTCTTAAATGGAAAAGATGATAGGAAATGGAATTTTGTTATCATGATGGCTGGTAAAAGTTTCCTGTGTTTTTAACCTTTACTCTGCTGTCAAAACAGGCAACTCAGAGTCGGCCTGCAGCAGCATTTTCTTACGTCCCCACGCCCGCACCTCTCGGTTTATCATTTTTCCTTTTGGATTGATGACGTTATAAAAAGTTCAAATAATGTTTTCCTATCATTGAAATCGTGACACCTGGGATCATACGGAGGGTTTCATGTTTGCTGAGGACTGAGAGACAGAATATTCTCTTTCACAATCCGTCACATCAAAGGTCATTTTTCATTGAAAGTAAATAATGAGGGAGCAGAGTTGTTCTGAGGATCTCTTCCTGTATGTCTGCTCCTCCATTCCTCACGTCCCGTTATCACTCAGTGGTTCTTGCACCTTTACTATGGTTATATTAGATTATGACCATCGGGATAAAGAATCCTAGAAGTGTCTTTCTGTTGATTTCGTTGAGGAACAATTTGATGACGTGGGGATGTCTTAGCCGAGGGACGCGCTGCCTAAAATACACTGCGATCGACTTGACCTAAGGAACAGAGGTCCATCCAAGATGATCTCAAGTCAATGACAACAGAACCACGTTAATCTAAATGTTGAATGGGTGAGGAATATAGGAGCAACTAGTGTGTACAATGAAGGGTGGTTTTTAGATATTTTCATTTATTCGTTGTGACAAAAAAAAGAACATTCCTCAAAATATATATTGATTAAAACAATAAATAAGCAAATACTTTTATTTTAAACATGTTTTTATTAATAATCAGGATTATTTGGAGGTGATTCGGTTTCCTGGGTTGATTGTTTCAGCGTCGACGCTGAAAGAAATACACAAAAATGATATGGAACCGATTAACAAATCCAACACAAACAGACGCACTTCAACAATGTGACCCTCTGAAATGAACCTCATAAGGATCTATTTTGTTGCACAAGTTTAGGAATTCTTGGATTTGCAACTCGGGAATCAGCCCACATCAGTTCAACAAGGAAACATTGAGTTCTGTGATCAGGTTTCCCAAGTTGTTATCTCAGGTCTGCTGAGGTGCACATTTTGGAATATACACAAATTGATTTTGAACATTACAATGTGACGTATGAATGACGTCAATAAACAGAGAAATCCTCTAAAGCTGTGTTCAGATGGAGCTGCACACCAGCTAATAGGAGAAATATCCTTCACCATTTGCAGATAGAAACTCTCTGTCAGAACACATCGGACAAGACAGTTAATTCCAGATTCCCTTTCGGGTTATAGTAAGTCATGAGGCACTCATGTTGGACAGGCATTTTATTTACAAAGAGCAGACCCATACACACAAACAAAATACAGTCATGGTGGCTAATTGTCAAAGGAAATCGGTGGATGATGGGAAATTGTGTCTAACAGGTCTCATCAAAGTACTTTCCCATTACCTCTGGCGCAGGGCATCAAAAACAACTAAAAAACATGTAATCACCAACGGCCATCAGCAATTTACTTTATAAAAATATCACCATGGTGATCCACAGATTCCCAGATTGGACCGTGGAAAGACATATATACAATTATCTGCACAAAGGGAAATGGAACAGAATGATTATGGAACAAAAAAGGGGGTAACAGATGAGCAGTGCAGAAGAGGGTCCCAAAAGGCAAAGCTTGAGCAATTCTTGCTTTAAGGTCTCTAAACAGACACCTCTTAATCTTTTTCATTTGTCCTGTAAAGACCAGACACAGAAATCAGTTACGAGAGAATCACAACGATAAGAGGGTTCATATCTGAAATAAATATTTCAAATGTAGATTATAGTAACTTCTGGTACAAAAAAAAAAAGAAGAAATAAATGTGCAGTGCAAGCAAATATATTTTTAATCTTCGACTGAAAGCGATTTGGACGGACAAATCATAATGAACTGCAGATGTGAAAGTTCACATTGCAGCTACAATCATTTCAAATAAATAACAGCAAAAACAAAAAATAGTGACATCACAATTAATATTAGTGGATATGTTGATTCATTACTGTTAATTGTCACCGCCAATAAAAGAACAACACAAAAATTGTTGATGACTCACTACCAAAAAAAAAAAAACCTTGATCAGGACCAGTATCATACGTACAGTAGCAGCGTCATCAGTTTGGTTAGTAGTAAATGGAGCACAATGTGTATTTTAACCGCAGAAGTATAAATACCTAAGGTGTAGTAATATGTCAATAAAGTATTTCTTCTGGCACATGCCAGATTAAAAACAGAAGAACTTCACGTAAGAACTTGTTCTTGATCATATAATCTGTGTTTTTACTAGGAAGCCTCAATTATTTCATGAATATTGTTTGATTTTGATAAGTTGCTGGTGCGGATCCAACATTAGCATGCTGCTACTTTTTGTTCATAAAATACAATTTTGAAAATGAACAGTTTATATTTGATGGATATATTTTGACTGATTGTTCCAGCATGTATAATTGTTATGGTACCATTTCAGTGCAAAATAGTCAACTTTACTGATATCTGCAGATGTCAGTGTTTTTAAAGAACTATTGAACTGTTCTGGTAGAGTGATTTAATTCTGAATTGTGTTTTGCAGCCCTCTGTCAAAAACTGATGCCCGCTTTTGAACTTAGAACCAACAAATGTGACTTTTTTCTCAGAAGTTCCCACCGATATTGTTTTCAAACCCTCCCAGTGGTTCAGTATAGGAACATGAAACACAAAAATACAGTTTTAAGACATCAAATGTCAGACGTTAGGCAGGTTTAGGGAGGTAGTCAAACGTGTGTGTCTGAAGCCTCATCGGGTGGTCAGCATCAGAGCAGAGCTCACCTCAGAGTTGTTCTGTAGCGCAGCCAAAAATGAACGTACTGACAGGGGCTAGTATCTAGAGTGACTCTGCCAGTGCTGAAGAGGAAAAGATGAGATGGTGCTCTGGTCATAATTCAGATCAATGAAAAGAACAATGAGAAGGCTAACAGAGGCCTACATGTAGCTTTGTAGTGGTTAGCTGTAAATTAACTCAGGAAGATGAAAGACATCCCAAAATGCGAAGTAGTTTATAGGCAGTTAAGATACAATTTACCCACCTGTATCATCAACACAGACAGAGTGCAGTTTGATGCTAAAATCACACCTTTGGTAGACATACACATACGATCCATTTCCAGTAAAAGAATAATACATAGACATCCCAAACCACACAAAAGTCAATAATCATTCAGGGTATGATTATAAACTGCATTGAGTGCAGAGCAGTGAAGACATGTATGCACCTGGTGTGATTGCAGCAGGCAACATGATACAGTTATTATGCTGTGAACAAGATGACATGGAACACTCTCATCTAGTCTGAAGTATGGATATGGAAGGATGTCCCACAAGCAAAATGACACCCCCCCCCCCCCAACCGTGAAGTCAAGGAAATGGTCTTGTTTTTTTTAAGCTCAGACTGTTAGTCCTTTGCTTACTGCAGAGTGGCGTGGTGATGAAAGATGAGGTGGTGAATGATGCCCTCTGCTGGTGATTCATGAGATGATGACAGCCAGATGGTGAAGGATCAGGACAGCACACTGGTGTTCTGGGAATCCACATCTTGCATGCTCATGACGTCTGTACTTACACCGCTATCGTATATGGGGTTGTCGAAGGCCGACTCTTCCGTCATGTTGTCGTACGGAGGCAAAGACGCTGGCATTCCGATAGACTTCCCTTGGAGTCTGAGTAGAGAGACAGGATGTCATGTAAAGGCTTGACTGCCTGCAACAGTCACGCAGAAAGTTGTAACTCGCTACTTACTTTGCAAAGTACACATAAATCCCAAGGACAATCACCAAGATGATTGCAGTAGGAATAATAACTGCAAGGGCGATGTTGGTTCCCTCCATGCTGTAATCCATATTAACAACTACAAAGCCAGAAGACAAAACAGCACTTACATAAAATATGCAAAACAATATACCCAGATACTGCAGTATCTTTCATCGTAACTCACCATCCAACCTGCGCTCATTCACATGTTGACTTGAGGATGCTACCAAGAGACAATTACAGTTTAGCCCCAGTCGTTCAACAACACACTGCATACAGTGCAAATAAGACTACACAAACATCGACATAGAGTGAAGTACCTCTACAGGCAGGGGGAGTGCTATTCCACTGTGACGGGTGTCCTGGGATGCAGTAGATGGTGGCTCCACCCTGCAGCTCATAGCCTGAGCGGCAGGAGAACATCAGGGTCTCTCCAGCTTGATAAAAGGCCTTTTCAGAGCTCTGCACACTGGTGGAAGCAGCGCCGGGATTCCTGCAGGGCTCGTACTTTTCAGCTGAGAGGCAGGGCAATATGTTGCATCATGTACTTTTCAGTAATAGAGCCACTCGCACATATAATCACACCTTAACAGTCATATTTTTTCTTCTTTTGACACATTGTGTGTCTATTCTTGCGCTATGATAAACATAAGTGCCTCAGTATGTGTGTGAATGAATTAATATGCGTGAAAGTATACTCACAGTATGTATGAATGTGTATTTAGCACATTTTCTCGTGTTCGGTATTACTGTTTCCGGTGAATATTTTATTTACTGTAACAGATTGCTGCAGAATAGAGCTTTTGGAACCATTAACAGGTTTTCTGAGGTAGTAAACACCTTTGTGATTCCTGGCAGTGAAATTTAGGGGGGGGGTTGTTAAAATTTACAGGGGCGGGGGACTATGTGGAAGTCCCGTAACACTAGTTTAATGTCTTAAACGTGTTACATGACTATGACAATTGAAAAAAAAGAGGCTATTTCTTTTAAAGAGGAAACTCAACATAAAGTTAGTGATTAAAAAAAATTCATTCAGGCTAACAAAACTGGAAAATCCTTTATAAGATTTAAGTTTAAGTTTAATGCTCTCAATCACAAAAGTGGCGATCAACTTTGTAAGTATTAACGTAAAACACATGTAGATTTTCCTGTAAATGCACAAATGTATTAATAAGTCTGACTTACGAACACACTTGGGCAGCCTCTCGCTCCACTTGGGTGTGGCTGAATCTCGGTTGTAGCAGGTGAGGAGGCTGCTGCCCGACAGGATGTAACCTTTATTACAGATAAACTGGACGGACGAACCGACGGTGAAGCGGCTCCCTGTGATCACCTTCCGGCTGTGCTCCACACTCCCGGGGTCCTGACAGGTCATCACTAGGACGTTACAAAAAAGAAAAGAAAAGAAAAAAACCAATATGGGAGAATTCATAAATACAGCTCAGACCTGAGTAAATGGAACACAGGACGATGGAGGGCTTTCACGACTGGACAACAGAGGACAAGAACTACTTTTACACAGAGGTGTTTGTTTTGATGTTTTTTTAAGTGACCACAGATGCATGTAATTCCTTTCTTCATGCCACTGTGATGGGATCTAGACTCATTTGCTTGTGATATCAATTCGCCTCATGATATCGAAACACTTTTGTCTTGATAATGTGAATGAGATAACATAAGAAAACAGAAGCTAAATACAAAAGTTACTTGTGAAATGAAGATGAAATGTTCTTGCTTTCTCAAGGGTGCAATGAAATCTGTCTGTTATATGAAAAAAAAAAATTTATCACAAGATAATGACAGTAAAAAGTACTAACAAATGTAGCCGTTCTTGGCTTCTGTAATCAGAAGGGTCATTATTCCTCTTGGTAAAAATATATCTCATTGTTTTTACACCATCTAAATTTTTCTCTCTCCAGGTGACGGAAATGTTTCTCACCTTCCTGACATCTCGGCACGTCACCGCTCCAAGTGAGATCCCACTGGCACATGAGGATCTCAGAGCCCACCAGCTCGAACCCGGGGTAGCACTGGTAGGTGATGACTGTGCCGTGGATCAGGTCAGGGTGGGATGTGCTCTTCCAGCCGTTGGTGATTTCTGGAAGCTCGGAACAAGTGTCGTTCCTTGGTACTTCTGTTGGACGTGATGCAGTTGAAGGGGGGGTGGAGAGAGAGAGAGAGAGAGAGAGTGGGGGGGTAGGAGACGAGGAAATTAGAAAAGACAGATACCAGCTGTACTGTGTGATTCACATTAGATGTTCATTGTTTCCAAGTGGAGACGTGATGGGGTTCGTGCAACAGCTTCCTGTGCAGGGAACGTGGCTGCTCTTTGTCTCCTAAATAGCAGTGATTTGGGAGGGAAAATGTAAATAGAGGCTTGTGATGTTTGCTGGGAGGAAGTCAGCATGTGGCTGGCACCAGTCAATCTCCCTTCTTGCAGCACACATGGCCAAGAAAACAAAGCACTGGGCCAAGCCAGCTGATGCTGAATTGTAGCCTATTATTGTGTTTATCAAATCCTGCACACCTGGGATGAGAAGCAAGAAGATAGGGAGACAGAGGCACAGCAAGAAAAACAGAAGAAACAAAAGGAACAAATAGACTGTTCGTCATGTTACATTGGTATGAGCAGCATTTTGTATTCTGGACTCAGTCTGACGCTGCAGCTCGGTTTGATTCTAAAACCAGAGTCTTACCGAAGAAGTGGACCACAAAGCCGTTGTTGTAGCCGTAGATGTTGGTGGCAGGGTCCGACTGAAACTGAATGGTGACATCCGCCATGGATGTGTAGAGCTTGAAGTGAGGCCGTTTGCCGCTGTATTGGCCGAGGATGTTAGCTGACAGGTCATCGCCGTCATAGAAGGTCAAGAGGTCATTTTTACCCACGTGGAGGCTACGGGATGAAAATGAAATGTAACGGTTACACTCGTATCTATGCAAGTTAGCAAGTTACACAGATTAACATGTAGCTGTGTGTTTTGAGCCTTGGAGTGACTGGTATGATTTGATGAAAGCAAGAGCAGACGACATAAGGGATTCTCAACAGTAAGAGGAACATTTCTGTCCATACTTGATGGATCTAATGTGAAGTAAATACTAAATAATTCAGGATGAATATCTCTGCGCTCCAACATCGATCTCATGAATATGTACTAAAGATTATCTGCAGATATATGAACATAATATACAGAGGACGAGTCAGTTTACTTGGAGACACACACGTACAAAATCCTAAAAAACATCATTCGGGATTCCAGAAAAAAATAACGACTGGAACTGTAAAGGAAATATACAGAAAATAATGAATATGTTACCTAGAATATTGTAATGTTAATATAAAATTGACTAGACGCCAGGCCAGTTTGACAGAATGCATTAACCTTTTCCATTTGGAGATTCATATATCCTCGACCTATTTATAAAGCGTCATTAAAGCTTGACATTTATGCGCACACAGGGGATGCAGAATGGTGAGGCCACACAAGTTGCCTGCTGATGTAATAAGCGGGGGAAGTTAGATATATGTGATCGAAGGTGTGGGTGTTAAGATTGTTGTGTCTGTGCGATTATTTATTTATTATTTTGTCGATGTTGGATAAATCAATAACGACATCCGTGTTTTGGTTGCGATGAATAACCTGTCGCCTGCTTCTTCGCCGCCATTTAAAAGGCTGATCAAGCTCACAAACTGTTACAAGGAAAGCAGTTTCCCCTTTATGGGTAACAATCTGCCATGCCCGTGAAATGAAAACAGAAAACAAAAAAACAAAAACCTTAGAGACGTAAAGCGCGTCAGACACACTGGACAAGAATAAGACGTCATGGTCGGGTTCTGTTGTCAAGTAATGACAACAATTCAGGTCCGTCAGTCCTCTCCCTCTTGTTTGTCTCCGTCCTCACCCTCCAACCCCTCTTCTCTCTCGGTGGTTACTGGTTGCCACTGGGCAAGGAGGTCCTGGACCTCACTCATCCTTGTGTAGAGTTTGTTCCCCTCGTGTTACGTGGGTTTACCAGCACCAGAACTCACTGACTCTACCTTTTCATCGCCTGGACCTTTCCGGAACATTTGCTATTCTAAATGAAGCTACCAAAGTATAGGTGTAGTCTTCATCAGTGAGTAGGAAGTCAGAGCAAAACAAAATGCAGTACCATTGTTGGGAACCCGTAAGTACTAAAGAGTACTGACAACTGAGAGTAAATCTGGGTGGGATATTAAAGTATACGTTACAGAAAAGAGTGAGATCATGTGACGTCACACCTGCAACATAGTCAGGGCAACACAGAGCAAGACAAGTGTGGTTACACCTCTCAGACATACAGACAACGACACACACAGCAGTAATTGTGATGAGATAAACACAGTTTAACCTGAGGACACACCCGGTCGTACCCAAAATATAAGAGCTCATGAGTATTGTGTATTTGATACAGCAGTCTGAATGTTAGCAGTCTGGAAATTGAGAAATTCTAACAACTTTTAGGTTGTTTTTTTGTTTGTTTTTGTTTTGTAAATTCTCTTAATAACTATCAGGTCCATCAGGTTTGACCATTAGCCCTGCCATTTGAATATGCTCAGACAAAGTGAATTATAACGTGTAATTTCACCTCCTCCCAGAATAAAGCAAAGCAATGGCGGAGCTGCAGTATGTGTGACTGTTTTAACCTGAGTCATTTTACACCTCCTCCTCTTCCTCACATCATCCCCCGCATATCACAGTTACTCATCTCCTTCCACACTTATTAGAAGCAAACCACGGTTCAAATTAACACCCACGTTAAGAACAAATGTACGGATGCACTCGTTCTCATCTATTTGTGACATCTAAGACATCCTACACTATTATTAGACCGAAATGTAAACGGCGGCTGACCTTTCAGCTAAGCGTAAGTGAATGTGAATCGATAATTTCAGTAATTAGATTACATTCATGGACTGGAAGCTTAAAGCATATCCAGGTGACAACAACATAACAATGCCAGAATGATTCTGCTTGTGCTGCTGCTGCTGCTGCTGCTGCTGCTGCTGAAATCTGGATGGTTCCAGCCTCTCCTGAACAACAGAAATAATAGATGCCAGCTGCATGAATGAGAGTGATATGCAGGGCTGAGCTCAGAAGCTATAGGGACAATTTACACTTCCCATATTCTTTAACAACCAGCGGCTGTGAATAGAGGTGCCCAGAATGCCAGATGCCAATCCTTTTCTGTTTTTTCATACTGTCATGACAACACTTCATGCTCATATAAAACTCCAATGGAACATCCAAAGTTAAGATATTTGTAGTTTGAAAACTCCCACAGATATGGATTTTTATTAGTAACAAAGTAGCATTGAGACTGGAGCAACCCCCCCCCCCCCCCCCCCTCACAGAGTCCTCCAGAGGCTGACTTTATTCAGTCAGGTCACTGTTAAACAGGGGTGTTCATCAATGGAGTCCACAGAGGGAAACTGCAGCCAAATTGTTTGCATCTGTCTCTATCTACTCATCTCTCACTTCAATTCTATTCCAGCTCCTCACCGCCCATGTCAACAGCACTGTTCACCTTATTATTGCAATGTTTCACCTTATCTCCTCCCAAAGGTCTCACTACATTCACATCACCCAGGAAGGAGTTGTGGATCTTCCACTCGGCCATCTTACTGTGTGATTAACTGCGGCTTTTTCTTTCTTTCTTTTTTTTATCAAACTTGCCTGTTTCTTCTCTATTTTATTCCCTTTGTATTTTCACATATCTTAAATTTCACTCTTGGGAGTGTTATTTTGTGTCATGAATTTTCACAAAAATGACAAACCCTCAGTGAGACTGCTGCTGATATTCATCTGCCTCTGATAAATAGGTGAATCTGCTCTCATACCCTCACGCATGCAGGTATTTTTCTTAACCCGGCCGAGCCTTTCACTTTTCCATTGTGAGCAGAAGGGTTTCTACTCTGTCTTTTTTTTTTTTTTTTTTTGGATGATTTTTCCATGTTCGATGGATAAACACAGCAAACCAACATTTGCAGACAGCAGTATAGAGGGCAGCGTCAAAATTTCAGTGGGTGCTATTTTCTTTATCTTCTACTTTGTTTTTGTTTTTTTGCTAGAGTCTATTTTCCAAACTCAATGCCAAATAAAAACTGCTAGAACACAAATGAGTTGATGTTGTTGTTGTTGGCAGGGATGATAAAAAGTCCCACAAGTTTCTAGGCTGGGTTTTGATAAGCCAGAGCCAATAAATACTGGTGTCCACTGCAGATCAAACCTGTTCCAGCTACAGATAAAAGCCAGATGTTAGCAGGTGTGAGTAGATTTTATGGCCAAGGGGGAAGGAGGCTAAACCATCCTATCCTACCAAAATATATTTTGGCTGTGCCGCAATCCACACTAATATCTCCTCATTGTCTTCAAACACACTTTGACATACAACCCACCGTTTATAATCAGCTTTAAAAGAAAAGGGCAGGGGCAAGAAGTTCAATCTGATGCTTGATGAGATGCCAACAAAGCAACTGCTCCTAGAAATATCTGATTCCTAGTCGGGCAGACATTAGTAAATCATACACTTCCTCTTACTTGACCCATGGTAACCTTTCTTTCTGTCTGGCTTCGTAAATAGTCTCCCTAGTCACTCTAACTCAGAAAAAAAAAGAATTGCTGCAGTCAACCTTGGTTTTGAATTTTCCCAATGGCTCCATCTATTCGCTCCTCTCTCTGCTTGAATTACATTCAAAACCTGGGTGACAACACAGAGGAATGCAAAGAGGGAAGTGCCTTTGGTCCAGACTTGCACAGCAGCACTCAATGGTGAGACTCCACAGGCCACTCAACTGCCCTCTCTGCTGCAACCTGGCAATCACTCCACCCAAATGTCACTCCGCCCTTTAATGGTTTTCTCTCCGGTCAAGAAAATTTGCCATTTTTTTGTTGCTTCTACAGAAATACTTCACATCCTATCATCTGTGTCACTTTCTTTAAAATCTAGAGTCACATTTGTTGTCGGATTAAACATTTAAATTAGTGTTTAAAACGATGTCGGCGTTCCAATTAATAACACAAATTGGAAAATAAAACTCTAAAAAAGAAATTGCTGTGTCAAACGGATTCGTCTCAACAACCCTCCACCACGTTTGGTGAACTTTGGCTGGGTAATTTTTCATCGTACTGCTGAAGACAGCAAGACACCAGCGAAAACACGACCTTCTCAGCTGTGACTGTGATAACTGAAGATGATACGATCTGGGCTTCCGTTGGGTATCTGTACATTTCCACCAGTCTGAAAAGGACTGACGCTTCTGTGCAGATGAGGAAACAAAGCTGTGTTTTGAACAAGTCACTTCACATAACTTGACCTTTCAAGTTTAAAAAAAAAAAAACAGCGACTTGAATAATACTTTCTGTGTGAAATGCACAAGAGTTAAAGTTCTATATCCTCACATGTATTCATTTGACAACTGGTGAAGTCCAAAGGAAAAAACAAAAAAAACAGCCAGGCCCTTTGAAGGTTCCAGATGGCATGTGATGCCAAGAGTCTCCACAAGAGGACTCTATAAACACACTTCAGTCAAAACAACACTATCTCTCTCCATGTTGTACTGCTTCTAAAACACACATGTAAGACACTACCTCGCTGTATAAGACAGGTGGGGATATCAGCTGTAACCTCTTATCTGCTGCTCTTGCTTGAGCCTGTGCTCTGTGCTAATTAGCCAAGAGCCAGCCCTCCTGTTTGGCCTAAATTAATTAATCAGTCCTCATTATGCACACTGCTCCTCTGTAATTGCCAGCACCAGCACCAGTGATGAATGATAACACAGAAAACATTCTCATTAACGTGGAAAAGTGTGTACCCACCCTTATAATGAGACAGCACTCATCCACAAGAGCCTTTGTCACGTCAACATGCATGACAAACAAACACGCTTTCAGACAATGTTTACAGAGCCTTCAGGAATGTTGAGCGAGGCGTACGCCGGTGGGGGCGGGGGCGGGGGGGGTTAGTTCTGCAGGGATCAGATGAGCTGCACGTTCCTTCTGCCATGAAGTCCATGCATGAGCAACCTTGAGAGAGCTGGCCAGACCACCATTAATTTACAGCGAGCTGCCTCTTGTGGCTTACGTTGAAGCGCCGTTAGGCTGGTGCAGTTTCTAAAAGAGAACTCTGAATGAAAATCAGTTTACCTCCAATCAAACTTGTTTACTTCTACTCGAAGAAAAAAAAATTCCCCTCTGATCTTCTTTCCCTAGGTGCACTAGTTGACTTTGAACATCAGACATTAATCACGGAGTCTAAATCTCCAACTAAAGAAGGGGGAAGCAAGCAGGGTCACACAAACCCCTGTGTGCTATCTGTGTGTTATTGGTATCTTTTGATGGTATTACTCTCTTTTGATCTGCACTTCATATTTGATTTATCAGAATCATCAGGAGGCATAGAAACTGAACCCACACAAAAACCTGACCTGTTGACTCGATGCCACACTACAGCCCACTGAGCTGTAAGGGAAAAAAAAATGTTTCTATCCTCTTTTTAGAAATGTCTTTTGATGCAACAACACAACATTCAAGAACAAAACTGAAGAAATTCGGACCATTTTTTTAAAGATGTTCATTAGCTCTACCTACATTACCCCTAGCTGGATTGTTGGCGTGGGTATCTGAAAAACGAGAACTAGCCTCCGCCACGTGTGCCCTGCCCTTTGTCCACCCCAAAATGTTCAGGTCATCCTTGCATCCCAGGGGACGTTTGTGTGAAATTCCAAGAATAGGACACCACAAAAAAGGGATGGATTGATGGATTTGGATGCAACTTGATGGAAAAATTTGATAACACATTGAGTAACAAGTGATTTTGAACTTTTGAGTTGATCTGGATCAGATTCTAGATCCTGATTCCTGAAAGCGTTGGCAGGAAACAGCTACTGACGTGTCAATAGCTGTTTCCTGCTAACGCTTTCAGGAATATACCTATATATATCTATATATCTATATATCTATATCTATATCTATATAGATATAGATATTTCAAAACAGTATTGAAGTCATTTGGGATGTCAAGTCGATTCATCTTAGATACTTTGCAATGTCTGTGCAACTGACGAAGTAGAACAAAAAAATACTCCTAAACAGAAAAATAGAGAAGTAGAGTATTAATTCTTTGGATTCCCTGGAATGGTGTTTCAGTTTCACCGAGTCTGACAACTGATATGAAACAAATTACAAAAATTACACAGAATTAGAAATGCATGACTGGTGAAGGAAACTTATAAATGAGGGTTGCAAACAAATAACTACAAAGTCCAACAATATCCTCTGTTTGAGATTATCAGTGACTATTTTTCTGGACCGCAGGCAGTATTCCTGCTAGTTTAATTTAACCTCTCAGCATCCTCGTGTGTGCAAGCGCTTCAGGCAATAACACCAACCGCTTAGGTCATTGTTGTTGTATTTCCTCTCCCTCGTCCTCCTTATGATGCACATTCATGACAACAGAGTTGGAATCAATTAATAGGACAAATCCATATTTGTTCAAAAGAGGAAGAAGATGATTCCCACAAGCACATTTTGGTTTTAACAGGGATGTGGAGAATAAAGAAAATGTGACATTTGAAAGACAATGAACAAAGAACAATATCTTAGATAAGGAACCGGGTGTGTGTCCCTATTTGACCGCTGCTTCTGCATCAGAAGTTAAAGGTTCTAATGTTTGCACTGCTTAAAAATATACTCAGTTGTTCAATTTTGGATCGGAGGAAGATGGAAATCTTATTGTGAAGATAAAGGAAGTGTTGCATGACACTGAAGGTTGTCAATTACACTACCTACAATACATTCTTGCTTTAATGCGGCTCCAAACAAGGTTAGGTACTGTATTTAGCTGTGATGGTGACAGTTAGCGTACACACTCAAAAATAGGGATAGCAGATGTAATCAGTTCTGTACTCATGGCAACCCTTTTGAAAATGCACAATATTTGTATTTTAGAGGACTTCTGACAAATAGAAAGAGTGCCTTTAAGACTTAATGAGGGTTCATAAGTACCCAAGCATTCGTACCCTGTCAGGTGCACACTGGCACCCGTGTTGTAGAGTGTGTAAGGGACAAGGCGTGTCTCCAGGAGGAGACTTTTGGGGGTGAAGGAGAAACAGCATGCATCTGTATTTGTTTGTGTGCGTGTCTGTGTTGACATCTTGGTGCATGTGTGTTGAATTACAGTAGAGACGGCTGGATAAGTGGCTCAGGGTAGTTCACTGCCAGAGCGTATTCATTTCAAAGCCAGCTCTGAGACACACACCAGGGAAGTGGGAGTAGGGAGGCTTACTGGCTAATCTGGTCAGAGAGTGAGCTGGAAGCAACACAGAATGCTTAATGTAGAGGATGAAAAAAAATCTAATTAGTGACTGCAACCACAGAAACATTTTCCCATGTGCCTGTCGTAGTGTGTCTATGTGAGTAAGACGGTGGATTAGAAAAATCAAGAGGAAGAAACCGAAAGTGTTAGTGTGTGGAGAGGCGGCGTTTAACATCACCGTGTCAATCTGACCTCTTCTCTGTGTGATTTCAGCCGTACACCTGGGCGCAGTGACTTACACTTGGATATCAAGCATGATCCTCTTGTCCTCTTCCACATGAATGCCCCAGATGCAGTCCTGCCCCTTGTCATAGGCCTCGGGCCAATTAGGAGACAACACCACACCAGCAGAGTCCGTGATCTCGCCGCTACACACAGCTACAATACAAAGAAACCTCAGATTGGGGAATAAACACACACATTATGTTTGATTCTGGCAACTCAAAAAGCAAAATATGCCATTTAATACAATGATGCGGATGTTGTAACATGAACCCCCTCATGGTAAAGATAAATAGCAGCTGAAATTGAAAGCGCAGGCTCCTTGTAAAATCGCATATTACCACCAAACCATGTGACCATGACCCAGAGGAGAAGAAATTAAATTTTCTCATGTCTAGCTTTTTAGCAGGCTTTTCAGTTTAGCCGTTGAGCAAAAAGGCAATGCAACCAAGGAAGGCAGGCGTGAGGTCATGAGTGGGAAGACAGTGAGAGAGAAGGAAAGGAAGTGTTCAGCAGGCTATGGCTCACAGTCTGTGTTAAATTTATGTCCCTAATCCTTGGCGCTTCTAAAATCTCTTCTTCAAGTAAACGTATCAAAGTGAATCATTTTTACAATTAAGAGGAAAAGTATCAAGGATCAGCAGCTGAGGATGATAAAGAATATTTAACTGTCTGCGCTACCTATATTTGAATCTAAAAAAAAGTCTTCACAAGATGCTGAAATGATCAAACGCAAAAGTAAACCCCAAAGTCATTAGGTCAGTTATATCTGACTCTTCTACGGTGGATGCACATTCAAAAACAGAAAAGAGAAGAAGAAAAGATACCATTTAATGTGAATTAAAGTAGTTGACTCACCCCTACAGGCTGGCTCGGTCTCATTCCACTGTGTGATTTCTGCATCCACACACTCAATCACCACGGAGCCTTGCTCCAGCGTGTAGCCGGGGTCACATGAGAATTCAACCACTGCACCCACACTGTAGGTGGAGTCACTGCTGCTGAAATTGCCGTACTTCACAAATGGCTCATAGCACTTTCCTTTTGCAAAAGCTGAGAAAAGACACACACACACACACACACACACACATACACATACACACACACACACAGCATCAGATGTACATTCTCTTGTATTGGGTACACCTGCATACACTTAATGCACCATAACCCTCCTTCAGGAAGATTATGTTTAGTTTTTATTGAATGTTTTAAAGAGAAGTGTTGATTTATTTTAATGGAGGCTGCGATCTTTTGTACTGTTGAACTGATTGCACTGAGAGGTGTTCCCGCTAATTAGTCAGTATTACATTGCATTAGATGTGTGCTCTGTTCACACCAATTTAAAAGCATATTTTCACCTTGGCTTTACTCGCGGGAATTTGGTTGCAGGATCATTTAGGTTTATTCACCCTTGAGTATGAGAATCCATGAGGATTCTCTTCCAGAACAGAGAAGCAGCTGCTGTTGACTTCCATTCATGAAGAATTTAGATGTTAAATCCTAAAATCTGTGGTCATTTGCCATGATGATTTTCGAGGTGTTGCCACTCACCACTTGAAATGTAACACTCTGGATAGCAGGAGAGTGTTTGATGAACATTCTGATAAGTCACTTTTAATGTTTGTAACGATCAAGCCAATGCATATACACTTGTCTTTGAACTGCCTACACACACAACAGACAATCTCACGAGTAAGCAAAAGATCTTAGGTGGCCCTCTACGCCCTTCAAAGAATCTTTTTCAGCATCTCCTTTCTAGAAGGAGGTACAGATCAGCGGTAGGCAGGAGTAAACACCTTAACATACAACACTAAACTCACAAAAATCTGCATAAATATATCATTACAGAGTAATCCACTCCATATATTCCTTTTTTCCACCGTCTGGCATCGTATCTTTTATGTTACATTACTTTTGTATGTGATGTGCAAGAATTTGTGTAGAAATAACGAGGAAAACTTCAAACTTACTCGAGAATAGCTTAATTTAATGGGTAAAAATTTGCATCGCATTTGGTTTGAAAGCTGCATTACAGTGTAAACCTACATTCATATCTGACAGCTGCACCGGTGGAGGTCAGTGTCCCATCTGTGGTGAACTCTATAAAAAGATACCGTCCGGTACTCAGCACACCTTCGTTGGGCAAATACTCCACCTCGTAGGAGTCGTACACAGGAGGAGAGTCGATGTTGTTGCCATCCTTAATCAGCAGCCTAAAAGCACACAAGAGAGGGGAGATTAAAAGTGATGCGAGTTAGCCTTGAGAGGTTGGAGATGCATAAAAAATGAGGTAGAAGTGATCTGAGAGTGGCTCACTCTTCCAAAGGTGGCTGTAATAACTTTGTGATAACATTCTCTGCCACTTGGTAATGAGGTGAATGGCCATGTGAGATGATAGCCTTGTGGATCAGTGGTTACTGAAGAAAAATGTAATGTGGTTTCCTGCCTCCCTCTACCCTCCTCAAATTCATTCACATGATCGAGCACTGTCGAAGGATTAAAATGATAAAAAGGTGCTTTCAAATTCATCTGTCTCTCACACTAAAATGTTTGCTTATTTACGGCCTTTTGAAGGTTCAAAAGCTCTATCTTCAGGCGCAGCGTTATTCAGAAAACAAGTTTAAAGCTTAGTGTCATCTGTTTGCCGCAGGCAAATAAATTCACATGTCCTGTGCACTCCATGCATGTATTAGAATGTGTGTGAGTGTGTGTGTGTGTGTGTTTGTGTGTGTGTGTGTGTGTGTGTTTGTGTGTGTTCCCCACCTGTCATCATCCTCTGCCAGAGCGACCTTCTCAAAGTGAATGTGTAGCCGGTGGTCTTCAGGGGCCTCCAGGACCCAGTGGCACGTCAGATTGTTGCTGTAGTTGCCAGGAAATCCAGGAGAGACAATACGGCCATAGGTGGCATTTTTTATCATTCCACCACAGGATGCTACATAAGGCATGAGAGAAAAACAGAGGAAGAACAAGTGAAGAGTTAGAGGGGGATGACGAAACAGAAATAACTTCAAGAGGTTTTGGAGAGAAGTCCCTGTATGAGAGTAGATTGCATCAGTGTCCAGTGGACTGTGGCTGGTCTACATTAAGCAGCTCACCTGGGTCTACAAGTGTGTGACTGTGTGTGATGGACTTGTAAAGTGAACAGCAAAGTATGAGCTATCTTTTCAGAGCAGCTGCACGCAGGCACAGAGCGAGGCTGGAAACTGGCAGACGAGCTTTCACCGGCAGGAGAAGGATAGTCATGCAGCCCGGTTCTAATTAAGGCAGCCAGGTCCAATGGCCTTGTTTCGTCCACCCCCAGAGAATAGCTCCCTGCGCTGCTAATCACTAGCAAACACACTCATTTGGCCTTGGAGTGTAACTAATCAACACAGTGGGAAAGGACAGAGTGAAAGCTTTCATGAATCAAGAAATACCTGTTTTCTACAGAAATATCCATCCATCCATTTTCTATACCGCTTACCAGTTAAGGTTCATAGGGGTGGGGGGCTATCCCTGCTGACACTGGGTGAGAGGCAGGGTTCACCCTGGATGGGTCACCAGTCCATTGCAGGGCCATCAGGAGCAATTAGGGGCTCAGTATCTTGCTCAAGGATACTTGGACATGGTCACCGGGGGAAGTGAGGATCAAACCAGCAACCGTTCGGTTGATTGCTGGCCACTCTACCTCTGAGCCATGCTGCCCCCTCACTACAGAAATATTCCTTGTGATTAATTAAAATAATTCCTGAATTTCCTTTTTAACAATTTGCTGTATAGAAATATAACTTATAACATATTTCCTGTAAAACATTTGACTAAGTACAATATATATACAGCAGCTACTTGGACCGCTAGAACAGGAGTTAAACGAGTTTAAAATGAAAATTCAAATGAATCAACAAGGAAACATCATAATCAACCTGAAGGTATAAGGAGACCTACAAAACTTCCTCTGCATAGTTATATTTTGACCTGTTTTGTTGCTGCGGTTCAGTGAAGGGCTACTTCATCCTCTAGTGCTAATGAGTTTCCAGACAAAGGCCCTCACCCACACACTGGGGCTCCTTTCCGCTCCAGTATGGTGTGGTCGCATTACGACAGGTGAGCATTTTAGGACCTTTCAACCTGTAGCCTGTGAAACAGTGGAAGTAGGCTTCTCCTCCAGCGTAGAGGTGCGTCACAGAAACCTCTCCCCCGGCAGGCTCTTTGGGGAATGCACAGGTCAGCACAAAGGCTGGTGAGACAGAGAGAGAGAGAGAGAGAGAGGGAGAGAGGGAGAGCAAGGAAGCTAGTTTAATTTATCACAGTATACATAATGTGATGTTTCTGGCTCATGTAAGGTGCTGAAAAGGTTGAGTTAATGTAATGCTAGAAAAATGTATTCAATGTATTGGACCTTTTTTTAGACTGTCGTCAAACATTTGCTGTAAGAATTTAGATCTTTTTTTCCCCGTCTGCACAGTTATTTTCAACTGTTGTTGAGTCCAGACTTCACCAACATGTCTGCATGGGTAACAACATAGGAGGCAGTAACGACACATGTTGCTAACATGGATTTCCGACACAGAAACAGCAAAATGGAGGCCTTGATGACAGCAGTTGGTGAGCAGAACATTAGTCTGAGAGACCCAGTAAGACCTTATTTTAGCAGTACCGAAGAATAATGGGTTGGCAATGATACGAAAGCTACTTTGACATCTGACTGGAATGAGACTGCAAACAACCTGTGAATGTAGTTTGGATGAGATTTGAAAAAGTACAATTTCTTGATTTCTTTTTTTTCTTCAGTTCGGGCTGTGTCAAATCCATCTGGAGCTTGTGACCCTCTTTGACGTAGGAGAGATAAGGTTATAAGCCACTTTTAACACTTAATTCATGGTTTGTGCCCAAGATGTCACGTTGTAGCGAAAAACAATGCAAATAATAGTTTGTTGTCTGTCTGTTTTGGAGAGGGCAAATGCTTGCATGCATGAGGCATTTGAGTACACGTGTGATGAAACACAGCAGACCACTTTGGTGCCACTGAATTTTTGAACGCATCAAATTATTCTTTCAAGGTCCCATGAGGTTTCAGTAAAAATGACAAACATTTCAGGACATTTAATATTTTTGGACTCAATCTTTTATTTAACTATGCATAATTAAGTCTTGGAAATATATCTCTTTCTGTCCATAAATAAAGCTGCCAGTAACGTTCCACAACATAATCTTCATCCTGCATTGTGTCTAACCCCCTGCTGCTTTGTTGCACGGTTGACCATGTTGTCTCTCTGGCGTTCCATCGCCTGTCATACATTTAAATGGGATTAAAACGACTTGCTTTGCCGTCGCTTGTGCAAAGAAATTCCGTGTCTCACATCCACACACAGCTGGATAAATGCTGCAATGTCACTCTTTTCATTGCAGTTTATCAGCAAATACAAAAAACAAAAAAAACAAAAAACAGTAATTAACATCGTCGAGTGATAAAAACCTGGATGAATGGAAAGGCTGCTGATAGCCGGAGATCATAGCGCTCCTGTAATGTGACAGCTAGAAGAGGAATTGCATGTGTAGTGATCGTCGAAGAGCTCAATGATCAATGTCCCTGTACTTGCTTTGCATTGTTCTGTCTGTCCTTATTTTTAAATAAATGGTGTAGGATAAGATGAAGTTCACATGGATAATGGAGTGAGCTCACCAAGTCTGTAATGGAAGCTATTAAACAACCTTCTCCTCCTGCCTAATAAGCACACTGTTCTACCTCATTAGTGAGGGCATTTTAATGACTAAACTCAAACTTTCAAACTTCTGGAAATGTGGGAAGAGAACATAATTGGAGCCACAATAGCTTGTGTTATAATAATTGTTGTTATTGTGCAATATAACAAAAAAAAAAAACCCAAAAAACAAAAACCACACACTTATAAGCTGCGACTTTGCTCAAACTTTGTAAGTTGTGTGTCGTGTTTCAGCGTAATTGAGTGTCTAAATTCTAAATAGGAGCTAATAGAAGGAGAAAACAACAAAGACACGGGCATATTGAAAGACCTGTCTGCACCAGAATTACATTTGCCGTCTTAAAAGCAATTATGATAATATTCAGGCACAGGGCATGTAGTGTAAACACCTTAATCTACTTATGTTAATGCGATTAATGTTATTTGGTATTTACAGAATTACAACTACTGTGATTTTCAGCTGCATAGCTGAAAGGTTGTTTGGTGTGAGCCATGGCTAGACTTATTTTTAATGCTGTTTTACGTTTGGATTTTGTTGCTTGATTCTCATCAGATTAATGAATTAATTGAAGAAAATAAATACAAATCGTGCAATTAAAATGGCAACTTTTGAGTTCAACAGCGTAATTGGAAGTCATTTCACAGCGGGGTTACTTTTCAGGTTGTCTGCAAACTGCAACATGTGTTACTAGGTTTTGACATAGTTGCATTAAGAAAGGATTTATCTAATGAGCATGTGTAGGAGGGGAAAGCTTGACAGCAGAGGTTCACACATGTAAAGACTTCAATAACTCCGGCTTATGAAGTCTTTGCATGCACAGATGCTGAGCTGGTGGAGGTTAAACAGCCTTAAAAAGCAGCAGGTAGGATTTTGAAGTGTTCCCATTCCAACCAGATATTTTGACATTAAAAAAAAAAAAACCTTCTACCTTGGAGCTACGGTTGATATTAAAAATGTCATTCTATCAGTTTCTGAAGTTGCCCTCCAGGGAAAAACAGCCCTCAATGCATAATGGCCATGAAGTCTGGTAAAACTGCCCCTATCTGCTGTGTTTTTAATTTACTGACTTGTGTTTTTCTTTTACACAAGCCACTGGTTTTCCCCATAAGGAAAAAAATAAAGCCCATCCCCGGCAGTAAATCAGAGCCAGAGGGACGAGGTACACTGCCCCTGGGTCATCTACGCAATTCATAGTTTATCACTAGCTCCAATGAACCTAGTTATTGCCATTATCATAGCAGCATTTACATCCCTATTGAGCATGCGGTGGGAGAGCTAGAGGCAAAAATTGAGGAGCCAATTCCTGAAGTATTAAATTACGTGCTGCTTCCATTCCAGCGGATGCTGGGCCATAAAGTCTGATTGTTTTGCTATTACAAATAATAGAGCTACTGCACCAGCAGCCAGGGAGATTAGCTGATGGTGGTGTCAGGCCACGGGTAAAAAGATGTGGAGCTTAAGTCTTTAGTTACTGATTTCTTGTAGAGGACGAGAGACAGTAGAACGGACCACCTTCATTTCTACACCGGCAGGAAACTCGTGTCAAATGCAATTTCAGCTTCTGAAGAAGTTGGAAAAGGTCAATGACAACAATTCTGAATACATTTGAAGATGTTGTAAAATTTGAATTCTAAATTATGGCATGAGCATTCTAATGAAGCCAGTACAGATAGATGCAGGGACAAACAACACTGTGTAACGCTTTCATACAGCTAATACTTGGACTTTACACTTCAGGTTTAGATTATATTGCATTACTCACATGAAGGTTCACTCAGACTGTGTGTGTGTGTGTGTGTGTGTGTGTGTGTGTGTGTGACTGTGTGTGTGTGTGTGTGTGTGTGTGTGTTAAGATGAGTATATATAGGAGGGCCTTTAGAATGTCATAAGTTCAGGCAAGAAAGATTTCCCTATGGCGCTTGTCATATTGAATCAGTGTTTGATTACAGGTCCTTTTTAAAAAAATTGTGATTTTATTTTTTTCATTTCACATTTTCATGAGAGTTCTCGCCATCTGTCGTGTGGTCTTCTCTCTCTATCCATCAACTACTATTATTTGTTAGTCCTTTTTTTAAACACCAAATATTTTTGCTCTTTATGATCGCATGTATGTGACAGGTGTTTTGAACATTTTAAAAATGGACCCAAAAAAAATCTATATCTTGGACCCAACAATGAGTTATAATTTTTCTGTCAAAAGCTGCTAAATAACAGAAGAATGTTGGGAGTCATAAGAAAATAAAAGTAAGTGAGATTTGTTTTCATAAGTTTGCGTGTCAAGAATCAAATAAAAATATTATTTAAAAAAAAATCAGAGTAGGGATTAGAGGGTGAATGTGGAAATTATATCTGAAATAGGATTTAGAGAATTAAATCAAATCGTCTGGTCCATTAGAACGACTGCATCATATCAACATCTTTTTTTCTTGACATTTTGACTTAAAATTTCAACATTTTCACTTAATTTTGACATGCGGTAGAAAAGAAAATCAACCCTCCTCTTCATAAAAACATTTGGCATTCATTTATAGACTGTGAACATTTCCTGAAAAGTTATGTGGTGTTATCCTCATCTTATTAATGAGCCATATTCATCTGTATCCAAATATATATATATATTTAATAATTTTCCTATTTGTTTCACATTAAAATCCATGGTCTTCATTCAAAAATTAGAAAAATATTGCTGGGATATGAGATAAGGGATGCCAGCAATAAAAGTTACCCGATGTTTTCACACAAACAAATAAATGCATTTCAATCATATAACGAATGGATGCATCGTTGTTTCAGGTAGAACGTTGTAATGGGATCAGATCTGCCAATGCGAGGGCAGGATATAATAAACCAGAACGACAGAAAGCAGAACACCTAATTACTATGGTGTTGTTGACTGCCGTTATTGTTTTTAATGTCAGTGCTGCAGACTGAGGGGACATTATCTACCATCTGCCATATACATTTAGAGGGTAAAATATTTATCTGAAGAGATAATGCAGTGATGAATAGGTTATTGTTGTGATACATAAGCAGCAGTTAGCAGGTGACTTGTGATAGCGACTGCCTGTCAGCCTTCATGTCCCGGCTGGCTGTGCACCAAAGCATTGCCTTTTACAGCTAGATCAATGCTTTTGTGTCTGGGAAAGTGAAAACGCCAGAGTGCAGTTCTACCATGATATGCCCAATTGATATTTATGTGGTCGGGTTAAAAACTCGATTTTAATGGTCATTTACTCAATAAAGGCTATTAGGAAGAGATAACTTTGGTCTCCAGGCAGCATCTCATCAATGCTTCTGAGAAGTTGTGGCACGTAGTGGATTACTGCCGGTGGCTGGAGGTCCTCTGGCCTCATCACTTGTCAGCGCAGCTTATTAGTCACTAGCGATCGATAATCTCTGCAGAAAATCACTACCATTGATTTACCCTCTACATGCCTCACAAAATCTTAAAAATGACAATTTCAGCTCACCTGTGTGTGGAGAGGTCAGAAATAATGAGGCCAGATATGATTTTATCACCTGCATATTAAAGAGCTTGTGATTAATTCCCATTATAAACGAAGGTAAATTACGAAGGAAACGTCATAATTGGCGAGGAAATGGTCCTTGGGTTGTTCACATATGCATGTGCGGTGTGACATTCGCTTATTCGCCACAATGGTCACGCATACAAATGACTGTCCTTTTTAAATAAATGCCATTATGCCGTCTGTTGAAGAATCCGATTTAGAAGAACAGGCTTTAGCTGTCTAACATTTTGCTTTCTGAAGAATTGTAGGAATAATTCCTCGTTTCACTGTCAGTTTGTTCATCTGCTGAAAATAGAGCTGAATATCCTCAATAAAAGAAAGCAGGTTGATAAATGTTCATATATTTATATAGCTATTAAAAAAAAAAAACCTCCGCAAAAACATAAATGTTTTGGTATGGATGGTATTAATGACAGGACTGCCATTATATGGACTGAACAGAAGAATACTCTTTTATCCGATGTTTGTTTTTATTTTCACTGTTGCAATAATGAGAAAAATAGAAATAAATTAAAAATAATAATATAAAGAAGGTTAGTGATTATTAGATCAGGATTATTATTTTTATAAAGCCAAAAAAGTAATTGCTTGAACAATCCAATTATGATTTTCTTTTGATACTGAAGGGAGGTATGCTATTTCATGCAAAAAATGCTGATTGTGTGTATATGGAGTAATTTACTCAAGGATGCATTTACACCTCCATTATGTTTGCGCATTTATATTGCATTTGTAGCAATAATGGATCCTTCACTTTCCTGTGAAATGCTGCTGCTGCAGTGGCTGAGACACAAATACTTCCTGTTTCATCCAGATGACTACTGAAGAACAGATAAGGCTGTAAAAGGAAGGTGGGTAGGCCTCTTCACCCTCCCACTCTCTTCTTATAAACAGTCGCGCACACCTATAATCATGTTCCAAGTGTAGCGCCCGCCATGCTTATAGAGGCATCCATCAGTCTGCGGGCAGAGCCGATGCTGCAGCAGATATTAATTACCCTGCACAGAGAACCATCTCTCCACAGTTCTGTCTCCTTCTCCACGCTTGTCCAATCACATTTCTCACAGCCTATTATAAAGGACAAGGTGATACTCCAGCTTAGCGAGAGAGACGAACACAAATTAAAATATACTCTCCAATATGTCATCTCTGAGAAATCTGCACAAAGCATTTTTCTCATTAATGTAACTACATTTGTGATTTGATATTAGGATAAATTCAACGAGAAGACACCACGGGATCCGACAGTAAGTTATTTAACAAAGCTGAGTCCAATTTACAAACCGAATAGGTGGTAGGTGGTTTGTAAGTTTGAAATACATTCCCTCACAGATGCTCAAAAACATCCCCCAGTACCTTCAGTTTGGATACATTAATACTGGATTTATTTTAGAAATTCAAAAAGATAGTACACAGTTCCCATCTACACTCATATTTCTCACACTGGGTAAGATTTATCATTTTCTCTCCAACTGAAAAGCAGCGAGCGAATTGAAGTGAAGCGAAGGAGAAAAGCACACACACTGACAGTGTAACATATTTCAACTATTCGTCACCATCTTTTCCATCTATGCATCACCTTGTATCATCTGTCCTGACCCCTCACTGTCATCATTCAGCCTGACCACACACCCATATTCACACATCCAACGGCAACGGGGGCTGATTTATCTCATGTCAGCGGGTGTGTTTTGATGGTTGTTTTTTCATTTTAGAGCTGATGAAAGTGCCGCAGTAATGTGGTGGAAAGAATGTTTTGTCGACCAGCTTCCACCATCAACTCAAATCGATGGGGCATGTAATTGGTGGCCACTTTGTGCGATTGCAAAGATAAACAGACATTGTTGTGGACATGGAAGATCAATGTCACACACAAAACAAGCAAGTGAAAGGGAGGAATCCATGGGCTATCATATATGCCAAGAAGAACTGTTGTTTTGCTGCAACACACTCCTCTTGTTGTAATTCAAAAAGCGTTTCATGAATCATTCTATAATCTGTGCAAATGACAACAGAATTCTTTCAGCACAAGAGTGTGTATCAAAAACTAAACTAATTTCCTGCACTGGTGGCTGACGTGCTAACTTACTGATTGATAACTCATTAGCCACTCTGCAATGGATGCCAAGTTTTATACTATCGCTGTAAATTCTAAAACATGCAGAGAATGCTTTAAGGTGCATTGAAAAAATGTACTGGTGCATACAATAAATTTGTTTTCAAGGGAGGCTAATATACCCTTTTTATGGAGGAATTTCTCAACTGCAAGTGCAATTCAGGAAGTCGTGTGTCCGAGTTCCAACGTGACTTTTAGAAAACACACATAAATGATCTATATCTTAAAAGATGTTATATCTTGATTCAAAAATGTAAACGGTAAAAGGACTCACATGTTGTACATGGTTTTACATCACAGATAATTCCTGTTCATGTTGATCATTGTTTAAGAACAGAGTGAGATCTCTTGTGGAGTCGAGTGAGAGTGAGTGCTTAACATCCTGTTCGGAGATTTGAGTTATGCAGCCTTCTTGTGTTTCTGTGTCTCAAACAAGTGTTGAGAACCAGATATGGGAGTAAGGGACACCTAGAGTATGAGTATGAAACAAATCCCGAGTTACTGTGATGAGTCTCTGACCAAACTCGTCAGCTCTGAAAGAAGGATTCCAACAGCGCTCCCAGGCCAGGATGGAGACACAATCCCTCCGCCTGGTCCTCAGTCTGGCCTGTGGCCTCCTTCCAGCTGGATGTACCTAGAAAATCTCCCTTGTGAGAAGACCAGTAGCAGTTTTCTCACTCTGTTTCTGACCTTCTGCTGTTCATGGCGTTTATTTTCTTCTCATACTTCATTCATGTCAGATCAAATCGAAAAATCATGTTTCAAATGATGTAACTTCTCCCAAAAAAACGAGTCGAGTCGCAAGTTAAGAATATGGATAAGAAAAAAAGAGAAAAACTGCAAAACAACAATATGTTGAGTGGTTTGCGTTCATTCATGGCAAATACAAAAAAAACTCACCTTGGTAATGCAACTGGAGGGATCCAGAGTTGTGCTGCTGCTCGCTTCGAAAGTGAATGGAGATCTGGTTGCTCCAGCTGCGTAGCACAAGGCCTCGCATCAAGACGGACTCATTGGCAAGAATGAAAGGTTCTCTACCTCCCGTATCCTCTACTATCACTTGTTCTCCCTCCAACACGCTCACATTCAGCACCTAAAAAAACACAACACGCAACACAGTCAAATTTCATCTCTGCATGTCAGCTCTTTAACCTTTACAATCACCTCCGTAAAGCAAACCTTAGAATCGCAGCAGTTAATGTGTATTTCTTGGGATTTTCGTCCGTTGTTAGCAAGAACACCTTTATTTTAATCCAGTGACTTGATTTACCTGTGGAAAAAGAACAATCGCTCCGATAGCCTGCTCCAATACTCATAACACTGTTGATTTCCCTTTTCAAAGTGAAGTTTTTGAATGGTGAAAGGAAATCCTAACAGGGCAGTTACACAGTAACGTATTAGTTAACCTGCTCATGGTCTACAATTGACTGGTCGTCTTTCTTTTGCCTGCAAGGTGCTCTGACAGCAGTGGTTTATACCCTCACCAGGTTTGAAGCATCTGGAGATAAATCTGGAGAGAATCTCAGGAGGACTGTGTGTCGTTAAAACTGTCAGGAGAATGGAGGACAGACACACGCGATTCGTTCTCCACAGCACTGTAAAAGTACAAATGTTTATGCATCAGCAGATGAGGTTATAATGCATCATCCGTACTACGTATCAGTGGGGGAAAAATAATATAAATTTAACTTGAACACGGTGCAAGGCTGTCTCATCTAGGGTTTAATACCATTTTTCTAAATGTAAGGCATCATTGTATCCATTTTTTTTTTAAAAAGGCACTTTTTCTTGTTTGCTGAGTGAAAAGACAAAATGTATTTAGCATTAGATTGCATAAACTTTAATGCATCCTGGCAGGGATACTGGATGCTGTCCTGTTGACCAGTGATTGGCATGAGACTGGGCAAAACACTCATTCTAAATTGCCAGTTACGACTAAAGATTGGCAACAAGATCAGGTAGTTATGAGGAAAGATTCAATGACCCAAACTGGCCTGCCTAAGCCTTACCCAAACTAGTCGGGTGAGTCTGTTGAGAGGCGGGGCCTGTTGAGGGCGTAAACTAGCAGGTTCCAACCAGACTCATTTTAGGAATTCTGGTTTGAGGAGGGACTTAAAATATTATTCCAAAATCCCCCATAGGTGTTTAAATGGGTTAATCAGGTGACTGGACAGGTTTTAGCCAAGAATTCACACTGTTTTTCTACAAATCAAACATGCCAAATCTCATGGAAATATGCGAAGTAGGGTTACAAACAAAAGATGACTTGGTTAAGGTTAAGGGTACATCAGTCCTTAGGATATTGTTGGACGACACAGTGCTATAAAACAAGCGATCACTATTTAGAGAGTCTGGGGTGGTGGTTGGTATCGAGAAACACCTGACTATGCCCTAGGAAACAGGTCCTGAGCTTGACTTTCTCCTATCTTAGTAAAGTCTAAAGGAATAAGATTTGGTCAAATATTTGATACTTAAAAAAAAAAACACTTCTACAGAATTCAAACAGGGTGCGTACATTCTCTTGTCGTAACCTCCATAACCACATGACATTTCTGAATCAGGAAAAAAACCAAGGTCATGGCTCATTCTGCATCAAGCTATTCAGCGGTGACTCTCTTCGTTCATTATTGTGGGCTTATACTCATGCATTCAGATTTTAACTTTACTTTTTCACTATCACTACCTTCAACACTAACCTTAACAGTCTTTCAACAGATTCAGAACAAAACCCGACATGTATTTTGAAGTTTGCTATCAAAGCTAATTCAACCACATCTCTGTCAGCCAGCGGTGGAATTCCTAACACGCCATGAAAGCTAATGCTGTCACCGTGAGCTCAAGTCTGCAGGTACACGCCATGATGCAGAAAAAAGGGTTGCCCGCCATCGGCTAGTGTCCCTGAGGTGATGTATGTGGCGGGGTGTTAGTGAAACAGCCTGGAAAAGCTGAGACAGTGGGCAGGATGAGCAGATTGCACAACAGCGGCAGCAGCAAAATGAATGTGGTCACGATGATAAACTGTCACTCGCTTGAAGGGGAGCTGACAATAAGTACCGAGAGGCTAAATGACCAACAGAGACTGACTTTAGAGGTGACTTCTCCTGGAATTATCCATCAGGTCAGCCACTTTAATTGATTTGATTTTTATCACAACCCACATGAAACCCCTCTGCCCCCCCCCCCCCCCCAAATAAATAAATAAATAAATAAATAAACCCTTCACGACAGGTGATCAAACAGCTGACATTTCTATGTTTTCTGTGTTGGAAAAAATCAGAAAAGATGCATTTTGTTTAAAAGCACCAAATACCTGCATCTATTGCTATGGTATTTTGGTAGCTTCATTGTTGCGGCAGCCTCAAACAACACACTCACAGTGAGTAATAAAGGAATGTCAGATGATTTTAGAATCCCTGTTTCTCTCTTTCTCTCAAGGGCAACGGCAATGACAAAGCCTTAGGCACAGTTCTTATTTCACTTCTGCCTTTTTTGTCTCAGTGCTAATATGGAGGGCTTGGATGTTTTGCAAATTAGGTTACTTTAGCTGAGCATACTTGCTCATCTCATAACCTAATAATTTAACTCTCATATTTCCCCCATATACAGAAATGTATTCAAGAGAAGAGTTGAAGAGATAACACTGAAATGCAATTTTTACCTATTTGAATTAGAAAATTAGAACTATGGTGGATCTACTGTGAATCACATCTACATTCTGTGTTTTGTAATGTTTACAACGAAGTCTTGATAAAGCAAAGATTAATAATCTGAATTTAACAGTTTTTTGTCATTTCATGCATTTAAAAAAACCCACAAAACCCTGCACATCTATTGAACAGTACTTGTAGTATCCCTGCTCACAAAATGCTGCTACCTGAATTACAACGGGTACTGAGAGATACAAACATACTGCGCGAGCAAGCTTACTGGCTCTCTGCTAGGTTCTGCTTTTACATTACATTTCACTGCTGCCTTCAAGGACATTAAATAGCCCTGCTCCAAAACATCATTGATCTACTGAATCCTTTCATGCCTTGGATCGATGAATGAGGCTCTGCTGGAACAGAAACTCCTAATCCTTGGCTGGTGACCTTTTTCTACAGCTGACATTTTGACATGTCAATGGAAAAAAAAAAACCTTATCTGTAATTAATAACACTAATAATGGCTGAATAACACATCAGTGTGATTAAAATAATTCACCGTTGTGGCTTATGCTAGCAGTTCAAACTCAGTGGGTGAAAAGAAAAAGGATCTAAAAGTGATGTTTGAATATGATCTTCATCTCTAAGTACAAGTTTTAAAACAGGTTTTATAAAAAAAAACATGTAAATTGGATTTGGTGACATAATAATTAATATTATACAGTTAAATGTTGTATTATCAATTTCAATATTAATGTCATTATTGTTGCAGAGGACTTTTGTGTGATGACAGAATCTGTCAGACACAAGAAACAGACTGGAGACTCAGAGAAGGCTTACACTGGACACTTTACATCTGGGTCCAGCCCCTCGTGAGCAGTCACACCAGTGATGCTGGGCACTACCAGCAGTACCTCATTGGAACATCCTGCACAGATGTGACCTTCACGTAGTCGAAACACAGGGCGCCATGACAGTCAGCTTTACGATCAGTAAGTGTTCTGACAACAAAATTACGATTATGAAAGAATTATGAAAGGCACCACAGGTTCACTCTCAGTCCCAGGTCAAGGCCCCGGGGTCGGATCAGCTCCTAACCTTACAGACCAATCACAAGGATAAGGCCTAGGAAAGCTCAAACAGAGGATACAGATGACATTCCTTGTCAACTGTATCTCAGCACTTGAAAAATGTGTAAATTAAAGAAATTCATCTTCATTCCTTGTGCATTTTGACCATATTATCATGCTTGCAATTAACCTAGTAAGCATGGTTGTTTGAGCCTGAAAAGTTTTTATTTGCAGACTTTAAAGAACAAGCACGGACTAAAAGCTACAGACACAGAGTTGGACTTCAACCACTGTAACGTCCCCCTTTTATTTCTGCAGAATGGATTGTGCTGTTTATGGCTGTGGTAAAGGAAGCTGCAGATGAAGTGTTTTGCTGTGTTGGTGTCATGTAATTCCATGTGAGATGGGCCACATGCTTTTATTTGTTGTTGGATTTCTCTTTTCTTCGCTCTGTACTCCTGCACCTTTGTGCTACTCCAGTAGGTGATGGGAAGAAAAGATTCTGACAATTTCCTATCAATCATACTGAAAATTTTGTGTAGAAGTGTTTATTGTTCATTCAGCAACCATTTGATCGTAGAGGAGTCTCTGGTTTTATATTCATTGTGTTTCATGTGTGAGAGCCTCTCATATTCAGCAAGGTAAAACAGGTTGTGAATCTGTGACCACTTAGTTTAAATATACCACTGAGGCCTTTGAAGGACAGGGGGAGCAGATAGTGGACGGAGAACATTTGGACTGATAGAGAGTTTGTCCCCTGAGGGACCTATCATCTGTCATCTACCCTGGGACCTGTCACTGCAGCCGGCAACAGCTGTCCTGCCTCAATTATGAATCATTGGCCATGTCAGGAGACATCACACTACCTTGTCTTAGCCAGTTCTGTAGCCAGATGCTCCCTCACTCACTCTGTCACTCCTTCACTCACTCACTTCTTCACTAACTCCTTCACTCACTCACTCACTCACTGTTTTTTTTCGTGCCAGACAACAGCAGTGATGCAAAATATGTCAGAACTGTTTAGGCGCTCTTTCACTTCTTTTTTTAACATACACAGACACACAGACCAATTCCAACCAATTCCAATAAAATATCCTCAAGCTCAATCAATGAGAGACCAGGTTCTCTCTCTCTCTCTCTCTCTCTCTCTCTCTCTCTCTCTCTCAAGCCCCTGTCTTTTCTATCAAGCCGACGTAATGAACAAACCATCCTACAAGGCCAAAGTACAATTGACAGGTCTAGAACTGTACCCTGAATACATAAGCTGGAGTAAAATCTCTAAGGTTTCAAAGAAAAGCAATATTTACAGGGTTGAATTCCTTCATCTTGTGTTTACTGTGACCTTTGTAGGACAGCAAGCTTCCACTGTTAAACGATGAGAGCGAACAGCGAGCAGAGGCCATGTCTGTCACGCTGCATTCAAACAAAAATGAGCATGGCATTGCTTTTATTCATTGACTGGCTGATATCCAGTCAGTGGTGGAAAGTAAATAAGTTAATTTTCTCAGTCTCCATTTTATCTTCTAGTCTGCAACATTTTCCATAGTTGTTTTGATTCAGTAATAACTGGCTGCATAACAGTCATAATTGTAAACAAAATATGCCCATAATATTTTGTAGTTTTACCTTAGTGAATCTTTCAAGGTAGGACATATAAGTGTGAGTATTTATACACTGCAGTAATTTTACTTAATGTATCTGTGTTAGTCGGCCCGAAATAGATCAACCAAATGATCTGCACCATGCAGGTTAATGTGTCCATTAAAAAAATAAAAAAAATTGAAAAAAAACAACCTCTATTATAAAACAGAAACTTTTCTGGTATTTAAAAAAAAACAAAAACAAATTTGTCTTGCAAATTTGACTTTTACACATGACTTGTAATCTTTATTCAATCATTTCTTTGTGTATCCGTGAGTACACAGTATAAATTAAACGTCCACAGAGGCTGGCTCTCACTGATAATTTACTGTTGAAAACATCTGGTGGTGATCTGCAATGAACATTTTCCCTGACTCACAGGAGCCATTGCTGGTGCAGAAATGAGCAGTATGTAATCAAAATGATCCCACTATACATGGAAATTAAATGACCCTGCTACTGGGGGCAATAAATCAACAGCTATTGAACTCAGCAGCTGCAGTGTCCTCATTACTATGATAAAACCTCCCTGCTCTATAGAGTAGAGTCCATGTAGTGTACCTACATCATCCCCCCTATCTAATGCTCACGTTTCTAAATCACTGTGTGAATAAGCTTGGTGTGTTTGTGTATCGCTTGATAAATTCATACAAAAACAGGCTCATTCCAGTGTTCATTATTTGAAAAACATTATCTTAATTGAACATTCACCTCTATATAAAACAGCCAAGGCCATTTCCTGTCTGCCACACTGTCTAAAACAATGGATCCTTACCAATCAGCAAAAGCTGAATGTTAATGAGAAAGTGCCCAAGAGCCAGTGGCTGAGAACAATACTAACTTGCTCATATTGTCATATTTAAAGGAATACTCCAACATATTGGGAACTATGTTTATTGTCAATCCTCCCCAGAGCCAGAAAAAGAAGCTAGTTACCCTCAGTGCTGCATGAGGGAGCCTCTGAATCCGACTGAAAGATAGTTAGCTTAGCACAATGAATCGTAGTGGGTGGGAAGCGATAGCAAAGATCTGTTTAAAACATCCAATAGATAAAGGCCAGTTCCTTGATTTATCCGGAGGTAATCTTCAACCTCTCTTACAACACCAGCCATGATTAATAGTAGCAATCTCTGTTCAAGACTACGTTCCGTTAGTCCTTCAACGTCCTCTTGTTGACTTGAGGGACCCCTACCACCATGACAAGTGTTCAAATCCTCTGGAAACACAAGCAAACATCATGCAGTTGAACCTCAGAGCATTGAAGGAGTCAGCCTTGTACTCCAAAGAATATAGTATATCTCCCATGATGCATTGTGTTTCCCTGTCATTTCCACTATTCCATCCAAAAGCAATTTATTGAATGCCAAGTTTTCTAATCTTAAAGTGCAGTTAGCAAAACAGGCAATAAAAGTAACTGACTCTATTAAGTTTCCATCTTGACTATTGACTGGAAGTCTGGTCCCTTAAATATCCTCCGCCCCCTTCCCCCTCTGCTGTTATGTCACACCAACGGCTGAGGGGAAGTGGAACTACAAATGAAATGCCTGGTTAATCATCAACAAAATGTTTGTATTTTTGGTAAAAGTTACAATGGTTTACTTTTGAAGTGTGTTAAATCACTGCACCCCATCATAAAAGCAGATCAGAGTTTTCCTGCTTCACCTAATTTTTAACAACTCTGAAGCCCCCCTGCAACCATTAACAGGATAAGCAGTAGAAAATGGATGGATGCTTTTTTTATGGATACACCAAGACAGAGGCACGCTAACACTGTCCATTTATCAGCATTGATTGAGCTAAGCTAACTAGCGGTCAGGTTGTCTCTGTGGCTCTTTGCTCTCTAATGCAGATCAGAAGTGTGAATGGTCTCCATCTTCTTGTCTCTCATCTGTAGATTTCTGCAAAAGTCAGTGTGTTCCTTTAAACTGGCTTATTTTATGCTTCAATTCACCAAAAGTCACCACCTCTAGTGGTAACTTTCCTAAACATTTTTTTCTGGGGTTTGTTTGTTTTTGTTCTTACTTCCAGAAACTTCTCTGTTGAAATGGAAGCAGCCATCAAACATTTTTGTGAGATGAGATTCTTACGCTCTGATATACCCATCTGAATATCTCAGGTGCTTCTCTGGCCACAGATTATCTGCACTAGTGTGCAGTCTTGCATAGATTTATATTCATGTGTTGCTGATTACTTGTTGTATTTTTTTTTCAAGCGTGCATATTTACTCTCCTGTCCTCATCGTGACACTGAGAGAGTTTGAGAGAACACAGCCCTCTGCCAGCTAGAGCCTTCTCCCTTTATGACAGCTAGCTGGGTGGAGGAGCAATTAGTGTCACCTGAAAGCATTCCTCTCAAGATGGCTAGGCCCCATGAAAACTCATCTCAGCAAAGCCCCGACTCCCTAAAAAGCTCATCGAGATCAAACCGACCTTCTTTATGTACTGCCTTACTCCCCATAGACACAACATGATGCCTCATCTCCAGTTGATTAAAGGCAGCAATCTCTGTATGGCCGCCGTTACCCGCTTTCTCAGTGACATATCTGATATGTGTTGCACCAAAACATGTGCATTATAAAGCGTGAACCTGAGTTTTAGTATGCAAAAGGTGGGGTGGTAGGATAACAGACAAATATTTTACAAAACTGTTAAGAGCAGGAGCAATAATTCAGTTGTTGTTTTTTTTTGTTATTTTTTTTGGTCACCTTTTCATTTGATAAGAGCTGGTGTTCAATGAACACCAACAAAACAAATTTAAATCCCTCCCTCATCAGCCAGGGGTCAATGTTATATGCATTTTGCTCCTTTTGTAAGAAATTCAGGAATTAAAATGAAAGAACACGGATCAATATGGCCATTCCCCCGGCTCTGAGAGGAGGCTGTGTCAAGTATTGGTGCTGCTTATTAACATGACTATTGATTGGAGTCAAGAGAGTGTGGTTGCAGAGGCAGCATCAAGTAACAGTCGTTAACCCTCAAGTCGAGGTTAGCTATAAACATTTGGAACGCTCTGGAACGTCTCAATCCGATAAGATGCATTTCACTGATGATCCAGTGTGTGATCAGCAGTCCTTAGGTGTAGTTAATTAGAACACATAGCCTTGATCTCATTAGCTATTTTGATTCTAAAGATTAATTTGCTTTGTTTGGAGTGTTACAAAACATTCACTAATTTGAGCATTAAAAAAAACAACAACAACCTGTTTTTATCAGTCTGAAGGCGTTTGGTGGGTTTAAGCTAATCAATTAAAACTGGGGGAAAAAAATGCACACCTGTATAGATTTCTAATTTAATGTCAGTCGCAATATTTTGTCTCTTTATCAATTAATTCTTTATGGAACAAATAAACACTCCCTTTTGATTAAACTAACTAATACCAAGGAGAATTTAAAAAAGGTATTGATTAGGAAGGAAGTCAATCTAGTGTCTCCTTTATTTGTCTTTGTGTCATTTGTCATTTATTAACCTCAAGAGCTGACAATGAGATAATGGAGAGGAGCTAGATGAATGCAAAAAAATATGTGACACCATGATTGAAAAAGGAAGAAAAGATGGTTTGAATGAGGGACAGAGAAAATGAAGATATAAAATTTGAGATATTACACTGACAACAAGTTCTCTCCCCACCATTTTCTTGAACGATACACCCTTAAGCCTGCCAGGAAATGGAAACACCCCCCAATCAGACTTTGTGAATTTGACCAAGTCTGGACTCGTTACCCCTGAAAAGTACCAAACGTTCGCGGGGCTTTGCACACAATTCCTCCTCTTTTTGCTAAAGTTAGGGATGTGGCCTGCATGTTCCAGAGCTGGGACAACCTGTGCAGGGCCTCTGACGCTAACTCCTTGAGACTCGGGCGAATCAGAGGACACAGAGACATCAGAGTGGGACAGATGGCCTGGGAAGAGCTGATAACTAGCTAACCCACTGGATTTATTTGATCAAATATAAAAAAGACTCCAAACTAGATTTTAAGCACTTTAATGCCATAACCCAGTTCTGGAAAACCTCCATCTGTCCTCTAAAAGCCCGCAGTTAGGAAAAGTGAGTGAGAGAGAGAGAGAGAGAGAGAGAGTCATAAAAAAAAGAATAAGATGTGCCAAAGATATCCCTAAATCATTGGTTTAAAAAAAAGTATTTCCACTCTATATGGTCACAGCAATTCCCTTATTAAAAATGGATTTATGTCTCATTCGATATTGAAATAGAGAATTCTTTTATTAGTACCACAGATAAAATTCTACTCCAAATGAACAGGTACTACAAGAATGACTTCATTATTTACTGTTGTCTATGTTAGAGTTTTGGACTATAAGGGTGTTCCACAAGGTTCTGTCCTGGGTACACTGTTTTTTCCCATTTTCAATCTTCATCAGTTATATTCTTATACTGTTAATTAATATGCAGATGACTTCCTAAGTATTTTTTCCAGTATGGACAAATAAATTCAAACTATAATTTCTGGTTTAAATCCTGTTGGGATACAAATTACATAAGTAGAAGTACTGTCCTAATGTAGACAACCTTGCTCATGTATTACTAAGGTCGATTTTTTTTTCTGATGGGTCCTGCATGAGATATTAATACATTGAAATACTGCTGAGTTTGGATTGATTCTGAATTTTATCATCAGTCTTCGTTTCGACTGTATTATAAAGAACAATGCAAGGGCTAACCTCAGGATAGTTTTAATCAAATATGTCAATTAATTACTCTCCTATTATGAAAAAAAGTTCCTATGATGATGATTATCCATTTGTATTGAAGAACGTCCTTGAAAAATAGATAGGACCTTATCATCAAATTCCACTTTCAAATGGTTAATACAGCAGAGAAGCTTGTCGAGCTGCATGTAATTATAACATCTAAATCTCAGGGGGGATAATTCTGAAAACCAGCTCACAGGTAAATATAAATCTTTGAGATCAAGGATATGGATAATGATTAATAAAAACTTAAATGTATGGCAGGATTAATTCTTTGGATCTGAGCCTTCCTACAATGTGTCATGGAAGAAAATTGAAGCCTGAAATAAAAACCTCCATATTACACTGACATGCTGTAAACGACGTCATCATAACTTCAGTATTAAATTCAGCATGAAGACTTTGCGTTTTAATCTAAAACTGTTTTTTTTTTTTTTTTTAAGATCAGCACCTCAGAGAAAAGTGTGTGTTGATTACACTAATGTTTTATCTATACACTAAAAGGGAGTGTCACATCGTCCTCCGAATATTTGTGCATTTATTCTCCACATCAGTGGCCAGAATCACCAGATGGTGATGCATTCTATGCTGTTAGCTGTGACAGGGGGTTGAACAGTCAAACTGAGGGCAAAACATGCTCCTGATACATTTTACATCCTCCTGCAAGTTGCCAGACTGCTGTAAGGAACACTGAGAAAATAGCTGTTCTTCTGTATTCATTCCCTGCTAATCCCTGTGGTACTTGAATGCTTATGGTGGAGATTAGAGGGATCTAAGGAAATGACAGACATATACACTTTTTTTCTTTGACAAAACCACGGGCATGGTGTGCATTAGAAAGTCACAATATCTGTCCTTCAGATTTTTTTTTATTAATTTGGCAGAATCTTCCCCCTTGAAAGCTGCAGGTCTAATGATAACATTCCATTTTTTTAATGCTTGGTGCAGTAAAACGCATCAAATTCCTGCTGACACATACATATCTGAATGTTTGTTTATCTTTAAAATGGAGAAATTCTACTGTCCTTGTTTCTGTGACAAATACCATAAAACAAAAAAAATCATGGCTAGAAAGCCGATTTGATAATCTGTGCCAGAACCAGGCTTGGACAAACCATCTGGCATTTCTGGCAAATGCCACTTTGGCCGGTCCACCTATGGAGCTGCTAGGCTGCTGCCACCGACAATATGGGGAAAAAAAAAACAAAAACTAGAAGATAAAAACTGACCTCTTGAAAGTGTACCACTTTATGATTATGGGTTACATAATCCCCAAACTATCAGTGGCTATTGTAAAACAAGAAATAGTAGTCGTGGTAATGACCATCGCCACCTCACCCCTGCCCTCCGCTCTAAGGAGACCTATCCATGTAATATCAGAGGACAAGTGGAAAGCAGTCAAACCACATCAAATGCTGAGTTTTTTCAAATCTATAATAACAGGATGAAGAACAAGGCAAAGCAGAAAAATGCTGCTGTAAAATGTTTGTCAAAAATAACAGTAGCAAATGTACTTTTTGTGTCCGGTGCAACCCTGCTCAGACCTGTGCGTAATCCATCCCAACACATGGGTGGGGGAAGATTTACAAGTCCTCCAGAGATGGTTGAGTGAAGATGGCAAGAAAAATCTCATCAGGAAAGTGAAAGCAATCAATTTACTCACTGCAATAACAGTTGATGCCATCTGCCGTCTCTTATAGAATACTGTGATTAAAATGAGATTAGTATCATCAAGATTACATCCATAGGACATGATTAAAAGTAGGGCTCTGAAAATGAAAGGACAGGGCATAAATAGATCCATCCATGTTTGGAAATATATATATATATATATGTGTGTGTGCGTGTGTGTGTGTATTACATTTTCTGAGCACACTGCTGCTTCACAAGTCTTCCTTGTGATCTCTTTCATTCTTTTAAAGCCTTGAGACCTGAACCGCCTCCAGGCAGCAGAACTAGGTGTAGGTGTAGGTGTGACATATGCTTGACTTCAAATTATTTTCTTCCTTCCCCAGTCAGTTTATGCATTTTCCCGAGACAAAGACCGATGGCTTCACGCTCTTCAGCCGTGTCAAGAGCTTTTTTGTTTAGTTTTCTATCAGATGACTACCAGTTTAGCAGTAGGAGGCAGGAAAACAGTTGCTCCATCTGTTCACATGGAGGTGCTGAGACACATGAGTTCCCTGTACTTCATTATGAGACCTGGAAGATGTGATAAAATGTTCTCCCTCTGCCCCCCCCCCCCACCCATCTCTCTGGCTTTGCAGTCTTTAAAGGGTCCAATGAAATTTTCTACCAAATGCAACAGAGACTCGGTGAAGGCTCTGAGCCAAGAGATCAAATGTGCTTAAATCCATGCACTCGTATGTGTGCATGCACTTGTGCAGGTAAGTGTGCCTGTGCTTGTAAGAAAAAATGCACTCTAAAACACACTCTGTCAAGACTTATCTTAGCCCTCCAGAGGCAGCAAGACAAAGCTCACACATTTTAAAGTCTCCAGTGGTAAATGAGGTGTTTGAGGAATTGCAAATGCCAGGCAACACACACACACACACACACACACACACACACACACACGCACACACGCACACACACACACACTGATAGTTAATTTTTATAACCTTTGGTGAAAAGACTTACCATGCAAATACGCAACCTGAGACAGACTCCCATCCCTTGTGCCCTCATCCACCCGCACAACCCAGCGATGTGCTCCCTGTCTATTTCCATCAACCCACACAAAACTGATACTCTTATTGCTTTTTTTTTTTTTTGATTGAATGAACCCATTTTCCTCCAATACGTCGAAAGTGTATTGTATAATAAACAGCAGTAGATCTTGTAGAAATATGAACCTTGTGTAAATAAAAGTAGCTGTTAAAATGTAACTGATATGAAGCTAACATTGGATCTCAGAATGTGGAGGAGGTCAGTTACAGTGTGAGACAGTTATCGCCCAACACTGCAGTGGCACTCAGCTCTGGGGAGCCTTATAGCATCTTTTAGCTCATTGTCTTGGTTTAATGGTCCACAACTTTACTGTTCTGGTTCACTCTCACTACTCTGATGAGCAGCTTTTTTAAAGTAAGAAAGAAAACACTGCACACTTTCCACTCAGAACCAAGCCAAAGAAGACGGAAAAAGTCAGTTCCTTGCTGGTGAGTATTTTGGACTTGAAACAATGAATGCACAAATGGCTGCGCCCTCTTCATGTTGTCAATGTATGCAAGGTCAACAGTAAAATGGCCTGATTGAGTTATAGCTGGACCACTCAGGATGATCTCACGGAAAAGGCGTGAAATCCCATTGTATTGTGAGGATCCTTTGTATTGGAAGACACACAAATTCCCTGTCTCAAAAATGTCACGTGAAGGCTGGTGTTTACTGTGATTAAAACACACTTGAAGTCCACATCGGAATCAAGGTTGCAGATACAACTGGAGACAAGAAACATCAGAATTTCTAGCAGGACGGAATTGTTGGAGCACTGCTCAAATATTGTTAATAAAAACCCATTTTGCAACCTTAACCTTCATTAAAAGACACAAAATTCTGCCAAGTAAAAATGCAGTTGAGAAATTTTGCTTCTAATGAAATAAAATGAACTGCCCTAAATCAATTTCTTTAAATAAGAAAAAAACATTTACTGCAAGCTATAAAGCCATGTTGTTAAACCAGGAATTTCATGCAGTCACCACAATAAAAGGACAGAGATCCCCATCATGACAGGAGTCTATTTGACTTCCTATAATGGTATTCAGAGGATGTGTTAACCTCTGAGGTCATTTCCTGAATTTCTGTTACATCAAGGTTATATTTACACCTTATTTCCGCAGCTGGCCAAAATCAGTTCATGCAGATTCACAATTTTTAACGATTCTTAAAAAGTTGGGTACAAAGCTGAATTACTAATAGCATCATAGTGAGTCTGATGCACTGACCTGAACCTCGATGCCGTATCCCAGGTAGACGGTAATCAAGTAGTTGCACTCCATTCCAGAATCAAGTTGCTGTAGGATTTCAATGTTGCCCTCAGGGTCAGTGAAATTCAGACTGCACGGCTCTGCAGGACACAGTAAAAATACAAGTGTTTCTCTTTTTCCCCGGGCCACTGAACTTTTTGACAGCCCACCTGTGTCGCCGTGGCCCCATAACCCCCTAACTATCTCTGCAGATTTCCCCTCCAACACTGTTCATCTGGGCCCTCAGCCCTCCACGGCGAGTGGGAAGGACAGACAGGACAAATCAGAGAAAATCAAATTGTTTTTGACACATGAGCAACTCTGTTATTCCTAGTGGACAGACAAATTGCTGTGTGCTGCATGCAAGATGAACAGGAGGGATGCTGATGTTGTGGTGTTTAATTTTCTTGTCCTCTGTATGTGTTAAATCTTAACAGGCAGACACTTTCAATCATGAATTTCCATCAGGAAAAAAAGTTCCTCTGATATTGCTGTTATTAATCTAAAGTCATTTTAATGTTCAAAAGAGGTTTTAGATGAAAATGCTCACCTGATGTTTGCATGGTAGTGATAGTTGTTGTTGTGATAATAGTGGTTGACGTCGTAGTGGTACCCTCTACTGTAGATGCTGAGGTTAGTTTGGGGAGTGGGTGATCAGGGCTGCTTTTGCTTTTGGGTGTTGCCTCTCCTTTCCCTATTGTCAATGAGGAGGGTGCAGAAAAAGCATTCCAAATCCGCGCCTGACTTCTCTGTGAGGATAAGGAGGTCACTGGGTTGTTTTCAGTTACTGAGCCTCTATTATTTAGAGTGGTGAGGGAGTCTGTGGTTGGCTCTCGCTTGTCTACCCTCCTGGTCTTATCCGTAAAGGACTTTTGGAGAAGAGACATGGACGGCCTGGACGTTGTGGGTGAGAATGTGGTTAGTGAGGAGGTGGCAGCTGGAGTGGCTGTCGTGGCAATATCTGAGAAGGCTGGCGCGTCCTCATGAGGCACCAGTTGAGTGATAGGTTCTCCTGCATCCGAGGCAGACACGGAGCCTGGTATGGTGGGATATGCAGCCACAGAGCCATCCCTCCTGAAAAAGTGCTGGTCACCCTGAAAGTCCCGCGTGAGGAGGTGCTCATGAAGCAGCAAGCCTTTGAGGACAGGCCAGTGGTCGGGGCTGTTCATGGGTGAGGCCGTGGTGACCAAGTGGGCTTCGCTTTCTGTGTCCTGTGTTGAAGGGTGTGTGAAGAGACCCCTGTCTGGGTCTAGAGTCCTCTTAATGATGCCATCATTCTCCTTTGGATCTGAGAGTGAAGAAATAAACACAATACAGTTGGGTTAATGAAGGGCAGTGTATTTTGACAGCTCATCGTCAAGACCGCAAGACAACAATCTAACAAAAGTAATACCTAATGAGATGAAAATGTCTTCTCTCTTAGAATTCTTCACACATATTTTGTAGCTATTTTGATTCTACCATGAATGCTTGCGCGGGGGTTGTTACAGAAAGAATCTTGAAGTCTTGTCTCACCCAAAAAGTGTCATTTACCTTTCAAGTCAGAGTTTCATGTCTTGATCTCACAAAGACATTTTTCCATCCTGCTTGACTTCTTGGTGACTCCAGAAGTCAAAAAACATCAGGCACATCATAATAGCTCGAATGTAACGATGACAACTAACAAAAGTAAAACTCTCCAAAACCTCCATTTTAGTTTTTGGCTCAAAGCAGAAGAGTTTGTGGCTTATTCAGCATCCAACATGCATTCTACTGGACAATGTGTTTGAGAGTTTGTAAATGGAACTCTTGTACAGTTTTGTCAGTCTCTATTAAATTCCAGCTAATATACAGTATTGTGCTCTGCCTGACTGTTCTGGAATCACGTGGAAAAAAAAACAAAAACTAACAGTGAGTTCCTCGAAGGCAAAATACCCTTTTTGGGTGAGGCGTTGTTTTGAGACCAGTTACTTGGGAGTGATCTGCAATTTGGAACAAAAGCCACCGATTGGGGCACTGGTAAGTGTCCAGGAAAGTAATCAAATTATAAAATATATGGTTCCGAAAATTGTTTCATGCAGGCCACTCACACACATTGTGTAATGCATTCAAACATGAATCACCTGGACTGACAGACTACAAGAAATATACAGGAAGTAGGAGCTCATATTTTAATATATTCTGTCATATAAAACTGCCCATTCTCAAAGGCCATTTAAATGTTTTATACATTTTGTCTACAATCCCATGAAAGCTTGCCCCCTCCAGTAATGTCTCTACCCTGCCTTTTACTGTATATCCATATATGCAGGCTCTATATGTGGCAGAGCTCAGCGGTGATACAGGATGACATTTGTGATAAATGCACTGACCATAAACTGTCAAATCATAGCAGAACCTGCCTCCTGGCCGCACCCTAGTTACGCTCTGCACCCTCTCGCTCCTGTCTTGTCTGTGTAACTCCCCTTTAGCATGGCTGCCACGCTGTACACACTTGGTCAGAGTTCACTTTGACAGGAGCTAAAGTGAGTCACATAGTGGCCAAAGGCATGAGCAGCCAATGTTGGTGACCATTAAAACATCTTTTTCCTTCACCTCCCTCTGTACTGTATGAACCCCTTTGAACTAGCAGCCTCAGTTTCCTCTGACATAAAGCGACTGGAGATTTTTTTTTTTTTTTCAGGAAGAAAACAGTTTGTTTTCCCGACTGAGAAGAAGAGGAATGGTAAAATACACATTAGAAGGCTGCTGCAGAAAAGTGGATAACAAAGGGTATTACTTATATCTGCTGGCAGACTTTTATTTTCTTCATCTCTTATTCATTCCCCCAGTTTATCGCCTGCTGACAAGTTGTCACTCTCCCCAAGTCTTTTGTCCTTTTATAACACCAATTGAATTATTCACCCAGCTTCATGCATGATACTGCCTCTGTCAGTCCACATCACTTTGAAAACAGATAAGAGAGAAATTTTTGGGTCATGTTTGTGAAACCTGCCAGAGGATACTGATCGGCGCTGATAAGCTTTTTCATTGACGTGAACACTTATCAAGACTTAAAAGGTTTATTGTGTCTGAACTTTTCTGCAAAGTTTGAATCATTGAGAGAAGTAAGGCATTGAATATTTCTCGTTGGAATTAAATACCCTCGCACAGGATGACGTAGAGTTTGAAAACGTATGCTTTTGGAGTCGCCGTTAGCTTCCAACTTAATACATGTGGAGTATTATGGAGTCACAAAAAAGTAATGCGGATACCTATTCGTGAATACTTAAAAAAGCAAAATATACTTTTTGGGATGATGTTTTGCTTTAATGAGTGCAAACTCGGTTAACCAAACCTTAATTATAAGAAATCATGGAGATGGAAGTTTTACCTCATGTTACATCTCCAACACCAACACCTTCCTTGTTTTCCCCCCATTAACCTCCCCCAGCATTTGACTCCAGAGGAGGACTTCACCACCTCCGATAATCAAGATACCCACAAATACCCTGCCATTGTGATATCCAACTTGCCAGATCAGCTGTCCATACACAAGTGATCAGGTGTGTCTTACAGTGCATGTTTCTTTTTACTGAAGTCAAACCCTAAAGACACGGCAGGCTTCCAAACTGTGGCCTCTATGAACATTCTCTAAAGGTATGAAATGTCGCTACTGGCACTGTTGTGTAATTCTAAAGTATGCTGCCACCTCCTCCAGGGTGACACGGGATCATCAAGCCGGGGGTAGCTTACTCGCCATCAGAGCTTCTCTTAAGGTTGCGTAACCTGGGCTTGTGCAGCTCATCTTCCAAAATGCACTTTTAGTGGGCTTAATTTGACAATAGCTATTACAGGATAGTGTTCTCGGGGGCAGCAGGCATCTCCAGCTATGCCTCATGCTGGAGCAATTTCAACAATGGCTACATTTGGACCAAAAAGTCGGGAAAATGGGTTTAAAAAAAAAACAAGCATTGTCAAAGACCTACCAGGGGGCAAACGCATGTGGAACAGCTGGTGCAAAGGCAGGGACGGTGAAAGATGAGGCAATGCAAGGGCCAAATCAACAAGCAAAGCTCCTGGCATGAGTAGGACGAGTGCAACTGGAGGGTCCCAGACAGCAGTGCCTCCGAGGAGCCGGCGGGTCATGTGACCGGAAAGACTGCTTGGGCCTGGTGTAAAGGCAGGCACAGAAACAGTCCCACCCAAATTGACATACCAAGCTCCAGCAGAGAGGTAGAGTTCCACTAAGGGTCATGACTCTAAGTCTTCAGAGAGCAGCAGGAGTTTACATGTTACGACTCCTGCAGTGCAGAGAACTGGACTGCTGCACCAATAAGCAGAAACAGCTGCAGACCTTCAATGCCCTCCAACATCTCAACGTGCATGACACCCAAAAAGTGAGTCTCATCAATGGATCAAATTTGGATTTGTTTTCAGGTGTGATTGAGTGCATATCAATACATGATGCACCTTGACACCTGGGTCTGTCCCTGGAGATCTGCTGTGACACCCTGTACAAGGAGGGCATCATTATTGCCAAGACCTTCAAGGACTGACAGTCCAGCATAGACCCAAAGGAGCTGGAATCAGTGGCCCCCCTTTTTCCCTTGGCTCCATGAGTAGGGGGAGGCTGACCAGAAGCCAGCCCTTCAGCAAGCTGTGCACAGGCTCTCCAGTTGTCTATTATGTCTATACAATCAAAGCTACCCATTGGCTTGACAGATTGCTCGCGGGCAATCTTATTTTTAAGGTTTATTTAAAGATCCCCTCGAGTGAATGATCGTACTGCAGCAGTAACTTGTGTGTGTTCACGCTGAAGAGAATTAATGTCTCCTACATGATGAAATAAAGAGCTGTTGATGCTCTCACTGGGGAACGGCTGCAGATGTGAATATCAGCTTTGTTGTATCGCTAACATGTGTGATGGCACACGAGTTAATGCCAGCGTGGGTGTTTTGACCACCTGCTGTCTTTTAAGACCTTGAGGAGCAACACTAGATTCTCAAGAGAAACACACAAAAGAGACATGAAAGAAGAGACAGGAGTTCATTCCAGATGGCATCTCATCAAGCACCGCGCATCAGATGGTGAAACATACATTTATTTTGCAAATTCCGCATAGATCTATGGCCTATCCTGAGAATCTGTCGAGCTGGACTGAATGAACAAGCTTATATTTAGATATATTACTAAAATGTTATCATTTTCTTTCGTCTGTAGATGTAAAAATCCATCTGCCGGATGGTTATTTGTTATGAAATTGTGCACATAGTCGACCTTTACAATCCTGCAGAGCTGCACCTGCAGTTTTAGACCTGAGCTTGAAATACACGAGAGACACCAGAGGGACGAATATGTCAAATGAGTTGTTCACACAAAGAACAGAGCAAACCAAATGCTATTTTTGGTTTCGAACCACTTTTCTGCAGTGCTCAGGGATTTGTTTGTTCGTGATTTATGCAGCTCACTAATAAAGTAAACTTTATGATTTTTGTTGACATTTTTTTTAAATGTTTTATATTTGTATTTAGGAGACTGACCTTTTTTTTGCCTGTAATTCATAGATGAAAAAAAAATCAAATATTACAAGACCGAAAGCAAGTTATGAGTAAGTGCAGCAACATTAAGTATATATCCTCAATTGTGCAATAATGCACTGCTGCATTTTACAATCTCATATCGCACTTTGCTGTTATACCCCTTATTTTTATTTCCATTTACTGTTTTTTAATGCCTCTACTTGTCCGTGATTTTTTTTTTTTTTTTTTTTTTTGCACACCCAATTTCATTCCGTAGCGGTGCAATGACAATAAACGCAGTGAAATTTTAAATTAATTGCATTTACAACTGCCTTTCCCTCTTGAGTTTTAAATTAAAAAGTATGAACAGGGAAATTGCGGAGATGCATCCATGATATGATGCAAAGGTCAAAAACCTATGGCGGGGGTGCGGGGGGGGGGGGGGCCTTCAACATGTTGTGAATTAACAGCGACACAAGAAGGATAAATGATTGGGCAGTAAAATGTCTTCTCCGGACCCTTAAATCCATTCAGCCAAAACCACTTTAATTTTCACTCTTTTATGTTTCCCACTCTTCCACACAGATTTGCTCTTTGCACCACGTGTGTTTGTATATCCTCTTAGGGTAGCCAGGCTTGAAATCCAATTTTGGTGAAGCCGTAAAGCACAAGGGGGGGGGGGGGGCGTAGGTAAATAAATAAAATTAAAAAAAGTTTGTAAACTGGTGGTGATTCTTCCCGTGACAAGAAGGATATTTTAATACAACTTTGCAACTTTATAGTGCGGTGTGGTGTTTTTTGGGGGGTTTTTTTTGTTTTGTTTTTTAATGGCAGGCGCTGAACGTAAAAATCTGCAACGCTTCTGTCAAGTTGGTTTCAGAAAGAATAACAGCTGTTTACCAGGAGACGTCTTCATCATCACCTGGGTTTTGTTTTTACCAGCTGCCAGCGCTTCAGCATTATTAGTTTTACTGATGTTCTGCAATTACCCGCAGCGTGGCAATTGGAATCACTTCACTCGAACCTGCTCCTGCACCACGAGGCAGCAGGACCCTCCTTCATTCTTGACAAGTTTAAAGAAGATCACACAATATTTTGGAGTCTGTCAATCAAATGTGAGTGTGTTGCTCTATCAGCAGCGGTAATTTGGTCGATGAATAAATGCCTTCAGTGCTGCTTGATGTTATATTGTGGATCTCGTCTTTACTGCGGTAAATGTCAGCTCTTGTAACTTGTTTCATTAAAAATAAAATTCATTTATACAATGTTCAAAATAATAGCAACCGGACGTGACTAACCAGATCAATCACTGTTTTTGATAGAAATTGCATTACTACATGGAAAGCAATTTACCAGTAGGTGTAGTAGAATCATAGAAAACCAACAGATCCAACCTTTATGATACGCATGCTCCTGAGCCAGTGTAATTGAATAATTTATTGAATCAATCAAGGCATTCATTCTGACAAGTGTGAATCAGTTGGCCCTCATTAAGGACGAAGCCAGCACATGTTTACATCCGCTTCTCTTTGAAAACCTGAGAAAAATCGGTGGTTCCAGACATTGTTCAGAAGAACAGCATACTTTGATTGGAGAAGGGAATACGAAAGTGCTGAAAATGATAAGCTGCTCGGCTAAAATGATCTCCAACGCTTTAAAATGGACAGCAAAACGAGAGAGACGTGAACTACCATTCAAACGGATGGAAGCATAGTCAGAATGGCAAAGGCTCAGCCAATGATCAGCTCCAGGGTTATTAAAGACGGTCTGAAGTTACCGTGTGACAATTAGAAGACGCCTGTGTGAAGCTAATCTATCGGCAAGAAGCACCCGCAAAGTCCCGCTCTGAAAAAAAGACATGCCAAAGAGGATACAATCTGCCAATGAACACATGTACGGAAATAAAAATTATGACAAGGACTTTGAGCTTTACCAATGTTTTTTAACACACTGCTATAATTTTGAACACAACTGTATATCAGGCTGTTGTTAAGTGATGCAGCTCATACGCAAAACTTGTCAAATGTTTTTAAATTATTTGTTTTTGTCAAATTGCTGTGTACCCGACCTCAAGCTGTTATTCTGGAGGCTGTGATTTGTGGCACTGGTGAACTGTACTGGTCTAAACTGGGAGTTGCGCTGTGACGCAATGTCATTGTCTTTTTTTTTTTCCATATGTTTCTATGAGATCAGGAAGTGTGCTAAAAAAATATTTTAAAAAAAAAAGGTCCTAGCGGGAGAACATGTGGGAAAAGCGGGTGATGCTGCAGGCAACATGAATGTTTAACATTTACTTTACTGACAAAGCAAATATTTATCCATCCATCCTCATGCAAAGAACACCGGAAGAGTTTTTCTTGATGAATGTGGAATAGTGCGGCTGGCGGCTTGGTGCTGCTCGTCTTTAAAAGGGCCATGTATCTATCATGCCTCCACACAGGAAGCAGCATCATCTATCACTGTCAGTGTTAATATTGTTTCCCTGCACCTCCCAATAGGCAGCTTGTGTTTTGGTTTACAGCGTTTATGTTTTCAGACTTGAATACTCACAGGCCCTCACCTGGCTTTGCTCTCTGGCTTCCCCCTGCCAAAACACATAAAACTAATTTCAACGTTACATGCAGCCAGCATATTAAAATGCCTTTCGCTGGAAGACATGTCTCTCTCTCTCTCTCTCTCTCTCTCTCTTTCTATCACCCCTTCTACAATTTATTATTATTTGGGTCTCGAGTCACGATTTCATTTAAAAAAAAAAGAAGCACGCTCAGCTGAAACATGGTGGTATTGCCGATTTCAAATGCCTGAAAATGTAAAATTCATGTGTTTCTGCTGTCCACCCTACTCCATTACCAAAAACCCACGATTTTATCACTCTAAAATAGAATAGTCTATTGTTAGAAATAAGCCTGGAGAGAAAAGTATTTTGGAAGTATTACTTCTCCTTCAAGATGCTCGAATGGTTCCCGCCCGCTCCTCCAACTTCCAAAATCTTTTAGCGTGAAGGTCAAGGTTCACTCTTCTTCACCCGCTCACACTTCTGCAGTTCTACTCCCTCTCATCAAAACATTCACGCAAGCGTTCACGTGTCCTTGAACATGAAAAGTTGATGTCAAATTGCTTCTACACCAGGCAAATCATATTTTCATGGATTGAAATTCACCTGCAACTCATAGATCTGCTATCAGGATCTGAAAACGGAGTCATATCATAAATCATATTACATCTATAATGTTCATGCCATTAGGCCTCAGCAAGCGCTTAGCAGCAGCTGCAGTCAGAAATCATAATTTCTAGATGATAAAACAATTTTTTTATTAAAAAGAACACATAAAATTGCTCCAAATCTTCTCTATGCATCGGTTAGGATCTTCTTTTCTTCCTCCTAGTAGGTCACCATGCAACCACTTTGAATACCTTTTTACTGCAGTTGTGAATTAATGCATTAATGCACTAAACGGTGATGTTAAGATGTGTGTATGTTAAATCCCACTGCTGAAGGCACTGTGTATGTCCAGATATCAAAAGAGACACAGATCAAACCAGGGGAGAGCTAATAAGGCTCATGGGCTGGGGAGATGTTTCTATTATTATGATTATTATGAATATTACTCACCTCTTAACAATATTAAAAAGCCCTGAATGTCTGAAACTGTTCAAAACAATGGTTTGAGGTTTGTTTGTTTTTGGGGGGGGGGACGGGGGAGTTCTCCTAAAATCCATAAGAGACAGCTGCACGCCATGGAAGACATGAACTGCTGACGTAGAATGTAGGCAACCATGTAATTGTTGGCCATGGAATAATAAGACAGCACGCACGTGGGTCTGGTTAAATCCAGCTCCTCCAGCCCCTTTGTTTGTCTTGTTGTAAACGTTAACGTTTGAGGTCAAGTTCTCTCCAAGATGTCGGGAGCTGACAGGGCGACTTGTTGAGAGCGTAAGTATACTTACGCAGGCTGCAGTATTTGACCCATGCTTAAATAAACTCTTAGAGGATGTTAAACAGGCCAATCAGGGAATGAATCAGTGGCAAATAGCGGAGAGAAATCATTGATTCTGACTTTATGTTTTTACTTCTCGTTTAATAAGAATTAAAAAAGTATATTATCATCAGGGTCAAGTGAAGTTTGGCTGGCTCTTAAGTAGATACACTGTCTTTTCCGGGAAGCTTATTTCAAAAGAAGGTGACTCTGCAGGGGAGGAAGACGACTGCAAAGTTAAAGTCCTCCGTCTTAGTTCTGATGCTTGGGGAAGTGAATTTGAAAGTCTGGATAAGTGTGAAGTTGACACTACGAGTGTCAAGTGAGTTGCAGAACTAACTCTGGTACAAAGAAATATGCCTCATTCTGTACATTAAAGTCATTCGCTTGTCCTCTGTTTTACCGTCCCCCTTCATTCTTTCTTTGAACCCTTGCCGCAGCCTGACCTGCTTTCAAACCACCAGTGTCGCTGAGCTCATTTTAAATCAGTGTTAATCACAAGAAAGCCTCCCGTACTTTTCATTTTCCAAATTATCTAGAGAATACCATGGATTTCCTGACTCCCCCTGCTCCCATGTACTGGCTGATGAAGTGGTCCCACTAGAGCCACCCCTCCAGATACTCACTATTGACAAGTGTAACGGCATAAATAAGCATGCCAATCTATGACACTTGACACGGACCACGTTGAAAAGCCTCGCCAGTGTTTTCCAGGAGTTGATGGAATTGTTATGGCGCAGGGAAATCATCTGAAGAGGGTCGGGAGAGCGTGGCATCAATCAGGAGTGGTTTGATATGATGTCAGGAGGAGAACCAGATGCAATGCTAGGCTAATCATAGGTTAGCATGACTGTATATTTGAACCTCTGTGCCTCCATAAAGGAAATAACATCGAAATTAAAAAGATGCATGGTACAGAAAAATAAAGATCTATAGTGTAGTTAAGAGATGTTCCTTTTATTGCAGAATTTCAATTTTCCCACACTACAGTAATCCACTACATATTTTAACGTTCTTGTCTCACCCACAGCTCCGTTTCTTAATTGACTCCACAATGGAGTAAATGAGAAGAAAATGAAAAGATAAATTACGCTAATGGAATGAAATGAAGTGTGAAAAGAGACATTCCTCTCTGTATTTTCAAGGATGCACTGCATTTGGTAAATTGAAACACAACAAGCAACCGGTTGCCGTGTAAGACAGGCGTTACTAACGAAGACACGTACTCAGTCATTCCTTTTTACGTGACCAAAAAAAAAAACAACCAGTCAAAATCGAAGCAGAATAAATGAAGAAATAAGACAGTTTATACTGAGATATTTATTGAAACTACAGTGAACGTCCCTGTGTGGAGGAGCTCATGCAGCCCCTGCAGCTATACGGTCACTCTCATGCAAATGGCGCTGCTGTGTGTTTATGTTCGCTCCAGCTAAAGGTCAGCTCTTATGAGCTTCCATTAAGACATAGTTTGTTTAAAGCCTGTCTGAAGGACAATCTTCAATGGAGCAGAACACAGACAGGCCATAATAAACCAAAGAGGAAAGTTATGGTTCCGCTCAATGAAGTTAAAGGGCAGATGACAAGCAGAGTCTGCCTCATCTTTATATGCTGTTTTTCTCATTTCTCTGAAGCCAGACAAAGAGGAAGAGAACATTCTGATGCTTCTGAATTAAAAATCATGCACTCTCTTTCTCACATTCTGGATTTAGATCATAAATCACTGTGTGAGCAGTGAAATCGTGACCTTTTTTTCCCATTGGTTTTTGTTATTATTACATTTCTTTGTTTATTTACGTGAATGACTTGTTCTTCCAGCCTGTGCTCACTTAATTTAATTTTCTCCACTTTCCTCCTGTTCCTTATTTATTTATTTCCACTTGCACGCACCTGTCACACCCACGCACCAAATTTAATTATCAATTCATTAGGTTGACTAATGGAATCATTTATCAGTTGCAGCCCATTATTTCCCAATCGTCTCTTCTTATCACTTTATGCAAACAAGTGGAGAACCTGCAAATGTTGCAGGAATCGTTGGAAGTGTCACTCCCAGGAAAATGTTCACTTTTAGGTGTTAGAGTTAATCCCTGAGCAAAAAACAAACAAACCCCTCCACTGAGGACCCTGGAAGTCATGTAGTGTGATCACATATGGTATCGGCGTACATCCGAGCCCGGCGGAAGCTGTCTATTGATTTGCTTGTCTAGTGGCTCTCTGTTATAATAAGGAAGTAAAGCCCCTGGATATAAGGAGATTGATGCCAATCAGCTGGCTGCCTCGAGTGTGGCTTGTCCCTCCTTATTAGCACTCCCTCTATGCAGCGAGAGTTCTCTGATGACTCCATTGACATGCAAGTGAAGAGGGGAGGCTGTCTGTTGTCGTCTCGAGGAGGCTCCCCTGTGATTGCTCGCTCTGTCATCTTTCGGTCAAGACGGAGAGGTTGCCACGGAGCAATATCAGGACAAAGTTGGAGCTTGTTCCTGAGCTCTAAATGTCAGGATGGGGCAGACATCTTTTAATCATAATAAGGTCAGCAGGGAGGAACCACAGGACGGCCAGGCAAACATGCTTGATCATTTTGTACATGGACATATATCTTCTCATGTGAGGAAACTACAGTTTATTGTTGCTGCGTTTTTTTCAGTCTGTCAGCATGATAACATAAAAATGTTGGGTGTATGTGTGTGTGTGTGTGTGGGGGGGGGGCAGATTTGATGTACTTCTCCTCCTATTTGTAAACCAGATCCAATTCAAATGATGTCTTGAAGGCCTCTTTGATGGTAAGTTAGCAAATTTTGATATTTCGCCATGCGACAACCACGGCGGACGCATTAGTTTGCTCTTCATGCAAAATTAGAGAGCCAGAGAAGGGTTTCATCACCCTGTCACTCTACAGAGCAGTCCTTCAAATTTTTAATCATAGGACCCCCCCCCCAAACACACACACACACACACACACACACACACACACACACACACACACACACACACACATCTCTGGAGATGGTTGAGGCGTACAGATGATGCACACATGCACGATTACAGCTGTCCCAAAATACAGCTTAAAATTCAAATTGAATTCGAACTGATGTTTTGTTTTTTTTAATTGAAGTCGTAAGATTATTTAAATCTTTCAAAAGATTTAAGGCCTTGTAAATGATTGCTATCTTTTTTTTCATTCTAGAAATCGTCTTGTGACCGTATTTTTTTCGAAACCCTTGCTGTGTGGAACGGTCATACGCGGACCCACTCATCGCTGCTCACAGCTTTTATAAGGAAGTATTCATTAGTTGTACATCTGTAACTAATGGATACTATTTGATGAATATATTATTGCAATAATTCCCGCGACCCGGACCCCTTATAAGCAGAGGACAACGAAGACAAAGACGAATAATTCAAGTTACATGTGATTAACTAATCAAACTGTCGACCCTGAAGACTGCTCTTGCCCGTGGATGAAGCTATTAGCAGTTTTCCGGACATTTCACGCAAATTTCAATCAAATTCCTTGAGTGTATGTGAAATGGTTGAAAGATCCTTTCAGCTTCAGGAAAAAAAATCTTGATTGAACTGTGCAACTGAGATGTAGAGGAACTATTTTTGATGAAATGGTCAATATGTCCGAAGATTTTGAGCATTTTGTGAGGAAACTCATTGAGGCCATGCATTAGATATAAAATAAATTAAATAAATTTTAAGATCAAGGAGGTATGGAACATCCTATTTTTGCTGGTTTGGAAAAAATCAAAGCTCAGCTCTTTGTCATAATTAAAATTTAGAAGTGAATTACCATCCATGTCATTCTCCTTTTTTTAAGGTCATGTTCTATATCTGCTTATTAACCCTTCATTTGTGCCTAATTTTCCCAAGAGGGCTGGGCGTGACATCGGCTGGATGAGACAGTCTTAAGCCCCTTGTGTTCTTCTTCTGAAACCCCAACACAGTCTAAATGGGTTCTGCGTGTTCTGCGAAGGTCCATCCCACTGAATTAAATGACTAGATTTCCCTAACGTAAATAAAGTGCTTTCAATTGTAGTTGTGCTACTGCTGAGAATACAGCAACAGTAATCTCATTCTATCATGGTAATAACCACCTCTCATTTATGAATGAGCTCTAATTAAACAGCTTCCATGTCCCGATGATGTAATGCAGTTACACACACACACACACACACACACACACACACACACACACACACACACACACACACGATTAGAGTGCAAAATTTTAGCTTCTCTGCTAACCGTCAAGCCCATCAGCTACAGCTACAGCTTATCTGATGGTAAAATACAGAAGTTGGCACAAGATTCTCAATGAAGTCACTTCTTTTTTACTTATTAATCGGCTGCTAGTGGGTGAAGGGTTAATATAACAGTACGACACCCACCCTGTGAACCTAACAGAGCACATTGAGATCATTTTTGTTCTGACAGGACACTGGTTTGGCCAGCATATCACGGTACATCTGCACCTGATTGGAGTCCTTCAAGCACAATAAATTTAAATTGCCTGGCAGTGGAGTGTGATTTTCTAACTATGGGCAGAAATAGGTGAGAACACAAGCTTTTCTGTGCCTCGGTGCAGAGAATCAGGCACTGTAGTCCTCGTCAATTCGAAGGGAGGGTTGAATGAAACGTGTAAAATATCCATGTATTTTTCGCATTACATTTAAAAATGTCAGGCACAAATGTATTCCTTTATTTTAAATTAGAAACTACACAAGGGCTTTTGCCGGATTTGATCTTTCAACTACACAACAGTACAAAAACATTGATGTGCAGGTTAAACTTTACTGTAAAAAAAATCAACAAACCGAAGCTGACACACTGACAGATTGTGAGCCAACATTGCAGCACGTGCACAGCATACATGTGTGTGTTATCACTCAATAAACAGCCTGTTATTTTACTTGTTTGCTTTGCCACCATCAATTGTTAAGTCTCCATGTTCTTCATACATCAACAAGGACAAGTTAATTGCCTGCCATGTTCACAATCAGGGAGGAGGCAGCACCAGCGTCGGCCAATCAGACTCCCAGTGCTTGTTACCCCATGCAGCCCCTGGCAAGAAGCTATGTTTTTTAAATGATTTTTCAAAACTGGCTGTTTGTGCACCACAGCATTAATATCAAAACAGCCACCCTTGACAAAGCTGCAATTGTAGATTTTTGAGAGGTGACGTCTAAAACGTGACGTCTGAAATGTGAGGAGATCCATCCAAACTGTAATTGTGTTAAATACACATTATTTTATGCAGCCCCCCTCCACACGCACACGCACACACACACACACACACACACACACACACACACACACACACACACACACACACAAAAGATACACAATGCTGTCGAAAGACGGCAGTGTAGAAAACACTTTGCGTGACGGAGCTGAAAAGGAGGAGGCATCAAGCGATCGCCTTGGACTTGTTCTGAAGTACCAGCTAGCGTTACATATGCTGCTGCTCTCCAGGGACCAACACAACGGCAGTCCCATTTTGCACATCTAGTTCTTCAGAAAATAAAAAGACTCAAAACAGCCTGAAGCCAGTGTGAATCTTTAGGGGTTTTTTTATGCAAATTTTGCAAATTTTTACCATTTCCATTTTAAAAACAAATATAACAAACAAACAAACAAAAAAACTTCAAAAGGTGCATCAAATCTTGCTGACAGAAACTCCATTTACAATTTGTTGCACCTTTCCATCGGAACACGTCGAATTTGTCATGTACTGTTTCTGTATTTGTTGACTTACATTGCTCTAATCTATACAAACTAAATGTAAAATTCAGTTTCTTGCACCACTGAAACTTCAACTGTAAACATCCAATTAAGGCTGAGAGATGGGAACAGAGAGGTAGCAGCACTCGCTCTGTGTAATCACCCCAGCGAGGTCTCCAACCTGTACACATTGATCCTGTATTGATCTGTGTATGAGAAACTCGGCTTTAACCCGGTTCTTCATTTTCGCTCTCCTCTTTTCACTTGATATTCTGACTGCGGGGAGCGCCAACTGGATGTTCACAAGCTGACCAGATGAAACGGGAGCACGCGCGCGCGCACACGCAAACACACTCAGCGGCTTTATAATCGAGTAAATGCGGACCCCTTTACGTTTTTGCAAATACAAGCGATCACTCAACCGCCCTTTACTCTCCTTCTGGAGTGAGTGAGACGTGTCGACTATACTTAGCCTGCCTTTACAGCGAAGCTCCTTGATATGACAGAATAAGGCTACTTGACAATGTTTCTCCCCCATCATAGAACATCAAAGATCTCTGAATTTGGGTGTCACACGTCTGCCAGTAAAACCACGCGTCACTTCTGTCAGCCTGCGAGAGACTGTTTAACAAAAATGTTTACTCTTCCTCATGAGTAGCCTGATCAAACATTTATTAGCTCGCTGGACCGTGGTGAATCTACTCCGCATCAGCAAATGTTACAACTCCACTCCAAGTTTTATGAGCGGAGAGCTTTTCTCTGGTGGCACAGTTTGCGTTATTTACAATCGTAACATTCTTTCTCGAGGAATCTTTTTTATTTTTTCAAGGGCAAACCTTACGAAGCAAGTTGAAGTTATTTCTAAAAAAAAAAAAAAAAAAAGACGTTTTAAAGAACACGTTAGAAATATCTTTGTATCTGCTGTGACCTCAAGTGAAGCCCTGGAGGAGGCTTCCGATTGCAGGCTTTGACAATATTGTATCAAAACCATGAAAACTGTGCTGGCAGATTTTCTGTCTCATTAGCGCCGACTGTCACCCAGAATCCAAGCTAATAGAGGTGTCACAACAAACAGCATTGTTTCACGTAGACAGCGTACGCAGGAACATCGGGGGATTATTTGAATTATCAATCTGTTCAAGGTGATTTTTTTTTTAGCTTTCCTGTCACACAAGACATTAACGTAATTGTTTTTTGTTTTATTACTCGTTCTATAAATGCTGCCTGCCAATTACTTCCGCGGTTACATAAATAGAAAGGTATGTTCAGAAGTATTCAAGGTAAAAGGGTTTGTAGGTTTGAGTCAGCTGTGTTTCCCGCCGGCTCATCTCACCCACTTATCATTTCAACAGGGTGGCGATAATTAAGGATGATTTTTTTTTTTTCTGTCCAACAGTTGCATCTTGTTTCCACCTCTTCATCTGAACAAGAGAGAACAAAATCCTGCCAGTAAAAAGGCAAGTAAACATGAAACAAAAATATATCCACAAATAGTTTCACGTAAGAGACAAAAATCTGTCTGGGGGTATTTATGACGAGACCCTGGATCAGAGCGGGACCTACAAAAGCATACAGATGTGGAAACATTCATTTATGATCAAAATGTAACTGTGTTATTTCTGTCACGTTAAACAGTGTGTGTGCCTTAATCAATGTGGCGACCGAAAGAAGCAACAACGGATTCTGTACACACCACCGGTGTCCAAACAGGACAGATGGTGTTATTTAGTTGCTATTTAAATATACTGACGTCTCAATTAAATACAAAGTTAGACACGCGTGACGGACCAAACCATGTTGGAGGGAAAAAAATGATTTTGCCTGACATGATAAGGAAAATTGGAAGGATGAAGATGCTTTTATGGAGCTAACAGTCAATCGGGCCTTTAATTCCTTTTCCAATCTTTAAAAAAAACATTTTTAACAAATTATGTCAGCAGATCATTTAAAGTTTTAACAGCTCACAGCTGTGATCTGGGGACAAGTGACCCCCCTTCATTGGTGCAGCTCTAATCCATCCATCCATCCATCTATTTTCTATACTGCTTATCCATTGGAGGTCCCAGGGGGGCTGGAGCCGATCCCAGCTGACATCGGTTCAGAGGCGGTGTTCACCCTGGAAGGGGTCACCAGTCCATCACAGGTTCACCAGGAGCAATTAGGGGCTCAGTATCTTGCTCAAGGGTACGTTGACATGGTCCCAGGGGGAAGTGAGCATCGAACCAGCAACCCTTCAGTTGCTAGACGGCCACTCTACCTCCGAGCCATGCTGCCCCATAGCTCTAATCCATTCCTGTCTCTTTGGTTTACTTCCCATCTGTTGTAGCGCTTTAATTAAAATTTTCAGAGTTTATTAATTTATAAGTGAAATACATGCATGTGTCTGAGTTTTTTTTACATTTTTTTAATAAAATGCAGTGTTTCATTTAAATTAGAGACTATTTTATTGTTTTAAAAATGTTAAAATATGCCTGCAAAGAACAGCTTTTCTTTTGCGTTTTACTCTTTAATGGGAATCTGGGGGGGAAAGGGGGGGGGGGGGGTCAACTAATCAAGCACCTGTGCAGTTAATTAAAACACAGCATATTTCTCTTGTGTTTCTCCTGTATGATATGTAAGTGGTGATCCACTGTTTCACTTGTTCAAATACCTCATTTTGCAGGCAGTCAGATGAAGAACGCAATGTTTATGCTTGATGAAAGTCGTAAATGAGTCTGACCAGAGGACTGATGGGAGGTTGAACAACTTCCCGACATCAGGATACGATTGTGACACAAGAAAATATATTGACTTATTTTATCATTCAGAGTGTTGTTTTTAGCAGTTTAAGTGATGAAATCATCAAAATCTGGATGAATATTAGTGTTAAGACCATGCATGTTTTATTCTTGTAGTGCTAAAATCTATTTGTGTGCGTGTGTGTGTGTGTGTGTGCGTGTGTGTGCGTGTGTGTGTGTGTGTGTGTGTGTGTGTGTGTGTGTGTGTGTGTGTGTGGTTAGCTTGAAAAAACAGTTGTTAAGCCCACAAAGCAAGCCTTGGAATGATACGTGTCTTCATACCATTTTATCCTACAAGTATCTGACTGCCTGGAGGGTGGGAATAGCTGTTTTCGTCTTTGATAATAGAGTGTTTCACTACGCTGCTACTCGCCACTGTCAGTATTAATTGGAACGGAAACCGCAGTTGGATATCAGAAAAACCTCGTTCTTATTTTAACACTAAAGAAAACCTGAACACAAATGTAAACAAGCGTGTTATTTGACCTGCTGTATGTCAAACCATGCTGGTGTTACTGAAGCATATCTTGGGAAACACATACACACATCAGCTTTTTGTGGTATTTATTTTATGGCATTTTTCATCCATTGTCTTCCGCTTATCCTGTTAAGGGTCACAGGGGGGTGGAGCCTATCCCAGCAGCCTTCAGGTGAGAGGCGGGGTTCACCCTGGACGGGTCACCAGTCCATCACAGGACCAACACATAGAGACAGACAGCCATTCACACTCACAGTCACACCTACGGTCAATTTAGAGTATCAATCAGCCTCGTCCCCTCTTGATGTCTTTGGACTGTGGGAGGAAGCTGGAGTACCAGAGAGAACCCACAGGAACAGGGAGAACATGGAGACTCACACAGAAAGATCCTGTGATGGAGCCGGGGCTCCAACCCGGAACCTTCTTGCTGTGAGACGACAGTGCTGACCACTGCACCACCGTGCCTCCTCTTTATGGCATTTTTACTGTCTAAAATATTAACTTTTCCACCAAAACAGAAAATCCAGCACAATATTTCAATTCTGTTGGTTTAAAGGCTAAAATATCTGCCTGATGAACTGAATCTTTTCCATCATCTGGTTGTTCTCTTGCAGGCGTTTGGAGCTTGTGCTTGAAACTAAAAAGAAAAAAGTAATTTGAAAAAGACAGTGACCAGCTTTTATATAGTGATCTAATGAAGCTCATTAGTAGATGAGGTACTAATGAAGTGAAGTGTCACCTCAAGAGCTTGGATTATGAAACTGTTATCACCATGATGATCAAATCATCTCAGTCTTTGAATTTCTCATTGAATTCCACTTTTACAGTGTGCGAATACGGTGGCCATTGATTGGCACTCATCCCTTTGTAGTTGAAAGTATTTAGTAGGAGGTTTGAAACCTGCATTTTGCTTCTTATGCCGTTTTTGAACTTGATCACAGTCGTTGGAGTGTGTTTCTGACCCTCCTCGTCTCTGTTGCGCACTACATTCACAGGCTGTATCAGTTCAATGATAAATACATTTATGTACCTTGACTTTCATATCAAAATTTGTAGATTTGCCCTCAAACATGATATATTTCCACTAGATATGATGCACATTTATCAGCTCTAGTCTGTGGACATATATCAACCAGGGAGAGTAACCGCTCACCATCCAGAAGTAAATCTGATAAATGTGTGCATTTTATGGTTAATCTGAGAGGAAAATGCTTGTCACAGTAGTCCAGGGTTAAGCGGTCTGTAGCACCGTGAAAAATACAACTCCAGTCTAATCCTTTAAATCTTGGCATATCCCAGCACAGGGCGGCAAAAATAACAACTGCCCATGCAGCCAGCTTCACTGGAAACAGATACAGAGATACACATCGTCTCACTGTGGAATGTTTGATAAATGCAGCCTCCTGTGAAACGAGATCCCCCATTTGGTCAACAGATGTTTGTTTGGCAGGAATACCTGCCAAACAAACCATCATCCATTCTGCTTAGTTATGCAACTGTGACAGACATGAGGCGACATTTTATTCATTATTACTTCATTTACTTATAGCTGCTGATCACTAAAATACTACAATAAGTGGCTGTTTAGGGCTCGTTGCGGTTGTCGTCACTCTAAAGTCAGCCAAATCACACCTCTGGAGCAACTCGTCAGCTTCGATGAGGCGAGCGTAAGCAAGCGGGCCGACCAAAGTCAACGCTGCAAGCAGTGCCGTCCACAAGGTTTAAAGGACAGCAACCTTTATGCATGGTTTCCCACACAGAGGTTATGTAAATACTGATCCTAATGGAGCCTGAAAGTGTAGCAACATGTAATTACTACTTCTACTGCAAAAACAATAAATAATAAAAGTGAAATTCTGAATGGGGAGCCTGAGGGTCAGACCTGTGACCAGTGAAATACTCTGGATCTAAAATAGAGACACTCAGGAAATTAAAAGTGAGCACTGGAAGGATGATAGAGTGGAGTGAAAAAACACGAATAAACAAATGTCTCAGAAACCAAAATCTAGGATGTAACAGAATAAAATCATGGTGTATATTTGATTTTCTGAAATCTGCACCAATCTGATTTTTATTTCCTGGGTGGAAATCCCACTTTACCAATGTTAATTAGCCTCTTGTGGAATACTTGAAGAGGAAATTTATGTGGCATATTCCTGAGCCAGACAACCAGCCACTCAAGCAGCTCCACTGTAGTTCCTTCAGTCGATGCTCTTGGCCCCCCCAACACCACCACCCCACATCCATCAGGGTTAACATCAATAGTGCTGAAAGCTGACTCCCTGGATCGAGATCTGTGGATGATGGGAAACGCTTCGTACAGTCTCGGACTGATCAGCTCCTTGTGAGATGGTTCATCCGGAAAGTATAGAGTTGCTCTTAATGAATTTAAACATTTTTGGATTGTATTTATAATGTTGTTACCAGTATCGAGGATGTAAGATTGATTTGGAAATTGATGTGGACTTACATTTGGCATGAATCTTGGTTGTCCACCAGAATGCTAACAATTTTCATTGCGTTTCTGCAGTTCTAACCAGTACAATCTGTGCGCCGAACTGTTCCGATTCCTGGTTGTCGACCCAAACCCTCTGCCTGTGTCTTTCACGTCATAAACATTGATCGTGATGTAAGTATCGGTTGTCAGGACAGTGATGAGGACATATCCCCACCAAAAACTAGGCCCAGGATGAGTGGTTGCGGCCCCATTGTTCTTCGCCATAAATCAGATCAAATATATAATTACACTAGTTGTTGTAAGATGAGCTCACAGCTGTTAATTAATTATAAAATATAGTATCATTAGCCAGGCAGTCTCACTTCTGATGTTTTACATGCTATACAAGGTGATACAGCAGCAGCAGCCATGACCTGCCAACTAGCCAATAAAGTGTTCCTCTTATCAGCTGTGCCGCTTGTACGGATAAAACAAATTGTCTAACTTAGGTATTTTGCTGTTATAGTAGAGGGAAGTTACTGAAGAGGTCATGAGCCTACAGCGTTTCAAAGACTGGTTCGGTCTAAGCCTTAGGCAAAGGTTTCTTTAAAAAATAAAAAAATCCAGACTGAACAGGCACTTTAGTCCACGTTCATTAAAGATGAACTCCAGAGGAGTCACCGATGATGGACCACCTCATCGACCAGAGATCAGCGCACAAAGACACAGTGGTTAACCATTGATGCTTGCTCATGAAAGACATGGAGCGGCTGAATGAAAATGCAGCAGTTACATTCTATTTAGAGAGTGCACATGTTGAATAGATTTGTTCAAGTTGAAAGAATAAATAAAGAAAGAAAGAATGAAAGAGCGACAAGAGCATAGGTTTGTCCACTCTGAGACTACAAGACTGAACATGCAGGCTGTGTAGGTAAGGATCTGATCAGTTGAAGCTGATGAAAATCCAGCAATTATTAGTTTAAGGTGGTTCAAAATAATAGTTATGAATGTTGTATTGTATTCCTGCCAAAACATCAGTTCAAATTTTCCACAATGTACCTTTAACATAAGAAACAGCGAAATGTGTCCAAAAAAAAAGTGCCAGGAAAATAAAATGCTGTAATAGTCCATATTATATCTGCTAGACTACAATAGTCTTTTGTTAAATAACATCTTGACTACTGTGAATCTTTTTAACTGCCTCAATAATTCATCCAAGGATGATTTACAAATAAACACGCACAGAAAAGCTACCGATAAGCTTTCAACACATACTGATAGTCAAACTTAACTCCAAATTATACCTCTCTGCGAAACCACCTCAGTTCTTAGAGCCTGACAAACACACAATATGTATAAAAATCATGTGTCTGTGAATGCTTGTATTCCTTTATTTGGAATTTTATGCATCTGATATACTGTTTGAGATTTGAAACCGTCTCTTTATTTGTCCTACATGGCAGGATTCCATGTTACGGTGGACCTTCTCCACCACACCACACCACAAATGTAGCTCTCACTTCCCTAAACCAGGTCTTTTTTGTGCCTCTCGGACATGGTCTAAGACCCGGGGAGATCTTTCTAGTTTTTAGCATCCAAGCCCTGGAATAGTCCGCCATTAAGTCTGAGGTCCCCGGACTCAGTGGATGCTTTTAAAAAGCAGATAAAACCCCATCTGTTCAGACAGGCGTTTAGGCAGCATGTGGTATTTTATGTCCTAGCCTGTCTTTTATGTCTGTTTCCCCTTGTGTTTTTATCTATTGTTTATCTTTGTTTTATTAAGGGGCTATAATACATAAATGAACTATTTTAGCTCTGTTATTTCCTGTACTTTTACCATGCAAGAGATTCATTAGGGATCAGATCCTTAGAAAAATCCTTTTAAAAATGGATATGAGTTTGTAGCTAAACGTTTGCCTCGAGAGCTCGTGTTCCACGTGTTAATGGAGCAGTGCTAGCAGGGCAAGGTCCCAGGAACCTTATCACATGAGGAACCGTGTAAGATGAGCTCAGATGGTGGCTGGTCCACGGTTTGTTTTTAAGAAACATGTGCGATAACCTGGGTCGAGTCGTGAATATTATTGTGTGCAATAATGGAGCATTTTATTATATTTGTCAGGACAGAAAATATGGCGGTAATGAATCAAGTGTGCTCCAGACGAATATCTAGTACGAGTGTTAAATATCAAGTTTCACAGATGGAATCCATCCATACATCATAGAAATGTCTCTAATATTTCATTGCATCGAAGTCCAAATGGACAGAGTCTCAAGTTTGGTTGTGAAAATTATGAATGGCCGAGCTGTTTGTCAGACGTTGGTAACAGAGTTTGCATACTGCTGATGCTGCAACAAGATGCACAATGGCGTTTCATTCCCTGTGTGATTGAGTGCAATTGTCAAGATATGAGCTGCAGTGTCATAAAATACATGTTTGTAGGGAAAAGCAATCTCAGACAGGCGTAGTTTGTCTTCCTGCTTTTTTTTATTATTTTTGGACAGACTGACTACATCAGCAATAAGCAACAAACAGCTCAATCAAAACAGAACAATCATTAATACTGTAAGTCCAGTTCTTATTCTCACAGCAAACAATGTAGTATGAACAAATTTTGCTCTGCACTGAATGCTGGTGGTACTTATAATATCTAAATTACTCGGCAACACCACGGGAACAACCGTAAATATCAGTTAAGATCCTTTTTTGAAGTGGCACAAATGATCTGATTCAGCGTAACGAGAGAGGAGGTGCTTAAAGAAAAATTTCTCATAAGTATCAAGGTCATAAAGATGTTTTTTTTTTCTCCCTTCTGCATCATTTCTTTGTAACCAGAATACAGAGGGAGCCAGCCACATATATCGGCTCGAAAGCTAACGGCTAATCGACCTTCTAGCGGCGTCGTTGCCATGGTGACATAATTTAATTTTAATAGTTGTCACCAGCATGTGTTGGGGTGCGAAGAGGTTGTTGTCATTTCAGTTCTTTATAGGATGTTAGGTTGAAAACTGCTATATGAACATCTTTTAACAAATCACACTTAATGTCACCTTTAAATAGCAACAAAAGAAAAATAGAAATAAAAAAAATAACCAAAATAACATTATAATAGATATGATTCCTGGGAGAAGTAGACGGCCGTCACTAGTATTCACTCATCATATCTCTGAAGAAGTCCCTTTATTCCTCCTGCTAATCATCCACTTACAGTAAGTGAGGACAGCACCGCTATCAGGCCTGAAATGTAATGTAATTGATTAAAATACCGAGAGGGACAAAAGGACAAAGATGGAGAGTGAGACAGACACCGAGTGATGTTTGGAGGAGATGGTGGCAGGAGAAACCCTGGCCATCAAGCAGAATTTTAATTACTGCAGGCTGCAGCACTTCTCTCCCGACTAATCCCCTCCACAGTAGGATTTATAGGCATTACTGATGCTGACAAAGTGATCGCTCGGGGAGAGATAAAACATTACAAAATAAAGCATGAAACTGGATATGAGTAACACTTCCTCCTCAAGGCGAGGTTGTTTGAATGTTTGTTTCCCCAAAACGGAATCGCTTATTAACACTTCATGATGGAAGTTTGTGCGTGTGGTTGTGGATGTGGCTTAATGTGATTAAATTTGAAAAAGATGGCACAGCATTACGCTGACCGCAAATTATCGACAGCTTTGTTTCCAACTAACTTGTGTAAAAGCCCAAATTTCTGCACCATTTGCTCAGCAGCAAAGGTTAATGCTGTTTTAAAGCCGATGCGAGTGGGAAGTAGAAATGATGAATTCTTCACTGGCCGTGATTTCCAAGCCCCCACCCTCACCAACACCCTCCACCACCACCACCACCCCTCCTTTCGCTTCCTGACATTTCTATTATTGAGAAGCAGCAACTCTAGGATAGCCTGCCACTGCAGCCACACAATATCCGCTCCGACTTAATCCTTCTGGCATTTCACTAGCCTGCTCTCCTTCCTCACACACACCACACTATTTAATATTTAATCCACTTTGGATAGGATTACCACACTATGGGTTAGTTGAAAATTTTGGCAGAGGACGGTCTTATCAATGCTTATGATGCACAGCAGTTTGTCTTTTATTTCCCTTTGGCCATGAAATGGTAAATCAGTTGGTTGTGCTCATTGAGTGGCGAAGTGGGATTGATGAGAGGTCAGAGTCTGCAGAGAGAGTTCCCACTGAAGAAGCGCTGCAATCTCAATACGTTTATCTAAATCACAAATGTAATGTCTCTTATTAGTGACACTCCTTAGACCTCATGCTCTCACACACGCCACGTTTAAACGTGAGCGCGCACATCTTTTATGTTTGTAAATGGATTAATTCAAGCTGAGCTCTGGAATATCACATTACAAAGTGTGAAAGAGGAAAGTTACTGTAAAAAAAAAAAAAAGGACAATGGTGACTTTGGACTGACATTCAGCTTCAAAAAGGGACTAATTATATTGTGACTTCGAGTTGAGCTACTATGTGGGTTGATTTATTTATTTATTTTTTTACCTTAAAGGAGGATTAACGGGCCGAGGCACAGTTGTCAAGCGATAACCAAATCTTTAAGTGAACCTTTCTATGTATCTTGCTTATTGAAATCTTCCCTTTAGCTTCCCATACCAGTAGCTTGCTGTCTACAGGGAGTTTTGCTGCCAATCTAACAGATGGGGAGGATGGGGATTATTACTGGGAGAATCAGACTACATTCTTGTGTGATCAAAATAAAAGCTAGGGCCCCCCTGGAGGCTTGTCTGCCTAAGAATAGAAACAAAAACATCAACTCACACATTGTGTGAACTAAAAACACTAAAAGAAATCCAATAGAACTGGTTTTCAAAGAACTCCACGCTTAACTATCCGACAGCATCTACTACTGACTGACTGAAACTTTCCAGTAATACAGATAATGGCACAGAATTGATTTTTGGATTTCTTTTTAAAAGCCTTAAGGTTATTGTCACTAAATTTTCTTTAAAGCGAATTCCACTTATGTTTGTTTCTTTTTCAGAATGCCACGATCTTTTACTGACATTACTCCTCTCAGATTCAAGTGAATAATAAGATGGTTTTAATGAGAATTGATTTTGACTAGGAAATGGAGTCCAATGGAGTCAATACTACAAAATATTGTAATATTTTACAGAATACTCTAACTCTAACCAGCTGCTGACTTCATGCACAGAGCGATGCCGGAATGATCCGAGCACCAGTCCAGTTACAGTTTGCAGTGGACCATGAAAAAGCATGTCGTGACCGATCCGTACACAGCACAAATATACAAGTGCAGTGTTATAGCTTTGTGAATATTTTTTTTTGTGCTCTCTTTAATCAATGAACTGCTATGCGGTTTGACACAGCCTTATTATGTAATTCTAAAAATCATGGCAATAAGAACAATAATATTGATAATATTGAAGAAGAGAAGTGTCAGCATATTTGTAACAGTATCGGATCAAAACTGGAGAAAAAGAGTGGACGGCTGCATCTCTACCCAGAGGTGATGCAGGTATGTGTCTGTTTATGCAGGCACTGCCTCGCCCCACTAATTCCAAACCTGAAGTTATCAAATAGGATAAATTGAAGTTTGTGCAAATTTGTGCAGAGTAAGCTGATGTGATTTACCTGCATGATTTAAAAAAAAGTGTGATGCAGCAGGCTTAACTTCCCATTGTACATCTTAGTGGAAGCTTACCAGCACGCACAGTAATGTGCAACATGGATCTTGAATGATGATAAGGTATTATGCTGTTCTGCTTATATTTCTTTCTTTTTTTCAGGATGTGATTCAGAAAACACCACAAGAAGTCACATGGGGAACCTGTAGGAGAGGGATTTAGATGTGTCGCTAACCAGTCTGTAAGATTATTGAGAAACTGTATGAGAGCTCAGCACACCAGCGTGAAGAAAGAGATTTGTAATGTAGAGATGCGGATTCAATACAAACAGAAAAATGCAGGACTGCCCGGTGGCCCCGTTCCTTAAGCTTACATATGATAAGCTGTAACTATCTTGAGTTGCCAAGTTGGAGCATAAAACAGACTCATCTGGCTCTGGAAGAGGCCTGTGACATTTGACCCCTGCGCTAACAGAGTTCTTCTTCAATCTTCAATCGTTTCAAAGCCCCTGTTGCCCACTAAGAGCACCGTCAGCACGGGGCAGTCAGCTGAGGCCGATTGAATTAACCAACACAAAATAGATCCTCGCTCGACCTGAGAGACAGATGAATGCATCACTGCAGACAATGCAGGCGCATGTCTGGCAGGAGTGTCGGTGGTGACATCAGAACGCGGTGGCGAAGATCACCATTAGTCCACATAGTCTCAGTGCAACTAACACAACCAGAACAACTGTACAAGACAAAAACCTTCATCCCTGGAATGGAGGCTCTGCAAAAGCTTTCTTGTTTGTGCATCGCAAATAAGGAAGAGTTGTTTTGCTTAACGTATTTGTTCAGCGGGGTAACGGTAGCCTAAGGTTAAAGACATGACTGGAAGTTGCCTGGAAAGTCTGAGTTGTAGAAATTAATGAAAAGCATTCTCCTGTTGCAGCAGGCAGCCCTCGAGCATGACGGAATGCAATTTCACGAACTGCATCTGTAACCCTGTTCTTCCTATTAGCCTAAATATTCATATGAACGTGAGCTACACCTGGAAAAATAAGATATAAACTTCCAGTTTAATCCAAAGGCACAACAGCAGCCATTAGTGTGACACAACAGCATGATCAAAATACTCAAGAGCACAAATAGATGTTTAGACCAGTGTTCCATTAAGGCACTCAAGGCCACAGCACAGTACATTCTGTTCCTCTGGTGCCTGAATATAGAATTCCAGCTTTTTGTTGTTGTATGCTTATAAGATAAAAAGCATATTTCATCAAAGAAGAACCTTTTGGGACATGCTAAGATCCTCTTTTGTGTAAATAAACAAAGTCTACTGAGAGGAGAAGCAGTGGAATTGATCTGTGGGGGAACATCGACCCTCAGGTGCATGTTACCGGACACACTGGCCACTTTTTCTTCTCTTAATTTAGTGCTGCTGCCTCCGAAATGAAACACAGAGAGAAGAAACTCACATTTTAAACAACCCTAGACGATGTGTACGGATTCATTAGGGAACGACTCATCGATTCCCTCCAGCCCTCACGGCTGGTTTGAAAGCCACTAGGCTGGATTCAAAGGCTCTCATTACCGTCACGTACATGTAAAGCTGATCACTGCTGCCTGAAGCTGTCTGCAGAAGAAGCCTAAATTGAGCACTGCAGCGGGGATGATGGATAGCCTCGTCCAGGATACAGATGGCTCCTGTAGGGGGGTCCACCTCCCCTTGGGGAGGGTCAGCTGGGCTCAGTACCACATGTTGACAGCCAGAACCCCTTTGCTGTGTAACACAGGGACACTACAGAGCCAGAAATAAATGCCTGAAGACCAAGCATGACTCTGGGATGCTGCCGTAACATCTCACAATCAATAAAAAAAGCTGCTTTAAAGCCTCAAACATGGATTTTATTTTGTTGACTGTATGTATAATGGAAGATTCTCCTCCAATGGAATCATCCCAAAACCCCTTCTTTGCTTCATCTATATAGGTATAAATAATTCGGAGACTCAAAAATAAGAGAGACGATAATGCTGGCGATCCTGTTTGAAGTAAAAGTACCCATACCACTTTTAAAAATTTATTTTAAAAATACCGCCAGCAAAATCAACAGAATCTACCAGAAGTAAAAGTACTCGTCTTGTAAAATTCTTCTGTTTGAAGCCCTGTAGCAAATAATTCATTGAAGAATGAGCCAACATTCTAACCAGCAATAGATCATGTGATGCCATGTCACCAAGGACATGGATTGATTCAAATAATACAGCATGTCGGTAAAAACAGACAGCATCCTCATCATTATCACAATGGTATACCATTATTACATGTTGGTTTATTTTTAAATAAGTTAAGCTTGAAAGGCGTTTTCTTAACAGTTATGGTATTCAGATGCACTCATTCTCACTACAGTAAGATTAAAAGAAGAAAAGCTTGTATATGAGAATGTTGCATTAGGGATTCTTTTGTGTGAATCAAAATCAAAACCATCCAAAAATTTGTATTTAGTTACTCAGACTTGTTCCAGTATTCTGGTAGAATTATTACATCGTCTCTCAGGGTGCAGGGCACCCATAAAAAAAAGCCTTCACAAGTGCAGATTATAGTTGTACCCATGCTGTATGTCACCTTGATGGAGAGGACAGGAGGCTGGTGGGTAATGGAGTGCACTCCTGTGGGAGAGGGCTCCAGGGTCGCATGTCTTTGTGCGAAGCCCTTTGAATAGGCCTTGCACTGATGGCCCTGCTGGCTCTTCTGGCCCTGCTGGCCCTCCTTTTGGTTCAGGTATGGCTAATCAGAGACATTGGCATTGGCGTTCATGCATTCTGCCCTGAATAAAACATGGAGCACGAGGATTTAATCAAGAGAGGGCATCTGCAGCTGTCTCAGGCTGCTGGTACCAACACTCCAGCTATTCACCACATGTGTCCTCATACTAATGACAAGCCTAAAAGGAGGCAGAGGGCAACCTCTTCTCATAATCAAAGTGTTTTTATTCATGACATGTCTATTAATTAGTTTGGAATAGTCAGCACTATGTGCTCAGGAGAATTTAAATTGGCTGAAGAGGATTTGCCCTTTCTCTGTTAAGCCAATGATTTCTTGGCAAGCATTTATAAGCGGGGAGGGACAAAGAAGGGTAGAGGAAGACACAAGGAGACGGAGAGGGAATGTTTTTCTTTCTCTCCTTTTCTGTGAGTGACTCATAGAGCCTATAAATCACAGGGGGCCCGCAAAATTGAAACTGTCACTGGTATTTGTCCTGTTTCAATGTATCTCAGCTAGGTGGGTATATTAGTGAGAATGCACAGGTCACATTTAGGTCTGATCAAATAAAAAAACCACACTCCCTCACCGAGTAATATCTGTGTTGGACAAACGGCCAGACCAAAACAAACAATGTGAAGGTTTTGATGATAGATGCCCTCAAGCGTCCTGAGAAAACATCAGTGCAAAGGAGGAAATCAGATAATTGTAGTGCTTTCAACAACAACAACAACAACAACAACAGTCGTCCAGTGATCCAATCCAGATCATTTTTACCCGTCCCTTAACTTTGGCACGCTTTGTGTCTAAATCTAAGCCGAACTTTGCCACCACAAACTAGAAATACCACGGTGCAGGTGTGTGCCTCAGTGACGTCACAGTGACCTTTGACCATCAAAATATTTTCCCTGAGCAAAAAGTTTCAACGAAATCCTCCAAAGCAGTGAGGAAATGTTGCGTTAATGATCGGTGGATGTGAGTGTTTTTCTCAGTGGAGCTACGCAACTTTTAAGCGCAGCAGTTCACCTAAGTGGGCAGAAAAATGATCGAGAGGTCAAAGCTTTCAATCTAAATAGCCGTCTTATTAAAATGGGATTTGAAAGGTGTTGCACTACAGCAGCAGTGCTACAGCACAATAACGGTTAATAAATGTTTGCATTAATCTACTTGACACAACTCCATAGAAACTAAATGTCTCGTTACGCTGTGAAAACAATTTTCCTTTAGCATCTGTGACATTATAGCTTGACGTAATAGCATTTGTTATCTGCTTTCCTTCGAACCGAATGACGGTGACGGTCTGCGGCACTAGTCAACAAACATGCAGTATTGACACTTTTCAAGATGTAATTGACAGTGATGTTTGACGAAGGATGAAACAGGAGACTAATTATTTGATAATTCTCTTTTCATTTTTCCAATTTGAAATCATCCGGGCTCACAGCGTAGCGGCTCTTTCACAATGGTCTGGCTCGCTGCATAACACTAAATTATCTTTCCTGTGGCTTAATTATTCATTAGGCAAACATAATTAATTTAGGAAGCTTCTCTCACAGGAAGTGTTTTAAATAAAGGCCAGAAGGACAGCTTTCTGCTTAATCATTAACTGAGCGCAGACGAGAACCTGGGAGGGCTCGAAGGCTTCGACGAATACAATCTCTACTTTTGGAGGCTCTGAAAAAGTTAATGGACGAATGTGCAAAAACTTTCTTCTTTTTTTTTCCAGTTGGCTCATCTGATTCAGCCATCATTGTAAAAAATACATTACTTTATATCTGCTGATATGAGGATAGAACAAAGACATAAACTCCATCTTTGAATAACACAGAGAAATTCAGATGATTAAAAGAGCTCCTCTGCATTTGCAAGTCCTCTCTTTGCACACATCATTCCGTTGGCCTTCTCGCTGTGCCGACAGGATCACCGCGCTCTCCGTGTGACCGCTGGGATGTGGGATTCCAGACAGAAGGATTTTCTTATATGCATGTCTTCTAAGCCATTCCATCTCCAAGCCTACACATTTAGCACAAACCCACCCTAATTATACACTCCGAGTACGCAGACGCACAAGCGCAATCTTTGCCCTCTGTTCTCCTCCTTTATCTTCCTGTCCTTCCCTCAATCTTCCAGTGTCTAACGAAAGCATATTAGAGACAGAGAGAGAGAGAGAGAGAGAGAGAGAGAGAGAGAGAGAGAGTAAGCAGGCTTTGATCTATCTTCTGCCTGATTCAGAGCTTTCAGATCAAGGCTTGGTTTGTCTTCACCAGCACATCCACAGGCAGCCACAGACAAAGAGCAAACAGACTAAGAAGTGCCTTTTGAGATCCATTTGCGTAATGATAGAGTTGTGTTCCTATGTGGGTTTGGGCGTTGACCCATTTGTGCTACTTCACTCCAGCTGTAATGACACACTTGTTTTTGTGGTGCATCATAATTATTATTTGTATCATTTTTATTATTACCTCCTACAAGGAGATCATGTTGTTGGTGATATTTGTTTGTTTGCCTGCAGGATTACACAAGAACTATGAGGCAGATTTTCACCAACCTTAGTGGACGGGTGTAGAGTGAGCCAAGAAGGAAACATCACAATTTGGGGCAGATTAGTCATAGCACCACCAGGTGGCAACAGGAAGATACCAGGGTAGTTGTTTTTTTTTAAACACTTTGACGTACAGTACTCTTAAAAATGGGTCAACAAGATACATCGAAAATTTGATCAGAAACCTCCCGAGTTTTACGGTTGAACTGTTTTGCCGTGGTAGGGCAGCCATTTGTGACACTTCAACCACAGAACGGAAAACTACAGTAACTGGACTCCACACGGTCAGTTCTTTTCCAAACTCCACACATTTGATGAGTCCAGCCTCTCCAAGCTTATTTAAGTCGTAGCCATTGAGCCATTTACATTAAAGTTACACTTCACGTCACACAAGAACACATAATACATGGTAATTATGAGTGGAGACACTGAGATGCAGCGGAGAAATTACCAGGACACGAAGGTTCTCCTTGATGCAGGTGTACGCTCTCTGAGTGCCTTTAATTGCCATTATTAAGTCGCCATTATTCTTATGTAGTATTTTCACCCATGTCAAGATGTATAAATTGAAGGATCAAAGTTCCCGTACTGCTTTTGCAATTGTCCACAATTACCTTATTTCCATGTCACTCTGCATGCACGCGAACAATCCATATCATATTTACATGGAAACAACTTGACCTTATCACCTCAGGAACCATTACGACTTTTAAATTTGAGTCACAAGTCGTGCAATTAGTTAAATCGTTGTAAAAACTCCAAAAGTAGTTCTAGCGAGGAGGGATGGATTATTTTGATCACATTATATATGTCTATCCAAAAAAAAAAACAACAACTAAAAGAGAAAGAAAAAAAATGTTTATCACCAAATGCTTAGAAAAAGTGGCGTCTTCTGAGATGAGACAGTAATCTTAATTAAATGATTTTTGATTGCCTGCTGGGTTAGTTTTTTAAAAATAATGATTATATCAACTAAATAACGTGCTGACAAAAGGAATCCTACTTGATCTTCATAATGATAAATGAAAGCCACTGTTTGCATTAGATCAACTTTTATTTCCTCTTCTCATGTTGGATACGAGTGATGTACTTACAGCTTCGTACATCAGTGTTGTTGTTTAATCCTATTCATCTTTATTTCATTTTAAATTCTTCTGTTTTTTCGTTTTTTTAATGGATCTACTTTGTTTTTGTAAGTGCTACTTCCAAATAATGAGATGTAGCGATTAATGTTCCAGGGAACGACTTTTTCTTGCCTCTCTTCCGCGAGCGTGCTGAGGATACGTCACATGCAGCTTCGTCTTCTCAACAGAAACAATCCGACCATTCCCACTAAGGTGGGGGCGTCTCATAAAATGTTTGGATGTCCAGTCTTAACAATTGCACAGAGAGTTTCCTTTTTACGATCAAAGAGGCCTTTTAAAAGTACTGAGCTACTTGATGTCACTGTTATATGAAAAGGAAGATGTGCTACTGCCATGCCGACCTATGGAGCCATGAGAGAAATGTGAACACTTTAAGAATAATATGGAAACCTGCGTCCATGGTACAGTAACAGTCCTCAAGGAGAATCATGTGATCCTGCGGTTAGAAATATTGTGTTTGTCATTAAATGTAAAAATCCAAGTGGGTAAAATAGCCTGAAACCCTGCTTCACAGGAACCGAGTAAACACAGCTATAGCTCATTGTTTGTGTGCACTGAGGAAGATTAGAAGGAGTACTTTTTGATAATGAAAGATACAGATAGATACAGGGGTTCCTGTTGTTGAGTGTGTGTTATGTTTCGGTGGCTAAATTAATCAGCCGTACAATTTCTTTCTAAAAATACATGGAAACGATCAGCGTGTTTTTAAAAAAAAAAAAAAAGAGAGAAAACAAGACAGTCTGTTTGAACGTATTTCACAAATTTGCCCTCATGTTTGCTGTTATAATCAGTTTTCCGCAGACAAAAGATTGCGCTGTGAAATGAAATGAGAGCTCCCAAATCCCATTGGCTTATATGGTGTCAAATCCAGTTGGCTTGTGAATTAAGAAAAACACACACATTGAAACCTTTATCTTATCCCCGTTTTAATTGTACATCGAGAGCGGTAAATATGAACTAGTTGACTCTGTAGCAAATCGAAATGTTTAAACTGAAGTGGAGGAGGCAAATGCCCACTGAAATCACGAGAGACACCGAGACAACAAAAAAAAGTGCACATACTGACGATAAAAGCGGCAGAATGAAATGATTCCAGAATCACAGCAGATATTTAATCCCATTTCCTCTGCTGTTGGAGTTGTGTAAAAAATCCCATATTGGGTTGTTTGCTTTAAAAGCCACTGGGATGCTTTGGGCAATCCCAACACACCAAACGCAGAGTTGATCAACAATAGAACAAGAGAAAGACAGATTCAAAGAGAATACCATGCAGTCAAGGGAGGCGGGTAGAAATCAACATACCCAAATAACGAAATAATGGCCTTGTTCTGTTTGTTTGTTATTTTTCTTTATTTCATCATACTGTACATTTGTCATTTAACATGAATTCATATTTATTAAATCCAAAAGTACATACCATAAAGCTATGGCTGTCCAGCTGTACAACTCTTTCTCATGAAACATTCATACGAGATCTTATTAAAGGTTTATGCACAATTGTTGGTGCTTAGTTCTGTGAATGTTCAGCAACAAAGGCCGATCAGAGTGCCTGTCCAAACTCCTGCAGAGAGAACGTCAAGGAAGTTGCTGGACGCGTCTTTTCAGCGGAAAATGCAGTGATGTGCTTGAGGTCTGGTTAGGTTCAGGGACAAAAAAAACAACGTGATTAAAAATCAAGGTTAAAAACTCAAAATACAACTAACTCAAAACAGCTGCAAATGCCACAACGGCCCTCTACCACACACCAGTTTGGTACCAAAATCGGCTGCAAATTCCCTGATATTTCTCTAAAAAGTTTTGCTTGGTTTTACATTCAGAAATACAGCTGCAATTGTCACGATACCTCGCTAAAACACCCAGCGTTTTCAGAAAAAAACAGCGGCAAATGTCCTCACGCCTTCCTTAAAACACTTGGTTTGTCTGCCAGAACAAAACAACTGCAAACGACCTGGCTTCTCCCTCCTGGCACACGATTGTGTGAGCTGGAAACAAATTCTTTCGCATGACATGTTGTAGGTGTGAGTATGAAGAGTGCGTAAGAACAGCCTGAACTATAAATCTTCATTCAAATGAAGAGTAGAGAAGGATTCACATGTACTGCAGTAACTGATAGGTTCAGATAGATGTAGTGGAGTCATAAGCACAGTATGTCCTTTCGAAAATGTAATTAAGTAAAAGTGCAAAGTTGCCTCAAGTGCAAATACTCAAGTAAAGTACAGATACCACAACGATAAGGACTGCGCTTGAGTTAAAATACTTAGTGCTTGCAGGTATTAGCTTCAACACTCAGTGGAGCATCCGCCTTCTCACGGTTTTTATTTAGCCCTTCCCCATCCTATGTGCGTCATCCTTGTGGTGCAGTATGTGCACTACAGTAACTCCACAAAGCCGTCACTTGTTTTACCTGGCGGAAACCATGGCTGTCCCATGCAGCATCGAGGCATTTCTTTTTCCTTTTTTGTTGCCAAATTGACTCCATGTTTACATCCCTAATAGCCTCAAAAGGAGTAGTAGAGCCTCTACAGATGTGTACTAGATCGTATTTGTTTCACCTTTTCCTGGCACGTAGATAATATAAAGCCTCGCATAGGGAGAGGTAGAGCCTCTTCAATTAAATGGCAGCTGTGTGGGTATGTTGTTTACAGAGGATAGAAAGACGCTGACGCGGAGAGAGCATGAGTGACAGGGGATGGTGGGGAGAGTATAAAAGAAGCTTTCTATTTATAATAATCAAAAGCGGTACACCATCACGTCCGTGCTAATAATCGGAGCATCTCAGGTGTTGTGTTTGCAGCCTGTCATTGGAGGTGAACATTCTCTCTTTAATCTGACATGTTTGTGTTTAGCTGGACTTATTATGTGGCCCCGTCAAAGCACTTTCATCCAGTGAGCAAACAAATCTAGACAAGGTTTTAGCAAAGCTGGGGTAAAAAAAAAAAAAAATCTCATCACCAAAATGCACCACTTGGCTCCAGTGCAATTACCTTCTGTAAATGAAGCACAGTCTGTCCTGTGCGCCGCTCACCCTCCGCGCAGGTGGTTTGCACATACACTGTGTCAACAAAGCAGCCCGGGCCTCTGTTTGGAAGGTGTGAGGCTGTTTACCTTTGTTGATGTGTGGATTGATGAGGTGGCTGAGGCAGAGGCAGGGGCATGATGTGAATAGTTGGAGTATTAGTGTGGAAAGAGGTGTTTCCCCTCGGAGGCGGCTAACTGAGTTTGACAAAGCTGTTTCTGCTGTGAGGCTGCAGGGACGATCGCTGGCTCAGCTCCAGGAACCCCGGCTATGTGTGTGTGTGCGTGTGTGTATGCGTGTGTGTGTGTGTGTGTGTGTGAGTCTGTGTGACTGTGTGCGTGTGTGCATGCGCGCGTTCATTTGAGGTAGTGACGAAAAATGTGCAGAGACAGGAAGGATGAGGCAGCTCACAATCACATCGTTCAGGCTGTTCTTACGCACTCTTCATACTCACACCTACAAAATGTCATGCGAAAGAATTTGTTTCCAGCTCACACAATCGTGTGCCAGGAGGGAGAAGCCAGGTCGTTTGCAGTTGTTTTGTTCTGGCAGACAAACCGAGTGTTTTAAGGAAGGCGTGAGGACATTTGCCGCTGTTCTTTCTGAAAACGCTGAGTGTTTTAGCGAGGTATCGTGACAATTGCAGCTGTATTTCTGAATGTAAAACCAAGCAAAACTTTTTAGAGAAATATCAGGGAATTTGCAGCCGATTTTGGTACCAAACTGGTGTGTCGTAGAGGGCCGTTGTGGCATTTGCAGCTGTTTTGAGTTAGTTGTATTTTGAGTTTTTAACCTTGATTTTTAATCACGTTGTTTTTTTTGTCCCTGAACCTAACCAGACCTCAAGCACATCACTGCATTTTCCGCTGAAAAGACACATCCAGCAACTTCCTTGACGTTCTCTCTGCAGGAGTTTGGACAGGCACTCTGATCGGCCTTGTTGCTGAACATTCACAGAACTAAGCACCAACAATTGTGCATAAACCTTTAATAAGATCTCGTATGAATGTTTCATGAGAAAGAGGCATGGCCTAGAGGTAGAGTGGCCGTCTAGCAACCGAAGGATCCATGGTTCGATCCTCACTTCGCCTCATGACCATGTTCTAGTATCCTTGAGCAAGATACTGAGCCCCTAATTGCTCCTGATGGCCCTGCACTGGACTGGCAACCCATCCAAGTTGAACACCCCTCTCTCCCAATGTCAGCTGGGATAGGCTCCAGCCCCGCCCCGCCCCCCCAACACACACACACACACACACACACACACACACACACACACACACACACTTGCAACCCTTAATGGAAAAGCTGTATAGAAAATTGATGGATGGATGAAGATTTTTACTCTCACTAACTGGTATTCTTTACCACAAACGTGAGCAGTCATCTGGAACATACGTAACCAGCCAGCAACATAGTGCGAGGAAAAAGGTCTCTCTGCCAGGCCAAAGGACTCTCACTGACACATTTGGAGGCCTGCTTCCTCACAACAGCCAGAGAGATGAAGAGCTAGCCTGATGCACCTGTGAACACCTGGCCGACGTCTTGGGGCCGTTTCCTGTGGTCGGTTACACTGGATTTGAGTGTTTGGTAAACACGGTCAAGCTCTGGTACACCGTTCTATCACAGCCCCACTTCAGTCTCGCAGTCATACGCAGATCCAGCTGCTGCAGTGACATTATTTTAATAATTAATTTCTAAAATCAATTTGTGCTCAAATCATACTGGCATACTTTTATTTTATCAAACAAAACCTCTTAACTTTAAATATTAAAAAAAAATACAGGTAATATCTAATGAAGCACATTGTCTTTCAAGGTACCACATCAGTGTTTCTCAAACTATTTCAGGCTGAGGAACACTTAACCCATAAAAATAATAAATTTAAAAAAAACCCTCATGGACCCCCAAGTGTCCCCACAAACATGAATAGTGGTAATGTTTGCTACAGGCAAACTATAGGCTCCTCAGTGAAAGTACTTTTTTTCTGTCATTCCAAAAATAAAGACACAAAGATGTGTAACAATTATTTGAGAGCAACAGAGTGTGACGCTGGTTTGGATTGCCGCCTCACAGGTGTTTATTCTAGCTTTCTGTGTGGCATCTGTCCAAATGCATGCCGAACAGACTGAGATATGCTCTTTGTGCCACTCTTAACAGCCTAGAGAACAGACCTCTGAATGAACCCGGAGCAAAGTCGGATTAGGGGCCACCGGACGACGGATGAAGCATTATCCTTTTACTTCATCTTTAAGAAATAAGTGCTGTCATTTGCCATTAAGTTTGACACCGTTTCATCATTAAAGCTCTAGTGTGACATAATATGTCCCCCTCTTCTGGCAGTGACAGTTACTGCAAACAACTGTTCATGCATGCTTACATCATAGGCTGTAGCCTACTCTGTCCTTACTGTTGCATTTATGAAACCGTGGAGACATTATCATTTGCAATACACAACCCTGCCAAAATGATGGGTTTTACAGAGGTTGATCCATTTGATGTGAGAAGGAAGAGGCACATGATTAAATTATTCACCATATTCGTTAGCGAAGGGCTAACAGGAAAAAATATGTCAGCATCCTCTTGGTAGCAGGAGAATATCGCCACATACACAAACTAAGTGTGATCTTCGCACTATAAAAGAGAATTACAGGGATTCTTGTCACAGAGATATAAAACATTAGGCTTATTCTCAGTTTACCGAGCACATACTGAGTAAAAGCCTTGGTGCGCTTGGCAAGGATCATCCCTTCTTGTCTGTACTCCTTTTCTCTGTTTGCCTATATAATTCAGATTTAATCCAGTGAGGTGAACACAGTCAGGGCTCCTGGACTGGCTACATGCTCCTCCCCTCCCAGCTGCTGTGCCACGTTTAAGAACTGCTCCCTGGGTTAAATGAGAAGTCAAACAAGGATATTAAACCTTAAATAATAATTATAGCACCTTAAAACCAGAACATGAAATCTTTAGCAGTGTCAAAAGTTTCAGAGTTTTTAATTCAGGATATAGTCACACAACATTAGTCCAGCCAAAAGTCTTCTTACACTGCTTCTGCCAGCTTCCTAAATAACACCAGATATCACCTCATGGAGGAAGAGAGGCGGGTGTGCCAGGGTCCAGTCCAGCTGAGGCAGTGTGCTCATGACTCCCCAGCCTATTACTAACCAACAAGCTGCTTGTGCTCAGCAGCCACAGATCTCTTTGTCACTGTCAACAGAAGCTGTAGTGTGATCTGCCTCACAGAGATGCATCTGTCAGCTAGGGTCCCAACGTCATCAAGCCCCCAGGTCATTGTTAGAAAGCTAGGGGCGTAGGGATATGACTTACAGTTAAACACACTATGTGGTGTTTTATTTCTAACCCTAGACGTGCCCGAACATTGCATTTCAGCTCGTGAAACAGTAGAGTTTGTTTGGCTCTGGAAATATAAAGGAACTTTCTCCTCGATGACTGACTCCACCTGATATCAGCAATGTCACGTGAATACAGAAAATATGATGATTCTGAGAGTGGCTGGAGTGAATTAAAGCACGAGGAAAACCAGGTGACGAGATTTTAACCGTATAGGCGCGAACACACACCTTTCAAAATAAAAGCTACATATTGCAGCACATTTTAACAAAGCTGAAACCAATACTTCAGATTGCTTCATGCAATAAATGAGGGGAATAAGTCTTTGACAGGTGCTCTCAATTTAATGGTGGTCCATTCAGTTGCAGTCAAGACACACAAAGCCACAAATCACCACCAATATCAACCTCATGCGTCAGTACCAGCTGCCATTGACACGAGTGAAAAGAAGAATATCAAGAACAAACACAAACATATCCAACATACATTAAATAATGTCAATGCCAAAAAAACGTCTTCCATTGGTGTCACCTGCTATTTTCGCGCATAATCTCAAAGAAATGGCACAAATGCAAGGACCGGCTTGAAACACTAAAAGCTGTAACCCAGCAATCAATGTCCCGATCTTACAGAGGTTCCCTGCTAAGTAATCCATTCTTAAACACGTGTATTCTTTTTAGAGGGCTGCTTGCTCCTCTGATAGATGGAAAGCAGCACAATGAGATGGCTCTCCATCACCGGGAGAGACCGAAGACTTCCTTGTAACTGACAGACAATTGCCTGACCACCCAGCAGTTGCTCGGAGTGACAATGTTCGATATTTTGAAGATGGCGGTCGATGTTAGAACCTCTAAATTATACACAAGGTCCCCTGGGAGCTGGCTTCAATACATCTCACTACAGAGAAGGAGACGTGTAGCAGCCTCTCTTTCTCTCCCTCTCTCCTCCTGTGCGGACTGAGGACATCAGCTGGACCGAATTCTCGAAATGGATTTACAGAGGATATGTGGCGCTTTTCCCCACGTTGGGTCGTGACTCATTCAACAGGGATGCAATTTAAGTTCAAATCAGTCAGATATAAAATCAAAACAGATATTTGAGCCCACCGAAGAGGAAGGCAGAAAAGCTGCATCTTTAAATGAAATAACTCTACTCAGCATCCAGTTCTCTCTTCTTCGCCCGTTTGTCTTTGATTATTTTCAATTACTCCTAGAGCGACTATCCCCTTCCTTGATCTATCCACAACACCGTTATCTTTCTCTGCTACTTATAATATGTTTACTCATCCTGATGAATTCAATTACATCTTTTCAGAGGAAATTACTGTGGGGGTGGCTCAACCTGCCAGAGGTCAGCACTAACTGTGAATACTAAAACTACTCCCCCAAACACATTACACAGCCTATTACCTGCTGCTTTCCACACAGCACTCCCCGACCCTACATGAGCCTTTCCACCGCTACAGATGAAATGCTTTCTAGATGGAATCTGGCGTGGAGAAGAGGGGAAGAGTGCTGGAGCTGTCCCCAAGTCTAATCGTTTCAGAGAGCCATCCCCACTGCAGCTAGAGAACACGCCACTCCTGATTAGGGAGGTGTGTACACGGCCAGGCTGAGCGTGAAAGGTGCAGAAAGTCAGCTGGGCCTGGGGGAAGCTAAGGAGGTCGGCTCTTTTTTAGTGGGTGACTGGTGGAATCGATGAGGTGACGGGTCAAAGGCAAAGTGGAGAGAAAAGAAGTGAGCGATTAGTGCTAGACATAGCTTTATTTAGGGTTGAGTTTTTCTTTTTTATTATTGTAAAAAGCCCTCCACATGTGTCCATTCCATAGCCCCAGAATTCCTCCCAGGTTTCTGGATGATTGTGATGAGTCAAACTATTTCCTGTTGCAGAAAACCCTCTCACATAATTATTGAAACACAAGATCCCATTTAAGGTCCATTGAAGCTGTCAAAGCGATTATACAGAAAGGATGGAAAATGTGACCGTGGGGGAAAAAAAACTCTTCTCTCTACACTGTTTTCTTCAGAATCCTTTGCTTGCCTGCGTAAGGCCTCATGGCAAAATGCATTACAAGCATTACTGGGTGAAAAGATACACTGGAATCTACCTGGGGCAACAGCTCAGGGCCCAATTTATGTTGCTTTAAACACTAAAAAACAAAATGTTCTTTCAAGAGTGGAAATTGTCATTTATTTGTTTTTAAAATTTAAAAAATCAGTCTTTCATGTAAAGACTTAAAGTACGAAGAAATAGATAAAAGATAAATATATTTATGAGTGTTTTTGATTAAAAAGTGGAAAAGTTTTCAGCTTGATTAAAAAAAAAAAAAATCTGCAAAACTGCTCTCAGGTCGACTGAAACAGGAAACAAAAACCTGACTTTTATGTGAAAGAAAAATGTACGGGCTGCAGACTTAAAAATTGAATGCTGGTTTACATTCGCGCGAAATCAGATGAGCTCAGAGAGAAGCACAGCAACAGCTTCAGCATCAGAGAATCCTCAGTGAGTACTTTAATGTCAGTTCAAAACAATCGGAAATCTCGCTATTAACCATGTCAAGCACCGTTCACACTTCCTTGCCATTCAGTGCAGTCGTTAAATATATGTTAAATATTCAACCAGTTACACAAATAACAATCTTTAAAACAATTAATCTTATCTGACAACATCCCTAAGATGCAGATGTATGGGTAGAATATAATGTTACTTGAAAAATGTGGAAAGTGTAAGAAAATGATGCCTTTAATTTGACTTTTCACAAAATATGTCTCACCGCCGTGACAGACGTCTCTTTTTAACCGCACAAAGGGAGGATGTCTTCTCAGATACGTCACCATCTCTTTGTATACTTCTGAAGATCTAACAGTAGTCTCCTTCAAGAAGTAGTAGTTAGAACACCAGGGTTTATATTCTGTAGTTTAAACCAACCGCATGCCTCAGGAAGAGATACATATATGCAGCGGGGACTCACATTAGGATGCATAGAACATTCTGGTGGCGCGAGCGACACATTTGCACATGAAGAGTTGAAAATGAGTCGCATTCAGCCAAGCTGTGAGCTCCACCTAGGAGGCAGCGAAAGAGAGCGAGACAGGCACAGAGAGGGGCTGAGGCTGACAGGCGCCAAGCCTTGAAGAGGGGCATTCTGGCATAATGACTCTCATTTACCATTGACAGGCCTTGGGAAAGTTAAACTAATTATGACAGCACACAGATGCTGAATAGCCCTTGATGAAGTTAATCACTAGCAATCCAACAAGCAGGTGTTGAGTGATTTCTGGTTCCTCCCCTGGAATTATAGGACGGTCCCATTTTTCAAGCGTGCAATCTACGGTACAGCAGATTTATGCTGCTTCATTCCAGTCATTTTGCAGTATGAGAACATGAAAAACTCCTCCAACGCTATAACTACTCTTTTAATAGTCAGTCTCATGCAAATTTTGAGTTTACTGATTAATTGAAAAGAGCACATTTGTTTTAGACGTAAGAGGGGCTACGAATGAGGAATAAGCTCCTCCGGTGATCACAATCATTATGTGTTTTAGCTTGTTTTTAATATTTAAGAGATGCCGGCCTCCTGTGAGCTTCAACATCGTTTTGTTGGGGTTTTTTTGGGGGGTTTTTTTGCATGTTAATTAGAATTAGAAAGATTCATCAGATATTCTCAATCTCCTGTATCCAATTGGAGCGCTGACGGATAATCGCCTGCTCTTAAACAACAAAGACATACATAAAGTCTCATTATTAATATCCGATTTACTATCGGATCCATCTATGAAACATTCTTCAAACCCATAATGGCATGTCAAGGAGAGCTCTGTCAATGAAGACGAGGAGCTCATAACTCATTTAATGAGCTTTTGGAAACATCCCTTTCTCTCCAACTCCCAGATCCCTGATGATCACTGTTAACAGGCGGAGATAATGTGTAAGCATAAAGATAATAGGCCCAGCTGAACGTCATTAAACCGGGTTCAACTCGCCGAGCGCTGCAGCAGGAGCCAACAAAAACTCACCATCACACTCACTGATGCATGGTTGGCTATTAAATATCTATAAGGAATCGATTAGGAATAATAATGGGATTATCTGCAATAGAAGATGTCAATTATTATTATTAATTTAGAGAGGCTTTTTATAAAAATTTAAAAAGAGAGAATATAAATGATGAACATAGATTCAGTCCCTGTGATGATTTTGAGTGATTTATTTATTCATGAGCTTCACTGTATTTTCAGGAAACTCGCACACGGATCCACCTTCAGGAAAACGAATGGAACTGCCATTTGCCAAAATACAGCAGATCCACATAATCACTTTTGTTTGTTTGTTTGTTTGTTTGTTTGTTTGTGTCACACAGCATAACGTTCACACAACATTTCTGCCCAAGAACCTGTTGCAATCATCAATGTTTCTGCTGATCACAAAATTACTGCAATCTAAGTTACATATTTGATTATATTGAATATCTGAAGTCACCAACATTATTCAATTTATGTATTTTGGGGGGGTGCTTTTTTTTTTTTTTTTTTTACATCTGATTTATTTACATGTGTTTGTTGCTTCGTCATGTCCCCTTGCGTTTGATTCATTTTGGTTCCCACCCGCAGTTGTTGTGATGGAGACGGCAGAGAACGTGACTGCCACCTCCAACCAAATGTGCGGAACCAGAATTTCACTCTAAATGTAAAGAAAACTACACAACTTTCACTGACAACGACTGAGTCAGTGCATCCCCACAGCACAACACGAGGGAAAAGAACAGTAGACAGAGAGCTAAACGGAAGAGTGGACATAAAGAACTGAAGAGTCAGAAGGCATTACGGGACATTAAGTTAAACTTCGCAGTTGTGATCATTCATGTTGAGTATTTATATTAGTAATCAGTGCCTTCTGACTAACTATTGATGTCCTGTCACTTCTCGAGTGTGAAATCAATCCTGACTCACAAAAGCGGCACAAGTGTAAATTGAACGTAAAAGAATACAAGAAACGATCACGTGTCAGTTGAATTACCTTTTACGATATTTAAGATGCATTATGACTCGAATTATTACCCCGGCAGTTGCACTCGTCTTTTTTCAACGGCGTGAATGTGCACAGCGCATCACCAGTGAAGTAGACGGATGCACGTTTGCGCTCTCTGCTCGGTGACAAACCGAAGCAAGTTCACAGCAACAAACGTCGCCACAAATGAGAGATTAAGACCTTTCTTCTTCTTCCTCCTCCTCCTCCTCCTCCTCCTCCTCCTTCCAAACCTAAAGCTCACTCATTCTTGCACACACATGAAAAACTTCTGACAATGGCAAAAACATCAAACCCTGAAGGATTAAAAATTGAAGTGGCCCACCTTGGAGAATGCACTAAGACGTGCTGGCTAAGCAACTGCAGAGAATTCACTAATGGAAGCAATAAAATTTTATTTTGCTCTAAAAATAGTGCACCGTGCATTTTTTTTCGCTCCCTTCTCCCCAGAGTTTTGAGCAGAGAGTGCACAGTGAAGGTATATGTTCTCAGGCTATGTGAAACTGTGTAAAGAAAAGGAAAAAAATCACATTTTGTCTGCTACAGCTTGAAGCTCTACTGTGCCAAGTTCCGTTGCTGAGTTTGTGTTTACTCAGTCAAGGTAATTTAAACAATGTAAAATGTCTTGTGAGTGTGTTAGACAATAGAGCGAAGGATTGGATTTGCACTTTGGAAGGTTATGAAACTCTACACAGGAGCAATGCAGCACATTTTCCTCCACTGGAGATTCAATCAGTCAATTTTTCGTCGATACTGTAAAATATTGTGCCAGGCGTACACGCTCCAGAATCACACCTCCCTTTAGATGGGCTGCTAAGCAGTGAATGAGACAGCCTGGGAGATGCGAGCTCATTTTCACAGTTATTACATTGTGCAGTAATCACTTGGTCTGCAAAAAAATAATACCCCCCCAAAAAAAAAAAAATGTTGTGTTTTTTTCTTCACTAGAAACCGACAGCTCCTGAGGAAGGCCTCCTCGAAGGGGGCTGAAGAAAAGCACCACAAATATACTGAGTCTTTGTGTAAATAAAGGTGCAACAAAAAAAAAAAGACAAAGAGAAAAATAGTTCCCAACTATGAATTCTACTCTCATGTAAAAAGTGCACATTGGCTGACAAAGTTACAGTATGTTCTATGATATATTCTAAAAGTCATTTATTGCATGTTGGGAAGACATTCTATCTGGAAGTGGCTCCTGTTTTTTTGCCGGACAATCAAGATGACAAATGAAGAGGAGAAAGTGATGGTGCGACAGAGAGCGGCTTATGATGATGAAGAGAGGGCAGATGCACGTTACAGAAATAATTAGGACAAGGCCAGTGTGCATGAATCTATCTCCACTTCCCACAAGCACTCAACTGTGTCAAACAGCTTGGTCAATAATCTTCAGCAATTCCTGAGGATTAGAGTCTTATTACCGAGCACCGTCTGTCACACGGAGCTCGGTGGCCAAAACAAGTCACTTCATGGCTGTTTACTGCGTGTTTCAATAAATTAACAAACATCTCACTGAGGAGTTTGAGTGTGTGTGTGTGTGTGTGTGTGTGTGTGTGTGTGTGTGTGTGTGTGTGTGTGTGTGTGTGTGTGTGTGTGTTGAAGCACTATAAAGAAGTAAGTTGTCATCCACGGTATAATGTTACACGATACATATTCTATAAAATCAGAGGATCTATATTAGAACTTGTGATTAAGAGTGTGCATGTGTGTGTGTGCATGTGTGCAAGATGGGACCACGTGGAAGCTTATTTCTGATTAATTGTGTGTTTATTTGCAGCTCAGTAGCTGGATATTGAAGAAAAAAATAATTACGAGAATGGTTTTTGTTTGCAAGATTTTAAACCACTGTTATTGCGTGTTCTATTTCCTATAGCCGACTTCAGATTCAAATAAAGCACTTCCACACACACTTGTGGACCAGATGTCACCGCGCACCTTCTTCTCCCCTCGCTTTGTTTAGTTGGACGGGAACAAGTACACCGGAACAATCCCCACAAAGTCGCTGCGAGAGCCAAGTTCTTACCTTGCCCTTGTGTGTTGGCCACAGCGGCAGCAAGAACCAGAACCGCTAAGAGGGTCTTCATTTGACAGTCTTGTCTCATATCTACTAAAGTCGGGGTCGCTTTCCGCGGAGCTACAGAATACGTCCTTGTGATGAAGAAAAAGATTACTTCCTGGGCATGAAGAGAGAGAGAGATAGAGAGAGGGGAAAAAAGAAAAAGAAGCGAGATAAAGACAAACAGATCCGTGCGCGTCAATGTCCTTTAAAGACTGAACGCTGGGTCGAGGGTAATGATCAGGTGGATTGCGGAGGTCCCTCTTTCGTTAGGACGCGCAGGGAGCGGATTCGTGGCGGTGTGAGTGTTGGAGTGTCGGCACATGGAGAGAGAAAAAGGCTGCTGAGGCTTCAGCACCGCGGACAGCTCCTAGCGTCAGCCGGCGGTGTAACAGCCTCCTCAGCCCAGATGATTCGAAGGAGTTGGATCACTCCTCTCTGCGTGCTCGCTCGTCCTGTAGAACTGAGCATAGAGTCGCCACATCTATATTTTTATTTATTTGCGTATTCATTTATGCGCATCAACAGTTACGATCAGGTTCAAATATCACTGCTGTGTTTGGTCGTTTGTATCCTTTTTGTTAATAACTTTCTAGTTTCACGGATGAGTCTTGTTAGTTACAGCTTTTTATTGATCTGCAGTTCACCCCTCTGTACTGGATCATAACATCAGTCGCATAAATGTCACTTTTTTGTCGAATAAAGTTTATATCTCAGGGTTGGATTCTTTTTTTTCGAGTGTCTTGGAAGACAATTGTTCTTCGAAGATTAAAGCTTTGATCTTAAACAGCTCACTTTGGGTAAAGCTACTTAGTATATCAGAAAACATCAAAAGCAAAACAAAAAAAAGTTTCCTTGGTTCAATCAGTGTGCAAGTAACCAACGTGAACTAATTCCCTGAACTCCGACGAGCTCAAAACTTACGTGACCTCTGACCTTTCGGTGGAGGCTGAGGGAGACTAAGCAGTCGATGTAGAGTTACATCATTGTGATCATGTATAATTCATCCACTCATTCTACATAAGTGATTCATGGAAACTGTTCAAAACAAGATGTCAGACATGATGTCATTTCGTCCAGAGTGAGAATGAAGGAACAACACTGCGTATTTAAGGTGAGGTTGTAGATGATACAACAAGAAGTGTGCATTTACAGACACTGCAAGACAGAGAAGAACAACATCCAAATAAGAGCTGTTAGGAGATAAGAATAAAGTCAGTCATGACAGTCAAGGCTTTTGAAGTCGGAATGTATCAAAGACACTAAAAAAAAGTATATGTAAGCTATTTTTAAAAACGAGACTGCTATAAATAGAATGTATTGAGTTGATCAGTAATGTCTTTACCTGCGCCACGTGTGATGTGTTCTTATCAGTGCATGGATGAATGTCACACTGTATGTAGCGCCACTGGCCCCTGAGCGACAGTGGATTAACATAAATGTAATTCACTGCAGAAATACAACATGTATGTGTGTCATTGTCATCTCACACGAGTAAATCCTCCTACATCGGTTCTTCTTCTTCTTTTTTTTTTACGCGGACTTTTCACTTTCCATTCAGCTTCAGTTTGACTTTGCCTGCCTCTTTCTCCTCTATCACTGCACCAGTATTTCTCTTTTTCTTCTAAATTTATCTCTCTGTGCCTCCCCCCCCCCCCCCACACACACACACCCTCACACATACACACACACTCCTACATCTCCAAGCATGGGACACTCCTTGCATCACTCCCCTTACTCCCTCTGGTCTGACTCAGAAGCTGCTCTAATAGTGCAACTTTCCCTTTAGTGAAGCACGGCAGAGCCATAAAGCAGCCCTCAGGTCTAGTTGGCAGCCAGATGGTTGCAGCCGAGCTTTCATTCTGCTAATGGGTAGGGGGGCCGAACAGTTAATGAAAGTCAGACCCTTGAAATGAAATGACCAATGTCCCAAGGTAATGAGGCACACTTGGGTGGCGAGCTTTTACAAGCATTAAGGTAATCTTAGATGGCAGGATTATGTAAAAACATCTAATGATGTTCATTAAAAAGCTACGGACTGAATGATTATTACAGGGTCTGTTCAGCTAACCAACGCTCCGCCACTGACTCAGAGTCAGCGTCTGTGATATTTAGATTGACTACTGGCTAAGTACTCCATCCAAGCACGACCGCGTGCCAAATGCTATCAATGAGTCTCCCACACAGCATTACAACCTACAAATTACAGCCCATATTACAGTCACAGGCCGCGACAATATCACAGCCACCGCGCTCACAAATGCATGCTGGGCTAATCATCGTGCATTACACTCGCAGCGAGGAACTGTGACCTCTTTCAGCCAACAAGCACAATTAGAGCACTGTCCTAAAATGCGTCCACTGTTATTTACAGCTATTTGCCTTGCATTAGGCCACACCAATCACACCCTCACTGTCACCACCAGAGGTTTATGATTTACAGAGTGAATAATATGTGGAGGTATTGGAAATAATGTACAGAAGTACAACATTTATACATATACACACTATTTACTGTAAACATCCATTGGCCTGAGCGTGATTTGTTGTACAAAGACAGGAATCTCTTGTATTGATTCCCTGCAAGAGAAACATGATTTTCTTTGATGATTACTGGAATGTGTGTTTGTCTGTTGTTGTTTTTTTCTTAAAAGCAACTAAAAAGAATACACTTCAAAGAAACGTATTTCTCACAACAGTAAAATGACTGTTTTTTTTATGTATTTTTATGAACAAACGTTCTAATTTCGATTTCTTTTGTCAGCATGTCTCTATTATTTCATCACATCAGTTGTCTTGTCATTAGCGAGAACAACAAGAACAGTACAAAGGAACTTCAGTTTTACTACAGAAACCTGAAAACCGTCTTGCCTGCAGTTTATCATATTTCTCCCACATAAATTAAAAGAACATCCTGTTATTTTTCCCCAATGCACTACATGAACTGACTGCAGAATATTTATTCACATTTATCACTGTTTGTGAGACTTTCCTGCACTTTGTGCAAATGGAGAGAACAAGCTGAGAGTTTGATCCATATAATCCATATTCCTGTTGAGAGGCAGACTAACACGAGAACAAAACAGGGCTCTGCACAGAGGCGAGGTGTTTTTTTGTTTTTTTTGTTTCAGTGTCCAAGTATATCTGAGAATTGCTGTTTTAAAAGGAACATTTTGCAAAATGTACGTATTTACCACCCCACCCCCCCACCCCCCAGTGTCTCTCTTCTGCTCTGCATTAGGGAACCCACTGGTTAGCTCAGCATAATTAATGATTGTGGATGGGAAATGTTAGCATACCAGTGTCAAAGTCATCACATGAACAAGGATTAGGATCTCTCGTACTATGTCGGCTATGATGAGTAGCAGCAGTCGCTCTTCTTGTCCTCAAATGTTTTAAAGGCTGTTACAATGGGGTTTTTGAGGCGCTGCGTCAAATCACTGCGCCCAGTCAGAGAAGTACTTCCGAAAATGCGTCAGTCTCTAAACAGAATTTGTCTTTTAAATGTTATTTCATGTAGAATAAAGTGCAAAACCCAAGTGTATTTGAAGGCTTTTGACAGCCATGCTAACACTTCCCATCCACTACCATTCACTGTGCTGAGCTAAATCTTCTTTTCTGTCCCTGAAGCGTATGGTGAATAAGAATACTTCCCAAAAAGTTAATTTTACTAGAATTTATCCTGCATCCAGTTTTGACACATCAAGACCAAAACCCCCCCCCCCCAAAAAATCTAAATGAAAGCTGCACCCTAAAAGATATTAGATTTCAAAACAAATACATTTAAAAAATGAATAAACCGTCCTGTCATCATTGTAGATAAATAAAAAAATGACATATAAATGCGGCATGCCACCGCTCAATTATCAGACTGACAAAAATAGCATGCAGTAATTGGATTTCAATGTTATTCTTTTCTCCAGTCTAGTTTTTCTCTTCGCACAACTCATCCATGGTATCATTTTCAAATGCGTTGCTTCCTCTTTGGATCTTCAAAATGATGATCTATTTCAAGAGTCGGTGATGGTACCTGTAAATAGGAGACCATTCCATGTTTGCTGACGTGAATCTAACAGCCACTGTGAAGCACCATGAATGTATCACATCTGTTTGTTTAATTTAATTTATTGTTTCCCCTCTTATCTCGTCTGTATACTGGTTGTTACTGTAACGACCCATTTTCTCCATAAATATCTTGACTTGCCGATGCCTGCGAAGCATAAACAGTTCAGCATTTGTTTGTAGCATTGCACTGTCGCCCCCCCCTCCATTGGTGGAATACTTCCTCCTGGCAGAGCCCAGTTAATTACACATTCCTCATTAGCATGTATTGGAAAAGAACTCCCTCTGAGCAAGTCAAATGCACAGTAGACAGTTTCTCAAAGCTTTCTTTACACATCCATTTTTCTGCAGGAGAAAAAGAAGACAGAGGGAGGGGTGAATGGGGGGTAGTTTATCAAGATCTTGCTGACCTTTGACCTTAAAAAATTTCACATCCGCCTCATGGATTTGTAACTGTGCTGGAAGAGGTTCTGTTGGAAGGAACATTTCTCTGAGCTTCCAATCTGTGTGTATGCAATCTTGTGCTCCCAACAGTTGATGTGACCCAGAAGACTGATTAGCATCTTGTAACCCCCCCCCCCTCCCATCACCACCCCTATCAGACGGCGAGGAGGCTGAAGCGGTGTCGTCTCACTCATGCAGGGCGGACTATATGCTAATAGGCCCGAAAGGATTCCCATGCCCAGGGCTGTCATTTTGACAACTCCAAAATGAACACAGCGCTGGAAATTTTCACCACCTGCAGTAATAACATTCAGGATACAAGGAAATGTGTCGTCAGTTGAGTGGAAACAGCTAAATTAATGACAAATGTAATTAGAGCATAGCTGTGTAGATATGGCCGGAATTACTGCTGCAGAGGGAAACTCTATTTTGTTTAACCGTACTCTGTCTTCACAGAGGCATTTCAAGTGACTGTTCTAAGTCCATATGTTTATTAAAGCAAAGGGCCAGAGGGGTATGTGCGCTACCACACAATCAACTGTTTACATAGCAACAAATACCCACACACAAAGGCAGAACACCCATGGCACACTGATCTGGCAGGAACACACACAAAAGGATTCCAACGCTTGAAAATTGGCATGTTTTTTCCCTGCGTATGCGCGCAAATAAAGCTTTTATAGGTGCTCTGACATGATGTCCCATACTTTTACATCTCTGTTCACCGTTCCTCCTCCTCCCCTCATTGTGCACCCCTCCCTCTCCTTGACCTTCTCTTTTCATTAGTCAGAGCGTGTCTCATGCCTCTGAGCATGCTGATAGTGCACAGCTCCAAGGCTGCATTTATCAAGATGATAAAGCACTCTCAGACAACAGCCAAGTATCTCAAGGCCAGTGGAAGCCGTCCCTGACAAGTGACAACAAGTCACACAAACAGCCCCACCTCCATCCTCCCGATCCTCCCCCTCCCGCCGCCGTCAGCCACATAACACGCTTAGCTAGTCACAGGTTGGTGCCTTATGTCACATGATCCCCCTAATGAGAAGTTAAGTGCAGATAAAGGCGGGCAATTGTGTAAGACAACAGATCTTCCCTCACCCACGCACACACACTTTTCCTTCACGCACGCACACTCCCCTTCCACGCACAAACACACATACACACAGATGTCTTTTGTGTGCTTGGGTTCAGCAACATCATCTTAAATTGTGCAGACCCTGAGTTGCTGAATAAAAAGTCTCCCTACTTAAGCTTTCATCCTCCTCCTCCCTCACAGAACCCTGCACAGAAATCACTGCTAAGCACTCAAACTGACAACAGCGATGATGGGGACGTTTTGTTATTCCCTTTAAAAGGTATCAGCAATTGTTCCAATACGAGACAATTGTTTCTTTTTTGTCCTTCTATTGTTTTCTCGCTACTCTTTGCTTGTCACTGTCAAATTCCATTTGAATGTCATTATATTCTTATTATATTAAAACGCATGTTCAATTAGAATAATAAAGCAAATTGCTCCTGGAGAGCCATTTTTAATGAGAAGGTTCAAAAGGCAATTTCACTTTATTGCTGCTGAGTATGATTTCTTTTGTACCTTCCAGCAAAAACTGTTCAGGCCTGCCTGTCTGTCTCCATCGTGCACTTACCGTGCACACACACACACACACACACACACACACACACACACACACACACACACACACACCTCAAGTGACAGTCTGACTATGCAAAGGCATTCTATACATACTTCAACAACCTTATACTGTACATTTCCATTTTGTACAACTTTTATCGACATAATTACACTATACTTTTGACTTCACTGCAAACCATCAGCCAATTCTTATCTCATCTCCTTCTCCTAAGGATGAAATTTACTTTTTTCAAACAAAAATAAAAGCCGTTGTGGCAAGAAAGGGCTCTGTGAGGCTTGTGAAGAGCTGTAATGATAGCAATCTCTACCAACTGCTGAAAAAAAGGCAACTGGTTGCAATTGGAATCCTTGACGTGTTTTGGGATGACTCAATCTTCTAACTGTCTTGTTGAAGAAGTCGAGTCGTGAAGCCAGCGGGGGGGGGGGGGGGGGGGGGTGATGGGTACACAGATAATAAAGGACTTCTTTCAAGTGTGTCTCAAATGCCAAATGTCAGGAAGGATGGATGGTTACGCTCTACCTTTCTTTTTAATCTTCTCCAGAAGCTCCCTGACAAGCCAGTTTAAAACTTTGATACATTTTTTTAATTTAAGAATCTATTTTTGACACCTTGAAGCTATTTTTGTTTTGTTTTGTTTTAATGACTTCCTTTAAACAATGGGGGGAAAAAACCCAGCAGAGACCCATTTTTTTTGGACACACGTGATAACAAGGCATGTTGATGAGCCGTGCTTCCTCTTCGAATGTTAATATCATGTCCTGTTAGATTTTTGCCAGTCCTCTTTTAATTGAAATTTGTTCATTTTGTGATTTTTGGTTTATACTTCCTATTGCTTTGATTCTTGACTGTTAATCCTGATATGAGGGACAGTCTGGGTTTTCTGTTTCAAAAGGGGAGTTGATATAAATTTGAAAGAGAGGGGGAACTTCTGGTTTCTTATGAAGAGGGGTCACTTAAACTCTGAGCTGGTTACTATAGTAACTGAGTCCCTGAAGCTAACCCGGTTGGGAGCTGACTTTCTTCCCTCTTAAAGACCCAGAAACACGTTTCATTTCCTCTTTCATTTATTCAGATCGTTTCAACACGTGTCTTCGTGGAGCTTAAAAATCCAGCTTAAAAACTGCATCCATATATAAAACACACAGTTCTTTTTTGTCAAACATTGTGTCACATATCAAATAGGATGTTTTTATTTTGTATTTACTTGCTTCCACACGCCTTTTTCGCTCGCGGTATTGCACTTTAATGAAAGTAAATTTTGTCTTCAATGGTATTTCATCATTTTCACCTGTAATTTGATAGGTTTTTTTTTCGATTTCCTCCCATGCCAATTCTCTCCCTCCCTTGACGCTGCTGCAGTTCTCTTTTATTTTTCAACAAATCTGTTCATATCGGCAGTTATGTACGCATGAGGATTTTTCATTCCAAGAAGGTCAAGTGTGCTGAGTTATTTTTTGTTAGCAGTTGCCATAGTGATTTGTTTACTTTTACCAACAGCTAACGTTACTCATCACCACAGTTAAGCTTTGGGTTTCCTATTGATTGACGACGTTGCCTGTATTAACCTCTGGCGTCTGGGTTAACCACATTCTGAGGACACATGAACGCTTGGTAATGATTCATGAGTTTAGATACATTTTGAGCCTTGGGAAAAACAAACAAAACATGAAAACATATGAAACTTGAGTTAACTAAAGACTTTATTTCAGACTGAAACCCCCTTGAACTCATTCCTCACTCATTTGTTTGTATGTGTGTGTGTGTGTGTGTGTGTGTGTGTGTGTGTGTGTGTGTGTGTGTGTGTGTGTGTGTGTGTTTTCCATCCATCCATCCATCGTCATCTTCCGCTTATTCCTACACATTAAGGGTCGCGTCAACGTGCCAGAGGCGGGGTTCACCCTGGACAGGTCGCCAGTCCATCACAGGGCCAACATAGAGAGACGAACAACCATTCACACTCACAGTCACACCTACGGTCAATTTAGAGTATCAATCAGCCTAGTCCCCAATTGCATGTTTTTGGATGGCGGGAAGAAGCCGGAGTACCAGAGAGAACCCACGCAGACACGGGGAGAACATGCAGACTCCACACTGAAAGATCCCGTGCCCGAGCCAGGACTCGAACCCGGAACCTTCAGTGCTAACCACTGCACCACCGTGCAGCCTGTGTGTGTGTTTTCCAACCTATTTTATTTTGTCCTTGTCGTTCTTTTCTCTGAGTTGCCAAAACCATTTTGGTTTTAACTTTTTTACTTTTCGGCTCGGGCAGGTACGGATGCACATTTATCTTTTAGAATGAAAACAAAATTGGTTTTGCAGTAATTCTATATTCGTCACTTCCTTTATACACCACGATGCTCTAATCCTGCTCGGTTGCAGTTTGTTTTTTTTTGTCTTTCCATACAAGGTTGTTTCTATATACTCCAGATCTCATAGCCCTATAGATGTTTAACTCTCACCTTTGTCTGATCGGCTGCACTTCGATTACTGAATCAAGGAACAGAAAAACTCAAAGCAACAGTTCCACAGATACATCTCATGGCTGGTGACCGTGCCGGTGTTATCATGTATATTTCACATCCTGAGCTCCCCGATACGCTCACTCTCTGACATCTCTGCAGAAGAATAAATCTCTTCACCGGTGTTGTGAACTGCCAGCTGTTCTCCACTCATGACAGTGACATGACGGTTCAAAACACAGCTAAGAAAACAGCCCATTCCTCCGGAGCGACTATTTGTTAAGAGTCGCAGAAAAGAAATGCCGGGGCTGATGAAATACTGAGGGTGTTTTCTAAATGCTCATAACTCACTTTTTACATCTTCACTATGATATCAAAAGATGAGTTTCCTACAAATCCACCCAACGGTGAAATAAATGGCCTTTTTTTTTGTGACATTGCTCCGTCTGCTTCCCTTTCGCCCTACTAAAGGCAATATTTTGCCTACAACAATCTCAAAGATGACCCAGAGACATGACATTTGCAGAGACTGATTTATTTTTTAGGCCTGCCTTGATGATTTCCTCAGAGGTCTGGTTCTCATCCCAGACGTGACATCACATGTCACTTGTAAGTAAATATTGTCTCCCCGTGTCATGTGGGTTCATTTAAGCTCAGACTAATCCTTCAAACCACTTCGCACTGCAGCAAAAACAGCAGGTGCAATAAAATAGTTAAAGTTGTAAAAAATAGAATTACACCTTTTCTATACCACTTATCTGTTAAGCGTCGAGGGGGGGGGGGCTGGAGCCTATCTCAGCTGACTTCGGGTGAGAGGCGGGGTTCACCCTGGACAGGTCGCCACGCCACTCCATCGCGAGGCCAAAACATAGAGACAGACAACCATTCACACTCACAGCCACGCCTACGGTCAACTTAGAGTCACCGATTAACCTAACTTGCACATCTTTGGACTGTTGGAGGAAGCCGGAGTACCCAGAGTGAACCCATGCAGGCACAGGGAGAACATGCAAATGGCTTGAACCTCCTTGCTGTGAGGCGACAGTGAGAACCACTGCAGCATTGCACCACTACTATTAGTATTACTGATAGTATTGTTACCATTCTGCTGAATGGCCCCAGTTTTCCTGACCCTGGCCACCCTTCTGCCGGAGGGTTTGTTGCCCTGACCTTTGGACTCTGGGACAATTTCTTCATAAAAAAAAAACAAAAAACCTCTAAATCTTAGCTTTTATCCATCCTCAAACAAAAGTTGTGATTATTTTTCCTAAAATACCAGCTCATAAGTTAGTTGAGAGAGACAACGTGTATTATTTTAAACTTAGTGTGGTTAGTTAGTCTGGTTTTGTTCAAAGCTTTCCAGGTGAGTCTCCCCTCTTGGCAGTCACCATGGTAACCCCTTCAGGTGTGTATTTCAAAGTAGGAGACCAAGCTCCAGTAAGAGTGAGTTGAAGAGCTTTTACATAAAGTGGCATTATTTTGTTTATCGCTTTTTTGTCGATCAAGTGGTCGAGGTGCAGTGGTTAACACCTGTTGCTTGCCAAAGTCAAAATGACAAGATTCTGGGTCCTCCCACAGTCCAAAAACGCACAAGTTAGGTTAATTGGACACTCTAATTTGTCCATCAGTGTGAAAGATTGCCTGTCTCAGTGTGTCGACCCTGTGATGGACCGTAGCCTGTACAGGATGTGCAGGCTGCAACCCTGCGGCCCTCACAGGATAAGTGGGACGGACAATGGATGGAAGTTTTGTGTGTCTTCTCAGTCCTTGTTCGCTCTCCTCGTATTGAGTAAAAAAAATAATAAATTCATCTGTACCAGCTCAGTCTGTCCGTCAGCCATCAAACATTCCCCTTCTTCCAAAACCTGAACACACCCATTCTTCGCTGTTGTGTGTCCCATGATGAGAAGCAGGAGAACTAATCGAGAACAGATTGAGAGTGACTTTGAACCCTTCTTTTGGACAAAGGCATCAAAGAGAATGACAGATTGTTGTAGTGAGTCATAGTTCTGTATTTCGTCAGCTCCTTACAATTAATTGCCTCAGTTATTGTTTGAAAAAAAAAATCTTTTTTTTTGCTTATATCAACCCCTTATGATGTTTTGTCTCTGTTTATATTTTCTGAAAAAACTTGAAAAAAATGACTTAGGTGATTATTTAAAGAAGGCGATGATTTGTTTGCATTTACTTTGTGTTCGAGAGGGAATACCGACTCGGGAACATCAGAATCACGCGTCAGATATCAGGGTGATGTCACCGATCCAGATTCCATGACCATGATCATGACCCCGCCATAATAAAACATGAGATACATCCCAAATTCCATACATATAATTTAAATACATTGCTCTGGAATACAGTTATTTTTACTGCATTAGAGTATTTTGTTTTTTTAACTCTTTCAATAAGAAGTGTGCGTAATAATGATAATGTTAATATTCAAGGTAAAAAAAACTCTGATAATGGAATCAGTATTAGTAATGGCAAATTTAAAAAAAAAATGAAATTGGAATGGAAAAAAAAATGCTTTTTCCTATCCACTTTGGAAAATCAGTTCATCTCTACATAATGTACCGGAATAATGTCACTATTTTATCACTTTCAGAGAAACTGGTGCTATATTGTGGGGAAAAAAAGATGCGTCACTATCTTTCCTCTATTCAGATCACTTAAGTATTCAGTCTTAGTTGTGCAGGTCAGTGTAGAGTTTCACTGATCCAATAAGCTTCAATTAAATGAGTTTTTCCCAAGACATGAAAAGGACTTCCTAGTAGAACTGTCAATGCCGTATAAGAGTTTTCAGTGTATCACATGAGCGCAGCTGCACAGTTCAAGCTAACTGGATTATTTAACAGTATTAGTGGCCTTTACTGAGCTCTTAGCTGCCCCTGACAAACCTTGAACATGTCTTAATCTGTTTGTGTGCGCAATTTTGACTGTATTTATTATGACAGTTTAAAAAAAATTAATGAGGGGCCATAAAAGCTTCATAGAAAATGAACAAACAATATAAGTAACCTACAGGCATTCACGGCGCAGCTCTTTATGAGACATTGATGTGGCCGTGAACGAAGCCATAAATACTGCAGCGGCAGGC